>NC_140582.1:528259473-528859473 GCF_964204655.1 Triturus cristatus | reverse complement strand
GGGTTGCAAATGTAGTCACGGTATGCGTTCCAGGGAGCCCAGATCCTAGACCACTTTCGGGGACAACCCCTAGCCGTATATACTGTCTTTTCCCGCAGCATACACCAGTCAAGATCTTTTTCCCAATCCACGACCCTTGGAGCATGCATAGCCCCCCAGAGTTGAGCAATATTTTTCTTGGCAATCATGCAGCCCAATGTGACCCATTGTATAGCGTGTGAGTTAAGGTCAGTAGGTTCCCAGATATTAAGGAGGCATCTGGGGGCCTCAGGCCTCGCAGTGAGTTCCAGAGCTTGGCTCATAATGTTGTAGATATTGCACCAGTAAGTCTGTATTGGGTCGCAGTGCCATATTATGTGCATGAACGTGCCTAGTTGGGTGCATCCCCGTCTGCAAAGCCCGTCCGTTGGACCACCCATGTGTATCAGTTGGGGCCCGTGATGTATGCAATATTTTTAGCTGCACAAGATGGAGGCGCGCTGGGATGGCGACAGTTTTGGGGGAGGATACTGCAGTCTGCCAATTTTCGTCGTCCAGTTCGATACCGTCTTCAACACATTTCTCTCGTAGGGCCAGCAATGGGTCATCCATATTGTTGATGAGTTTTCTATAGGTTAGGGATATGGCCTTCTCGGACAGATGACCATCTAGTAGCCTCTCCTCTAATGGTGAATAGTCAGGTGGGGAAGTGTCACGGGGCAGAGCTGTTTGCAAGGCGTGGCGTATTTGTAGGTAACGAAAACGCTCTGTCTCTGCCATGTCATATTGTCGTTGAAGGGAGTCAAAGGACTTGATGCCATTTTTATCCCACAGGTCTCTGATGTGGGAGATGCCAATTAGGTCCCATTTATCAACGCCCTGTGAGGTGCCCAGGTCCTGAGTTTCTGGATAGGGTCAGTCTATTGGTCCAACCCAGCGGCGCAGTCGCCGCTTGCCAGATATGGACAGTATGTTTGGTGGGGCCAGTGAGGGGGTATCTGTTGGGCTTGGAATAGAGGGCCCGGGTAAAGGAACCGTTTGGGAGGAGCAGTCTGTCCATGCTAAACCCTGGGTTGTCGGGCCGACCATAGTTGCTGTGGTTTATTGCCTTTAGGTGTGAGGCCCAGTAGTATTTCTTGATATCAGGCAATCCAATTCCCCCATCAAACCAGTTGAGGGTGAGTTTTTGTAAAGCAATACGAGGCCTTCCATCCCAGAGAAGGTCTCGTTGGAGCCCCTCTATTTGTTTGAAGTACGAGTTTGGTACTGGGTCAGCCGAATTTTGAAGAACATAGAGGAAGCGGGGTAGGGACATCATTTTGAAAAGGGCCGCCTTGCCCAGCCAGGAAAGAGGGAGTGACTTCCAATTTATGATATCTTGTTTTAGTCGTTGTATTGGGGAGCAAGGTTTCGGGTAAAACGAAGAGTCTTGTCTAGCGAGATGAAAATACCCAAATATTTAAAGCCTTCTGAGACTATTGGTATGGGGCAGCATTGGGGTATCGGAGCGGGGCCTCCCACACAGGACATACAGGAGTGATTTCTGCCAGTTAATGCCGAACCCGGAGTATCTACCGAAGACGACCAAGATGTCAAATACAGCGATAAGGGATCTTTTTTTGGGGGATGCAAGGTATAGTAGTATATATCGTCCGCCTATAGGGATATACGGTCCTCCCAGTCAGCCGACCATCGCAGCCCACGGATCATTGCATCCCTACGGATCCAGGCCACAAGGGGCTCAAGAGCTAAAGCGAACCGTAAAGGGGAGAGGGGGCATCCCTGGCGGGTCCCTCGGCTGATTAGAAAGGGTTCAGAATTCCTGTTGTTTACGACTACCTGAGCCATTGGGGAACTGTATAGTAGTCGTACCCATTGACAGAAGTCCGGTCCAAATCCCAGCTTAGTGAGCACGGCGAAAAGATAAGGCCATTCAAGCGTGTCGAAGGCCATAGTGGCATCCAGGGAGACCACGATGGCGTCTTCACGTAAAGTCGATGCCCTGCCCAGGACCCCGTGTAGTCTACGTAGGTTCAGAGCGGTGTTCCGCTTGGTCAGGGTGCACCAGGTCCCCTATCACCTTAACCAGTCTGTTGGCGAGTACCTTGGCTAATATTTTGGGCTCAGCATTCAACAATGAAATAGGCCGATAGGAGGCACAGTCATTTTTTGGTTTCCCTTCCTTATGGATCGTGACAATGGTTGCAATTCGTTGGTCAAGGGGAAGCGATCCCTGTTCTAGGCTAGTCTCAAACATAGACTTCAAATGTGTTGCTAGTCTGTCCGGGCGGAGCTTGTAGAGTTCGATCGGGAGGCCATTGGGACCAAGCGCCTTGCCAGGGTGAAGTGCTCTAATTGTGGTCGCAATCTCATCCGCAATAAGGGCGCTATCCATAAACGCGCGGTCGCTGTCGGATAATACCGGCAGAGAAATGTCACGCAAGAGTTCGGAGGAGTCCGCTTCGGTGTATGGCGCGGCGGAGCTGTAAACTTTACGAAAATGGGCTGCGAAGTGGTCAACTATGTCTTGAGGATCCACTATGGCTGATCCTCCAGAGCTTCTTAATTCAGGAACTAGTCGGCTAGCGTGCTCCTTTTTGTCCAGCCAGGCGATTAGCTTCCCCGCCTTGTCTCCCCAGTCGTAAATCCGCCCAAGCCTATCTTGTCCTAGTAGTTTAGCCCGGTCAGTGACCAGGGCTCGGTATTGCTCCTGGCGGAGTCGTAGGGCATGGAGAGTCTCCGGCGAGGGATCAGGGCCTAGGTCGCTCTCGAGGCGATAGATTTCTTGCTCTACGTCAGAGACAGCCATCAGCTTGTCTTTTTTGGACCCCGCTATTAAGGAGAGGGCTTAGTCCCGGACTACTGTTTTGAAGGCTTCCCACAGTGTCAGTGGGGATTCGACCGTGTGTTCATTATCCTGAAAATAGTTATCGATGGATTTAATCGAGCCGGTCCGTATTTTAGGGCTTTTAAGATACCAGGGGTTAATCGGGGCAACGCGTCTCACCGGGGAGTTGTCTAGGACAATGTGGACAAAGAGGGGAGAGTGGTCGGAAATGCCTCTAGCTAAGTGCCGTATCTCGTGTATATCTGTCACCTGTGGGACAGGGACAACGATGTAGTCTAGCCGCGAAAGGCTATTGCGGGCGCCCGAGTGGAAAGTGTGCTGGACCTTGTCAGGATGATATGTCCTCCAACCATCTACTAGTCCCATCGCCTTCAAGAAATTAGAGAAAGATTGAGCGGTGGGAGGGAGCGCGCGTGGGGGGTATCTGTCTAGTGTACCTGATACAGCGGAGTTAAAGTCCCCCCGAGCACAAGGCGCCCTTCCGGCAGTGCCAGCAGTACAGCGCTGAGATCGGTGAATGTGGTGGCCTGTAACCCTGGGGGTGCATAAATAGACAAGAAGGTGATAACTTTCCCCTCCCATGTGCCCGTGATACCCACATATCTACCTCGGTCATCCACATAGGTGGAAGTAGGGGAGAAAGGGAATGATTTCTTTTGCATTATGCCCACCCCTCTGGAGGTGAGTTTCCTGAAGTAAGACAATATCCGGTGACAGCCTCCGAACCTGTTGCAATACTATACTACGCTTTATTTTGTCCCCCAACCCGTTCACATTCCAACTTAAAATTCTAACTTTCTTGTTACGCTGTAACCCCATTGGTACGTATGTGGATTGTAGCAGTGATACCCTCTGAAAATAGAAACTGCACCCTCATCATACCGTTGAGAACAACTGACAAAAAACCCCAACATCAGATAGGCAAAAAATAAGGCCCGTACCCAACAACCCCCCGCCCCGCTGCCCTGCCCTCTGGGCTCGGAACTGCCCATAAACAACTTGCAGAGTGCCTGTCGCCCTAAAAAGATCAAAGAAAGAAGGAAAAAACAATCCCAATGGGGAAAAGCAGGGAGCTCCGTGTCCATGCCCTAAGCTACATCACTATCACACCTCCATTAAACAATTGACATATGTCCATTAATGAATCTGTAGTCCCGTTTAGGTGAGGCACCCTGGATCCTCCCCCGACCCCCCCCTTCCCCCCACCACCCCCCCATACTGCAAAAAAACCTGTCCTCGCCGAGGCTCCTCTTCAGGTCAGTCCGTTGTCATCAGAACCTCCGGCTCCCCCCACCGCAGGGTTTTTAGTATCACGGTACTCAATCCAGTCAGCTATGTCCTCAGGCCGATCAAAAAACCAAGCTCTCCCTTCCGCCTCAACCCGGAGGCGGGCCGGGAACAGCATCGAGTACTTTAGGCCTTTCTCTCTCAGGACGCGCTTAACAGACAAAAATAGTCTCCGCTGTTTCTGTACCCTTTGCGTGAAGTCCGGGAAGAAGGAGATAACAGCATTCTCATATTGGAGGGGGGTGCCGGCCGTGGCATTTTGGAGGTTCACATCTCGGTCACGATAGTTAAGGACCCTGGAAGCTGCATCTTTTGAAAATATTCACACATAGTCTTTGTTGGTTTTTACTTAATTTGCACGTTAGCTTTCTGCATTCTGAAACATGATTTTGAACAACATTAAAAAGTTGGAAAATGTATGACTTTACTATGAGACTGACTCATCAGTATGGGTTAACAACATAATCTTTTTACAATTAGTCCTTGCCTTCATGAACATTTTCAGCCTATGGGCAGGCCTCTACAACTGGACATTTTCACATTGGAATCAATAGAAAAGCAGAACGGAAAGAAGCAAACGGCGCAAAAAACAAATCTGACTATCTCTACCCACAAGTTGCAAACGGTGATGATGGAGCTAGACCTCAGTTTGATGTGAGAGGTTTATGAGCGGACCCAAGATCTAGGCTGCTGACTAAATGTAGACAACTTTCCATGGGAAATTCCTGGTTTATCTTTGGTAACTCGACTCATATTTCAAGACTTTCCTCAGAGAAATGCATGTGTTTCATAGGCAACAACCAAACAAAAATATTACAGTTGAGAAATAAACAACTGAAATGTCCACACCGAGTTAGTTAAAAGGGCTGGTTCTCATGGTTTCCATGCACCAGCAACAGCTTCCTCTGCTGGTAGGGCTGTCTACCTTTTCTAGGGAGTGGGTCAAGCAGGATATCATAAACAGTTTGGTAACGACATCATGGAGAATAGTGCGTAACCTCCAGGCTTACTGTGATCCATTTCTTCGGTGGTGGATTATTTCTTCCATACTACAAAACTCTCTCTGAAAGCTGATTCGTGTATTAGCAAGCTCCTTATTGCCATTGTGCGCTGAAGGCGATTTCAACCCACAAGTTTCTCTCTACTGTAGGCCTTCTGCCATGCTTTGGTCTGTTCTTTTTTCCCTACCCTACTATTTCACAGAAGTGGGTTGCTGCCAGAGCTGTTCAGAGGTAGGTGTATTCCTGGGGCAATTCTTTACAGTAGCAGTCGGTGTCTAAGCATCAATGAAGTACAAAGTTTGAAAGACCGGCATTCCAGTCAGATATGGGGTGCCTGTTATGAAGCACCCAGCTGAGGTTAATAAGACAGTAGCTAATGTTACTGTGGAGAATATATAAGTAACCGTACCCTTGAGCTTTTCCGTCTACATCACTTCTATATGCTGTGAATTTGCACTTGATAGCACTTTCTTACCAAAGTTATTGAATTAAAGATTTGATCCATTTGGGAATATGCTCTACAGCCAAGCTGCAGAAAAATGTAACTTCTAAAAGTATGTTACAGTTTCTGGTCTAGAAGGGAAAGATCATCCTGCATGCCAGTACTTTTTATCTGCACTCAGTACAACAGCCCAAAACCGCAGTGCACAGTTCATTTATCAGAGTGAGAGATAAGGCAGCTTTAGAGTAAGAATAGTTGTCCTATTAAACTGCACACACACGGCACAGGCTGCCGGAGACTTAAAAAATACAAGATGCCATGTATGAGAAAAAGATGGATGGTCGATGCAGCAAACAGATGGATTTTTCTACATGACACTCAAAGATAAAGACCAGCTGGAGGCCACTCAATATACCGAGACACTCCATCACTGAAGTGACAGAACTGTAACAGTCCATCAAATCTGGAGTGGCAACTTACCAAACATTCAGTGAATCCTCTTCTAAGCTCTACTACCACCACTTAAAGGTTGCCACTGGGCGGGATACTATTCTTTACCGTTTTCCACCGTACAGAGGGATAACTTTAGCCAATCCGGAGATGTGTCCTTTAAGATGACAGTAGCCACCTTGACCAAACAGGTTTTGTGACCAACTTTCTTTTCTGTCCCAGCTCTCTCCTCACGTGTAGGAGTGTGATCAAAGGACATAGGGTACTATCAGCTCGTATTTAGTGTCATTGTTCTTGGGCTATCCAAATTGGCACAACTGTCCAGTTCCCAGTACACATAACTGGAGGTGATTGCTTAGGTCTAGTAATGGGGCTGGCCTCACTTCCAACACATGTGCTGGTTATGAATCACCTGCTGGTTTCTGGGGCCCATACAGACATAGCCAAGACAAGATTGGTTCTTTTAACATGTGAAAACCTCAAGTCCCAGTGCCAAGATCGGAATGGCTCAGCACGTAAAACCCCTCCTTCTCCTATCACTATTGGACCCACAGGGGCTCAGTATGGAAGGAACACACAGGGCTTTGTTTCCATTAGGTGAGTGACGCAATCCGCAATCCACCTTACGGACAGGATTACTGTAGCCTAACTACACCATATAAGCCCCTCTGTTCCCCCAAGAAGCCCACAGCCTAGGTTCCAGTACCGCAGCCACATCCTCGTTAAGAACGGATAACACCATAAATGAGGTCAGCCAGTACACTCTCCTGGATATATTCCCTGAAGACCATCAACCCTGAAATGAAATGAAATGAAAATGAAATGAAATGAAATGAAAATGGCATTTGTAAAACGCATGGCTACCCGAAGGCCTCCCAGCGCTAGGAACTGAACCCACCCAGTGAGTGGCTTTAAATGGCCGGGGCACATTTTTATGCCCCTTCTCTGAGCAGTTAAGGGTAGTGCTTCCTTTCATGGACTGGACAGCCTAGCGGGCTCCCTGAAAGTATTCCCCAAATGGCCATGAATTAACTGCTTTAATCGCCAAACTTTGTAAACTCTGGTGTGCCTAGACGGTTACCATAGGGGTTCTCCCAAGACTATGTAGCCCTCCAGGGGCTCTCTGGTGTGGGATCCTGATACAGGAGACCTTTACTCCAGCTTAGAGTCGTTACATTGAGGCTGAACACTTGCCTGGCAGTCCCGGTCAGAACTGACCACCAAAGTTTCATCCTCAGGGCCACAACAGTGCAGGCTGTATCTGACTTCTTTCCCTCATCCCCTTCAATGCGGGTCATTCAATCCTAGACTGCAGGTTTCTACCCTTGAAATCCTTCTGAGGGTCGGCCTGGGCACTCGCATTCCAAGTGGACAACTGGCAATTTTTTGCTGCACTCAGAGTCTACTGGAAGGTTCACATTCACAGCCGCTCTCCCCTGAACAACTGCCTGTACTTCAGGGTGACCAATGTCAACGTGTGCCCCTGCCAGTATGTATGTATGCATATATGTATGCATTTGTATTTATATAGCATGAAACTAGGTAGGAAACAACAGAGCACTGTACATTACTTGGGGAAATGTAAGCCAATCAACAAGATCATATGCATCAAGTGGTGATTACACAAATACAATTCATACATTACACATTTTTTGAGGCAAAGGGAGTATACATGTTTTGCCCAGTATCACATGATGTTAAATCAAGCTCTGAGGCCGGCATTCTAGCCCGAGTCCTCGGGTAACAAATTTGGCAGCTCTAGCTGCTAGACCACATCTCCCCCAAAGGCCAGTTTTTTGGTCACTGACTAATCTGTATGTTTTAACAATTGGACTGTGTGCTGGGATGTCCCAACTTTTCCTCCCCCAAAGTCCGGCTAGAACCGTGGTACTCATAGTACGGCCCACGGGCCGCCAGCGTCCCTGCAGACCTTCCTTGGCGGACCTTGCAGGTAATGTACCCATGGCCCCCCAGCTTTTCACGATTTCACCACAAAATTAGGCAAGGGGCGCTGGTTGCTATTTGCTTTGCCGGTGCAATTTTGAAAACATCCAGCCTTGGGAAACCCAATATTGCGAGTGACAGAAGAGAGTGGAGAGAGCAAGAGAGAGAGAGAGAGAGTGAGTGGAGAGAGAGAGAGCGGAGCTAGAGAGCGCGAAGAGAGAGAGAGAGAGTGCGGAGAGAGAGAGCAGAGAGAGAGAGAGCGTGGAGAGAGAGAGAGTAGAGAGAGAGAGTAGAGAGAGAGAGTGGAGAGAGTGGAGAGAGTGACTGACTGACTGATGGACTGACTGACTGACTGACTGACTGACTGACTGACTGAGACTGACTGACTGAGAGAGAGAGCCTCACTGACTGACCGAGAGAGACTGACTGACTGAGAGACTGACTGACTGAGAGAGAGACTGACTGACTGAGAGAGAGACTGACTGACTGAGAGAGAGAGACTGACTGACTGAGAGAGAGAGACTGACTGACTGAGAGAGAGAGACTGACTGACTGAGAGAGAGAGAGAGAGAGAGACTGACTGACAGAGAGAGAGAGAGACATCAGTACTTTGTAAGGTCAGTACTTTGTGCCAGGGGGAGGAAACAACAAAAGATTACAGTAGGGGAGAAACAAGGGAAAGAGCATGAGCTAGAAAAGGGCAAAGCTAAATAAAGAGAGAAATATAGGAGAAAGAGCAGGATATGCACTTCCCTGGAGTGGTAAACACAAATGGTAAAGAAATAAAAGAAAAGACCTTATGTCGTGGCTGCTGACAATCAAACCGTACTTCACTTCACTGAGATGAGAAATAATTAAGACATGCAGATCTATGAAATATAGAAACACTGGTGAGCTGCAGTTAAAAGGCAACCTGTGGGCAAGGCTTCGTGAGAAAAATTGTGCATTTCTGGTGAGCAAATCTAGAAAGTGATGACAGCAGCACTAAGACGCGCTACCTAAAAATGGGTAGCGCAGAACACATTTCTAAGGATGAGAGGCACAGTACAATTTAATGTTTTCTGACAAAAACTCCTATAATTGAAAGGCATAATATGAGAATATAAGATTTTAAGTTCTGTTATCCACCTTCTCTTTTAACTTCCTTCTTTTGCTTATGTCTCTCTGCTTCTTGCTTCTCTCGGCGAGCCCTCATTTAACTTCAGTTTATTATTTTGTTTTTCTGTGTATCTTCAAAACTTTCACTGCCTTCCTGTGTCTTACTTCTCCTCACTGCTACCCATATCCATTCCCTCTCATTTCCTGCATTATCTTTGCAAAGCGTTTTTTATTCACTGCCTTGTGACACAGTGTTGTGGTTTTCATTGCATCCCTTTGGATGACATCACATACTGGAGTATTTCTCTCTGATTTTGTCTGTACAGCTTCTCTCTATCTCATTAACAGGGTAATTGTGAAAACTTACTCTTTAGTGCTCTTTTTAATGTGAATTTGGCATTTGCTGTAACATTTTATGCAAGCTTTTCGTGCACTGAATATGGCTCTACGTGTACTTTACTTCTTTTCTAGATTTCTTTATTCCATCCCAGTTACCCCCACTTTGCTCCTCACAGTCAATATATCAAAGAAGAGTGTTGGTCAGATGTCAAACAGAATCTGGCCTGCATTAACCATATTTTGAATGCCATTTTATTTCATTGTTTTCTTTAACACATCTCATTGTACCAAGTAAAGAAGTCTGTTTAGTAGTCTAATATGTTTCCTTTTGGTAGGAGTTGGCCTCATGGAACTTGTTATGGAACCTGACATGTGCTGTGGAGTGGAAGCTGCAGCTGCTGTCCAAGAACTCCAGTTAATTCTTCAGGCACTTGGGTCAAGCCAAGCAAATATGTCAGGTATGGTGGGACAGAGTGCCTTTTTCCATGAAGTACTTTAATGTTTTGAATTAAGAAACTGTGGATTCCGGTGAGGTACAACCTAATTTGGCAGTTACAAATCAGGGGATTATTAAGTACTGTGACCTCTAGCTGATTGTACCTCTATGGAATCATGAATCCTGAGGGGTGTTGAATTACAGATTAAAGTAGTTTGTTCTGGAAAACAGCTTCTCCCATTCAAAGTGAGTAGTTAAGGGAATGAGCAGAAGTCAATGGCCAGAGCTACACAGGAAATTTGATGGAGTAGAGTGGGTCACTATAGAGTCCAAAAGACTATGATAAGCTTGAAATTCACTTGAATGCTATAACTTAAAATAGGCTGCAGGCCCAAGAGAATGCCATTGTAGAGATCTCCAGGTAATATGAATGTGAATCACCGACCAGGTGGATGCCCACATTTTGTGCTGTGTTTGGTCATTTTAAATCGAAAACCTAGCTGACTGGAAATGAAGTGCTGTACATTGGGAAAGCCCTAATGGGGATACATGAAGGGAGGAAGGGGAGCAGAGGGAGATGACATGGCCATTTAAGACATGTCAAATTCAGTATGAACACTCTGCTATTCAACCTTAGTGGAAGCAAGGGTTTCAACAAAATAATGAATGTAATAGTGCCCAAAGTCCTCCATTCTTAACAAAGAAAATAATCTCTGTCTTGGTTCCATTGAGTTTATAATAATTTTCCCACATCTGTTGAATATAATAATAATCAAGATAAGGGTCACTGTCCCTAATGAAATGCTTCGCCTAAAGCGCACAGGAGAAACACATAGACTAATTTGGATAGAGGTAAACATAGCTAACAACAACCTTGTCCTAACAGGGTTCATTTACAAAAGAACTCAATTTTTAGATTGTTTTCCCTACCATCTGGTTCTGACGTGAAATAGCATTGCTCCCAGTCTCGATGAGTTTCTGTTCCCATCATGGCCTTGGAGTTCATTGCCCTTCATCCCGTTGCGAGAAGACCCTTTGACGCACTTCTTTCTTCCTATGGTGCATGTTTCTTTCCATTTCCTCAAGCCCACTGTCATCGAGCGGCCAGTCCTCTTCTCTCTTATGGACTTCCGGGCCTCTGCGTGCTCCAGTCTACCTTCGGAAAATGAACACACTCAAGTAGGAGGAACAGATGCCCCTCAGCAGATGCCCACAGTACCATTCTAGATACCCTATGCCGATCTCCATACTGTCTGCAAACTTTGCCTCTCGCTGGAGCACCAAGAAAGCCGTGCGACTCCTTTACGGCTTTCCGCAGCAAGAAAACTGACTCAACGGTGAGACAGATGGTGGGCCCTCAGCCAATAGTCGAAATCCTACTTGGAAACATCGGATATCTTCAGTGAGGCTGAACATCTCGGCTCCAAAGACGAGGAATCGGGTGAGTCAACCGACCTCCCAGCACACAGCTCAGTCCTGAAATCATCGACGCCAACGTCTCAGAACCATAGGAGGAGGAACATGTGGAAGAAGAGGTACCGAGGATGCTCTATCCACTTGGGTCTGCGCCAGACCTCGAGCAAAGATTACAACTCGTGTGAATAACATTGATACTCAAGCTCTTCTGAAAGCCTAGAAACTGCCACACTTTCGGAGCCGAGCACCATCCCCCTGGAGAACGGACAATCAAACCCTGTGCCTCAGCCACTGCCACCTTTTAGTGCACCACTGCCTCAAAGTACTGGTTGACACCCAAGCAACGCCTTGGAGCTGAGAAAAGACGCTTCCGGGTGCCACAATCCTCATCCAGTCTTGAGTTTGAGGATGCCTGTTGGCTCCGAACCCTCGATGTCCACTTCACCCTCAAGGCCGTAAGCGTCATTGGCTCTGAATCAGCCGCCGTGAAATGCCGAAACCAGTGTTGGCTCAGAAGTCACTGCTCACAACATTGAGGAAAGCTCAATCCTTGAGAGATTGCAATAGGAACTGGACGAAAGAAAGAGGAGGACCATTATTCACCCGCGCATCGACAAAATCTCTGCCTCTGAGAAGACCCTACTAAAGAAAGGCAGGCTTACTCTCAAGGCCTAATTACAAAGCTACTGCTCTTCCTCCTCCTCACCCACCACTACCTCCAACATCACCTCATCCTGCCACCTCCTATGACTTCTCCATAAGTGTCACAGGAGTCCGACATGGGCAGTCCTAGTCCCTATTCGTCGGCTGAAGAATTTGCCCCAGTCTACCATGTCCCCTCGGAAGATCCTTGGGAGGATTATGGGGTGTACCCTCAGACAGACCAAGATCTAGAACACGTCAAAGTAAGGGCCTCCCCACTGGATGACACCACAGCATACCACAGTGTTATTCAGTGCGTGTCTCCCTACTATAAGGTGGACCTCTATACCACCCCTGAGGACGACAATGTTTTTGCAGGCTCATAAGCATAAAAAAGTCCAGCCCTGAAATTTCAAAGGACACTGTTAAGTCCTGGATAGTCACACTTCGTTTAGAAAGAAGTACAAGACTGTCCTCTCTGGCCCCCACTTCATCAGAGGTCACACACTCCAGACTCTGTAGTTGTCACCACTGCTAGGAAAAGGGCAGCAGCTGTAAATCCGGAGAGGAATTTGTTGAAAAATGGAACGTCATCTGCAATGCTACTATTAGTTGTGCCCTTGACTCGGCTGAAACAGCTGCAAGAGGAGTGAGCACCTCTATCATCCTCCGGCGACTCTCCTGGCTCTGTGTGTCCAGCTGCTTCAAGCCAAGCCAGAGGTTCAACAACACCTTGTCAGCTTGCTGTTTGATGGGGTACACCAGTTTGGACCTGAGGTGGACACCATGCATGAGAAAATCAGGAAGAACACAGAGACCGCTAAAGCGATGGGTGCCCTTTAGGTCCCTTCTGTCAGGGGCTCCTTTCGGAAGCAACAAACTAGAGGTGGGTCCAAGGCCACTTCCCCAGACCCAACCCAGTCCTACCATTGGCAGGGATATCACCAACAGGTTCGCAGAGGTTTCTCACGGGCTCCTTTAGAGAGAATAGTTCAAAATCCATGTCAAAGGTACTTCCAGTAAGGGAGCCTCTACATCTAAGAACCTTTTGTGCCCCGCATCCCCCCAAGATCACACAACACCTGTCCGGGGGTGAGACTTTCAGAAATTGCTTCTCCCTCTTGAGAAGATCACCACTGATGAGTCCTTTCCATCATCGAGCAAGGCTACTACTTAGAGCACCTCTTAACCCCACCAAATGTTCTACCTCGCATTCACACCCTCAGTCCAGAACATCTCATCCTACTGCAAGAGGAGGTTCAGGCGCCATTACTCAAAGGAACCATAGAACCGATGCCCCATCAGCACTAGGGCAAAGAATTATCAATTTATCAAGAACGTTTTTGCAAAATATCTTTTGAATGTTATCAATTAAACTAATAGGGCAGTAATTAACAGGGTGGTTGTTGCAGCCCTTTTATCTCTGCACCCTACCAAGAAATAGGAAATTGGAGCACCACCTGCTGTAGTGTTTGACAATTCATTGAGATATGGTACCCATATCGACGGTTCTGAGCAATACAAGTTAACAGAATTTTGTGAAGTCCAGGAGCCTTCCCATTTTTCTGGGCACTTAACAGCCAAATAAGTATCATACATAGGAGATCTATTTGTATCCATCATAGCAGGTTCAGAGGGGCAGGTTTTCTCTGGAGATATAAGGTAACATGCATACATTGTTGCAGATGTTAATATCTCATCAATCATTCTCTCAAGGGGTGCTAGTTGCACCTTCTGGAAGTGTGCAACTCACTTACAGGACGGGATGAGCATCTCTGGTTTCATAGTGTTGATACAGCCTCCATGTGCTATAATATGCCAAAATGTTTTGCTGATCTTTGATACATCTACCTCTAGTAGATACTCCCATAATCCCGTTACCCAGGCAGTTCAATCCTCTTTAAGCTTCTTTTTGTAAGCAGTCCTGGACTCCTGTCTCCTAGGTTTATCCCCCAATTTGATGGCATTAATTAGAGTAATCTTTGCTACTCTGCAATCATTATTGGACCAGTCATGAGTTCCAAAAACTTTTCATGGGTTTCCACTATAAATGATGCATTATCCATTGTTTTGGTAAAATAAAGAAGTACAAACATTAAGCTTCTATACATTCATTCAATAATGATTGTGAGTTTTATTAATTCTTTCCACTTTACTTTTCTTCTGTTCTGGTTACTCAGTAATGTACCATTCAAATAAAGGGCCAGGGTGTCATGGTAGGTCTCTTGTTTGGCAATCACGGATAATATAAATCATGCCACCCCACAGCTGTAGATCTAAGAATATATATAAGGACTCTTCTTGAATGGGGAGGTTACTGTCTGAGGGGTATCGGCCATTGCAGGCACATTGCAGTATGATAGTGAGCTATCTACCAATTGTATGAGGACCTAGAGAGGAGTTGTTCGGGCCCTTTTATTTCTGCAATGTCCCGATACTCATCCTCATATTTTGGTAGATCCCTAGATAGCCAAGATGGTTCAAAAGTTTTGTTAAAATCTCTCCCAATAATAATATATTCATCCTTGGTATACATATAATATATTGTGAAGTAATTGAAGTGTGTGAGATTCATTCAGCAGGAGTAATTGCTGCCGGTTATTTGATGAAATCCTTAAGCCCAATATATTGGGAGAGTTAATAGGAATCTGTTTAATTGAACAATTATGATTGATTAAGGCCCATATACACAGTTCTTCTGAGGCCCGGCCTACGCGAGAGTTTAGAGCTGGTGTGTGATAGTTTTTGTAACATAAGGTAAAAGGGCTATCCGTTGCCTATCTTTCTTGCATCTAGCAAAGATCGAAACTGTAAATAAACTAGGCCTGGGCTAAAATTTCGTTCTGTTCGCGGAAATTGCGATAATTTGACATTTTCGCGTTCTGCGGAAAGCGCGAAAATGTCAAAATTTCCGCCTTCCGCAGCTTGGCGATAATTTGTTTCTTGCTCGCACTGTAAAATAATACATTCTCGCGCGCGATCGCCTTACCTGAATCCCTGCGTTCGCCGACAAGTTTTCTTGATCCGGTCGCTTTCTCCATGAGATGTTGTATTGTTTTTAGCCATTTGCGCTGTCTCGCGACAGTTCGCGCCCGCAGTGACGTCATGCGTCGTGCGATCACGTCTTTCTTCTCGCGATCATGCACCGCGAGACAACTGAAAACAAGATGGCCGCACCCGCGAGCAACCACATGGGTAAGTTGGCGAGCCGCAACCATGCAGAAAATCTCGCGAACATGCGGGAAAAAAACTTCCACATCTTCGCGATATTTCCGCGTGTTTGCGATAATTTTTAACATTTTCGCGATAATTTGCGAAAGTGGATTTAGCAAATTCCGCCCACCCCTAAAATAAACTGTCCCCAATTAGGGTCATGGATCTTTGACATCATTCCCAAAATATTTCAGCTTACTAAATATACTTTTCTGAATGAATCTGTAGCAAGGGATCCTGATATTTCAGAATTGGGTTCTGAGACCTCTGTGTGTGTGTCAGTGGCATAGCATTAGATTTCCTCTCACCTGGTTGCTTCTGGACAGGGAGGATAATCGATTTCATAATTATGTTTAGCAAATATGGAGTCCACTGTAGCCAATCAGATTTCAAACAGCCACCATCTGTTTCTTTATTAGTACAAGTATTCTCTTGGGCTAAGTATAAGGGCCCTATGGATGGAGCATTAAATTTGAATTAAATTGGATAGTGTGATGTAGAAATGGTATGAACATCTAATCCGACCAGTTCTTTAGCCAATTTCTCTTTATTTTGATATTAACTTTAGGTAATCATGGATCTACATAGGGGAGAAGTCACATGCGGCCTTAATATTATCAGAGGGAATCACATGATAACCGTTGTAAAACCCTCTAATCCAGTGGATTGTCTTATTTACTAATGAATCCTAATTATTTGGGGGCAAGGGAACAATTTTGGGTATATTATTCATGTACAGGTTTAACCATGGTTTATTTGTCCCCATACTTGAAACGGGTACACATCATTGCTTCATATTAGTAGTTGGGCAAAAGGAATTCACTTTATTGTATGCCACGACCTGGTCATGTGTATGTGATGATTCACTCATTTGCTGCGCTTCATAGAGACTAACATTGTTTATTGAAGCAAATTTTAGCCGACTATTTGTTGTGTTGTTAGGTGCAGTTAGAATACCAATAGATCCTGACCAAGTTCTCATAGTGATAGAAACTGTTGATATGTTATGTTATGTTACTAGGTATTTGTTAAGCGCATGGCTACTCCCAAGAGTGTCCCGGCACTAGTCATAGGACCCGTAACTCAAAACCAACTCAGCCGAAGATATCACAAACAGAGAGCATTAAAACAGCATTGTCTTTAATTTGCGACGGAAACACAGAAGGTCATTTTCCTGGCGAAGAGCAATAGGAAATTTATTCCATAATGAAGATACCAGTACCTGAAAAGTGCGGCCGCCCTGTCGTGAGAAGTGGAACCTGGGCGTGTGAAGCAGGTAGGCAGAGGAGGACCGCAGCATACGTGTAGGTACGTAGTGTGAACAACGAGCTCTTAAATATGGTGCGCCAACATTATGAGAAGCCTTAAAGGCAAGGACCAATGCTTTGAAGAAAATCCTGTTACGTATTGGCAGCCAGTGTAGTGTTCTCAGAAGGGGGGTTGTATGTGTGCGTCGATCAGCAAGTAAAATCGCCCGAGCAGCAGCATTCTGAGCCACCTGGAAACGATTAAGAAGATATTCCGGTAGACCCAGATATGGAACATTGACATAGTCGAGGCGAGACAGGATCAAGGCCTGCACGACTATCCTTCTGTGAGATTGAGAAAGCAGAGGAAGAAAATTCCGTAACATCCTGAGTAAACCGAAGCACGTGCCTACCACCGATTGGACCTGGGCATTCATGGAGAGCTTACTGTCCAGTTTTACCCCCAGGTTGTTTACCGTGGTAGCCAAATTGGTAGGCGGAGACATATTAGGCGGCCACCAATCACGCCAATTTTCATCAGGTGCTCCGCCGAAGAAAATCATTTCAGATTTATCAGAATTACATTTCAGGTGATTGGTGTTGAACCAGTTAAAGACTGCTGAAAGGCAGAGCTTGATATTTTTCCCATCTAGGACTTCATCCCTGGCACATGTAAATAGCAGTTGAGTATCGTCTGCATAGGAGACGATACTGGCGCCGAATGATTCAACCAACATTGCCAGAGGTGCCACAAACACATTAAAAAGTGTAGGGCTCAGGATGGAGCCTTGGGGGACTCCAACATTCATAGCTTGAATGCGGGCCTCAAAAGGAGGGGACCAGACAGTTTGCTGTCTATTGGTAAGATAGGACCGAAACCACTGTAAGGCAAGATGCCCGATACCGCACCTCCAGAGACGATCTAAGAGAAGGTCATGGGGTACGGTATCGAAAGCTGCCGATAAGTCGAGCAGGACCAGCACTGCTCGTCCGCCCTTATCCAAGGTAACTTTAATTAATTCAGAGACCTCAAGGAGAGCGGTTTCGGTGCTAAAGTTAGCACGGAAAACTGATTGGCTAGAATGTAGAATGTTGTTAGATTCTCAAAAATCTCCGAGGATATGATTGACGTATTTCTCTAAAGTTTTGGATAAGGCAGGGAGCAGTGAAATAGCTCTATAGTTACTCGCTATCAAGGGGTCAGCGGAGGGTTTTTTCAGCAAGGGGAGGATTTTACCCAGCTTCCATTGCTCCGGAACAGTCCCCGTGGACAGTGAGAGATTGAGTATTTTGTTGACTGCTGGATTGATTACCTCAGCAATCAAAGCCAAGATTTTTGCAGGACAGGGATCGGTAGGGGAACCAGATTTTAGGGAGCGGAGAAGATGTAAGGATTTCTCCAAAGGGATGGGAGGGACATGTGTGAGGCGATTTATAGTGGGGGGAGGTTGCAGAAGCAACCAGTCCAGCTTCGTATCGCAATTAGAACTCGTCGCATCAAAGGAGGCTTGTAGAGTGGAGATTTTATTGAAAAAAAATGAAGCAATGTCATCAGTCCAAGCTTTGGTAGGGGTAAAAGTTTTTTTTATGACATTAGGAGAAGTAAAATCTTTCACAACTCTAAAAAGTTCAGCACATTTGTTACCTGCTTGCTCAATTTTTTGGTTGAGGAAAGTCATTTTGGCTGTGCGAATTTTATAATAATATGCTTTTAATGCAATCTTATAAGTTTGCTTCGCACAGGAATCGTAATCCTGTCGCCATATCCTTTCATGAGACTTGGAGTTACAGTCTGCCGGTCAAGGATGTTGGCAGGTACTCCCTGATCATGGGCGTCATGTCTTCTAAATGCCTTTGTGAGTATTTCCAGGATCATTGATGTTCATGTCCTAACCATACTTTTTAGGTCTAATATTTTGACTTTGAGAACTACAACCATATCAAGAAACTCCTTGTTATCGGGAGTGACCCAGTTTGCCTGGTTCTCAAGCCCTTGTTCTTGTAGGGCACGCATCATTCAATAAATGAGGCCCAGCGTCAATTAAGGGAGTAAACCTGTTGCTGAAATAGTCACTGGTGGCTTGAGTGGAGTACCAGCCTCCCTCAAAAATTACAGGATACTAGAATTTTCTCTCTGGTCGATCTCTTACATAGATTCTGCACTATTCTTGAGAGTGATAGGTAAACTCGGTATCACTTTATGTTTGGCTTTTTTTTCAAATAGTTTGGCAATTTAAGGTTTGTCGTTATATGGTTTGCAGCAAGGTACTTTATCGGGGTTCAAAATTGATTCACCCTCTTCTATTAAGACGTCTATGTCCCTCAAGTAAAGTTTTTTTTTTGGGGGGGGGGGCGGCGGGGGTAACCACCACTTGGCAATTCTGTAGTACCTTTGTTTTACCCATTACTTTGTACAAGATCTCCAGTTATAGCATATATAACAATTAGCTCTCTCTAATGTTAACCCTGATATGAAACACATTGTACATCAGATTATTAATCACTTTAAATTCCAAAAATATCACAATTCACTTAAAATAACAAATGACACATGTAATCCAAAAACATACTTTAAGTATCTATGTTTTACAAAATGTTATCCTCAAAGTCTCTATCATCTTGTGCCCCTAGTCAGGAGAGCTTGGCTTTGAGTTCTGAATAAAACAATAACAAAACAATTGCTGCAACAAAGTAGTTTTACACTCAATGCTGATTAAACAGCTCAACAACTCCCACTCATAATAAAATAGGACCATTCCTTCCAGCATAAGATGTAGCAGGCATCAAGGTTCCACAAAGGGATATAGCACCCTATTAGCGTGAATCCCTTAGGCACTTGGAGGAGCTGGGTAAGCTCTCCTCTTCTCGTGTCAGGAGAACTCCTACTCCTTGCACAGAATATAACAAAGCTTTAAAAGTCTGTGCCTACAACGCCACTTCCAAAAGCCCTGTACAGGGGCCTAGTTGCTTTAGACTGGTGGACAATGTCACCCAGGGAGGAAAGAAGAGTATCTTACGTCGAATTGGCTTGACAGTTAATCCGGCTTCATTATAACATTGCTGATCCGTACATCTCTGCAGTGAGTTGGGATAAGGGGGTCGAGCAGAGACCCTGCCCTGTCTCTTCGTGTTGTGGACGGGCCAGCTCTTGGACCGGGCACTACAGAAGGAAGTTGGCACTTTTAAGCGCTTTCAGCTGGCAAGCAGGTAGAAAGGGCTCACCACCTCCACCCCTCTCTCAACCACCGGATTTCTGGGGTTTGTAGTGCCTTTGGATTACAGTCAGTAGGCATCCAGGCTGGGGGAGAAAGTCTGCGCTTTTAAGCGCATTCATCTGGCAAACAGGGAGGAGGGGACCGACCATCACCTCTGCCCCTCAACACCCCACCCCTCGCATCCGCAGGTTTTCTTAGGGCTTGCGGTCTTCCTGGATAGCAGCAAGTAGGCATCCTGTGCTATGAGAGGAAGTTGGTGTTTTTAAATGCTTACAGCTGGCAAACAGGGTGGAGAGGACCACCACCTGTGCCCTCTCTAT
This sequence comes from Triturus cristatus, assembly GCF_964204655.1. NCBI lineage: Eukaryota > Metazoa > Chordata > Amphibia > Caudata > Salamandridae > Triturus > Triturus cristatus. The sequence continues at coordinate 528,839,596 of NC_140582.1, read as the reverse complement.
CCTCAACTGCAGTATTTCTGGGGCTTGTAGATAACAGAAAGTAGGCGTCACCCATCTTATTCAATGTTTATTCAGCCTCCTTGAGAGCCATTTTTGTTTCCCATAAGATTGGATACCAGTTGTATTTGGATATTCAGCTTCACAATGTCCTAGAAAACCTTCTTCGGTTATACCGTTGCCTGCCTAACATTTACTTGTGGAAGCGGAAAACTGGCTATGCCTCAATGAAGAAAAGCCTGAAATTTTTTCCCTGGCCATTTAATCCTATCCCCTTTCCCTCCCTATCCTGGCCTGATGCTCTGGTTCTCCACAATCCAGTGAATCAAACATGCAACAAAGGAGTGTTCTTCGATAATGAGCCCTCGATCTCCCCGCAGATAAATGTGTTTTACAAAACCAAATTTTGCTGAGGTAATGTCCCACTTGAATTACTGCAATACTCTCTATACATGCCTCCCACTCACATCTTTTGCAAAACTGAGTATAAAATGCTGCTGCTCGCTTGGTATGTGGATTGATGCACCATGATCATGTTACCCTTGCACTCATGTTGCCTCACTAGATCCACCTATAAGCCACTACATGGCCAACAACCAAGCTATATTTCTAGTCTGTTGACCCCATATTAAACCACTCAGAGTCTCAGGTCTCCTAGCAGAGTCCTTTTGCCAATCCAAGTAATTCAGATACTAAAGACACGGCTGCTGCTCTCTTCTTTATCAGGGATTCAACTTCTAGAAAGCCCTTTCCATCCTGAAATTGACTACCTCATATTCAGGAAATCATTGACGGTGCACCTTTTCGCTCTGGCGTAAGGGTATTCCTGTTCTTCCTTAAGCAACTAACCGCAGCACCATCCCAGTCCCACCAGTCAGACGCCCAAGGGCAGTCTGCCTTTTACTCCCTGGTCCAGGAACGCTGCATTCCCAGGAGTTTTACACCAATATGACCTCTTTAATGGGATTATTATATGACATCATAATTGAAGACTTATCTAGGAAAACTCACTTTATCAAGCATCCCCTGCTTACCCATCTGTTATATAGTTTGAGGCCACCAATTCGATATTTTGTATTGTTTGACAAAAATCCTTAAGTAAATACATTTTAGCCAAACCTGTTATGAGCTTCATACCTTTTCTGACTGGTGAAAAGGAAGATGGACTAGTGTGCTGCCACACTACTGTGCAAGGATGCTCCAAAAATAGAGTAGCCCATTTGTTCGAAAACTGTAAAAGAGACGTGAACAGGTGGCTGTCATTGTTTCTCCGTTTCCTTTGTACAAATCTTTGCTTTACACTTTCAGTGATGGGCTTGTGATTTGGCATGATGATGGAGCAGTGACATGCTGCTAACAGTTTTGAATCTTCGATGATTGAATCAGTTTTATCTTTCTAAGGTTAATAAATGAGTATCGTTAAACTGGGTAATAGCAACAGTTGTAATTTGTCTCTTGCTTTACAAAACATGATATAGTAGAACCGTGTCCTAGGAGTAATGAAATACTTTCATTATGTCAAAGGAAATCACAAACAAAAATCGAAAGAATAAGTATATGAAAAAGTATATCCGTGGTATAGTAGTTAAACAGATGAATAATAAAGAAGAGATTTACACTTGAAGATATGTTAGGACTTTCCGAAAAAGGGTAAAAGGTGAGAGAGGTAATAGTCACGTGCGGAAGCTCTGTAGGAAATCCGCCATTCCTCCATGGTCACCCCAGATTTGTCACCTTTTTCTGGCATTCGAACTCTGGGCACATTACCCCTGCTAACCAGGAGTAGAGTGACTGTGCTCCCTTTTTAATGGTTGAGTTGCCTTATTCCTAATTTAGCTCATTTTCCAAAACATATAACACCCTAGTATATGGTGTAGAAAGTGGACACAAAGATGGAAGTAAAATGCCACTGTTGGACTAGAGCAGCACCTATTGTGCCATCCACTGCAGTGGCGGGGTAAACATGACTTCAGGCCTACCCTGTATAGCCTGACTACAGCAATGTAGACCCTGCCATAGGACCTGTCAAAATAACCCCCTTTGACAGGAGAAAACCTTCCATTTGAACATTAATAAGTCACCCCATGTATAACCTGCACCCACAAGGTAAACTGCATCATATTTAACAGCGGGAGTTGTAGAAAATTAATGTTAACATGTCCCTAAAGTGACAAAATCCAAAAGCTGTTTTGACTGTGGCAGGCCTAGGTGTCCTATTTAGGAAACCAGAGTATTGCTTAAAATACTGATACTTTATTCCGGAATTGAAAAACCTTGAAAAATAATGAAACTATTTTTATTAGTTTTGAAAAATCCAATTCAATGGTGAAGTCAGATTTTTAATAATATTAAGGAAAATTAAGTTTTAGAAATGTACCCTTTACCTTCCTTAATGCAAATTAGCATAAACCTCTGCCAGCTCTCAATCTGTGCTCAGCATTAAATTGGTGTGGAATAGGTGTAAAATGTTTTCTCCTTGGACACAATAAGTTGACCTGAATGGGTAGAGATAACTCATCTGAACTCCACAGAATATGCAGAGTAGAGGTTGTGGGGCTCCTTTTGATAGCACGGTGTCCGATCCTGCTAGGTGGGTCTGTTGAGCTACAGGCAACACTTGGGGTGCACTTCAAAAGGAGAGAACAGGATTCCAAGACAATTCTTTTTTTTTTTTTTTTTTTTTTTTTTTTTAAAAGTTTTTATTGAACAATAATTCGATTACAAGCACGGGCCTACAACCACCAGGGCCGGCCGCTAAGTACAGAATGAAATATACATTTATCAAAGCTGCAGTCGGTTCCCGGGGGTCGGCCCCGTAGTGAGTCCGGATAGTTCTAGAGGCACAGGAGACTAGATCAAACAAACACAGAAAACTAAAAGAAAAACAAAAGGCGAGGCATAAAGACAAACGGCGCAGGTCAGGCTTCCTCCGGGGAACTCCAGGTCAGACCATTAAGCAGCACAGGAAAGGAAGGAGTACCGGGAGGCTGGGGACGGAGGGGGGGGGGGCCAAGGGAACTGAACGTCCATATGTAGTCATTCCAAAAGGTGCCCGGAACCGTCAAGGGTCAGGGGGACATGGCGATATCGGTGTCCACCAGGGGGGGCGTACAGATACCCCCGCGATAAGCATTCCATTGCCCCCAGATTCTGCCCCATGCCCCCGGCTTACCACGGGCAACATACACAGTCTTCTCCCTGAACATACACCAGTCCATATTCTCCTTCCATACTGACACGGTGGGCGGCCGCTGGGCACCCCAAAGCTGCGCTATATCTCTCTTGGCAATCATGTTCCCCAGGGCCGCCCACCGAGTCTGAGCCGCGCTATAATCATTGGGCTCCCACACATTCAGGACACAGCGACGCACCTCCGGCAGCAGCACAACCCCAGTGACCTGTCCCATAACCGTATGTACCCGGCGCCAGTAGTCCGCCACCTCGCGGCACTCCCACAGGATATGGAGAAAGGTGGCACTGAGCCCACAACCCCGCTTACAGAGCCCATCGTCGGAATATCCCATCGAGACCAAGCGAGGACCCGTCACATACACCCGGTGAAGAATCTTAAGCTGTACCAACCGGAGACGGGCTGGAATGGCGACCTCTTTGGGGGACGACAGTGCAGACTGCCAGTCCTCGTCGTCCAATTCCACCCCATCCCCCGTCCAAGCCTCCCGAAGGCGCACCAAGAGGTCAGCCCGATGATTAATCAGTTTCTTATAAATTAAAGAAATAGTGCTGTCCGGGACATGTCCGTCAAGTATGCGGTCCTCGAGGGGCGAGGAAACCGGGATCGTGGTCCCCTCTCCAAAGACCGAGAGCAGGGCGTGTCGAACCTGGGCATAGCGGAAGAACTCCCTGTCCGTAAGCTCATATTCGGCCTGAAGAGCCGCGAAAGTCTTAACCGCGCCCTTATGCCACAGGTCTCCCACTTTGCTGATACCAATCGTGTCCCACTGGTCAAACCCCTTCGTAGTCCAGAGGCTCCCCAGGCGATCGGAGGCAAACAAAGGAGTAGCACATGTCAGTCGCTCACCCCAGCCCGTGGCCGCAGTGGCGGCCCTCCAGGTCCGCACAGCGATCTTAGTCGGACCCGTAAGGGTCCGGCCAGCCGAGCGGGAGTACAGCGCCCTGTTATAGTCCCCGCCGGGAAGCAGGAACTTGTCCATCTCATACGCCGGGTTCAGGCCAGGCGCATACGTGGCATGGTTGATGGCCGAAAGCTGCGCGGCCCAATAATACCTGCGAATGTCGGGAAGCGCGATGCCCCCGTCATACCAGGGGAGAGTAAGCTTAGCAAGAGCAATACGCGCCCGCCCGTCCCACACCAGTCTCCTCTGCAGGCTCTCTACCTCCCGAAAGTAGGCCACTGGGATGACGTCGAAGGAATTCTGGAGTGCATAGAGGAACCTGGGAAGGGACATCATTTTGAACAGCGCGGCCCGACCCAGCGGGGACAGGGGCAGCCTGCACCACCGGGCCGTATCCTCTCGCAATCGCCGAAGCGGACGCAGGAGATTCAGCTCATAGCGAGCCACCGGGTCCAGCGAAACGTATATCCCCAGGTACTTAAAGCCGCTCAGTGATACCTGGATCGGAAGCCGAGGCGGTAGGAGTGGAGGACCACCGGAGATCGGATAGACGCAGGATTTAGACCAATTGATCGTGAGACCCGAATTACTCCCAAAGGAAGTCAGAACGTCAAAGAGGACGTTGAGCGACTGCCGCGGTGAGGTGAGATATAGGAGAATATCGTCCGCATACAGCGAAACCCGATCTTCAAAGCCCGGGGCCCACCGGATCCCTCGAAGCGAGGGCTCCCAGCGGAGCCAAGCCGCGAGTGGCTCCAGGGCGAGAGCGAAGAGCAAAGGGGACAACGGGCATCCCTGCCTCGTGCCCCTGCCGAGGGCAAAGGGCCGAGAGACCCGCCCGTTCACCACCACCTGAGCCATGGGTCCCGTGTACAGAAGCTTCACCCAGCCAATAAATCCTTCCCCAAAGCCAAATTTAGCCAAGACAGCCCAGAGGAATGGCCACTCGATGGTGTCAAAAGCCATCGTGGCATCCAAAGAAACCAGCACGGCCGGTTCGGAGAGGAGCTCCGCCCTGGCAAGGGCGCCATGAAGACGCCGCAAGTTAAGAGCGGTGTTACGATGCGGGATGAATCCGCATTGGTCCGGATGAATCAGATCGCACACGACGCTCAACAGACGATTGGCAAGGACTTTCGCCAGGATCTTAGGCTCCGCATTTAGCAGTGAAATAGGCCGGTAAGAAGTACAGCGATCTCGCGGCTTGTCCTCCTTGGGGATAACGACTATCGTGGCCAAACGCTGATCGGCCGGGAGGGAACCCGCCGCCAGAGACTCACGGAACATGCGACTGAGGAAGGGCGCAAGCTTGTCAGGGCGCAATTTATATAGCTCAATGGGCAGACCGTTGGGACCCATAGCCTTGCCCGAGCGAAGGGAGCGGATCGCGGTCGCTATTTCATCCACCGACAAGGGGGCGTCCAGCCGCTCACGGTCCTCAACGGACAGGCAGGGCAAGGCGATATCCCTCAGTAGAAGGCGAGAGTCGTCCTCATCCCTGTCAGTCACTGGGGAGTACACAGCCCGGAGGTGGTCGGCAAAACATTCCACAATCTCGTCAGGCTCCGTCACACACACACCATCCGCAGCACGCAACTCCGGGACCACACGATTCACTCTCTCCTTCCTGTCCAGCCACGCGATCAACTTTCCCGCCTTGTCCCCGGCATCGTACAGTCGACCCTGCTGCTCCCTATACATAGTTTTGGCCGCGTCAGTGACCAGGGACCTATATTCAAACTGTTTCAGGCTGAGGGCATGGAGCCCGTCCGGAGTAACATTCGCCTCCAAGGCCGACTCCAGCCCCAAGATGTCAGTCTCCAGCCTCACCACTGCCTCACTCTTGACCCTCTTAGCCACCACTATCTGGGAAAGGGCGTGTCCGCGGATCACGGTTTTAAAGGCTTCCCACAGGGACATTGCAGAAGACACCGACCCCTCGTTATCCAGGAAGTATTGGTCCATAGCCTTAACCAGGCTGTCACGAGTCGTAGGGTCTCGCAGGTACCATGGGTTAATGGGAGCGATCCGCCCTGCAGACCGCGGCCCGGTGTCAAAAACAAGCCACAGCGGAGAATGGTCGGAGATACCCCGCGCCAGGTGCCTGACCTCTCGAATCCGACCAGTCTGCGCCGCGGGCATAAGGAAGTAGTCTAACCTAGAGAGACTCCCATGCGCCCCCGAGTGAAAGGTGAATTGACATTGGGTCGGATGCATTAATCTCCAACTATCCACCAGGCCGAAGGTCTCCAGCATCCCACCCAGCCATGCCTGGGCAGCGGGGAGGGTCCTTGGTGGGTGACGATCCAGTTCACCCGAAACCACAGAATTAAAGTCCCCGCCCATGAGCAGGAGGCCGTCCGGAAGGTCAAGCAGCATCCGACCCAAGTCAGTGAAGGTGGAGTTCTGGAGGCCCGGGGGGACGTAAACTGAAACCAGGGCAAGGGGCTGCCCCTCCCACCTCCCAATCAAACACACATAGCGCCCTCTGTCATCCGAGACTATCTTAGTGATCTCCACCGGAAGTGAGGTTCGCAGCAGAATGCCCACCCCCCTGGAACCAGTTGTGAAACCAGAATGGGCCACGAGGCGGTATCCCCCCCTGTTCATTGCATGACAAACATTGCCAACCAGATGCGTCTCCTGGAGAAACACCACATCAGGAGTCAAACGACGCAAATATTGCAGTACTACACCCCGCTTGATACGGTCCCCCAACCCATTGACGTTCCATGACATAAGCCTCAACCCGTCCCCCCCCATCCCCCCCAATAGATCAAGGGTCCCCCCGCCTGCAGCACAGTTCCCAAATGTGGACAAAAATCAGCACCTCGCCCTGTAAACAAAAAACACACAGCAAAACAAACCCTCCTCCCCCCCAACCCCACCCCAGGACCAACTCCCCCCACCCTGCACCCCTGCGGGCCAAAAAACCCCCCCAACTTGCAGTGTGCCTGTCGCCCCACTAACCCCATTCTACGAAAAGAACCCAGAGGAGGTAAGGGACCCGTCCCCGCCCGCCCCCCTCACTGGTCCTGGTAAAACACAATATGCAAATGAAATAAGACCCGACTGTACAGTGCAAAAAGGCAAAATCAAGGACCAAAAGTCATTCTAAAGGGGACCCATCACCTGCGGTGCCCGCAGAGGGTCCGGGACGGCCACCTCCGTCCGGCAGAGAGTCCAGCCAGTCACTTGCAGCCACAGGAGAGTCAAAAAAGGCTGTCCGATCCCCATGTTCCACTCGGAGTTTTGCAGGGTAGAGCATCGAATACTTTAGGCCCAGCTCACGGAGACGACGCTTCACCCCTTGGAATCCCATCCGTTGTTTCTGGACCAGTTGCGTGAAGTCCGGGTAAAAATTGATGGTCGAGTTCTCATGACGAACCGGGCCGTGGGTCCGTGAGGCCTGCAGAATAGCGTCGCGGTCCCTGTAATAGAACAGTTTGGCCACGATAGGCCTCGGGGGTCCCCCGGCCGTGGCCGACCGCCCGGAACTCGATGGGCCCGCTCCACGGCAAAGAACTTACTTAGGCCAGCCGAGGACAACTGTTTCAGGATAAGTTCCTCGACCACGAGGTCAACCGGGCGGCCGTCAGAGGACTCCGGTACACCTATGACGCGGATGTTGTTGCGTCGGGCCCGTCCCTCGAAGTCCTCAAGCCGCCGGGCCATATGGTCGTTAACCACCCTGATGTCTCCAAGCGCGGCCCGCAGATCCGACACATCCGCACCGAGGGTGGAGGTCCGTGCGTCGAGAGCCTGGACCTTCTCGTTAGTTTTGGAGAGGTCGGCCCGGATCAGGGTGACATCGATCGCGACAGTGTCAATCTTACGGGCCAGGGCCTCATATTGCGTCGCGATGGTTTCCCTGATGCCATCAATGGCGCCCATAATGTCCTGCAAGGATAGTTCCGTAGTGGCGGTCGCGCCTCCTTCCGCAGTATCCGAGGGGAGGCCAGCAGCGCCAGAGGGCCCCCTGCCCTGGGTGTAGCGGTCCATGTTATTGCTCTGGACTGCCCCCCCGCGGAGGGAAGCCTTGGTCTTGCGGCCCTCGGGACCCCCTTTGCCCCCCATGTGAACACGGTCACCCGAGGGGACCTCTAATCAAGAGGTGTAAGGCACCAGCAAGAAGACCACAAAATGTCGGTATAGGGGGTCCGAGGCGATAGGCGCTCTAGTGGCAGATGAAAGAAAACCTCATGCAGAGGCCCAGGAAGCACCTCTCCACCCCGAGCGCACCTCCCTGCCGGTCTCCTGAAGTGCAAAACCGAAACCGAAAGTGGTGGATCGGCAGCTGGCACCGCGCTGAAGCCGCTGTTGTTCAATTGCAGCCCGGTCCCTCGGGTCACCTTCACCCCGGTCACCTCCGTCGGGTGGGTCCCAAAAGTTCCGACGACGACAACTCAGGATTCCCAGGTCCGATTTGAGTTTTGAAAAGAGATATACGCTCAGCTGGTCTTTATCTCCCAGATTCCATAAGCCACGTCAGGATATTCTCAGGATAAATTCCGAGGAGCAGAGAGGGTCCGGGGAGCCCTGTGCTCACGCGACCATCTTGGATGCGCGCTAGGCTCCTCCCTCTCCAAGACAATTCTTGTGGATCCCCTGTCTAATTCCTATAAGATCCTGCTTTTGTTGTATCAAGTTTCTGTTAAGGGTTTGTTGTGGGCACAGTGCCTACCTCAAGCTAGAATTTTGTGTTAAATGTGGGAGAACACTTGGATTACCTTAGTACACTGCCCCCCTCACACCGAGCCCTCAGAGCCCAAGTTTAGTGTTACCAAAGACTTTCGCCATCTAGAAAATGCCATTACACAAGGCATTTTGGACCACGTTGCTTAAGGCAAACAGGAAATGGAGGTAGGTCCGGGTCTAGGACCTTTTGCCCTATTGGTTAGGGAGGGGCCAGGAGTCACCTCCACCCCTTAGCTAGTGCCAGGTGTAAATGTGGCAAACCCAGGCACCCTTTTCAGAACACTTTCTGGACCTACAGAAGGCCAAAAGAGGACTGGACCTGCTGTCTGTGGCCTGGGAGGAGCCCTAAAGTTCTGGATCCGCTCCCTCTTGCACCCAAGATGAAGAAGTGGACTCGAAGGGTCAGCTGGCTGCCCTCCTGTGTGGTCACTGGGTACAACAAGCTGCAAGAGTCCTTTTCCTGGAACTACCCAGCTGACCATTGGCAACTGGACTTGGATTTTTGATGGATTCCTGTTACCTGCTGCCTGACACCCTCTGGTGGTTTTAAAAGTATAATCCTTTGTTTGATAAAGGACTTACCATCCTCATCATCATCTTTATTGGTTGAGCTTACAATTGTACGTCATACAATACACAGCATGTAGCTAGATTAAAATTGGACATAAAACAATATATATAAAGAATACTATGTCACCGGACAAAAGTAAGAATATGATAAAATAATTAACCGACCTAACTCTTCCCGTTTGCAAGCAAAATTCCTGATCTAAGCTTAACAATAAAGTGCTAATGCTAATTCATTATGAATAAAATACAGGGGAAAATATCCTGCCTGTAGAAACATCCATTCAAAAAGCAGTATTGACTTCAAACATACTTGATTCTTAGCACTTTAATAGGCAGAAATGCAGCTTCATTGGAATTACTAGGCCAACATAAAAATTCCACCGTTAAATAGACATCCTGATATAAACTGGATAATAAAGTGCTAGTTCTAGTCCCAAAAAAAAATGCTGGAAGTGTACACTATTAGAGTATGAACAAGTTAGCTTGGAGTACCAACAAATATATGGAGAAAATGCTAGCTGGACTCATAAAGTGAAGATACAGAAGTGGACAAAATCACTTTAGCATCACAAGTCCTGCAGAGCCAGTAGGCATAAAAATAAAAAAAGCACCGTTACAGTGCCTGATATTGTGAAATATAAAAGGAGGACCTAATCTGAATCTGATGTACAGAGCTCTTTTTATGTCTGGATAAAGTTGGTCCAAGTACAGCTCGTACAATGGGAAAGTTTGAAGACTTGGTAGTGTGCTACCAATTTCCTGACCCTGACAGGGGAGATTATAATCATGAAGCTTCTTTTTCACCAACTGCCAATTGCTGGATGCATGCTCTCCGGACTGGTGGCTATATGTCTATATCACAGTAGTTAACTTGCTTCCGCACTTAAACAAAGCCCGTGCACAGCTTTTCCATTCATTGCTGAGCTCAGGCTTTGTCCAGATTCTAATACATTACTGGAGTGGTCCGAGTACTACTCATTGTTCAACAAACCTGATCACCAGCTCCAGCCTGAGGGAATCCATTGACATACTGGGCCAGGACACATCAGCGGCTTGCCCACTGCTTATTTGTGGGCTCTCAATTCTACCAGTAGGTTCTAGTAGCTACAGCTTGTGTTCAATATGCCTTAAAAGTGGAAGAAATTAGTCTTTGACGACAATCTCTGGAAAATCTTAGAACAGCATTGGAATATTTGCACAAGGTAACCTCGCTTTTTAAAAGTTGGGGGGACCAGGATATTTTGGCATCAGACCTAATCCCCAGATAGTCATATGGCTCCACGTGCTCCAGCGGGGTTCCATTGATTTTAAATATATTCCAGGGGTTGGCCCTGTTGTTTATAATCATATACTTTGTTTTTGCTGTATCTATAGTTTCTTGGTTTTGACCTTTCATGTAGGAAAGGCAGGGAGAATACTCCAAGCATGTCAAGAATATTGATTATGCATAGAAATGCAGGCCAGTCCAACATGCTGCCAAGGGATGGTACCCCAGCTTCCTGCTTTGTCTACAGTAAGATTTTTGGTGAAAATTCCCTCTGACCCAGTGCAAACTCAAAATATATTGACTGGGCTGTGACCATGAAGCTTTCCTTCTAGCTCAAAACGAAAAAAGCTGCACTTACTACCTAACTTTGAAATGTTCTACACATCTATTGAACATGTTTACTGTTACTACGCCACATCGACAAAACATGGCAGTTTGTGCCTTTTATAGATAGTGGAAATAATGCAAGGGAAAATGGCAGGCATGCTACAGAAGTGGACGTGTATTTTTACAATTTTCAATAAAAAGTTTACAAAAATGTAGACGGGGCTGCAGTGGCACTCTCAGTGTGCCCACTTGGCAGCTCACCCTCTAAATTAAAAATGAAGCCATTAGTATTATTCAGTATAAATTGTAATTTGCATCTTTTATATTTTGTGAGGCTTAAGAACAGCTACTTTTTCTTTCTTGATGAAGTGAATTATCTGATGTGTTGAAATAAATGTTTCTTCTAGCCGATAAGTATTTAGTGGAAAAAGAACAATATCATCTTGCATGCTAATGATGTTACCTTGCTCATAAGTAATGATAGAAATTGCTTTCAAGTTGGTCAGAGGTGACACTTATAAATATGGTAATAGGTTAATCTGATCTCTCTTAAAAGGTACGGTGCATAGTTCATAAACATAACAGTTTGCTTTAATGATGGTAGTTGGGGTCGAAATGTTCATTCAGTTATTGCTGTGCAGTTGCCACTTTTAAAAGTCAGTAAGTTAAAAAGCCTTGTCTGGGAAAACCGTTCGTTTATCCAACTTGGTCTTTCAACACGGATTTCACTAGTGAAAAGCATTCCACGTGTGAGCATGCACAGGCCATGATGACCCTGACCACCATTTGACCAGACTGCGTCTCGGTTTTCATGCCGGTGCGTACACAGAGCTTCAACATTTGACTGATGTATCTGTTGAAAAAGCTTTTCTTTTCACCGGCTGGTAGAAGAGGCGAAGCTTATTTCAAATATTCCACAAGTAGCTGCTCCACATCTTACTCCAACGTGGAACACCAGTCGTTCAAGCTCCATGTCACAGCCAACTTCCCCCAAGTGTCACTCTCCTCTGCAGACCCCGGGAGTGGTCACCAACTTCACTGACTTCGTCACACCACTCGCCTTCGATGCTAGCAGTTACATTCCACTCAGAGACCTGAACTTCCACCTGGAAGGCCACGCCAAACCCAAAAGCACTCATTGAAACCTTGGAAGTTTGGGCCTCGCCCACAGAGTAAAGAGACCTACCCATGTCACTGGATACCTCGTGGACCCTATTTTCACCACCTTCAACAACATTCAAGTAGATGAGCCCACATCAGTCCCCTGGACAAACAATGCCCTCATCAAGTTCAGCATCCCCACCCCAGTCCAATGCACATGCACCACCGCTAGACCAGCTAGTCGAAACTGGAACAGCATCAATGACCGGGACTGGAACACTGCTCTCAACACCTGCTGACCCAAACACAGCAACAACCTCCTTAAAGCTATCAAGAATTTTTGCGATTGGATCACCTCCTGTGCTGACTCTCTGGCTGCCCTCAAACGCAGCAATACAACAAGATCCAGACCCCATGCCAGTTGGTGCACAGAGCAACTCAGACTGATTAAACGCCACTGCAAACAAATGGAGCGCAAATGGAGAATGAGACAGGAGCACATTGAGATCTTCCCTAAGACGCTACCACCAAATGATCTGGACCACCAAACGCTACGCTCTGACAGACTGCATCAATGCTAACACCAACAGAAGCAAAGAAATCTTTGCCATTGTGAAAGATTTCACCTCACCAACAGCTGCTCCCACGCAGGACCTCTGCAACAGTCTCTCTCAATTATTCAGCAACAAAATCACTGCCATTTAGAGCAACCTCAATCCACATCCGGACCAAACAGACCTTTCCAAATGCCTCCTGATCTTATCCAAAGAACCAATGCTAACCACATGACTCGTCATCACCCCAGAAGAAACTTCCACCATCATGAAGTCCATCCACTCAGGGGCCTCATCGGGCCTCTGCCCCACCACACCTAAGCCAGAGGGCTTCAACCCATCAGTTCCATGCTGACACCTATTCTGAGTGTCTCCACCTCTTCCGTGACCTTTCTAGATGCTTCTTGGAAACACGCAACTATCCTCCCTTTGCTGAAGAAACCCCCTGCGGACCCTTCAACGCTTGGCAACTACAGACCGATCTCTGACATCAGAATCCAAGGACATACACTCTGATGGATCTTCTCCTGCCTGAATGGAATGACGCAATTAGCTTAGCACTGTACACCTCTGATGTCCACGGCTTCATCTGCAGAGTACAGCAAGGATACTCCCTGTGCCCTACCCTCTTCAACGCTTACATGATCCCTCTAGCCAGCATCATCTGCTCTCACATCAATGTCCCCTCCTGCGCCAATGGCGCGCAACTCCTTCTTTCCCTCACAGACAAGATGCCCAGTACCATATCAAGTTCAATGCTTGCATGACCAAAATTGTTGGCTGGATGAAGATCAACTGTCTAAAGCTGAACACCTACAAGTCCTAAATCATGATATTTGGCTGGGACTCCACCGGATGGCCAACAGAACTAGGACTGATACCGACCCCCCCACCCCACTTAAGCCAAGAACCTCAAGATCATCATAGATAGCAAGCTTGACATGACCGCCCAAGTCAATGCCATCACCGTCTCATGCTTCCCTACCTTGAAGATACTGAGGAAGATTTTCAAATGGCTCTCAATCAGCATCCGGAAAATCATCATGCACGCCCTGGTCACAAGCAAGCAGAGGGATCAACAATAAAACTCACCAGAAGGCTGCAGACCATTCAGAACTCTGTTGCTGTACTCGCATCAGACCACAATTGATATCTTTAGATCTGTTTTCAAAAGTGCTTTACCTGTCTCGCCAGCCTCATATAATAAAAAAAAATCATAAATAATGCATGCATATATACACACGCATAGAGAGGCGTTGGTCACCCATCTTTATCCATTGGTCTTTTTGACTGTCATTCACATTTTAAGGTATCAATGGCAGATTTATTGGCTTTTTCTAATGTTCTAAACCCATTTTGCGATTTGTTAAGATGCAGCCAAATTTCAAAATGGGATTAGAAAGGTGTAGCGATTTAGAATATTTGAAGCTGAAAATCAACTAACTTATATGGAAGATAGAGAAACAACATATGTGAATGAACCTTCTAACCTTATGGAAAAATCGCTTTCTCTACAAAAATAATTTTAAGACTCAGAAGATTATAACAGGAGGGGCAATCTGCAAATTTTTGAACTTCCAGAGGGCACAGAAGGCCACGGAATCAATGCTTGTATCACATTCTTGGAAGCGTAGATTCCTCACTCAACTAGTCTGCTCTTCAAGAAGGACTTTGAATTGGAAACGACGCAAGAATACCATCATGACTTATTCCGTATAAAAAATCCCAGAGACCAATAGTCTGTAAACCCCTCAGATTCCAATTTACTAAACTGATACTGAACTATATGAGGAAACATCATATACTGTGGAAAGGCAACAAAATCTATGTCTTCCAGGACTATTCAAAAAGCATTGTTGACACCAGGAAAGTTTTCTTAGGTATTCAACGTAGACTAAGATCCAGGAGTCTAGCGTGCTCTTTCACAGGCACATCAAGATTTCATGTCTCAATGGCTTGTCACTTGTAGTCAAGTCAGCACAGATGCTTTATTCAGTTAATTAAAAAACCCTCAAAGGGTGCATGGTTAAAACATTGTAAATAAAACAAATATATTTTACAAGAATTACATAAAATCACATCGTAAAAAGTATTTTCACACATCAATTCACTAATCGACAATGCTAGCAGCCCAGCAGCATAATCCGGTGTACTAAAAGAAAAAATCAGATGCAGAAGCCAAACAATATAACCCTAATCATACATTTTCACAACTCCCTCTAAAAAAAAATTCATATGACACATTAAATGATACAGTCCTGTCCTACAATGTCTAAAAGCCCAGCTATGCAAAAAATGATGGCAATCTTTACTCCAGTATTCAGTTGCACTGTTCAACAGTCTCATGATTGAATGTCCGGATCAGACAAAATAAATTTGCGTTTATACCAGACAGCTGCCAGTTATCTACTGACAGCATATACAATTACATTAGAGGTATCACTTTTTAAGATCCTATGAGCAATTAAATAACGATTAACTCCAAGGTCCAGACACACAGGGCGTATCCATTGGCGACGAGAATGAAAGTGTACAGGACGAAAGAACAAAATGTGTTCTTTGGTCCTAGGGGTTAACCCACAGGCAGGATACAGATTGGACAATGTTTCATTTTTGCAGTGGCAAGTGAAAGATTTCAGTGGTAAACAGCTGAGCCGGAAACGCACTAATATGCTCTGAGAAAATGGAGATGTAATAAAATCCAAGAATGACACGAATTGTGAGGTAACTTTATGCTTGAAAAACTAATTGGATAGTCGCCCATTGGACACACACACAATGTTGCTTTCTCGGACATAAATCCAGTAGTGAGAGCTTAGACCGCTGTCATTCATTTTACAAATACAACAAAGGTCATCCCACAGAATTTGAATCCCAAGCTCAAACTTCTGGAACCTGTAGAAAAAAATGTAAGCCAGGGGACCTACAAAGCATTTTTTGGGGTCATGAACACAATACACCAGGGGTTTCAATATTACCAAGTCTGAGATTCCATTTATACCCAGATAAAAGAAGAGCGAAACTATAGGAGTGCTGACTGGATAGGCAAGCAATGTTTTTGCAAAAGTGTTTTCCACTACAGCCAGTAAGTGGGCATTGGTGTACCTCCAAACCTTGGCGCCAACGGCTGCAGCACTTTGGGCCATCGCGCGGTAAACTTCCACTGTGGGAGACACTGACCGAGAGGGCGTTCTCTTGTGTTACCACAAAATAGCTTTGGCTCTATGCTGAATAAGAAGGAAACCTTTGTTGAGTTGAGGTTCCCATCGAATTTGTCTTATACCAAACTCCTAAATAGTTGATACAATGAACTCTTTCAAGGGATTCTTTTCCAACTTTCACTGTGCAATTTTTAACCATTCCAAGATTAAACACTATAAATTTCGTTTTGGATACAGTCCATTCCAGATCTCTAGATTAAAAAAAATTCCAAAAATATATGAATTAAGGCCTGAAGCCCCATTTGTGTTTTTGAAATAAGAAGAGAATCGTCAGTAAAAAGCAGGACTGCTATATTTTTGTTATTTAAAACAGGTACATCATTCTGGCAGTCAAGAAGTGTGTGCACCACATCGTTTAACATACAAGGTAAATAAAGTGGAGGCAAGGGCACACCCCTGTCGTACGCCTTGCTGGATAGGGATGTGATCTGTTCATTCCCCCTTACTGCTCTTCCCTTATATTACTAGACCAATCCAGATTAGAAACCTGCCCCTAAAATCTATCTCGAATCCCAGTACAAGCACTAAGGGGAGTTCAGTATAAGCAGCAGTATAATTTAACCTATGTTGTGGTTGCAAGATTCAATTACTGCTCTTGAATCTACCCCTCAGTGTACTATAGGAGCTTTTATTCTGTTATAAAAACCCTACCTTCTTAGATGCTTGCTCACAGAGGGGCTGCAAATAGTTATTGCATCCTTGCAAGAAATGACATACTATTTTGAACTTTATTTGAACTTTATAGAGCTTTAGGGCTATAGTAGCGAAGTCTTTCTCTACATAATGTTAACACAAAGTGTTTGAAGAAAGGTTTTTCGTGCCTTCTTTAGTGGCTTAGCTTACAAGTTTACAGCCCGTTTAGTTAGTATAATGTCAAACATTCCTAATGTTATGTCACTCTTATCCTCTTCCCCATGTTTCCAGTTAATGTAGTGGAATGCCCCGGGTTAGGCAATTTGAGGCATTATTTAATATTACTTTATAGTATTTTTGCTTGGAATGTATGAACCTTTCGAAACCTTATTGCTTTGAGAAGACAGTTCTACTCCACTAACTCTACCCTTTCCTCTTTTTAACTCTACATTCTACCTCTCTTCTTTCACGAGTGTACACACTCCGCCTGTCATAACACAACTATTCCTCCATACGGGTCCCATATTGTTTCCTTTAGAAAGTGCAAATTAGTCAGGGAACACATTCTCACTTATCATTCAGACCCTCCATTAGATGAATACACAGATTATGTCCATTAAAACAGTTTATTTCTCAAATTAAAAACAACCTAAATATTATTACACTCAATACAAAAGGATTAAACTACCCGGTTAAGAGACATAAAATCAACGATTCTCTTTATAAATCAAAAGGGGACGTTTTCTTACTCCAAGAAAGTAAAATTTGGGCAAAAATACTGCCTCCTTAATATCTATATAGGTGGCTAGGTATTGTGGCCTGGCTTCAGCAGCAGGAAAGAGTTTACACTGGTATCCAAGAAAGCTAATGTCTCTAACGTCTAATAAGAAAGATAAAGAGGGCAGATGGATAATTTTAGAAATGAACAAGGAAGGGAAAACATTCTATATAGTCAATATATACACCAAACCGAGACCATCAAGAATTTTGGAAAGATTTGGCTTCAAATATGCGCTCCATCTCAGATGATGCACTGACACTCTTTGGCAGTGACTTTAACCTCTCAATGGAGTGTAATATAGGTAGGTCTTCTTTGTGTAAATAAACAACCACCCAAGTTACATAAACTCAGGAAGAAGATATGTTTAAAACACAATTTAACCCCTTCAGTGCCCATGACGAGCTGGACTCGTCATGGGCTGCGGTGGCGCTGTGCCCATGACGAGTCCAGCTCGTCATGAACTCCGCCCGCTAATGCAAGGCGCGGCACTGGGCGGGGAAAGGGGCGGGCACCGAAGGGGTTAAAAGATGCCTGGAGGATACAACACACAGACACATTTAATTTAGCATTCTTTTCACCACCCCATCTTTCCTATTCTAGGGTAGACTACCTAATGATCTTCAGCAATCACACACAATACATTGATGTAACCAGCATAGAACCTAGATGTATATCTGATAATTCCTGTATCAATCACTTTATTTCTTAAATGGGGTTCTCTTGTTAACAAACATAACCTTTTGAGGCTAATGATGAACTTATATGCAGTACTGAACACAGAAATAAAATATGAAATTATATCAGACAATTTCTCAACAACAACCCTAATGATGATACGTCGCCTCTCTAGATGGGAATCTCTAAAAGCTACCATTAAAGGCTGCCTCATCAGCATCAGTTCATATGAACAAGACAACAAATGAGTCACTGACAAATTATAGAAAGAATTAAAGACACTTGAATTCCAACACAAACAATCTAGTAATTACAACTACTTGTTAATAAGCTTAAGTAATAAAAAATATGAATACAGCAGAATACTAAGCATGAGGGCAGTGTCTGGATCCAAAAACAGAAAGGCATTAGACTCTGTGAAGCAAATAAAGCGGGGAAGATGTTGGCATCCTATTTGGAATTGAAACGAAATAAATCCTTCATCACTAGCATAAAAGATAAAGATGGCAACACACAGTTGAACCCAGTCTGAATAGCTGAGATCTACACAGATCTATATGACAATATTCACCATTTTGACCCTGAGAAATTTAAAGATTTCCTTGATACACTAGAACTTCCTTCCACTTCTAACTAAGAAAAATATCTCTTGCGGCTCCTATAATGGCCAAAGAAGTCAGAGAAGTAATAAAAAAGATAAAATCTAATAAAGACCCTGGCCCAGATGACTATACAGCACCATTTTATGAACTCTTCTCGCCTGAATTGTACTCTGGAACATGGCTGAGGCCATTGTAGGAATTATACTGAAAGATGGGAAAGAGCTATCCCTCCCCAAAATTATGAGGCCAAGCACATTAATTAACACAGACTGCAAAATCTATGCCAAAGTCCGTGCCACTTGTTTAGAGAAATAAATCCCTAAACTAATTAATCTCATCCAAGTAGGTTCTTTAAAAATAGACTGCAAGTGACAATACCAGATTATTGTGCCAAATCATTGAGAAAGCTTAATTATTATAGTGTCGAACAGTTGCAATCACTCTTGACGCTGAAAATACTTTTGGCAAGGTCTGGCCATTCTTGGAAGCTACACTTCATACATTAAACTTGAGAGAAGATTTCATTAGGTTGGAACGCTCAGGAGGCCTCAAATCACGGACTGAGTGCACCCTGAGCCCCACCCCAGGGTCCCTCGAGTTGAGGCACAACACCTGACGATTGCAGGTTTCAATGCAGTGGATCAACTGTTGAAATGTACTGTGGACCACTTATTGGTTTTGTATTTTATTCTTTCATGAGCACGTTATTTGAGCAGAAGCGATACTTGAAGGTGCTGACAAATGCAATACACCTCTTATGAGGGTCTAGTTGGTAGAAACATGTTGACCTATTACTAGTGACACATGGACGCAGGGTCAGTTGACCAGTGCAGTGTCCCTTCTCTCTTTTTAATCGTGACCCAGGCATGCATGAATAAAGTTGTACGCCTGCTCTGGAGTCCGTTTTGTATTCACTTCTTAACATTTTGCACGCTCTGAGCCTCACCACCCTTTAGTTCACTATAGGGCTTCTATCAAACCTCGTAAAACATCTGAAGAACTTCTCAGAGTGGGAGTTGTAGCCTGCACTGTGATCAACAGTCACAGTGCAAGGAGAATTCCAATGATGAAGCATGCCACCTCTGTTCATTTCTGTTCAGCTAGGTTTTCTACCTCTTTTTAGACACAGGTGTTTCTGTGTGTGTAAGGCCTTGGACCTGCAGCATCCATACTTTCATATAGCTGTGTAGTATTTCAAGGTAGGCCTGTAGTATTTTCAGGTTAGGGTACTTTCCTTCAGCCTTACCAGAACCCCTTGGGTGTTCATGAAAGAGATGGTGGTGATCACAGCACATCTTTGGAAGTTGGGGATGCCACTTTTTTTCTGCCTTGACTATTGGCTCTGGAAAATGGGCTCACCCAAGTCAGTTGTAGACCATATCCAGACAATTTTGAGCTACTTGACATCACAGTTTATGATCAACTTGCTGAAGTTACACCAGACTCCTTCACAGAGGCTTCCTCTCATAGGAGCAGTTTTGGGTATGGTGCAGTTCAGGGCCTTTCCTCTGCCACAAGTCCAGGACATTTGGGCTATGATCCTGATGTTTCAGGCCCAGTCCTGGTCTCAGTGAGAGTAGTTCTGAGGTTCTTGATCTGCACCCTGCTCAACCATGCCATGTGGCATATGCAGACGTAGGAGTATAATTTGAAGTCCCACTGAGCCTAACAGCAAGGAAATCTGTCGGATTCCACCCATGTTTCGAAAGAGACCGCAACATATCTGCAATGGTGGCTTCTCAACCGCAGTTGGACAAGTGGCAGACCCCTTTCCCTACCCCACCCAGAGCTTGTGGTGATGGATGCATCATTTTTGGTTTGGGAGGGCATCTGGGGGAGTTGGGGATCAGAGGAAACCTGATTCCACATTAATCTGATGCAGTGGTGGGCCATTCCCCTGGCATTGAAGGCCTCCCTACCGTTCATCAAGGGAACCCTGTTACAGCTTCTCATGCACAGAACCACCTCCATGTGGTACTGCAACAAGCAGGGTGGAGTGGAGTCCTGGGTCCTGTGCGAAGAGGCTCTAGACCTCTGGAGTTGGCTAGAGCTTCAGGGCAGCTTATTGATTGTGAACCACCTGGTGCAATCTTTAAACAGCAATGCAGCTAAGCTCAACCGGCGGCACTTGGCGGATCACAAATGGCAATTACACCTTGTGGTGGTACAGGACATCTTCCAACAGTGGGGAGATTCCTGGTTAGATCTTTTCACCGTCATTGAGAACTTGCAATGTCAGAATATTTGCGCGCTGGGATATTCAAGAAAGCTATTTATGGGAGATGCATTCTAGCTAGAGTGGAGCACCGTACTCCTGCACTCCTTTCCGCCTTTGCCTCTCCTGCCCCAATTCTGAAAAAGATCAGGAATGACTGGGGTTAGTCATCCTAGTGGTACCTAGGACTTCTGGGCATGAGCATCTGTCCTCCAAGTAGGCTACCGCTTTGGGACGATTTTCTGTCACAGCAGCAGGGCAGGGTTTGAGCAATTCACTCCTCCTTGCATGGAGATTGAGCGGTGGCAGTTATCACATTCACCTACTTCCTGAGGTTGTGGATGGTATCCGTGCTGCATGGAGGCTTCTACAAAGTCCATTTACGCTAGGCACTGGGACAAATTTGTGGCCTGGTGTTGAGCCCGCAACACATGCACCCATTGCAGGCCAAGCTGTCAGATGTTTTATGATTTGTTTTGTCTTGGGTCCAACAAGGATTTGCTGTAGGCCCAAACAAGGGTATTTGTCCGCCGTTTCAGTATTTTTACGTTAACCCGTCCAGGTATCTTTGTTTAAATCCCCTGTGATGATGAGGATTAATGTCATATTTCCTCCAAAAGAGTTTGTGATTCCACAGTGGGATCTCAGTTTGATTCTGACTTTCCTCGTGTGTACTGTATTTGAAGCCAATGCACAGCTGCTCCCTACGTCTTGTGTCTCTAAAGACAGCGTTCCTTGTTATGATTACTGCAGCTTGCCACGTGAGAAGCTCCAAGCTCTCTCAATGCAGCAATCTTACACCAACTTTTTCCCAGGTAAACTGGTGTTAAAGACCAGGGTGGCCTTTTTGATAAATGTCTTGACTCTTTTTTGAGTATTCCATCATCCTCCCAACGTTCTTTGCTGTGCCACATCCCTCAAACAAGGAAGAGAGACTCCCATTAGCTGGTCCCCAAGAAAACTTTACATTTTTGCATTGATCGTACCAAAGATCATGGACAAGACAATCAGCTTTTTAGGGGGTTTCTGGGGAAAAGAAATGAAAGGCGGTGCAGAAAAGGATTTTGTCAGGGTTGGATAGTCCTCTTCATTAAGACCTGCTCCATATTGGCCGAGAAGCAGCCTCCAGAAGTACTCGAGGTTCATTCCAGCAGGGCCAAGACTGCTACCACTGCGTTGGCATGTGGAGTGCCTGTTCTCTGTATCCGTCTCGCCGCAACATGGGCATCAGTGCACATGTTCACAAAGCACTACTACCTGCACAGCTAGGTCTAATGGGAAGGGCATTTTGCCCTTTCAGTCCTGCAGTTCTTTCTGGTCTGAGCCCATTTCACAGACCCTCCACCCTAGGAGGTACTGCTTTGGTATCTATTCTAAAGGAGTGGCGTGTTTTTAGAAGAATCCATGAGAAGAACAAGTTACTTACCTTTCGTAACGCTCTTTCTGATCGATATTTTATCTAGCTACCGATTCCTCACTGCCCTCTGGCCTCCCTGTTCTGTAGAATGCTCGCTCCTTCCACCTGAAAAGTCCAAAATTAGAGATCTGAACACTGATACCTCTGATTGATTGTATTCTCTGCAGTATTTGTATTTGAGTGTTTGGACAGATCCAAGAAAGAAACTGACTTCAACATGCAGTGGTGGCGCCTATGTGCAGTTCCTCTTCATCACTTCTGGGACTGAAGGGAGTCACTACAGAGCCACATGGCACCGTCTGTCAGCACACAGGAGCCCTGCTGCGAAAGCTTTCCATATCCAGTCTGGCCCGTGGGGATATGTAAAGGTGAGGAATCTATGGTTAGATAGAGTATCCACCAGAAAGATCGTTACTGAAGGTAAGTAACATGTTCTTCAGATACCCAAGTAGATTCTATAACTCTACAACTGCCTTTGTCCTGTATGTAATGAGGGGTTCAGAAGCCAGAACATTCTGAAAATTATTTGATAACTTTATAACTTTTCACTGATTATATAGGTGCTGTTCTCCAGTTATGATTCCCAAATCCAATGGCACTTGGCTGTAGATCTATATAATCAAAAGTCTGGGTGATCACAAGTGGTACCACTGATGGGAAGGCCTTTGTAGGGAACATAGGTCGTACTTGGAATCTTACATTTTGTTCGGCTTGTGCTCCTTCCTAAAGGGGTTAGTTTGAGAAAAGTCTATGACTCCAAAATAGTCGTTCACTTTTAAAATAACAGATTTCTGTAATTCAGTAAATGAGCTGGAGTTATTAGAGATTGTGACAAAAAATTATGCATTGCTTAATTCTTCTCAGACCTAATGTACTATTTTATTGAACCTTAAAGACACCAAATGCAGTACTTTGACTCTAGACTATTCCATTGCTCCGGATGCGGTGGTGTAGCCTGTGATGTTTACATTTCTTTTAATCAGAGACCCAATGTAATAAGACAGATCGCAAATTGTGCACTGGCTTTTTCCGACCTGGCTTTATTTTGCGATTCAGCCTTTGTATTATTAGGTCACATGCAACATTTTCGTCGGCAGGGGGCCACACAGCTACCTGCCTAATTAATATTAATTAGAGGCCACTATTTACGACCCCCAGTGATGGCTACGAATGCCGAGATGCAAAATAAACTGCAGACTACCTTCCCTCAGTTTTCATTTACAAACGGGAAACTTGTGATCACAAAAACTATCCAATTTGAGATATGTCAAATGGAGAAGGCAGTGAGCCTCTGAACCGCTGTCTGCCCCACCCCTTGACGTCATAAAACAGGATTTACAAAGGGTTGTCCAAAGGAGGCAACCTTCTCTTTTGCAAATCAGTTACCATCTTCTTTGAGGTGCCAGTAGCTGACCAATGGTTTGCGACTACAATTGTGGCCACTAACCCTTGATGCAGACCGTTGTGACTCGCTATTAGCAAGGGATGCCCTTTTCACTCCCCCCTCCTAACTGCGATTCGGAATGGATTGTAAAGCCCATTTCTTGAGTCGAAAAGGCTATTCTGACTCGCAAAATGGGTTTAGCACATAGATATACCTCATTTTGCCATCACAAACCCTGTTATTTTATGATTCGCTGGGTTTACGATAAAAAACTTAGCTTTGTGCATCTGGCTCCTGGTTTCCTAAAGCTTTTGTAGAGGTTTGCCTTACTACATTACTAGTTCAAAATGTTGCATAAAAAACCATGTGGAGTCGAGTTAGCATCTTTACATTCATTGCAGTGGTTGATTAGATTGATGGCCTTTCACAATGCTTGTACTTCATGGATGTATCCTGCCATTCAGTATGCCTCACACAGGTTTTGCTGCTTAACTACAGAAAGTTACCCGATTTTAATATTCTTTTTTTTCTTCGCAGAGGGACAACTAAGAGTGGATGCCAACATATCTGTACATCGTCCTGGTGAGAGTTACGGTGTCAGGACAGAAGTGAAAAACATCAATAGTGCACGATTCCTGGCAAAAGCTATAGGTGATTTCAGCCGCTTTGTCTCGTTTTTCATTTTTCTGTTTTTTCGGCACAATGACGTTTTCAGGTAGATTTCTTCTTCGCCCACCTTACCTTTTCCCACCTTCATTCTTTTTCTGCACTTCAGATAGGTTTTTTTTTTATTACACCATGAACTTTTTACACTCATTTACAATGTCCTCCATTTTAAGTAGTCTGGTTTCGTGGCTACAGTTGTCTATGTTGGACAGTGGCTCCCTGAACCCTTTATGATTCCTTATTAACCACTAGCTCAATGGCCATGATGAGCAAACACGATTCAAGAGCAGCCCTTGTTTAGTATGTTCCATGAGAGAAAGTAGATTGCCATTTCAACTTTGATTTCTCCCTCACAAGATTCTACAAAACTGCCAGGAATATAATTATTTGGAGGATTGTGATTGCATGCAATTTTTCCCAATATCTTGTATCCTAGCGTGAATCAGCAGCTCTGATATGAGCTTTTAATACATTATGCTTGGAACCGAATTTTGCTTTGACTAGCTCCTCTTTGATTAATTCTCTGTCCTCTTATTTTATGCGTTTCTAAGAGAGTTTCTATGATAGGGTGTGCCGATTGGATATTTTAAGATATTCTGGCCTTTAAAACATATTGGGCCATATGTAGGTAAATTACATTTACCGATTCTTAAATACCGATTTTTACCGATTCGGTATTTATGAATCGGTAAATGTAATGTAGGTAATTAATTACCGATTCGGTATATGTCGGTATTTTAGAATCGGTATTTACCGATACGGTAATGGCAACTGGCTTCCCATTCATGCCTATGGGCCTGGAGGCCCATAGGAATGAATGGGAAGCCAGTTGCCATTACCGATTCGGAGAATACCGAATCGGTAATGGGGGAGGCATCATCATGGGTGGCAGGGTGTCACATTGACACCCTGTTGCACCCCTGATTCGTCCATGTGTGCACATGTGGCGCACATACATGCCCTAAGGGTATGTATGTCTGCCACATTGCACACTTCAAATTGCAAAAAAATGCTTTTTTACAGGTATTCGTCATTTACCATCAACTTTTAGTTGGTGGTAAATAACGAATCCCCACACCAACGACACACTCCCCCTACATATCATTTCAGGATTCGGTATTTACCGAATCGGTGAAATTACCGATTCGGTAATTTTACAGATTCGGTAAATTACCGAATCCTGAAATATGCCCCCTACATACCAAAAGCCTAAATACCGGTCGGTAACGGGATATTTACCGAAAATCGGCCGTTACCGACCGGTATTTGGCTCCCTACATATGGCCCATTATGCCTGAGCTCTTGTACAGTGGTAGATTTTCTACTCGAGCAGCAGCTGCCTCAACGCGAACGGATGGTTTCTCAACGCGAGCGGTCATGACCATCAGCGACTGCCCACGTTGAGAAATCTCGCTGGCAGGTGGTCTAGCGTTGGATTTTCCTTACTCGTGCTCTCTAGTTTAACATTGGCAAGTGTGCGAGGAAAAAAACTGCTCCGCAAACGGAACTCTGCATGCTCTGCGGAGTGCTGAAAACTCAGCGAACGGAGTGGAGGTCACTGCCCAGACCTACACTAAATCCCTTAACTTCTGTATTAACCGTAACTCAACTGTAAAAGCCATATTACAGTCAATCTGCTGTATTAAGCCCTGTGTACTGGAAGCCAACTTTCAGGCTACATTTCAAGCCTTAGTTAATCTATGCTGGAACTTGTAAACTTTTTTCTACTGAAATCGTTGGCTTCTATTAAACTAATTTTGCCAAAATGGTGCTTAATTGAGATCAAGGTGCTCTCTTTGCCCCAGTTCCCATTCTTTTGACTGTTTGCAAGGAGGGTTGAATCCCTTCTAACTCAGTTATTCCTCCCCCTTAGGTTCCAATGGTGTCTTTGTTTGCCTGGTCAACTCTAGGCATACCTTGCCAATTCCCATGCACTCCTAATCTCCTGGATACAGAAGCCTCCACCTAAAAACATGCTTGCGGAAGACCTTTGAGAGATCTAGCTGTTCGCGACATCTCATTGTGCATTGCCCCAATCATCACAGCAGCTGCATGTTTCACTTAGTAACCTGTATTACCTCTAGATTGGTATATATGTTCAATTCTCCGTTACAAGTTTGTGCTTCTCTCTGGCTACACTTCTCTGCCCTTGATGTCTGCTGTACCCCTCTGCAGTTTAATGACACTTCCATACCACCACAGTGCCAGCACGATTGCTTCTTACAGGCTACAATTGGAGATGAACACTGGGCATGTACAGAACCTCCTGTCACCATCAGGTTCTCTTTTTCCACTCAGAGGTCACTAAACTCCACCCTCCACCCCTCTTCTCCACGCCTCTGTTTTTCACCAGTAGGTTTACTGCTTACTCCTTATATTTCCTTGTTTACTGCGGAGGCGGATGATGGATTCGCCTTTGTGCCCACCACTATGGTATCAATTGGTCTCAATGTGCACACGTTTCTTTCGGTCACCAGAGTGAATGTGTTTTTGGTTTTCATTTAGATTATGAAATTCAACGGCAGATAGAAGAACTTGAAAGAGGAGGCATAATTCTAAATGAGACTAGATCCTTTGACTACAAACTGGGGTAAGATGGCATGATGTGCTCTTAATGTGTGATGGCTTTAGACTTTTAAGATCTATTTGATGAACTTAACCTTTCAGCCATCTGCAATTGTATCAAGCAATTGCGGCGTGCAGTACTGGTCAAATGTTTACTGCTGTATTTTTGTGTGCCTATTTCTAAATATTTTTTATCCAGTGTATGTAAAATTTAACCATAAAATATGTTTATTTGTTTAGTTTAAATAGCAGTTCCGTAATTTTAATACTTGGGATCTACTGCTAAACAGGTAAAACTAAACCAAAAGGCCTTTTTCTTTTGTCAATAAGTAAACATTCTTATTTTTTGTGTGGTTCTTTGTATATTTTAGTGGGTGAATGCAGGAATGGATCAATGGTTGAATAAATAGTAGAGTGTGTGATTGATTGAACAGATGGATGACTGAATGAGTGAGTGCTCTAATTGATAAATGGGTGAATGGATGGATGAATGCCTTCAATGGGACTTGTTTCAAATATTTACATAGGCTGGTGGTGTTGTGTGCTGTCAACAGAGTAGGACGCAAGGTTCTCGGTTCCTCAACTCCTCAAATATATTAGCAAACTGCCCTCCAAAGTTTTACTGGCATGTAATTGGTAGAGCATGCGAAGAATGGACACCCACAAAAGGTCAAGATTCACGTCTTTGGGGGGCGTGAGCAACAATATGGCCAAATACGACGTGCCTCGCAACAGCTCTGGCTGGAGCCACTAACTATGCCGTTAAATTCTGCAGTTCAGAGAACTATATTTATATCCTGTTCACCCTGCTTAACGAGGTCCCCCTGCCCCCGAGGTGCAGACCGACCGCCGGAAGGCTGGAACCGGTGAAGAAAGAGACCGGGAGGTGCTGCTGACCGAGTAGAGGACCTGTGCGCGGCCAAAAAGGTGGAAGAGCTGGCGGGACAAGGAAAGGATCATGTGGATAACTGACTCCCGGGACTGGGGTCCGCTCCTTTCTCCCTCACCCCTCTGATGTCTTGAGGGGGAGCGGTCGAGATGCTGGTGTTGAGTGAGCCCGTCAGCTCGAGATCCAAACAAGCAAAGATCCGGGCCAATCGCTCGCAGTCTGCACGTGGGACTGCGGTGAAGCAGAGAGGAGGATCCTGGAGGGAACCGAGCTGGACGGCCAAGAGAGACCCACCCTTGGATCCCGAGGCAGAGATTGGAGGCCGGACCTAGGGCACCCATTTTCAGTGGAGGCCTGGACAGCGGCACCTGATGCTTCCGCCATTCACTCCGTGATCTGAGAAGGCTGGGCTCCCCACTCCCCCGTCGGGGGCTGGGAAGCTGAGCTGAGGTAATGGTGGGCCCTGCCGAGGGAGACTTGCACACTTGAGCGGTCTGCCCGACAAGCTATGCACCAGAGCCTGATGAGCTCTGCCCCGCCCTTGACTTGAGGGCACAGAGCAGAGGGCGAGAACTTATGGGGGAACTGGTTTGGGACCCTCCCCGTTCTTTCCATCTGGGGGAGGGCGCCCAGTGATCAAGACCTAGAAGAACCCACTCCCCCATATCCCTGAAGCGGGAGAGAAATGACTGTCTGAGGTGGGAGACCGCCTCTGCGAGCTGGACTCGTCTGCCTGGTGGGCCTACCCCTCGCCACGAGGAGGAGATACTGGGTTCCCTGCTGTTGCGTGGACAGAAGAATGAGGGAAAGATTCCTGCAAAGAGTGAGAGGCGAGAGCAGCGCACTAGGAACATCGGGTGTGGCGGGCGCCTTACTGGAGCGACTAAGGAGTAGTTTTTGGGGAGCAGCAAGGGCACACCTGGAGCACGGAAAGGGTCCTCGTAGGGACAACTACATGTCTCAAATGAGGGTGAAGGACAAAGATCCTAAACATCCAGGCAAGGAAAAATGGATGGATAACCCAAGCCGGTCACCCCTCCTGAAACGTCACAATCCTCATTACCAGATGCGGTTACATTGCTGCAGGAGATACATTGCTCCAGGGCAGCACTGGAAGACAGGATCCCGGAAGTCCGCTTCGAGGTAACGCTGCTTCGCCAGAACCTTTGAAACGTCTCTGAAAAGGTCACAGTGGCAGAAACCTGTGTCACAGAAGTTGAGGAGGTAATAACAGAACTCTGGACTGGGGTCTTGGAGCAGCGAGGAACCAGCAGGGATGCTCTTTGGCGCATCGAAGATGCCGAGAACATGGGGCAAAAGAAATAACTTGCTCTTTGTGGGGTTTCTGGAGGAAGTTGAGGAGACGAGCAAACCAGATTTCCTGACCTCATGGCTGAAAAACATCTCATCTGGCACTGTGGCAAGGGCAGGCCCCTAATGGCTGCAGCACTTATTGTGCCACCCTTAGAGGCCCTGTACCTTTACATACATACATATATACACACTCCTCCTCCTCCTCCCATTAACCCCACACTGATGTCAGTGTGGGATTTAATGGAAAATGCAGATAGGTCATTTTTCAGGGGCATCTCTAAGATGCTCTCTAACACTAGTGTCCAGGCTAAGTGGCTGCTCACCAGCTGCCACTACCAGACATGTTTCTGGACCCCTGGGTTGAAAGCCTGCTGCTTTGGGGGGTCTAAAACAATGCAAATCCTGGGATGAGGTGCCAAGCTTCAAAGGCTTGCCGCCTTTGTGAGCTTCCCCAGGCCTTTGCTGCTTCCAGCAGCTGGTCCCCACCTGTTCTGACCCCCACTACGGGTGGGAGAATCGGCAGGAAAACCAAGTGAGAAAGGGAGGTGTGCCTACCTTTGCCAACCCACCCCTCAGGTGAGTGAGGCGAGATGAAGCACAACTCTCAGTCCCTGCCATCTTGCAGATGGGTGGACCCACACAACCAGAGTGAGGCATATGCCCTCTTCCCACTGTAGGGTGGCATATTCGGGAGTGTACCCACCACAAGGAAGGGACCCATTGGTCCCAACTTTTACCTACCTGTAACACTTTTAAATCTAGTATTTAGGGGCACCCCTGAGCCTTTCCTCCTCAGATAAGAACGGACCAAGAAGAAAAGAAGGACAGAAGAAGCAGTGCTAAAGCTAAGAAGAGTAGGGCGCCCACTGACTTGGCCCCAGCCCTACTGTCCAGTCCCCACCTTGAACCTGCAGAAGCAATATCCCGGTGTGTGCTGCAGCCAGCAACCTCAAGAACCCCAACGACCTGCCCTGCCTTTCCACAAAAAAGACTGTCTCCCGTGAGCACCGGATTTGCTCACCCACAGACTCTGGCCAAATCCTAGAGTCTGCACCACTCTGCACCCGATGCACATGGCCCAAGTTCGAGTGGCCCAACACCACAAGGAGGTCTCCCCGGCAATCCTGACCTGAGATCTGGTGATCTCTGACCTGCCTCGAATCACCAAGCAAAGCCTGCAGTCTCTTTCTGG
The DNA here is from genome assembly GCF_964204655.1 of Triturus cristatus. Lineage (NCBI taxonomy): Eukaryota > Metazoa > Chordata > Amphibia > Caudata > Salamandridae > Triturus > Triturus cristatus. The sequence goes on along the minus strand of NC_140582.1, from coordinate 528,809,434 downwards.
AGGACCCCCCCACCGCCTTAACCGCACCGGAGCTGGTAAGAAAAATCCAATGCCTAAAGACACCCCTGCACCCAAAGTCCCAGAGCCTTGGATGGCCCAACCGACTGTGTCCCAGTATCCTCAGGAATCCTAACTTACCTCTCCAACCGGTGGTCACCTCCAGAAGATCTTCGTCCCGAGCTTGCAGTTTTTGGTGAAACCGGAGAATCCCCTTTGAAACCAACAGGGCACCCGACACCAAACCAGCACCCTGCATCCAGTCGCTCCTGCGCCGATGCAGGTGTACCTTGGGTGCTAAATCGGATCCTCCTTTGCCCTGAGCTAAACCCCAGGAGCTTTGCTCCCACAACCTTGTGGCCTGCTCGTGAGTAGCCACCTACCGGAGGCCCCCTATCCCCCATTGGATAACATTGGGCCTCAGCACTCTGCTTCTGGCCGCACTAGTGCCGCTGAGAATACTTGGAGAGTGCATACTTAACCCTGATGGACCCTGGTTCTAACCCCAGAACACCAACTCCCACAATCTTGTACTTACCTGCAAACCCTTAACTTCATTTTTCTCTATAGGAATAAATTGACTGTTTTTCCTAAAAATGTTATTTTGTTTTGTATGGAACTTTGAAAAACTGCAAATAACTAAAAATTGCTTACTTAGCTTTTCTCTAGGAAATGTCCCAGTGTGATAGCTAGGTATATCACACTGAGTACAAAAAGTAATCCAGAAAGTAATCTGTAAAGTAATCCGAAGTAATCTAACAGTAATTTCCACTATATGAAAACATTTACAAACCTGTAACAAAGTCATTTTTATTCAGTTTGCTTGTATTGTTCAACTTGCCTTGAAAATGATCAAATACACTTACCTGTGCCAGGCCTGCTTGGTTCTAGGAAATAAATACAACTAAATAATATTTTTTGTGCAATTCAAATCGGTCTGAGTTCAGTCTTTGAGTGTGTGACATCATTTTTCATTGAGTGTGTCCAACAAATGCTTAACACTACCCTCTGATAAAGCCTTACTGCTCGCCCACACTACCACAAATAGAGAGTAGGGTGCTATCTACTTTTACCTCTACCTACCTTTGGGGTTCCATTGGACTCTGTGCACACTAAACCTCATTTTGGTATAGAATATTCAGAGCCAGCTTCCTATAATACATCACACCCATGTCGACCCCCATAGACAACCAGGCCCTCACGTGCCTGACGTGGAACGTGAATGACCTCGGTGACAGGATTAAAAGAGGGCTGGCCTATCGCCATATCAAACGCTTACACCCAGATGTAGTGATGCTTCAGGAGACACATCTACAGGGTACCAGAGTGAGTTCTTGGGGAGGGCACATATAGGGTACTGGTTCATGCAGGCTACACCTCCGGGTCCCAGGGAGTAGCCATCATGATAAAAAAGACACCCCCCTTCAAGGTATCACACACATGGACGGATATCTATGGTACATATATTGGGGTGTCTAGAGGTTCCAGCCTCACTTCATGTGGTAGGAGGTGAATTTAATGATGTAATGGACATGCCCATGGACTGCACTGGGGGCCAGGGATATTCAGCCACTCCCACTCCTTTAGTGCGCTGTGCAGACTCAATGGGTCTGACGGATGTCTGGAGGTTACAAAATCTGCAGGCCAAACAATACTCCTATTTCTCTGAGGTGCATAAGGTCTATTCTAGACTAGACTATATTTTTATTTTGGCAGAACTGGGAGAGATTGTCAGGGAGATTACCTCGCTAGGGGATTGTCTGACCACTCGCCACTATGGGTACAGGTGGGGTACAGGGCCCGTAAAACACAGCCACATTGAAGGCTCAACGCCTGGGACCTACGGAAGGGGGACATTATTAGAGGTATCAGGGCAGACACCAAGGTTTTTCTCTCAAAGAGAACGAGGAAACGTGCGGGTTCGGGGTCACACTCTGGGAGGCATACAAAGTGGTGCTGAGAGACAGGGCACAAAACTGTCTGGCATGAGAAAAGAAAAAGCGGAATGAAAGTCTAGAGAAGCTGAAACACCAGATACTGAAGGTAGAGGAACAGGCCACTGTGAGACCTGATCCACTACTCTCCCAGCAGTTAGATACTCCTAGACAGGAATATAGGGACTTTGGCTCTAGACGCCGCTAAGGACCAGCACTTAGCTATTCTTCACCGAATATATGATCTTGGTGACAAAGCCAGGAAACTGCTAGCCTGGCTGAGCAAAAAAGAAATGGAAAGTAGATGGGTTCAGTCCACAATAGATGCTCATGTCTTGACGTACTCCACCAATGAGCAGATAGCGACGGCGTTTGCTGCATACTATAAGAAATTTTATGAGGCCAAACCCCTTTGTGATGCCCATTAAATCGATGACTACCTGACTGAAATCCAGACCCCTATACTAGACGAGACTGAAAAGCAGGAACTGGACGATGACCTGTCACTAACCGCGGTGAAGGCGGCAATATCTCCGGGCCCAAACGGTCTCCCGGTCGAGTTTTATAAATGATGCACGGATCTCCTGAGCACCTACTTGCTTAACCTTTTCCAGGATGCCTATAGAGATGGTGTTCCCCGCTGGATCTGTGACTGGCCACATTAGAAACAATACATAAGGAGGGTAAACCAAGGGACAGGTGCGAGTCTTATTGCCCGATATCCCTCCTGAATATGGAGTTGAAGATCCTTGCGACGATCCTTGCCACAACACTATGGTGCGTTATAACAGCGCTGGTCCACTGCGACCAATCGGAAGTCCTGCCCGGACGGGTGACCCGATGGAATCTCCGCAGAACTCACAACTAATACTGCCAAAGACCGAGACACTCCCCTCATATTTCTGTCCCTGGAAGCAGTGAAAGCGTTTGATGCAGTACGCTGGCCGTTCCTGGACTCCACCCTGATCAAGTTTGGACTAGGACCAAAGTTCAGAAGGTGGGTGGCACTACTATACAACTCCCCAAGGGCAACAGTGCGGGTGAATGGCAGAACTTCCCAGGACTTTCCCATCTGTCGTGGAACTAGACAGGGATGTCCCCTGTCCCCACTGGTGTTCGCATTAACTGTAGAGACCCTGGCCTGCTGGGTCAGTCAACACCCAGGAATACAGGGTTTTAGGGTCACTCAGGGAGACACGTTTGAGGAGAAAATATCCCTATACACCAATGACATTCTACTGCACGTAATGGAGCTTGGCACTATGATCCCCATCCTCTTCCAAACGATTGATGACTATGGACGACACTCAGAGTATAGGGTCAATTGGCATAATGGTATACAGCCCCATACATATGCAAGACTGGCTTCCCCTGCAGAGAGACCTGAGAGTAGTAGTAGACTTTTTACATATCTGGGTATATTTCTCACTACAGACCAGGGACTGTGCTGCGATCACAATGTCCAATGAATTCTGAATAAATTCAGAGATGATGCAGAGATGGGGGCGCTAGGTGGCGCTAAACCAAGATGGCCGCACAGATGTGAGGCTCTGGACGCCTGACCCTGTCATCCGCCAAAAATCCGTGCAAGGACCCATCGCCCACGACTACGCAGCATGAATTAGCGGGCGGCTGAGGCGTAGGAAGACTCGCTGAAAGCTGGGTGACACAGCGACATTTTCCTGGGGAGATATCGAGCCCTGACCTGCCTAGGGGAGGAAGAGTGTCCCTCCGGCGGACGATCGCGACGGCTCTGCGGGCTACTTGAGGGCTGCGGCGGCCACGAGGTAACCGGCCTGACGGCGGAATATAAATGCTACATGACCTGCTGAGAGGGCTCCGGCCGGCGAATTATACAGAGATAAAGTGTGGAGGACGGAGGATTGCTGGTGCCACCCCTGGAATTGCCGTGCTCCATGCGCTGATATATTTGGACTGCCGAGGCTCGCTGCGACCGCACAGAGCGCTGCAGGGCGCTGCTCCGACGGACGTGGGGGAAGAGGCTCCTCGAAAGATCTGACGCGGCGGCTGCACGGGGCTGGGTGCCCTGAGCGGCGAAGGAGACGTTAATACCTGCCATTACTGGTACGTGCTTGCCTTGAACACTTGCTGAGCCTGGGGTGAATCGGAGGAGCGGTGCTGCCTGAGCATCGGGTGCCAGGAGACAGGATATGCCCTTACTGAGGTTGCTTTCACTCTGCATGGGGAGATGTGACTGCCTGTACATGCCCCCTGAGTACTGAATTGTTGGGTCTGGGGCTCGGGCGTGTGGACGGCGGACCCCAGAGCGCCCGGAATTCTGTGCAGATGCGGCGCGCGTGGCGGAGGACCAACGGACAGGCCCATAGTCGTATGCTGCTGAGAGGGTGTGGGAGCGAGAGACTGCACCCCCCTCGGGCCCTCCGGGAGTGCTGACAGCCCAGGAGATAGCGTCATTAGACTGCGAGAGGACGACCGTGGCATTTCCTGGTTGAGGCGGCTGTTGGGCGACATACCTGCTCCCCCTCCTGTGCTGAGAAGTGGGTGCCGCTGCGCGGGGACTGGCCTCTCCGCTAGCTGGGACCATACCGCAGGGACGCGGTCCGTGCTGGCGGCTGGGGCGGCGACGAGAGGCTGGCGTTTGAGTTGGGGCTCTGTGACACTGCACCGACGGCGGAGCTGAACTGCCGGGGATAGGAGCTCATTCCTGGACGCACAGCCTGTAAGTCTACCGTCATGGGGAAAGCGGAGGCACGCCAGTCCAAGCTCCCTTTCGACCAGAAAAAATCGACCACGCGCCCGGTCACTGAGGATGCGGGGATGAATGCCCTGGGGCTGTCGACCGCTCCTGAGACCGCCCCCAGTGATGAACTAAAAACCATGCTTATCACAAGGCAGCAGAGCCTAAATGCCCTCTCGGGGAAAATGGACACCCTGAACACCAGGCTGGATTTTCTAGTGCTAAAGGTGGACAAGCACGATGAACAGATAAAGGAGGCGGAAAAAAGAATCTCCACCACTGAAGACAGCTCCACGGAGATGGCTCGCCAACTGACTCAAATGGATAAACTGCTGAAAGTAATTGTAGCGAAAAGCGAGGATTTAGAGGTGCGTAGTCGGCGAAACAACATACGCCTGGTGGGGATACCGGAGTCCACGGCCACGGGGAGGATGGAGGATTACGTGGAGCGACTACTCGCGTCCTCGTTGGGAGCGGACTCCTTCTCGGCGCATCTGATAGTGGAAAGGGCGCATAGAACGCTGGGCCCGCGGCCTCCGGCTGGAGCCCCGCCGAGACCCATAGTTGCAAGGCTGCTCAACTACAGGGATCGAGACGTAGCCCTGCGCAGGGCGAGAGAACTATCGAACCTGCAATATGACGGCAACCCGTTCTCCATTTATCCAGATTTCACTCTGGCGGTCCAAGAGGCTCGCCGGAAATATATACCGGTGAAACAGAGACTGCGACAGGCGAACATCGAGTACGCTCTACTATACCCGGCCAAGCTGCGCATACAGCACCGGGACCGCACAATAATCTGCACGAACCCACAGCAGGCAGAGGATTTCCTTAAGACCTTGAGACGACCGTCTCCGACATACAGAAATAATGGGGTGCGTTCGGGTTCGCACTCACCCATGGCCGAGGATTGAAGACCCTGGGCCAATATGCTCGAATGTTTAATAGAGTCACAATGGTCCGTTGCTTAGCGCCACGACAGCGGGGGAGAAAGGGTCGCCTCCGGGGTGCCTTGAGATGGAACTGTCGATGGGACATGTGGCCGAGGCCGGGGACTGTGATGTACTGCTGGGCTCCTGCCTGAACGGAGAGGTCCCTTCTGCTTGGACTGCCATCACCAGATGAGAATCTTGTGTGCTGATTTTTAAACAGATATCTTCTGCTGTTACCCTTTGGAAACCCTGTTGGACGGCTTGGCTTGGGCTGTTCATGCTTATGTTAACCCCTTCAGTGCCCATGACGAGCTGGACTCGTCATGGGCTACGGTGGCGCTGTGCCCATGACGAGTCCAGCTCGTCATGAACTCCGCCCGCTAATACAAAGCGCGGCACTGGGCGGGGAAAGGGGCGGGCACTGAAGGGGTTAAAGTAGCCTGACTGTTTATGCTGCACTGGGCTTGAAGGGGTCTGCTTTATTGGGGAGGACACCCCCGACTCTAATCCTCCTCCATACCAGCCTTCCTGGGGAGGAGATAGAGAGAGTCCTACTGTACGGTGGGACACGGGGCCTTCAAAGGCACTCTAGCGCCCCACTGAGGGAGGTCCCCTGTATTCAAAACTCAAGAACTAGACTAGATCTAGTGTTTGGTTCGATTTTATTTTGTTGCACTGCGGTGCTTTGTTAGTTTATTTGATTAATGTTGCGGGAGGGAGGAGAGGGGGGCGGGCAATGGGATACCGGCGCATTTGGGGCACCGTTGTGGGAGGGGAAGATGGGAGGGAGGGCTATGGGACAGTTTCACGGAGCAGAGAGAGAGGAACACAGTGGAGGTGATGCAGGACACACTTTTAAAACATTGATACACTGCACCATAGTGGCCAGTGCGTCAGCGCGAGGCGCAGCCCTTGAGACTGGTGAGCTGTTCACTGGGGAGGCTCGGGCGATTCTCAACTGCACTGCTATACGACAATGGAGGGGGATCGGAGAAACAGCCTGAAGCTTTTATCATGGAATGTGAGGGGGTTGAGGGATCCCAGGAAGAGGCGGCAAATACTTTCCTACCTTGACCGGCACAACATCAGCATAGTGGCACTACAGGAAACTCACACTGACCCTAGAGGTTCCCCCACCTTTGGTAGTAGATGGGCTTCAGAAAGGATTTTTTCTGCTTACTCTACCTACGCTCGTGGCACGGCCATTCTGGTTAAGAGAGGCACCCCCTTTCGATGCGCTGGTACGCGGGGTGATGGGGAGGGCAGGTTCTGCATGATGTGGGGCGCCCTGGGCGCGCAGTCTGTGATTATTGTCAGCTATTATGACCCTAACATAGACAACCCGGACGTATTGAATGTACTGTGGGGGCAGATACTTGCAGTGGGAGCCACTCACATACTCTGGGCGGGCGACTTTAACACAGTTTGTGACCCAACACTCGACCGCTCCTCACACCTACCTCATCACTATACGAAAAGCCAAGGCGCACTGAGGGGACTGCTGGAGAGCGGCGGGCTAGTGGACTTGTGGAGGTAGAGACATTCCGGGAAGCGGGAGGGGACATTTCACTCCACAGTGCACGAGTCTTGGTCGAGACTGGACTACTGGCTGGGGTGTAGGGGGCTGTGCTCTTGGGTACAGACTGTAAATCACCCGGCTCGCACCTTGTCTGATCATTCCCTGGTGTGCCTGGTGGTGGATGTCCCGGCTTTGGCTACCAGTCTCGGATGCTGGAGACTTACCCCCCCGAGGCGTTGCTCGACGAGGTATTCAGAACTGAGCTGGGGGAGGCAATTACAGATTTCTTTGACCAGAATAAGGGTTCGGTCGAACAAGTTGGTACACTCTGGGAGGCGTTTAAAGTCACCATACGAAGGGTATGTATGGCCAAAAGTTTTGGAGTACTCCGCGATATCCGCGGCAGGCTTCACCTACTAGAAAAGACGCTCAAAGACTTGAGGTAGATATGTGGCGGAGGGGGAATGGAGAGGGCAGGGCCAAGATGAGAGAGCTATTGACTGAATACACAGACACGGCGGACAGAGAGGTGATGTTCAGAGGAAAGTACGCCCAGGCGCGACGATATGGGGAGGGGGGAAGGCCTGGGAAAGCCTTTGCGCAGGACATAAGACAACCTTGCTATGCTACCTATATTATGGAGGTGGAGGACGGGGATGGAAATTTCCAGAAAGATAGCGCCCAAATACTGCAGACCTTCACTGACTTCTACGCGGAGCTCTACCGCTCAAAGGGGGTCAATGCAGCTGATTTCCCGCAGTTCTTTGGTGAGATCACGCTGGGGTACTTGAGTGACAATCAGAGAGAGTTCCTGTGTGTCCCCTTCACGACTGAGGAAATTAGAGAGGCGATCCTCCAGCTGTGGTCTGGCAGGGCGCCCGGCCCGGATGGGCTGTCGAGCGATTTTTACAAGCTATTCATAGACCAGCTGGCCCCCGTTCTTCGGGAAGTGTATGCAGAGGCACAGGAGACTCAGGCGCTGCCGCCCACAATGAGAGAGGCCCTTATCCTGTCCATTTTGAAGCCGGGGAAACCAGCTAACTAGTGTGACTCCTATCGACTGCTGTCCCTCATTAACGTGGACAGTAACATTCTCACTAAAATGGTAGCACATACTTTTTTCTTTTTACACATCGTGGCATAGGCGTACCTGCCGTCGCCACTACATTCACCACAGTCCTTTGGGGCAACTTGCTGGTGTGACGAGCAGTGTGCGACCAACTTGTGTTCAAATTATTACGGCTCCCGTGAGCTATCGGGCTGACGAGCCCTGGTTCTGCACCTGCGCGCCATGAGAGGTATTTGACCTGTTTTAATTACATTTTGGCAGTCCACTCGGCACCCCTTTACATTGTCCTGCTCCCTGCTGACGAGAGGCAACTACCTCGAAACACGTGTCCAGGGATGGCTAAATGCAACACATACTTTTTTCTTTTTACACATCGTGGCATAGGCGTACCCGCCGTCGCCACTACATTCACCACAGTCCTTTGGGGCAACTTGCTGTTGTGACGAGCAGTGTGCGACCAACTTGTGTTCAAATGCTTCCCACTTGGTGTCCACTTTATACCGGTCTATATATGTCGAACTTGGCACTTCGCATAGCCCTGCTCGGGCTAAATGGGCTGGCGAACTCGAACGGGACATCACGGACTGGGAATGGCACTACTGCTGTACACAAACGGAAAGGGTGTCGGCTAGTGGCAGGCTGCACATCACGCATTTCAAATTCCTGCAAAGATACTATTATACCCCTGCTAGACTGCACAGGTATGGGCTCCGGGAGGACGCTCGCTGTGACAGATGCCGCACAGACTGTGCCGATATGCTGCACTTGGCCTGGGGCTGCCCGGCCCTTCAGTTATACTGGGAACAGGTCTTTGAGGCAGTGGGGAAAATGCTAGACACCGTGCTCCCACCTGCTCCGTTGATTGGCATTTTGGGGTATACAGCAAGCCTCCCAGTCTTGCATAGGAAATTTGCTTCACTGTGCTTTCTCCTTGCCAAATGGAGGATAGCCTGCAGATGGGGCAGGGGGAGGGCACCTAAATTCAAAGATTGGCTGGAGACAATGATCCTTTGGCAAGACCAACTCACTCTTTACTCTGACCTCCTCCCGACTGGTTTCCGCCCCCGGGACATATGGGACCCCTTGAAGGCGTACTTGCTGCAGAATCCGCTGCTGCCTGATGAGGAGACCCCTCCCCCCCCCCCGACTGGACTAGAGACTGCATAGTGTGCAGAGGGTGTATGAACGGGCTTGATGGCCCTTGGGAGGTTGCTGTGGCCTCCCAGTGTCGGGTTCCCTGCAACGGCTGCATGGGTGCTGGGGCAATTGGGGCGCTTGCGCGACCGGCTGCGATCTTTTGGTGCGGCACTAAGGCTGCCTAAGGGATGGATAATATTGCTGTTTCAGATATGCATGACAGTGATTCCGACCTCACGATTGAGGTCTATTGACCCAGATGCTTCCTGGCTCGTTCAGAGTCTTCCTGGTTGAACTATTACTGCTCTCACTGTGAAGCTGGTTCTGAATGGGGTATTTAGTTGGTATTTTTTTTTTTTTTTTGGGTTATTGGGGGATAATCTCTTTGTTCAATTAAAATGCATAACTCATCTATACTGTAGCGCGGCCTGCCCTTTCGGGTTGTTGGCATTTCGCTGTGTACAACTTTATTCCTCTGCTCATTATGATACGCTGCCGGCCTGAGGTGGATGTAGGCGAAATGCTGTGTGCTGACTTTATTTGCTCAATAAAGGTTTTGTTAAAGCAAAAAAAAAAAAAAAGATGATGCAGAGATATGGAGGACCCTGTTACTCACGATAATGGACAGCGCAGCAATGTTTAAAATGATCACCTTGTCCCAGTTTTTTAACACCCTTACCACTGCCTCCCGTGCACAATATTTTGGGAGATTGACACCAAACAGCGCTCTTTGTTGTGGCTGGGAAGACATCCACAGATTGCGCAGTGTACATTACAGCGTATTCCATAGAATAGGGGATGGCATTGCCAGATGTTGAAGCATATTATTGGGCAGAGCATCTAACTCCAATCCATGACTGCATACATGTAGCAGGCGATCACCCCCATATAGGGCCAGAATGAGTAATACTGACGCCTCGCATATTCCTCCACTATCTTTACAGAGGCAAGGGGAGACATAGATTGCTTCTGGCCACGCAAACTACTCTTGAGACATGGGAGAGGGCCTCCAGAACATTAGGATGGGAACACAGGATTACTAAGGTGACACCACTGTGGGAAGGGAATTGGCTCAAGGAATTAAGTAAACTCTGAAGATCTCGACCATTAGTGACATCACTGATAAGGGCACCCTTAGACCTTCCCTGCCCTCTGTGCTGACTTTACGCTCCATACGTCCCAATTCCTTAAGTATGCCCAGCTATGACATCCATGGCTAGCGGAAGGCCTGACTGGGGACGACTTGCCGGAATACGTGCCACTAGAGGGACGGCTACTGCAGGAGCCATTCACACTTAAGTCAGTGTCACTTGCATACAGAACCCTGAACAACAATATGCCCGATAACCTTGGCAAGGTACAGGAAACGTGGGCGGTCGAGGTAGGAACAATGAAAGATATTGACTGGGAGGCCGCTCTGATGCACCCCAGGTAGGTGCCAATTAAGGCATGTCTGCGACTTATTCAATATAAGATCCTTCATCTTGTGTATTATGACAAGGCCAAACTTCACAGAGTTAGGCGGGCTGACAATCCAAACTGTCTGCAATGCCGACATGAAAAGGGGAACTTCCACCACATACTCACCCCAACATACAGGCCTACCGGGAAGGGATTATCCAGGAACTAAATGAGGTGCTGCAGGTCTCCGTCCCCTTAGACACGAAATGTATTCTTCTGGGGATCCAGAGCGAGGTAGATATACCAAGACTACAGTTACTATTCAGCACCTTAGGCCTAGTGGTCGCGAAGGTGAATGTAGCAAGACACTTGGGTTTACAAACCTCACCGACATTACATGAATGGAAGAGAGGAATGGACCTATACATAGCAGCAGAAGGATTCACATACAGGAGCAGAGGGTGCCCCGGAAACTTTCGCAGGGTTTGGGGCAGCTGGATGCAACACTATGGGATTGACCTACTGGACACGTTTACACAGGCCACAAATGGAGAAGAGTAGCAGCGACACCCCACAGCCCCCTTACAAGAGATCATGAAAGGGATGGGGTTAACTGCAGTGGGTGGTAGAGGAATAGGGGTGTGCTACCATGTGACATATATCATACATGTTTGTATACGAACAGACCGAGATGTCTTGAATGTTGCTGTCTATTACACTTGGAATGATGTGTTTTCATGAAACCAGAAACCAATACAAATATTTTTTTTTTAAAAAGATTCACGTCTTTGGTCCCAAAAGTCAGCATTTTGGTAGAAACGGGTAAAATAATGACATAAATGTAAGGGTCAATATTGTGCCGAGCCTGAGTGAACTCAGTCATAGAACATGCCATCAAATATGGTAATAATTGCTTTTAAATGAGAACTGGCGAAGGAGGCGATTGTCACCACCCCAACTGCTGCACTGCTAAATTGAGGAAACTTCCTCTGAAATGCGCTCCATTTTAACCAAAGTATTCAATAGTGATCGATAGTGATCAAGAGGTTCGTTGTCAGAGAATTCAAAATATACAGTCTTTCATTCACTCCAGAGACGATGATGTTGAGTAAAGAGTGTTTAATTTGCATTTTCAAACGTCTTATGCTGCAGTATGCTTAAACATAGACATGTGCTTTTAAACATTCCTTCGAGCTGACGCTTCAAAAATCACCCAATGCATTTCGAACTGTAAAAAGTTCTTCGTCAGGGGTACTGTAATAAATCGAAAAGAACTACATCAACGGTCATATTATATTGACAGAGTCTAGAAGAAACACAGAACTACGGTAAAGAAATTAGCAGCCAGTGATTTAACCCCCACCCCTCTTTCTCCCCTCGTGATTGTAGTCTAAACAAACAGAAACAGTGACATGTAATCATCCTTCCTTCCAACAAAACTTCCATGAAAAGCCCACCGTTCTTTTACCTCCTTATTCGCAACAAACAGTTTCAAGTGCGTTTGGCGTTCTCCAAATGAAGGGAGTCATCGACTTCCCGCCTCTACTGAGCTTTTTTTTCAAGCATTCTCGCGCACACGTTTTACCTATCACTCCCTAATTACGACTATTCACGTGACCCCCTGTGCCCCCTGTGCGCTATTGCAAACCAATGAAATGTCTCACTTTCCCATAATGCATCAACTCAGTAATCGAAAACCCAATCTAATACAAGTAAAACGACACCACAGTAATTATTTGTTTGAGAACATAACTGCATTGAATGAATTAATAAAACAGAAAATTAAACGTCAAGAGATGCTTGCAATTAAACACCGTGGGTAAATCAATGATACTGAATGAAAGTCCATAGCGAGTAAACAAGCCTGCTTCCTTCCGATTTTGTAGGCAATGCGGTCCAATCCAAATGGTGTTATTAGCCATATGCTCACGATGGTGAGTTATTATACAGTCTCTGAAGTGATACTTTGAGTATCTCCATATGATCTTCATGATATTATCATTCTGTGGGGTGCAACTCGCGTTTTGCGGGACGTCAAGTATTACAAATCCATAATCAGTGTAGCGACTGCACACCTTCCCTTCATGTGTGTTTAGGTTCAATTTTAGAAACAAAATTTTGTGGTACGTGCGTGCAAGCAGCATGCTGTGACCGTCCCTGCACAGCATTTGTATAAATGAGAACTGGCGAAGGAGGCGATTGTCACCACCCCAACTGCTGCACTGCTAAATTGAGGAAACTTCCTCTGAAATGCGCTCCATTTTAACCAAAGTATTCAATAGTGATCGATAGTGATCAAGAGGTTCGTTGTCAGAGAATTCAAAATATACAGTCTTTCATTCACTCCAGAGACGATGATGTTGAGTAAAGAGTGTTTAATTTGCATTTTCAAACGTCTTATGCTGCAGTATGCTTAAACATAGACATGTGCTTTTAAACATTCCTTCGAGCTGGCGCTTCAAAAATCACCCAATGCATTTCGAACTGTAAAAAGTTCTTCGTCAGGGGTACTGTAATAAATCGAAAAGAACTACATCAACGGTCATATTATATTGACAGAGTCTAGAAGAAACACAGAACTACGGTAAAGAAATTAGCAGCCAGTGATTTAACCCCCCACCCCTCTTTCTCCCCTCGTGATTGTAGTCTAAACAAACAGAAACAGTGACATGTAATCATCCTTCCTTCCAACAAAACTTCCATGAAAAGCCCACCGTTCTTTTACCTCCTTATTCGCAACAAACAGTTTCAAGTGCGTTTGGCGTTCTCCAAATGAAGGGAGTCATCGACTTCCCGCCTCTACTGAGCTTTTTTTTCAAGCATTCTCGCGCACACGTTTTACCTATCACTCCCTAATTACGACTATTCACGTGACCCCCTGTGCCCCCTGTGCGCTATTGCAAACCAATGAAATGTCTCACTTTCCCATAATGCATCAACTCAGTAATCGAAAACCCAATCTAATACAAGTAAAACGACACCACAGTAATTATTTGTTTGAGAACATAACTGCATTGAATGAATTAATAAAACAGAAAATTAAACGTCAAGAGATGCTTGCAATTAAACACCGTGGGTAAATCAATGATACTGAATGAAAGTCCATAGCGAGTAAACAAGCCTGCTTCCTTCCGATTTTGTAGGCAATGCGGTCCAATCCAAATGGTGTTATTAGCCATATGCTCACGATGGTGAGTTATTATACAGTCTCTGAAGTGATACTTTGAGTATCTCCATATGATCTTCATGATATTATCATTCTGTGGGGTGCAACTCGCGTTTTGCGTAATTGCTTTTATGCCATGGATACTACATTATTCAAAAAATTGCCACCATTTTTCCACGTACAGCATTATATTAGAGATGGACTATTATGTCATGGATGCCTATAATATGCTGAGAATTACCAGCTTTATGCCAAGGTCTGCATTATGCCTGAAGTGTGTGTCATCTTGCCATGGGTATCCAAAGTATGCCAAGAAATACTACCGTTATGCCAGGCTAATCATTGTGCAGTGGGTGCATAACATTTTCCCACAAGATCCCACATTATGCTAAGAAATACCACAATTGTACCTGCAAATAACCACAGTAATGCCAGTCTAATATTAAGTCACAGGTGGATGCCGTCACAATGTCTGTGTCCAATGCACATAAAGAAGAACCACCTCAATGCAAGGGCCAGTAATTACCATGTTACTTTAGATTTTCTAAGATGCCTGATGGCAAGAGAGAAGAAACCATACACAAATTATCTCAAGACGTGCTTAGTAGTTTGAACTTTGTGTTGCATTGGCATACTGTTGATGAGAGCTTAAGATCATTTTTAATACGTTCTGAAGAAGATTTTGTGGTATGCTTATTTGTACAAAGACCCATGCCGCCATATTCGGCTGTCTTTATCCTGAAAAGGTATTAAGAGAGCAGGATCCATGCCTTTGCCAATAAAATACATAGACACCCAGGTGACAACAGAAAAGTATCACCAGATCCACCCAGTCTATTTATTTGCGGTATCTTGAAGTGACACATAGTCTCTGTCATTCCCCAGATGTGTTTCACAATGTACGGCACGGTCTAGACTATAAGATACATAAATTATGTTAATGTTTAAATTTGTTTATTGAATTTCAACATTTTTTATACAAATTATCAAACATCTGCTCAAGTCGCATACATGCGCACAGATACTTAAATTATGTTGTTTTATTTATTTTGTTTTCTGTCCATCACTTGTACAAGTACCACATCTGTCCTTTACTTAGCTCCTTACAAGCATTGGAGCAGTGGTCCTCTCTATGAACGGTCTTTATCCTGATGTCTCTGATTAATAATTTTTTTCTGTGAAGTGGTTGATGAATTTCTCATATTTTTCCATTAAGGGGTTGGTAAATGCTCTGTTTGAGGGGTGTCAAGGTTCTCTAAAATGCCAGAATAATGATCAAGTGCCAATGGATGACAACATTATTTGTTCCCAGATGTATTTGGCAGATGAGATGCTGTGTGTGCACTCTTTCTTAAGTTTTCTTATTTTGGAGGGTAGTGGTGCTGGTTTTAATATTTTCTATTCATTTTCTTACAACTTAAGATGTCATCCAAGGACCAGGGTGGGTTTGGTCTTTGCTCTTTTTTTGCTACAGGCCTGTCAAGGTGTCCTTTGTTGTCATAATGATAGTCTTGTAGTCTTTTGTTACCCCGTCAATGTTTTTTTAAAACGTTTAGTTGTTTGCTTTCTAGGATAGTCATTGAGGGCAGAGTGGAGCGCTTTTTCAACTGACATCCATTTTCCTTTTAAAGTGGCTTTAGAGTGGTGTGGGGAAAAGCGATGGGGGAGTGGTCCGACCAGGTGGGGAAAAGAAATTGGGAAGTGGGCTGGCCAGTCTGTAGTGATTGAGGATAGCTATGTAAAAGAGTTTCTACTCCTTTGGATATGGCAACTCCCAAGAATCAGCACAGCCAGGTAGGGTGATGCGAGTGCATCTCTAACTAGATCACATAAACATGTAGTACTAAAAGTGTCACTGACCAACTTTGTCTCCTTCATTCTAGTAGGTAAAACAGTCCCCAATATTTAATGCTATGAAAAAGATGGGAGTTGAGGAACAAATGGCATAGTTATACATTCACTTCAATACAATAAAAATTAAAATACCTAGCAACATTGAGTCCAGCTAATAATACTTGCTGTCAATTTCAAGCCCATTCTTTGGGATTTAGTTTATTTATATACTGTGTCTTTCTTATGACAACGCCTCATTTGTGCTGTCTACTAACGTTCATCCTCGTGGTCCTAGGATTTTTAACTGCCTTTAGCCATTGCATGAAAAACCACCACACTGATGTGCTGCTGCTTGTATCCTAATGCAACCCCTTCTCAAATGTCCTGAACACCACAACTGTTTATAGGAATCCCAGACCTTAATGTATTTTTGTGTTTGCTTGACATTATTAAAAATTAGGAGTAGACTCACTCACCCTTCTTCCAAGTCTACATGTTTCAGCTCATGAAGCTGCCCAGCGCTTCAGGTGCATTCCTAGTATTTGAGGCAACATTTTATGAATACCATATGTGGCCATTGGAAGTGCAACACATTCAATGTTGTGACTCTATTCATGTGAACCAGTCTAAACCTTTACCATATCTCTCTCTTTTTGTCCTGTACTCTGCTTTCCTTCTCGTACTACTGTAGTCTGTACATGGCATACCAAAATTACCTTTTAGCATTTCACTATTTCCTATATCCTGCACTACCACGTCCATTAACAGCCTCATGTACGTTTGTGCCCACCACCACACTCACTGTATCTTCTTTAGGCCCCCTTGTCCCTGCTGTGGACCAGACTATGCTTCAGTGCTGTTTCCTTCTTAGCTAGTTCACCATCTTTCTTAAGGAGAAGCTAGGTTCTTGAACATCTGAGCCTTACACTGTTGTCTTATCTAATGCACCTTCTAAGAGTCAACTTTGTACATCCCTTTTCTGGATAGTGCATTATAAATATAAAAAGTCTTGTTGCCTATTTTTTTTTTGTTTGCAGTTTTTATGACAGTCCCCAATTTGCTGATGTATACTTATAACTGCAGACTCCCGACCTTTAGAGTATACCCAGGCACTTGATCCAGAAGATATTTCAGCATAGCCCCTGCACGCCAGTAAGTGCTGATCCATTTCTTTTTTTTTTTTGTAAACCGATTTTTTATTATTCATTGGCAAGAAAGCAATCAGTAGCATTACAGAGATAAGCCTGTACTTACAGTTCGATTCCAACCAGTAAGTGCTGATCCACGTCGACTCCTCTCCGCTCCATAGGGGACCACTAGAGCTACTCGAGCGCGCTGACATCAGTTCCTTTCTTTCTGCGCCCTCTTACATGGATAGGGAGCTAACTCCCAAAATGTTCTTGTAAATTACTGAGTTTTTTCATTACCATTTATGTCCAGTGTGCAAGGGAACTTGTCTCCTAATGAAACTACAGGGTTTACGACTGTCTCAAACAAATGTCTGTGAACGATCGCCGTGAGATGCCTCGCTGGTATTTGGGGGTTAGGCCATGACTACAAATCGTGTGAGGAGTAGTGTGCCCTGATTTCACCCGAAGGCGGACCGGGAACACAAAGCCAACCTGTACATCACTGAGCACCACAATAAGTCGTGAAAGGACCGCTCTCACTCGAAGTCAAGGACACAGACCCGTTCCCGCCCACAACAGGTTTTTAGCCCTGTCCAAGTTTTCGGGTAAGCCATCATCGAAAACGAAATACAAGAAGTTCATGCAGGTCTCGTCCGAGCTCATCACTCGCCCTCTGAGAAGTTGGGAGGATGTCAAGGTGCCCCACAAACTCTCTCTTGGACTCCCACCAAGGGGCCAATTCCGCAGACTATTCTGATGCATCCCAAATTCCCTGGTTCGTTGGCAAGGCAGAAACAGATTGAGGAATTTAAGGAGGCTATGCTTAGCCTCTTCAGCACCCTACTGGTGCGCCATTGTGTCCCATGGATCCTCAGAGGCCTTCATTCTGAGTACCGCCAGCGGATTTGCCCGTGTCTCCATCTGTACCTCCTGAACCCACTTCCGGTAGAGCTCCGGAGCTGACTCCACGTCAAATTCTGTGTTACATGCTGATTTATGCCGCATTGATGCCAGCTCCGATGCTGTCAATGCTGGAGGAAAATGTCACTCCCTTTGTTCTATCAGCTCTGCACCAAATCAGTCTTGACATCAGTCAAAGCAGCACTTGAGGTCAGTCCCTAGGCACCTGTCCCCTTACACTCTGACTCTGATAAGAAAGCTATAAACATGAGGGGGACAGGAGGAGTTGGCCATTCAAAGATTGTGTCCTCCCTTCAAGATACTACCATATCAAAATAGACAATCTGTAAATACTTCTTGATATTCCTGCATCCAAAGGGTTATAAGGATACACTTGATCAAAAGGTGTGGGCTTCATTTTTGGCTGCTATGTTTTTTATGAAAGCCAGACCTTCTGTTAAGACCTTTGCCTTTGAGATGCTCCCCAGTGCTCAACAGCTGTTCTGATCAGACTAAAGCCACCCAGCTTTTGGGGTTGATGGTTATGGTGGGGGCGACTTCACCCGACAGTATAATGACACTTTTTTAATGGATCTACATGAGGCCAGTGGGCTAGACACTTCTTGACCCTCCCGGTCCTTCCACAGAAGCATCTGCTTCATTCACCATGGTCATTACATGGGCGGCCAGAGTCTTAGATCTGCAATTGTCTTCCGCTGAAGTAAAAACCAATGTCCTCACGGAGGAGACGATGATAATCCTCATCTGAACCTCTACTGCCATTCAATGAGGCCCTAACCGACACTCTCATGGGCACCTGGACCAAACCCAGCTTTTGCCCACCAATAAGTAGACAATGGGCTTGTTGTCATAGATCTACTCTAGGCGACACTGCTTCATAACGCAGCTTCCTACTCCTGGAAGTACAGCCATCCATTAAAATGGTTAATTCCAATTCTTTTCATACCCCCCCCCCCACACACCCACCTGGACAGTGTCCAAAAGAATTGAGGCAATTGGCAGGAGATGTTTTTCTCGTTCTAGTTTCGCCCACAGTTCAGTCAGAACCAGATGTTTGCTGGGACTGTACCTCTATGCATTATGAGACTCAGTCACTGAGATCCTACCAGCAGTTCCAGAATAATTTTGCACAGATGTGGCACAGACCTTTCAAAATGGCCAGGATGCAGCAAGTACGTAATCTTGTCAGGTCTGAACACAATCGACTGTTTGGCAGATTGATCGGCACCACTGTGATGCTCCAGCGCCTGCATGGATGAGATCCATGGGCTGCCCTGGTGATGATTAAGCTTTTGAAAGGTTTTGTCTATTTGGTGGGAAGGCTGACTCTGTCTTGGAATGCTTCAAAGAGTACTCTCTTTGAAGCATTCCAAGACTGCGCACTCCCACAATCTTATTACACTCACAAGGTAGTATCATCAACAATTTCACCCCTTTTGAGACAAAGCTTGGACTTTCGCCTTCAGACAGCATCAAGGCTCACCACAACCGACACCTTGGCCCTTTCAGGGTCAGGATAGGAGATCTGGCAGACAGCATCCAGACCAGCAAGGGAAGCAAATTTCCCAGTCCTCAACCCTTCTGACAGCAGCATTGAAACCTCTTTAGTTTGCCCTTAGCGGCTTGCAATCACTTTGTGATAATAAGGCATAAATACTCTTTTTCTCCATGAGTGGCAAGCTCTGACATCCGACAGGTGGGTCCTGCAGATATTCAAACTGAGTTATGTGCTGCCATGTCTTACCACTGCCTCTTCCACCTAAATCAGAGTTGATTTCAGAAGATATTTTGTCCATTTTGTCCATTTTGTATTAGGAACTTCAGGGTCTTTTGGCAAAAGGAGCCATAGTGAGCGCTACATCCTTGGAGATCAGGACTGGGTGTTACTCCCATTATGTCCTAGTGCCAAAAAAGGGTGGAGGCCTTCGCTTATTTTAGATCTTTAACTTCTCAATTTTTTCCTGCAGACAGACAAATTCAAGAAACGGCCTAAGTTCTGTCTGCTGTGTATCTAGGAAACTAGAAGGTGGGGTTAGACCTGCTGGATGGCTATTTCCAGGCCCACAGATGCTAGCTGCTGTATGCGATGGGGCACAGGCATTTTCAGTTTGTTGTGCTCCCTTTCAGCCTCACCAGTGCCCATCGGAGGTTAATGAAGAGGATGGCAGTGGTTGTACTGTACCTTCGGAGGTTGGTGGTACCAGTCTTCAGCTACCTTGATGGCTTACTGTTGAAGGCAGGCTTTCCTTAGTCGTTAAAGCACCTCCAGATAATAACAAACCTCCTTACATCACTGAAGTTCATGATCATCGTGTCAAAGTCCTGACTCCTTTGTAGAGGCTCCCTTTCAGTGAGCCTTCCTAGATGTGGTGCATTTTCTCCAGAGTATTTGGATTATGATCATGATGTTCCAGCTCAGTTTTAGATCTCTTTGTAGATGGCTCTAAGGCATCTTAGCCTATTGGATTCCTACATCCTGCTCGTCGACCATCGAATGTGGCATATAGGGATCTACATCAGAATTTTTAGTGGGCCCTACACCAATGGAGAGCCTGTCAGACTCCTTCCAGGTGTCGGAGGAGACTGCAAAAGCTCTGCAGTAATCCTGCTCGGCTGCAATTAGACCAGTGGCAGACTGCTCTCCCTACCCCACCCAGAGCTGAAGGTGGTGAACAATGCCTCACAGCTGGGTTGGGGAACTCATCTAGGAGAGGTAGAGGTCAAAGGACTCTGGTGTTCGGTGGAATCCTGCCTCCATATCAGTCTACTGAAGTTGCAGGCCATTCATTTGGGATTGAAAGCCTTCCTGCCATACATTAAGGGGAGACTGGTTCTGGTCCTTATGGAAAACACCACAAGCATGGTGGGGTGAGGTCCTGGGCGCTGTTCCAGGAGGCCTTGCACATCTGGACATGGCTGAATTATCCGGGCCTTTCCCTGATTGCATTCCACCAACAAGCGAATGCAGACAAACTCAGGAGGTGGCTCAGGTAGTCTTCCAGCAATAGGGAGAGACCTAGCTCCATCTTTTCACTGCTGCCAAGAATGCACAATGTCAACACTTTTGCGCACTAGAGTTCCCAAGAATGCTCTCTCTCTGTATCTGCCTCTCCTCCCCTGAGTTCTGAAAAAGGTCAGAAACGACCAGGCCTAAGTCATCCTAGGGGCTCCAGATAGGGAAGGTGAGTGTGGTACCTGGACCTTCTGTGCAGGAGCATCTTTCCTCCGATCAGGCTGCCGCTTCAGTAGGGTCATCTGTCGCAACAGCAGCCAGATCTTGCACCTGGGCCGGCATAATCTACACCTCCATGTGTGGCATTTGACCAGCACAGTCGACTGTATTTGATCTATCCACCAAAGTAGTGGATGTCATCCTAGTGGCCAGGCATCCTTCTTCAAGATGTTTTACTGTTTGTTCTGTCTCTGGCCTGGCACGGACTTGCAGTGGTCACTATTGCAGGTTATCTGTCAGTCACTTCTGCCTTTTTGCATTTACGGGACCAACCATCATTGTTCAAATCAACTGTTGTGATTCATTTCCTCAAAGGTTTTGTCCACATGTTTTCTCCTAAACCTTTCATGATGCCTCTATGGGTCCTTAATTTGGTCCTTACTTTCTTCATCTGCACCTCTTTTGATCCATTACACAGCTGTGTATCTTGACCCCGAAGACAGTCTTCTTCATTGCGATAACCTCAGCTCATTGCGTGAGTGAGCTTCACGATCTGTTAGTCCAGCTGACCCACACCATCTTTCCAGACAAACTGTTGCTAAGTACTAGAGGCTTCCTACCAAAAGTTGTGACTCAATTCCACGTCTGGAAATCCATCACTCTTCCGACATTGTTTGCCCCTCCTCACCCCTCAAAAGAGGAGGAGAAACTCCATTGTTTGAAACCCAAAAGAGCACTCAGCTTTTACTTTGATTGTACTAAAGACCATCAAGTGGACATTCCGCAATTTTTGGGGGGTTCTCTGGGGCAAATAAAGGCAAAGCAGTGTAGAAATGTGTTTTGTCCAGATGGATAGACATTTGCCTTAAGAAATGCTACACGATAGCCAGGAAGCAGGGACCAGAAGGGTAGCGGGCCCATACCAGCAGGTGCAAGGCTGCTATAACTGCCTATCCTTGATGTTTGTCAGGCTGCCGTGTGGGCATCAGTGCACACATTCACAAATCACCTTGCCTTGACAGCCTGGTCTGATGAGAAGAGCATTTGGTCCTGCAGGACTTTTTGTTCAGTCATTCCACAGACCCACCACCAAGGAGGTGCTGCTTTGGTATCCATTCTAAAGGTGAGGTATCTGTGGTTTGAAATATGCATCATAATAACAAGTTACTTACCTTGGGTAACGTTCTTTCTGGTGAATACTCTTATCTAACCACAGATTCCTCACCACCCTCCCGCCTCTCCATTCTGTGTAATGGACTCTTCCATTTTAAATGATCTCAAATGTGAGTTCTGCACACTGGCACAAATAGGTCGTTTTTGGGCTCCATGTTTTTTGGGCACTGATGGTGCCTAGAAAGAAACTGAAGCCAGCACGATCGGGTGCCACCTATATGCAGCTGTCACTTCTGGGGTGGCGTGGAGTCGAGGTGGAAGCACACGATATCACCTACTCGCGTGCAGAAGATATGATGAAAAATCTTTAGATCCAGTCTTATGTCTGGGGATATTCTCAAGAGAGGAATCTGCAGTTAGATAGTGTTCACCAGAAAGAACGTTAATGAAGGTATATAACTTGTTCTTCCTAACTCTAACTTAATATTTGGAAAATACTATTGGCCTTTCCTTTTATGAGTGAAAAGCTGGGGGCCTGAATCGCCGAAACCGACCATTACCTGCCCACTAATAATGGGCATTTCCCACCCAGAATGGAGAACATGCTACACTTGAAATACTGGATCCGTCTCTGCATGTCATTCCCACACAAAGGTCCCTTTCAGCTGCCATTTACCACTTGCTGTTTACAGGTGGAAAATTGCAATGACATGATGAGGGGTTAGCGAGTCTGAGTTAAGGGATGGAGCTTCAGGGGAGAGGCCCAGGGCAGTGCTGAGGGGAACCTTGTCTGACCACCAGTGGTGCTGCTGGGGCTAGGCCATGGGTACTCACAAACGTTCTGTCGGGGACGAAAATTACAGTGTGGTTTGTCTCCGAGGGCGACACCGGTAGGGGTGGGGTCAGGGTCAGCAAGGGGGGGGGCAGGGGGTTAGAGTAAAATCAATCAAACCTGTTTCAAAAAATTAGACAATGCACCAATGCTGTATTTCAAAAGCAGATGTAACTACAAAGAGCACATTTTGATAATGCACTTTTATTGGCAGTCAGTAGCAATCTTAAGAGGCATTGCATAGCTTCATACACACTTTGACCCCAATTCCAGTCTCTCTCTCTCTCTCTCTCTCTCTCTCTCTCTCTCTCTCTCTCTCTCTCTCTCTCTCTCTCTCTCTCTCTCTCTCTCTCTCTCTCAGTCTCTCTCTGTCAGTCTCTCTTTATCTGTCAGTCTCTCTTTATCTGTCAGTCTCTCTTTATCTGTCAGTCTCTCTTTATCTGTCAGTCTCTCTTTATCTGTCAGTCTCTCTTTATCTGTCAGTCTCTCTTTATCTGTCAGTCTCTCTCTGTTGGTCTCTCTGTCAGTCTCTCTCTTTGTAAGTCTCTGTCAGTCAGCCAGTCTGTCTCTCTGTCAGTCAGCCAGTCTCTCTCTCCCCTCACTCTCTCGCTCTCCACTTTCTCTCTGTCAGTCTCTCTCTCTCTCCACTTTCTCTCTCTCTCTAGGGGGCCATGGGTACATTACCTAAGGTTTGCCGGGCCGCTGGCGGCCTGCGGGCGTACTATGAGCACCACGGGGCTAGGCAATGCCTCTGATCACGGCCCCTGCCTTAATTTGCATCCAGGGAAACCAGGCCTGGTTTTTACCGACTTGGAACCACAGGCCTGGAATTTGCTGGCCCGGTTGTTCGGGTCCAGAAACACTAGCCATTTGCAGTAGCCTGTGGATACTGTTTCAGGCAACCCAAATCGAGACCCTCTATGTGCCTATTAGGGCTCTCGGCATTTAGTTTGTGTTACAGTGATGAATTCTATGTTTTATATGCAAGTCATGGCCTGATCACGTTAGAAACCTTGACAGTTTAGTCTGAATAACTTGAATTAAAAATAGATTTTTTTTTTAAAGTGGATTTTTGTGCGCTGCTGTTTTACTTTTCTTATTAAATCCAACAAGCGAGAGTAATTAGTGCACCAGAAAACCGTCGCCAATGAGAATATTTTAAGTTGCAGCGCATTAGAAGGAATTAAATGTTTGTTTAGCTAATCTTGATTGGAATAATTATCAAGCCTGCAGCATGTCTGTCAATTAAGACATAATTGACAGATTCTCCAGTTTACCCACATTAATTAAAATTGTTTTCACACATTTGTTTATAGTTTTTTTGTTTCTTTTTTCAAAAATTTAAATCAATTCTGTTATCCAGTTTTGCCACTCTTATTGATTTTTATGGGACTCAATGAATATTCTACTATATTTGCTTTTCCAAAATCTCTGTCACAGGCAACCACCTTCAAACTGTGTGGTGGCAACTTGTACTATACACAAGTGTTCTCCATTATCCTTACTTCCAATGTCCTTGGTAGTATTGGAATGGAAGGTTGAAAGATGTTGTACTTTTGTTATGCTGTTTTACTGTGAGTAATTAGTTCCTCCAAAATCTTCCTAGGTTTGTTGGGAAGCATCTTAATGAGATGGCAGCGTGCGTATCACTTTGTTCCGGGACACCAAATATATTTGTGATATTCCAGCTTGTTTGTTTGCTTACTCTGAACTTCTGTGCATTTCACTATCGTTTGCGGCTGTTGTGACAGTCTAGATCAGGCTTCTCCAATTAGTCAGTTATGAGCTAATGGTAGCTCTCAAGTTGCCCGTCGGTAGCTATCCTGTGTGCAGCACAGCATATTAAATTAGAAGCTTTTGCTTGGTTGAAGTTAATATATGTATATCAAAATTCAAAAGTCTGTCTTGAAGATGAAAATGTGTGTATTTTCAGAACTCAAAGTAGCAACAGTAGCCAGGAATTATATTGATTGTACATAAGTAGCTCTTATTACAGAAAAGGTTGGAGACCCCTGGTCTAGATGTATTCTATACTGCTGAGCTTCCAGTGAAAAATTGTTGCCTGTCACAATTGACCCACAGTGTTACTGGCCTCCTTGTATTACAAAGCTATGATTCTACTTAATAAAGAGGAACATAGTTTATGCAGCACTTTTTGTGCATATGCATTAATAACTCATTGAATTGCTGTACCTAAGCTTCCTAACTATCGTCTAATATTTTTAGAATCTTGAAGTTGTGTTCAACGTTTTTTTTCTTTATCTCGTCAAAGGAGACCATCCAAAATGAAAGTTAGTCCAGCAACTGTCTTGACGGTATATAGATGACAGGAAACCATAGAAATATTGCTTTGGCAAAGATTCACTGACAACATTTGCAGTTAAACAAGTTATTCTTGTCTACTAATTATTATTTTCTAATCAATATCATGAAAGTAAAAAAAAACTTACATCTATTCTGAAAAAGCTAAGCCTAAAACCACTGAAATTCTGCAGTTACAGAACCATAACTTCTCCAACATTGGATTTTTCATAGCTTCTCATGCTTGAATTATTCTTGATCATCAGATTGGGAATCCCTAATAATCAATGTTTATGCAGCAGTCCTCACATACCCTCACATGGCAATCATTCTGCCATAGACTACATATGGTGTATCCCCACCCATTGAGTAACCCAAACTCCAGCCATTGAGGTGGAAAGACACAGAGCTGCACCCCTTTCAGAGGCTCAGATGCTCAGACTTTCTACTACAAGTCTGGTGAATGGAAGACCGTTCTCACCGCTGTGCTTTCTTCAGCCCTTTTGGATAATTTTGTCAGTTTTCTGCTTAGCCCTCCATTGTATTTGTTTCATCTTCTCACCTCCAAATTCAGAAGGTACTTTTTTTCTCCTTTTGCAGCTGGTTGAGTCCTGGATGTGAGTTATATCCTTGTGACTGACAGATTAGCAAAGAAAAGAATCCCTCCTAAAGCCTTGTGTCTCTTGTGGTGCCAGGTAATTCTTCTTCAACGATCTCAGACGAAGTGCATTTACTGCCTTCACCAGACAGTACACTGAGCTAAAAATACAGTGTTTTATAGACTTTTTTCAAGAAGGTCTTCATGCTGCCTCTTCAGGCAAGGATTCTATGAAAAGTGCTCTTCCGGGATCTTCCTCCAAGGTTAAAACACATAAACTCGCCTCCTCACTCAAAGGGCCCTCTGCAAGATGAAATGGAAGCTTTGCCATATAATTCTAGAAGCACTGATGTGGTCTAGACTGTTCTGATTTATAGAACTTTGGGATGTGTTGGAAGACCGGCTGATCCAGTTAAAACCAGATATCCACCTCCTAGCAAAGGACCACAGCCAAGTGCTTTACCACAATCCTGCCTTTCTGTAAATTATTGCCTAGCTACTTCAGACCTAAAGTTTGATTTGCTACATATCCCACAAGACTGTCACAGAATTCTACAGGCAGCTCGAGTGGCATTTACTCTTAAGATTTATGCCCTGAAATGGAAATATTTTGTGTTTAGGTAAGATGCAACTACTTTATGTTTTTTCTAACGTTATCTTCCTAAGCTTTGCTTGAAATATTATTTAGTAGAAGTCAATTGTTTGACTATTTTGAGATACCGCAGGTCTCTCAACAATGCATCTCCATACTTTTCTCGGATGTTTTATTGATTTCCCTGGACAGACAACCTCCTGGAAGGAAGCTAAACATTTTCTACAGGAAACCCCTTGAAGGCTACAAATGGTGTCTTGGAAGATTTTTTTTCTCCTTTCAATGACAGGTGTGATGGGGAGATTCGGGCTGTCTCCTTTCATGTGCCATTCATCAAATTCAGCAAGGATAAATGTACCTTCAGCACCAATCCACTAGTCATTACAAAGGCACCATCCTTGTTTCACCAGAACAAGAAGATTCATCTGCTGCCATTCTTTCCACAACACTCTAGTCCTGCAGAGAGGGCTCAGCACTCTAGATGTAAAGCTTCTGCATGCCAGATTAGCTCTCCGTCTGTTACAAAAACTTCAACAAAGACTGCCCAATAGTAAAACTGGAGATTTCTGCCACATTGTGGCTGGTATCAATCGGAGATGCAGAGTGGGAGCTTCCTCCACCAGTGGAGTGATGGCTACGGCAATGCTATTTGCCAGAGTGTCCTTCAAAGATATTTGCTTGGCTGCAACCTGGGAATCCATTCACACTTTCACATTGTCTTCTCTTCCTCTCTTGACCTCATTGTTCTGTAGTTTGGGCCATGCAATGAAGTGCATAGACTACAAGTTTTTTATATCTGTCTCAGTGTTAATTGACTGTATGTGTACATTGCTATGTAAACATTGATCACCAATTTTACTCAGCATGATAACGGAATAATTTAAGCATGTGAATCTATGAAAGATAGCAATGTCAGAGAACTGCTGTTACAGTCGAGTACCTTTATCTTTGCTGCCCTGTGCGCTGATCATAACCTTTCTCATGACCAGTGGCAGCTCCTCTTGGCGTATGTAGCAGTATAGTCCCACCAGAAGCAAAGGTCAGTCAGTTAGACTGGATGAAACTGCCTGGAAGTGCTTCCTTCAGAAACCTGTAGGAAGAACCCCACACAAATCCAGCCACTCTGATTGATAGCTCTCTGTATCACTTAGTGAGAGAGAAGCAAATGATGAAAATCTAGGTAACACCAGAGACACTGGAAGACTGGAAGAGAGATCCTGCAGCAAGATTATGAAAGTATGATTAGCAAGGAAAGGTAGCAGATTGTGTGTGTGTGCATGTGTTTATCTTTGTGTCTGCTTAGTTCGCGTTCACATGAGTGTTAGCGTGTTCCCTTTATGCATATGTCTTTCTGGTGGTTGTCTATTCTTTGACTCAAAGATACTGGTCATTGGCATTATTGCTCCCATACTTGTCATAGGCTTGCCATTGACATAAAGTGGCCCTTCTCGGTATGATGTGGGCATCCTTCATTTTATTGTGGTCATGCTTGGCATTCTCTTACATATTGGCTCTTTACCGTTCACAACATAGTTTGAAAACCAATCCAGAACTACTTCAGGGCCGTTAAAGAAAGAAGATTGTACCATGCAACACATGTATGCCATATGCAGAACACCCCATCCTCTCCAGTTCCTTTATTCCACTGGTGTGAATCTGAATCCGCTTCTCTTGTACTCAGCATTATCAATTGAGTCCCATTGCTTCTGGTGAATTTGGTGCATTCTGTCTGCCACCATCATCACAACGTCCCCCCACACCTCCCTGTCTAGGCTGCAGGGAGGTTTTGTCCCGCAGGATGCATTGCATCTTTTTTTTTTTTTTGTTATTAAACTTAATTTTTTCCATTTATATACATTCATCCATTGCAGTAGCCAAGTTATAGCACCGTGCTGTATATAAGTGGGGGAAACATCTTAAAAAAGAAAACAGATAGCGAGACATTTCCAGAAATATTGAACAAGACATTGTAGGCATATGTCAGTTGGGTGCACTATATGACATACTCTGTACACTTTGAAGTAGACCAGCTGACAGTAATCACCTGGCTTAAACATATCCCTCACAGGTATTGCATATCCAAGCTCTCCTGTCGTCCCTACGATGCAGGCGAGTGGGTGTATCCAGGTGCCTCCCTATGGGTTCAGCCCTCCCCTGTTGTCACGTTCTTCCCTCTCCCCTTCATCTGCAGCCTTACATCTAAGGTATGCTTAATATGGTTCCCAGGTATCACACGGTTTGCAGCTTAACGGCCTAAGGGCATTGGAGTTATCTGACTGTGTATTGCAATATGATAAGTGAGTGAACCACTCTGCTAATGTAGGTGGTGGGCTCTTCATCCATCGCATGGCCACTCTCTTTTTTGCGAGTAAAATGCCAAGTGCCACCAATCTGCGGGATGCCGAGGCACATCTTTGACATATCCTATAAGGGCAACGAAAGGTGTGACAGACAAGTGTTTCTGATATGTCTTGTAGTGCCCCAGTTACAGCCGCCCAGAACGCATGGACCCCCGGACAGTCCCAGGCCAAATGAGTAAAGTTGGCTCCAACTACCGCACATCTTATGCATCTGTCGTCTTCCCTCAAACCGTATTTGTGCAGTCGAGCTGGGGTGTAGTAGACTCTGTGGAGATATTTGAAGTGTATTAAATGGTGCCGGTCGTTTTGCGAGATAGACTTTGTGACCGAGCAGCCGTATAACCACTGTTCCTCTGATATAACAATTCCTAGTTCTTCCTGCCATTCCTCACATGATTTCATCTGTGTGGGGTTATGTTCAGTTCCTGCGAATGTTAGTAATATTGAATAGTATGTCAATGGAGCAAACACCTGAGTCTCTGTCATTTCTTCTCCCAGCTTAGCACACAGTGACTGTCTAACTCGATAATAATGATATCTAGTGAGTGGCGATATCCCGGGTGCCTGTTTGCATCTTCTCCGAGGAACGGACCACCCCATTTAAAAACTGGTCCCCCATGTTTCTTATGTTTAATATGTGATGTGCCTATATTACTGCCTTGTCTTACCTTAAGGAGAACCAGCCACACCTCTCTACTGCTAGTTTAGGGGAATAAAGAACTGTAATCTTATGCATGTCTGCAGTCTTACGCTCTTGGTATCTGGCGATCCCCACGGGGTCAACCGCTTGGTATTACCGCTGTGGTTTGGTGAGTATGTATTGTGGGAGAGTAAATGGACTCGCTTCTTCTCTTTCCAGGTACAAATATGGCAGTTCGAGTGGGCCATGCATCCAAGAATACACATGGATTTCTTATGCTGGGCTGCAATATATTTCGAGGTCTGGGGCATTGAGTTCCCCTGCTGAGTAGGGTTTTACTAGTGTCGCCCATTGCACCTGGGGTTGCCTGCCCACCCAAGCCAACCTGATTAATAAAGTGCGTAGAGTGTGAAATAGCATCTTTGGTAATAGGATTGGTTTGTTAAGAAAGAAAAAGAAAAAACTCGGTAATACTATAATTTTCATGAGTGCAGTACGTCCCAATAAAGATAGTGGTAGCTTAATCCATTTTTCTTTGGTATCCGTGAGACGCTGCATTGCCCGACCTTTATTTCCAACGATGACCACTCCTGGATCGGTGTACCTGGACCCCGAGATATTGCACTGATTCTGTGGTCCACGTTAAGGGGTAGTCCATCTGCACAGGAGTAGTGGAGGCAGTGAGAGGAAATATAAGTGATTTGTTCCAATGCATGCATAATCCCGAGTGGTTGCCAAATCTCTCAACCTCTTGTAGCATTGGAGTTAAGTTATGTTCTGGGTTTCTCATATATGATAGGGTGTCAACTGCATATGCAGATGTTATCAAGCTGTATTGTGGACATCTTATGCCACAGTGTGCATGGTATGCCCGCATTGCACATGCCAAAGGTTCAGCCACCAGCACATATAGTAATGGGGAAAGTGGGCATTCTTGTCTTGTACCCCTTGTAATTGCTATAAGGGCAGATAGTAAGCCATTCACTTGCGCTCGTGCCACTGGGTTCGCATATAATACTTCTACTAAATTTATAAATACCTCTCTAACTCTCACCCGCCCGGACCCTGGGATCTATTTGGGTAAATGTGCAGAACTAAGTACGGAGCTTGCTCTGGGCCCACCAACCCTGGGAGCAGAAGGGAAAGCCTATTCATCAAAATCTTTGCGAAACGTTTCGAATCAGTATTGAGTAGCGACAATGGTCTTTATGAGGAGCACTGTGTGGGTGCCTTACTAGGTTTTAGTAGTGTCATCAATATAGCTTCACACAGAATTATGCCATCTCTAGTCATCTCTTCAAAGAGATTGACTAGGTGTGGGACCAGTCGATCTTGGTATGCCTTATAGAAGGCCACCATGAGTCTGTCCAAGCCGGGCGCTTTATTATTTTGCATTTCTTTTAACGCTGCGGTGATTTCTGTGGGGCGGAGAGGGGCCATTAGTTGTTCCCTATGGGCGTCAGTCAGCCACTTCATTGCAATGTGCGCTAAATAATCCTCATTTAACTTGTCTGTATTGAGGTCTCGCAAAGTATATAGCTCCGCATAATGAGCGCGGAAGTGTTCGACAATTTGTGGGGCACCCCATACCTGCACGCCGCTGTCGTCCTGTAACGTCAACACCTCACTATCCCCCTTCGTGGGCCAGGTCAGCGGAGCCAATATGACGCTAGGTCTCTCCCCTTCTCCATATACCCTGTCAATGGTATTTTTTCCTAAGTGAACCATCTCGGATTGCTCCAATTCATTATACTTCTCTATCTTCCCTCTTATCTGTGCTAATAGCTCAAGCTCGTACGCTCTCTGCGTGGTTCGCTCTTGTATAGTCAGTTCCTTTTCTAGTTTTAGCATTGGATCCCTTATGGACCGGAGTACCCCAACATGCTTCCAAATTGTCACACCGGATAGTGGCCATACGGGTTACACTCCTAAGTTATTCAGATTTATTTTTTTTTTTATAATGCTTGCGCTAGTTCCTAACGGAAAGCTGCATCTAATAGTGAGTATTGTGGAAATTGGCAGATGAGGAACCTGGGCTGCATGCCCTCGGGGGCTAATATTAGTTTAACTGGTGAATGATCGAAGTATGTGTGTGGTAAGTGGGTGTAATCGCGTATGAAGGGAAGTGGACTCCTTGAGACAAGCCAGTAGTCTATATGTGTGTGTATGTCCTGTATTGAGGAATAATGGGTATGCTCCCTGCCTGGTGGTGACAGATGGTGCCAGACAGCTATCAACCCACCTTCTTCCTCAAGTGCGGCTATTGCTTTCGCTGCAGCTTATGGCCTTCTCGTGGTCCTCTAGATCTGTCTCGGTCTGGAGATTGGACACAATTAAAATCCCCACCCCAAAGTTGTGGTATATTCACATACGTAGCAATTTTACTGTGCAAGGAACAATGGAATTGGGGGTCGTCATAAATACCTACTAATAGCACATTCAGGTTGTCTTTGCGACAGCGCGCTACCACATATCTTCCCCCAGGATCCACACATACTTCCTGAATTTGTATACCAGCTCCATGGGGTGCGCACACCAGAACCCATACGGGTTACACTCCTAAGTTATTTAGATTTTTTTTTTTTTATAATGCTTGCGCTAGTTCCTAACGGAAAGCTGCATCTAATAGTGAGTATTGTGGAAATTGGCAGATGAGGAACCTGGGCTGCATGCCCTCGGGGGCTAATATTAGTTTAACTGGTGAATCATCGAAGTATGTGTGTGGTAAGTGGGTGTAATCGCGTATGAAGGGAAGTGGACTCCTTGAGACAAGCCAGTAGTCTATATGTGTGTGTATGTCCTGTATTGAGGAATAATGGGTATACTCCCTGCCTTGTGGTGACAGATGGTGCCAGACAGCTATCAACCCACCTTCTTCCTCAAGTGCGGCTATTGCTTTCGCTGCAGCTTATGGCCTTCTCGTGGTCCTCTAGATCTGTCTCGGTCTGGAGATTGGACACAATTAAAATCCCCACCCCAAAGTTGTGGTATATTCACATACGTAGCAATTTTACTGTGCAAGGAACAATGTAATTGGGGGTCGTCATAAATACCTACTAATAGCACATTCAGGTTGTCTTTGCGACAGCGCGCTACCACATATCTTCCCCCAGGATCCACACATACTTCCTGAATTTGTATACCAGCTCCATGGGGTGCGCACACCAGAACCCCCGTGCGTGTTATGTGAATCCTGCAGCAACATATGTGCCCTTCATTCTACTCTGTGTCAGCAGCCCTGAGTGAGGTGCCAGATGTGTCTACTGCAATATAGCAGCATTTAAATTGTGTCTCTGTAAATAAAGAACAATTTTGTGCATTTTACGCTGGTCATTTAACCCCCTGACATTCCATGTCAGAAAACTTAAAGAGGCGCCGATCAAGTTCTGCGGGCTATTTGAACACTATTTACATTCAACATACATCTGTTGATTATAGAATCATGTACCAATAGGATCCACAGGGATTCCAGTAAAAACCTACCTTTGGTTAGGTACTCTGAAAACGGCACAGTCCTAGACAAAATATTCCTGGAAAAACACTTGTTTTTCTAGAGTCCCCTCACTCACCTAGAGTTGCCCCAGGGTGACATGCTTCATCATAGGGGTCCTCCCAGGCATCTACTGTCTGGGGCGTGCTGCAACTTGCGGATTACGTAGGAGCACTTATTTGGACTATGTGTTGTGCTGTGAATGTGGAGTGACATAAGTGAATTCAAAATTACCTAGATAGTGAGCCCTGACTTTATTCTGCTCCTATCTGGTAAATATATATTAAAAGGGCTGTCCCTATTTACTTCGTCGACATGTTTCGTGGTTACCCCAACCACTTCCTCAGGACCACACAAGGACCAGCCCTGTGTGTACCACTCCGTGAATTAAATTGAAAGTATTTATTTGTAGCAAACGTACTAGGTATGCTTATTTCTATACATACGGTTCCCTTGTGGAAAAAATTATCCGTAGTCACATCTGGATGATGTATCTGTTTAGAGATATAATGACACACATAGATTAGATATATACACCTGTCCACTGGGTGTCGTGGACAGGGAAAAAAAATTGGTGTAAGTTACATCGTGGTGCCAGGTATCTCCTGTAACCTAGTTTACATTAGAGAGTTTTTTTTTTTTTTAAAGTGCTCAAGTGAAAAACCTGTGGACACACAGACATACAAACATAAAACAAAATGGAGTCCGCTGTTTTCACCTACTTTTTTAAAAAGTATTATTATACTTCATGGTGTCGCTGGGGCGGAGGGTCTCTAGATCCCTAAATTAGAGAAATAAAGGTAGTGAGTAAAATATCATTTATAGCGAGCCAAGGAGCTAGATAAGAAAAAACGGTTGCCAGAAGGTACTGGAACACGGGGGCACCACCGCGATAGATTAGCTGTGGAAGAAAATTCTTACTTGTCTACTTAGCACCTCCAGCCGTGAGACCTATTCTTTCCCAGGATCACCACATAATAGTGTGTGAATCAGGGAGCTCAGGTTATATGCACCGTAGAGGCAGGAAAACAGCTTGTGGAGTGGGCACTGGAGCGCTAACTCTCGTAATGATGGGCGCCATCTCGGAGGTATACTGCTTTTGCATGTGACCTGATAAGTCCGTTGTTAACGTTATCCATATAATTAGTGGCTGAATCAAATAGGCAGATATTTCTAAAACCCAAATTAAGGGTACCAAAAACCAAAATAAAGGTACTATTTATTAAAAATTGTAGGTGGTTAAAAGTTTAAGAAAAAAGACTAATGGTTATGAAAAAAAGACTTTGACCTCGTTATTTAGGAAAACTTCTCTATTGGTGAGCGCTCCGACGTGTGTTATTTATTTCATTATTTATAATTAATTCATACCTTGGAGGTCCCTTGATATGGAATTTGCAGAAATTACAATTATATATGGGTATTCGTAGGACCCACCTGGACGTCCAATTGTATCTGGAATAGGATCCATCCTGGAACCTTTATCGAAATTTGCAGATGCCTTCTTACGAACCATCGTTCAAAAAACAAGCACTTATCTTAAAGATACCAAGACAGCTCTTGTGTTACTGAACCAAATAGAATTTAATCCCACCGAAAATATTCTCATTTCCCTAGATGTAGAAAGCTTGTACACAAGCCTCCCACATGATGAGACATTGAACATATTGGGAGAAACATTATATCAGAGTGACTGGCCGTACAAGACACCACAACATTTTGTACTTGAATGCTGCAAATGGGCCTTAAAAGAGAATTTTTTCAGATTTGAACACCTCCTGTTCAATCAACAACACGGTACCAGCATGGAAAGCACCTTTGCTCCACGTGTGGCAGGTCTCTATGTTCACCATTTAGAAACCAATAAAATCCTCAGTGACACTAACCCCCATCGAAGCAAGATCAAAGGATGGTGGAGATACATCGATGATGTACTCATGATTTGGAAAGGTAATGAAAAAGAAGCAGTTGACTTTCTAGAATGGCTTAACGGACAAGACAGGTTTTTAAAATTCACACACACCATGAGCAGATCCGAATTAGTATTCCTTGATCTCATTATACATGCTTCTATCAAAGGACTGCGAACCACGACTCATTTTAAACCAACTGCAAAAAATTGCCTACTGAGATATGATAGCTTCCACCCTAGACACCTCAAAGCAAACTTACCCTATGGACAATTCCTGAGGTTAAGAAGGAATTGTTCAGAAAAAGCTGACTATGTGGAACAAGCGAAGGATCTCGCAGCGAAACTGAAACAAAGAAAGTACCCAAAAACTGCAATAAGAAAGGCACTAAAAAGAGCGGGCAATAATCACAGAGAAGCCCTGCTTGAAACCTATGAGAAGGAAGTAGCGGAGCAGACCAAACGCCCTATTTGCATTACCACATACAACACAATGTCTGATCAAGTGGCAAAAGTGGTTAAAAAACACTGGGCCACCCTTAACAGCAGTGGCCTAAACATACCAACACCAATGTTCACACATAAGAGGAGTCAAAACCTGAGGGATATATTGGTACGCACACGTCCACAGACCCAACCAGGTAACCAACAAACAAGCAATCTCCCTACAGGCCACCATCCTTGTGGTAACTGCAGCGTTTGCCACCTAACTACAAAAACCACTACATTCATTTTCAACACAGGTGCCACCCGGGACCTTAGATCATTCACGAACTGCCAATCCACTGGCACCGTATATTTGATGACGTGTCCATGCAACCTTCACTATGTGGGAATGACCACAAAAAAGACCTCAACAAGAATCAGTGAACACCGGAGTACTATCCAATGCCAAAGGACGAGTACCAAAATGACGAATCATTTCCTGGAGAAAAAGCACTCCCCCAATGACGTACGCTGGATCATCATTGAAAAAGTCAGAGCAGGTGACAACCTGGAACAACGATTACTTGAAAAAGAACAGAGATGGGTGTACAAACTGCGAACTGACACTAAGGGCCTTAACGAAAATATCCCGTGGAATATGCTAAGGCGCTGAATAGGGACTCTCTGATTAACACCATTATAAACAATCAGAATCTGTATAGGCGAACTAGGGTTTAACAACAAAGGAGCCTAAATACATCATTCACGCAATAATTGGAGCACACTGTAACCATACCTCTGAAATTAGAATTCACTAATAATGATCCAACCCCCCCCCCCCCTTTTTTTATATGTGATGGCAAAAACAATAAGCGCTTGGAATGCACTCTGTCACTTAATATGTACAATCTACGGGGATCAACGAACGTCCTAGTAACACAATCCATACATAATTCGATTTGCTCCATATTAAGGAGAATACGAAGGTATGAACCAAGGAGGAATTATTAAGGCCCAAACATCTTCTATATGATGTCCAAAACAGTAATCGCTTGGCATGCACTCTATATGCACAATCTATGGGGACCTACGAATACCCATATATAATTGTAATTTCTGCAAATTCCATATCAAGAGACCTCCAAGGTATGAATTAATTATAAATAATGAAATAAATAACACACGTTGGAGCGCTCACCAATAGAGAAGTTTTCCTAAATCATGAGGTCAGTCTTTTTTTCATAACCATTAGTCTTTTTTCTTAAACTTTTAACCACCTACAATTTTTAATAAATAGTACCTTTATTTTGGTTTTTGGTACCCTTAATTTGGGTTTTAGAAATATGTGCCTATTTGATTCAGCCACTACTTATACGGATAACCTTAACAACGGACTTATCAGGTCACATGCAAAAGCAGTATACCCCCGAGATGGCGCCCATCATTACGAGAGTTAGCGCTCCAGTGCCCGCTCCACAAGCTGTTTTCCCGCCTCTACGGTGCATATAACCTGAGCTCCCTGGTTCACACGCTATTTTGCGGTGATCCTGGGAGAGAATAGGTCTCACGGCTGGAGGTGCTAACTAGACCAGTAAGAATTTTCTTCCACAGCTAATCTATCGCGGTGGTGCCCCCGCGTTCCTGTACCTTCTGGCAACCTTTTTTCTTATCTAGCTCCTTGGCTCGCTGTAAATGAGATTTTACTCACTACCTTTAATTCTCTAACTTCGGGATCTAGAGACCCTCCGCCCCAGCGACACCATGAAGTATAATAATACTTTTTTTAAAAGTAGGTGAAAACAGCGGACTCTATTTTGTTTTATGTTTTTATGTTTGTATGTCTGTGTGTCCACAGGATTTTCACTTGAGCACTTAAAAAAAATATAACTCACTAATGTAAACTCTGTTACAGGAGATACCTGGGACCACGATGTAACTTACACCAATTTGTTTTCCCTGTACACGACACCCAGTGGACAGGTGTATATATCTAATCTATGTGTGTCATTATATCTCTAAACAGATACATCATCCAGATGTGACTACAGATTATTTTTTCCACAAGGGAACCGTATGTATAGAAATAAGCATACCTAGTACGTTTGCTACAAATAAATACTTTCAATTTAATTCACGGAGTGGTACACACAGGGCTGGTCCTTGTGTGGTCCTGAGGAAGTGGTTGGGGTAACCACGAAACATGTCGACGAAGTAAATGGGGACAGCCTCACATAATTGTCACTGTTCTCTGTTACTAGACCCTTTTAATATATATTTACCAGATAGGAGCAGAATAAAGTCAGGGCTCACTATCTAGGTAATTTTGAATTCACTTATGTCACTCCACATTCACAGCACAACACATAGTCCAAATAAGTGCTCCTACGTAATCCGCAAGTTGCAGCACGCTCCAGACAGTAGATGCCTGGGAGGACCCCTTTGATGAAGCATATCACCCTGGGGCAACCCTAGGTGAGTGAGGGGACTCTAGAAAAACAAGTGTTTTTCCAGGAATATTTTGTCTAGGACTCTGCCACTTTCAGAGTACCTAACCAAAGGTAGGTTTTTACTGGGATCCCTGTGGATCCTATTGGTATACAATCCCTCCCCCAATGTACCCCCCCCCCCACTTATAGGCCAAGACCCTGTGTGTGATACCCTTTTGCTGTGCTCCATTTCTTATGTTTATGTGACCAGCTGTTACCATAAGTGGTGCATCCACCTTAATTAACAAATACTATGCATTCAAAATTATAGATGCTAGCCCTGAATTGTAAGCATTCATGTTCCTTTGCGCCCCATTAGGTGCATATGTCCATTATACTCTGTCATTTCTTCAACCTTGCATCCATTGGTTACGCCAGCTTACCTCTATCTCACATCTTGGTGTTAAGTTCTGAGCCGCTCATAGTACTTTAATCCTGTTGATCCAAGTCGCTGCGAGGGGGATTGTCCTCCGAATTTACTTCCTGCCCAGGTTTCTTAGGTTTAGCATTGGGGTGTTTCTTTAGCATCTGTTGCAGGCTAGTTGGGTCCGTTTAGATTTTTGTTTTACCGTCTAGTGTCACTCTGAGTCGTGCTGGATAGAGCACGGTGTATTCTATGTTGAGCTCCCTCAGTTTCCACTTCAGTGGCGCAAATTATTTCCGTGCCTCTCGTACCTGTAATGTAAAATCTGGGTAGAGAGAAAGCTCATAGCCCTCATACCGGAGTGTTCGAAGCACCCTAGCCCGACGCAGTGCTGCATTACTGTCTCTGTAATTCAGGAGTCGGTCTATTATAGGACCGGGGGGCACCATGGGCCAGCCTGGGAGCCAGAGAACGGTGTGTGCGTTCAACTATAAGTACAGATGCGAAGGTGTCGCGGCCCAGCAATGTTATTAGTAGAATTTGCTCCGTATTCCAAATGATGTGGATTCGGGCAGCCTTACTATGCATAGGTTCTCACTCCTTGACCGCGCTTCAAGGTTTTCTGCCTTGTTCTTCAGTGCCGCCATCAGTGCCTCCAATCACCCCAGTAGATCTTCGGCCTCTGAAACACTTCTTTCCACCATGTTTATTCTTTCTACTTGTTTATCCATTCCTTCTGACATGCGGTCCATACGGTATGTGAGGGAATCAATTTTACTATCTACAGCAGTGAGGCTTAGCTGCATAGAAGTGAGTATTGTTCATAACTCACCTCCTAGTTCAGTGTTCTGGGCCCCCTGCTCTGCTGACATTGTCTCCGCATCTTCATCTCTTGCCCTGGTGGATTTGCGTTGCTCGAACTCCAACTTTGGTTGGAGTTTATCTGGTTTCCCCATTGTGCTGCTGATTGCGCACTCTGTGTGCTGTTCAAGTTGCCTGGGGGTTCCTGCAGCGTGCTTTTGATTCACTTATGCTGCCCTTTCGCTGAATTATACACTGGCTGTGATGGTACTGCAGGGATGTGGAATTCTTATAGCCCCACACCCGGGACATATTGTTTGGGGTCAAGGGCAACAAGTTTTCCTATCTATTTTGTCCTAGGGACAAGTAAGCCCAACTCCCTACAGCACAAACCCTTTGGCTACCAGTTTAAAGTACCACATTATGGATCAGGGAAAGGCAATGCCTGCAGTTAAAGTAATATTTGTGTCCATGTGTTAATGCTGTTCAAACTTGTATGTATGATTCAATAAAGCACAGCCTTTATTATTAGGGTGAGCGCTCTAAGTAAATGTTGTAAGCTCAGGCTGCACTATTGACAGTGGTTCCAGTGTAAAAATGTGTACATATGTTTTCAATTTTTAGCAATATGAGGCTATGTACAATGCTCCCAGAATTCTCTGATCAGATGCAGATATTTGCAGCAGCTTGAAAGCAAGATTGATGATTCTATGCTTTCAAAATAAAATGTTCACAAAAAAATGTAAAAACATTTAGCTAAACTACTGTAAAAGTTTAGGTACAATTTCTTTGCAGCATCATTTAGTAAAATGTGTTGATGTATGCTAGTATTTCCCAAAAACATTCATTATAGAAAATCAGTGTTACCAGTTTTAATATGATTATGGGGAACATAAAAATAAACAAGCATTGGTAAAGCCAGGAGGTCTGAAATTGTTGATCAGCCTTTTGGTTTTGTCTAGGCGTGACTTGTTTTGGTATGGTTTCTTTAAAATCTTATTGGTGTGGGAGATGCCGGGCCCTTACTATTATAACAAACATTGACAAAACCAAAAATTGTTTTGGTCTCAAAAAGCACACATTCCCACATTTGTTCCTGGCACTGAACAAAGCAATTGCGTGTCGATATGCTTCATGTGAAAGAAAAGAATGCTGTCGCTTACAGTGAAGCTAGCCAATAGAGAGAGGGAGAGAGACAGAATTTTAATAAACACAAAGGTCATGGTTAATGCCAGACTTAATTAGGGGCCCAATTATTAAATAAAGTCTCAAAGGTGCACCCATGTCCTTACATTAAGTTCAGATATACGGCTTTCGTGAATTCACAAGACTTCACAGAAGTAGGCCAAGAAACACTACATTTTAGCATGAGAAAATATGCAGGTGTAGATTTGCTCATGCGAAAATCTGAGTGTTTGCAAGTTCACTTTCCCTCCAACCACTTTTTCCAACCCTGGAAGAAGTTTTATGTCTGCCATTTTCAGGAGTAAATTTACAACCTTTCTCAGTATGGGAAAAGATTAGAGAAGAGTTGGTGAAAATCCTTAAAACATGCAAGTTAGTAGTTTTGCACAGACTCAAAAGGGCATTCCAACCTTGGAACTGCTGCTTATCATTACCTTCAGCCCCAGTATCTAGATCTGTGGAAAAGTGGCAACAAAAGGGAATTGCTAGCTTTCAAACCATACTGTGGAAGGAGCCCTGGCATAATCAGCTAGGTTATTTCAGAGCTCTTATATATTGAGATTGCTGCCATAATTTGTCGCCGCATTACATGGCAGCTGGGGCCTCTCCTTACCTGGTTCATCTCGTTCTGCGGCCTCCCATACAGCGGAGCACCAATGCCAAGTAGCAAATCGGACAGCTGCGCAGGCGACGCAGCCGCTCGACCAGTCCCGCTTCTGACGTGGACCTCCTCAGGTGTAGCCACTCGCAGCCATGAGCCAAGGCAGAGGAAGGCTATAGGCGAGCACACGGGGGCCGGATCCAGCAGCCTCAGCACTCAGGGCCCGCGTCTCAAAGAGCGAGGTTGGCCGCACCCATGCCGATGTTGTCTGTTGCTCTAGATCAGCCCAGAGTGGGTCGTCAGTTTGAACAAGGGCAGCATTCAATTGCAAATAGTCTGCTCTCTTCGTTTCTCAGGCTGTTGCGCCTTTTATAACGTAGAATTCAGCGGATTCATGACAAATTTATATTTCGGTCTCTGAAGCTTACTCCGGCTGCAGCCATCTTGAAGCCAGGCAAACTCCGCCCGGCACTGTAAGCCAGGCAAACTCCGCCCGGCATTGTATTTCCTTAACAGTAAGAGTTTACATATTTGATTCAAGCTATTGCCCACTTGATGTTCTGTGACCTCAAATCATAGCAAGATCCAGTTTTAAATTAAATTGTCATCTATGTGGAAGATTAGGCCTGGGGAAAGCCAACACAATATATGTCATCAGTATAGGCGCCATCAGTGATGGCATGAATGATGTAATTTGCGATGTCATCAGTGACGTCTTTGATGATGCTCTTTGAGATGTCCCTGATGTTTATGTAATTTTAGTTCGGGACTAGGGCTGGGGTAGTGGCTTACCGTAATTATCACATTTAAAATTTCAGTGACTTTTATGTTTTGCTTCATAATCATAATATAGTTTTGACTGGGTTTTTAAATACAATATAGATAATATATTTAGTCATGTTTTTTTACTCATTTTACAAGAGAAACAGTCAAACATAAAACACATAAAAAGCAGCGTTGCATCTCACCCATACCCCTTTCATTTCAGAATTTACTAGTCATCAGTGCCAGATGTTGATCCCTCCCAACCATGCTTACATTGAATGGGCATCAATTATTGCCATAGTCCATAGGCATATCCAAGTTCCCTGGTGCACAGCTCATAATCTCCCCATCTCTGATCTGTGACCTAGCCGTACATGCTTGCAATCCTGCCTAAAATCCATCATCGGAGCTCTGTGATTGTGCACACGGTCGTACGCCTAAAGTCCCGCCCCCCTCAAACACCTCCAGAGTATCTGCCCAGCTGGCCAAGTCTATTCAGTCCAATAAATCTCTATTCGATCTTTAAAAAAGATGATAAAAGCACATACAAAAATTATTCAGTAAGAAAAATACATATGTTCAAATCACAATATACGGATCTCAGTGCAGCAATATGCTAGTCTCAGTGCAATACAATAAATAAGAATGTTAAGACAATTTCAATTCATTGGATATAAATAATATAAAACATGATTAAAACAGCTAAGATACGCCGTTACATCCCCTCCATTATTTTTCTACTGTGAATGGCCAATTTAAGAAAGCAACAAACGGTATAACAAATATCTAAACTATTCAACATTTGAAGATAGGTTAGTACAACCCTACATTTCCGAAAGGCTATTTTGTTGAGTATTGCTTTAAGATATGTCTGAAAATATCACCGATAGAAGCCACAGAAAAACATAAAATGTAACAAAGTCTGTTCCGCCTTGCCATTACAGGGACAAGGAGGGAGTTCCTTACTCCATGTGCTTTCCAAATCGGAAAAGCATACTAGATGCCAAACCGACCCCGCCCGAATCTACATGGGAGTAATCTCTTCCATCGAGTTAGGTCTAACATAAGATACAAAGCAATGTTGCCATTAACAAACATAGAATAATAATGGCAGACAGTAGGTTTACTAGCAATCTCCTGTTACCACTGGCTTCGTCATCTGCCAATCTGTCGTCCCTATGGGACAGTCTGATATGCTCTTCGTCAGTCGGCACTCATTCAGTTGTGTCCTTAGCCCACAAAGGTGCAGCAGGGCTTCTGGTCTCCAGCCACTCCATGGCTATCTGTCTTTTATGCTAACACCAGTTCCCAATTTAAGACCTTGAGCTTCGTTTTTTAAATTAGGTTTTGGTATTCTTCCTAGCAGGCATG
Source organism: Triturus cristatus (assembly GCF_964204655.1). Taxonomy (NCBI): domain Eukaryota; kingdom Metazoa; phylum Chordata; class Amphibia; order Caudata; family Salamandridae; genus Triturus; species Triturus cristatus. Next base: position 528,766,673 of record NC_140582.1, on the reverse strand, counting down.
ACCATGGTGACAAGTCAAAGTCCAGGCCCAATGCTGTGTGCAGTCGCCCAAACATAGGCTAAGATCCCATGGCTGACCCATGCAAGATGCAAGAAAGTGGCTCCTTGGATAGGTGGCTGGTCAGCGAGGCTAAATTCTACTGGGATTAATGTAGCTGCAATGGATCATTTTAAATTGTGCATTTCCGGAAACCCCCTTTATCAGCCCTCAAGCAATGTCCAATCCCCATCTATGAAATGTGCACCTAGTTCATCTGCCCAGGCCGCTCTGGCTTTAAAGCTATTTTTATCCTGTCCACTTTTAAGGCTTTATAGAGCCATGTCACTTAGGGCCAGATGTACAAAACGTCCAGTTTGCATTTCCTAAATAGCAAATCCTAAGAAATTGCTATTTAGGAAATGCAAAATGGAATGTGCAAAAAAAGAGATTTCCTAATAGCGTTTCCTAAAAAGTAGGAATTTCTATTAGGAAATCGCTATTTAGTAAATGCTAAAGGCCCATAGGTACGAATGGCTTTACTTTTCCAAATTTGAGATTTCCTACTTTGACATCGAAAATTAGGAAAATGTAAAGCGAAGGGTGCCTATGGGCCTAACGCACCCTTGATGCACCCCCCAAAAAAGTCAGTATTGCATTTCTTAACGAACCGAAATAACTATTCGGTCCGTTTAGAAATGAAATTTCCTTTCGTACATCTGGCCCTAAATGTGCACCTGTTCTTAAACTAAGGATTGTGTGAAGGGTTTCCGTTTAAGGAGGCTTCTCATGAAATCCAGTCCAAATCTCTCTGGCGATCCCAGGAAGCTTCTTGTTTTTCCCCAGTACAAACTTTATTGCATTTTCGATGTGTTCACAATCCGCACCATCCAGTAAACACTGTTGGGTTATAAAAGTTTCTAGAGTTGAGAGGATGATGGGTCCTTCATTACAGTAGGCTATATGACACAGTGGAATAAAACGTATTATCCAAGAAATGAACAATGAACTGAGTAACCACTACCCACCCATCCCCGAACTGGACATTGCCGCTGTGGGCATTAATGATGTCATAGTCTGTAGATGTTTATTGATAGTGTTGTGGGCCAGTAGACATTGAGTGTAATGAGTCCGTGAAGTGCCAGTGACAGTTGTGGTAAATGATCAGGATCCCAGCCCGGTCCCAGAGACCATGCGAAAGGGTGCGTTCGCAGATGGAGCTTTGGCATCTTTATGAGGTAAGAAGAACATATTGGGTGGGGGGGGAGGGGGTAAGGACTTCAGTTTTGTTATCTACTGTTCCTTGGGCTCTGAGAGATTCCAGCGATGCCTCCAATTCCATTGCTGAGTTTTTTCTGCATGCCGCGGTATTCTTCCCGGCGCAATGCACCACAGTCCGCCAGCCCCCATCTCTCTTCCTCCTCCCTCCATTGAGAAACCAAGGACACTGTTGAGGATTTACAGCGTCTCGTTACAAGTTGCTTTGCCAGTAAGAGCACCAGGTCTACAAAGCGGGTCACCACTTTAGTTCCCTTGGGTCTGGGGAATAATCCTAGGATGCAGTGGTCTGCCGACTGCCTATGATCTAGCTTGGTTAGTTTCGACAAGGCGGCCCTGATTTGTGCCCAGTTAGAGGACAATATTGTGTGGGATCCGGGGCGGGACACTGGGAACATGCATAAGGCCCTGCGGGTAACATCAAGTGGAGTATATGCGGTGTGAGTTAAGCCCAATGTAATATGTACAATTGGATACATTTAAAGCTGGGATTGCAGGACATTTTTGGGGGGATATTCTATAAGAAAGGCCCATTCTTTATCATGGAGTCCACGGCCCATGTCCTCCTCCCATTTAGACTGTAAGGGGGTCAGAGAAATAGCAGGTGTGCACAGAGGGCACTATGTAACCAATGGACTCAATGTCTGCTGTGCCCCATTGTATTCAGGGCCTGTACAAATTCATGTGCAGGGGGTCCGGAGGCGCCCAGTGCTGACACACATAGCATGTAACACTGGCATGTGTTAAAAAGAGTGTACCTGGTAGGCCTTAGGTGTGAGTAAAATGTAAATGATTCAAAGCAATGCCATCTGTAAAAAGAGCTCCAAGCATGGTGACTCCGCCCTGCATCCGGGGGTGCAACCTTTCGCTGTAAGAATCCCAGATGTCGTGGGGAGGCAAAGGAGAGGTATGTTTGGGGCATAAGGTGTTTTCGGGGTGGTATAGCATAAAGCCTTCTTCCAATACTCAAGGGAGGGCGATCCTGAGAAGGAAGGGGTCATCGGTAGATAAGGGAAAACCCAGACAGATTCGACTGTGTAGTTTCCCCTGGTTAAGCATAGCATTCGTGTATCCGATTTTCAGTCAGATTGCGTCCGGACAGCCAATAGGAGGGCCATTGCAGCTACCCTGCCAGACAATAAGATTTAAAATTCAGAGCACCTTTATTAGTTGGTAGCTGTAGTTTAGATAAACTAACCCTACGGCGTCCACTGCCCCATGTCAAATCAATCAGTAAGGCATTAAGTAGTTTAAAGATCCAAGCAGGAATAACAACCAGTATCACCATCATGGCGAGGGCGAATCGGCCTGCCACCAAGAGTGGCAAAGAAACCCAGAAACGGATCTGTGATTTGAGGGATGTGCTTGTCTTTAGGAGATTGACTTCCAATACATCCAATGCCTCACTGTAAACTTGTATTGCTAAATAACGGAATGTCTGGGACGTCACTTGTATATTCATCTCGCCGAAGGCTAGAAATGGTCTATCATAAGTGCCTTCGAATGAGAATTTATAGGATTTGTTAATATTTATACAGAGGACAGATATCCTTGCAAATATAGAAAACAATCAGGCCATCTCAACTAGGTCCATGTGGAGGTCTTTCATATAGCATATCATATAATCGGCATATAATGATATCTCATGGGTCCTACAGGGATCCCCCAGTCCTGGGCTTCCTGTCTACTCCATTGTGCTAAGGATTCTAGTTCTAGCGCGAAAAAGAGCAGTGAAAGTGGACAACCTTGTTTGGTGCTGTGATATACTGGATTTGAATTGGAGATATAGTGTCCTGTCCGTGCCCTCACTGTGGGAGAAGCACATACTAATTGTATGGTGGTCCTGGCAAGCTTGGCGTACTGCAGAAACTGTCCCTCACCCACACCAAACATCTCCAGTGCCTCTGGGAAGGTGATGAACCTGTATCCAGGGTTTACATCACCCAGTCTTTTATGCCACTGCGTAAGCGTCCTGTCTGTGTGAATGCGTTTATAAGTTTGCAAAACCATATCTCTAGAGACAGGTGAGCGCTTAATAACCCTGTTGAATAGTCTCTCCCAGAAGCAGGTTGTAAGGATACTTTCAGTCAATCCTCACCCCGTCTCATCAGCAGTTTCATCAACGAGTTTTCATTGCAGAAGAGGCTTTTCCCAATTGTCTTCAACTGTGACCCATTTCTCTGCATGTTGTATGTGTCCAGCGTAACAATACCATTCAATTTAGGATAAACCCAGCACCCCTCCTTGGCAACTCTACTGCATTTCCCACCCATTACAACAAAATTGTTTAGGAGACTGGCTGTTGTCAGTCAATTTTAATTTCAAAACAATTGAATGGAAAAATACAACTATGTGCACGGTCTTATATTGTCCAAAAGTTAAACAATCCAAATGAAATATTGTCCATATATGCAAATTTCAATAAAGCTTAAAATATCATTGGAATGTTGTAGTCACGTTGGTGCAGACAGCCGACACGTGTTTTGTCGTGTGAATGTCTTCAAGGCTCAAACGCGGTCTCAAGTAGCCATAAAATAGAGTCCTTATTCTTCTTAACGTTTTGTAGAAGAATAAAGCAAATCTTTGGAAAGGATCGCACTGTCAAGTGTCCAAGGAAGAAATAGTACTTTGCAACGCTTGGGAGGAATGTGCCTCGTAAAGTCTACAAGACCAAAGATAAGTATCTAGAAGGCACACTGCGTGTCATTAGGTGTCTGTGTGGTCTTAGTGCCCGTCTGAGGCACACTAAGGAACGGGAACAGTCTTTAAACAATCAGAGTCAGAAAAACTGTAGACAAATCCGAAAAGCACCCCTATGTATAGTAGCATCTGTGGCCAATGAATGCCACAAATGGGAGGCACCCCATTCCGTAAATATGGTCCCGCACGGTAGGACGAAATCGAGGCTGTCTGCACGAACATGACTACAACATTCCAATGATATTTTAAGCTTTATTGAAATTTGCATATAGGGACAATTTTTCAGTTGGATTGTTTAACTTTTGGACCATGTAAGACCGTGCACATAGTTGTATTTTTCCATTCAATTGTTTTGAAATTAAAATTAACTGACAACCGAGTCAGTCTCCTAAACAATTTTGCTATGCTCTATATTGTATATTTTTAGGTCTTGGCCTGGCGAGAGCAGCTCGTCATACGAGGGCTTCTTGGAATCAATCCTGATTCCGAAACTTTCAGAGGCGGACTTGAAGCCCCGCCCATCTTTTTCATTTGCTGTCGTCATCCTCCATGTTAAACGCTGGCTCACGATTGAAAAGGAGGCTTCTTAGTCCCTCCTTGTTACCGCCCTGTCCCCTTTTGGCCCCGCCCACCATGATTAGATCTCTCACTTGCGAAGTTACACGTTCTCCTTTATATGTCTGGAAGCACTTTTTCTTTGTCATTTTGAGTGCGGGCCGCCTCATCCCCGCTTGTTTTAATGTGCCTTACGTTATTATTTTTCGAGGGCTTGTTTACTTTATTTCGGAGCTCGGCGCCCACTTCAGGGATACAGCGCGGTGCCCGCTTTAGGGACACCGCACTCTTTCTTTGTCATTTTCAGATCGCGACCCGCCTCGGCCGCACTTATTTTAATGTGCCGCTGGGGGCTGTTGTCCCCCTCGTCTGGTGTTAGGTGACCCCCCCCTCCCCGATCGGCGCACAGTGAGCTGCCGACCACGAGGCGCATTAGGCTCAGGCAGGCTCTTAGTTGCCTAGCTGCGACTGGGGGCTCCAGATGGAACGGGAGATCCTAGGGGTCGCCTGCCGATTCTCCTACACTTCCAGGGCTTGAGAGGTCGGGGGTGGTACTGCGGGTGCATTACAGCGAGGTGAGGGGCTCACGCGAGCACCTGGGCCCTCCACAGTGCATCGGGAGTCTTTGGAGAGGCGAGATCCACTGCCATAGTGCTGCGCATTTCCCCACCTTGCTCCTGGCCGAGCGCATCCTTACTTCCAGCCCCGCCTGGAGGACTTGTGGCTGCGCGGTGGGGGAAGGGGTGCGAGTGCCTCCCTCCGTGACTGTATTCCGGGTGAGTTGCGTGGTGGAGGAGGGCAGCGGGCGGCGCAAGACTCCCCCTCTGCTGCCCTTTGCCTCGGGCATAGTGCCGTGCTCAAGATCCACTCTCGGAGCCAGAGGACGTGGCATTTGGGTGAGCCTGCATTCATGCTGGGGGGGGCAGCGAGGTCCGATGCTCCCTCCGCTATTTAGTTCATGGCGGACCACATTTTGAGCCGGATGTTGAAATGAAATGAGAAGGGCATTTGTAGAGCGCATGGCTACCAGAAGGCCTCACAGCGCTAGGCATGACTAGTGAACGGGTGGGCGAGACAGAATGATTAGTTTAAGGGAATAAAAAGGTTTTGAGTTGTTTCCTGAAGGCGCAATGACTAGACTCTTTTCGGAGGTGGAGCGGCAGGGTGTTCCAAAGTCTGCCTGCATTCAAAGAGAAGAGTCTACCGCCACTTCTGGTTCGTTTGATTCTGGGGGTCTTGATAAGGTGGAAGTCTTCCGAGCTAAGCTTTCTCCTTGCTTTGTATGGATGAATTATGGCCGAGATCAAGGGAGGGCCTATTCTCTGTAGGGATTTATGGACAATGCAAAGCGATTTGAAGCTAATTCGCTCTTTCACTGGCAGCCAATGTAGGCGACGGAGGGCGGGTTTTGCGGAAAGAAATTTGGATGTTCCCGTCAACAATCTGGCTGCATAGTTCTGGATGATCTGTAGTTTATTGATTACTGAGGTAGGGGCTCCCAGATAGAGCGCATTGCCATAATCCAGTCTAGAGAGTAGGATAGACTGGACCATGATTTTCTTGGATAGGGAAGGGAGCAGGGGAAGCACTTTCATTGCCATTCTGATCAGGCCAAAGCAAATTGCTACTGTCTTGCCGGCTTGCGCTTGGAATGTCAGGTTATGGTCTAGCCAGATGCCCAGACTCTTTATTTCAGGCTTAGGGGTTGGAACTGGGCCCATGCATTCTGGCCAGATGGTTCTGAGTGTTGTATTCTCAAAATTGCCCAGTGTCATGATCTGTCTTTTCTCCATTTAATTTCAGGTGGGAAGACCCCATCCATTTTACGACTTCCGTAAGACATGCTTTCAGGGTCATGGAGTATTGTGTGGATTGGTTTAAGGCTACGACCAGTTGGATGTCGTCGGCATAGGTAACCATATGGATCCCAAACGGGGCCACGATTGAAGCCAAAGGGACCATATACGCGTTGAAAAGCGTTGGGCTCCGTGATGAGCCCTGTGGTACGCCACACTGGAGAGGCCGAGGTTTGGAGCTCATGCCCTCTTCAAAAACCTGGAATGAACGTCCTTTCAGGAAGGAGCGCAGCCAACTCAGGGCAGTTCCGACTACTCCCAGATTGCTGAGACGGTGTATCAAGAGCTGGTGATTCACCGTATCGAAGGCTGCACTCAAATCCAATAGGATGATGGCTGCCGCGCCTCCTGCATCTAAGATTTTCCTGCTTTCCTCCACAACCGCCAGCAGAGCAGTCTGTGTTCTGCTGAGGTCGGAAGCCTGTTTGGGATGGATGTAGCAGGTTGGAGATTTCCAGGAAATTGGAGAGGGTGTGGTTGACATATTTTTGGGTGATTTTTAAGATCCCAGGCAGAAGAGAGATAGGGCGATAGTTGCCCAGATCTGCGGGATCGAGGTGTGGCTTCTTAAGAAGGGTCTTAACCATTGCTTCCTTCCAAAATGGGGGGACTACTCCTGTGCAGAGTGAGGCGTTGATAGTATGGGTAATTGTGGGGCCGATAATAGATGCAGCTTTAGTTAGGATGTTCATGGGGGCTGGGTCTCTTGGTGATCCGCTTTTTACTGTGGGCATAAGGGTCAGGAACGTTTACAAGGGGAGAGGGAGAAAACGTTTCAGGTGGAGATTGGTGGAGGGGCGGTCTGCTGGGGAGCTCATCAATTCAGGATCGATTTGAGGGAGCACTTTTATAATGTTCTGAATTTTATCATCAAAGAACTCGGCCTGGTTTTCGCAGCGAGTTCCATGGGGGTCCGTAGGGACGGAGGGACTGGGCTTTTAAGGAGCCTTTTTATGAAGGCAAAGGTCTCTCTGGGGGAATTGCAGCTAGCCGAATGTTTTCCTCGTAATAGGCTGCCTGACCTTTCCTCATTTCCTCTCTGTATTTGCGTTGGGCCCTTCTATAGGTGAGCTTGCTATCAGCTGCAAAATCTTTCCACCAAGTCCTTTCTAAAATTTTACAGTTCTGTTTCAGGATGCGCAATTCAGCTTAGTACCAAGGCGTTTTAAGTGAGCCGTTCTTTTTAGTGATCCGGACTTTAGGGAGGACCTGATTCAATGAGTCATCTATCCAACTGCAGAAATTGTTATACATTGTGACTGGGCAGGGAACCGACTGAGGTCTATGATTTTCCAGTTCATGGATCCAATTCTCCTGGGGGAGCTTGGACCAGGGACGAATGAGGGTCCGAGAAGGATGGACTGGGGGGATAAGAATTTGGGGGTGCCAGGAAATCGGCACCAAGTGGTGGTCGGACCAGGGGATTGGGATAGGATAATTTCCCTGAAGATTCTCCAGATTAGAGAACACTGGGTCAAGGCAGTGTCCCTGCGAGTGTGTAAGGAGAAGAACTTTTTACACCAACTGGATTGACGCAAGGTCATTTGCTAGTTCAACTGCTACTGTGGATCTAAGATCATCAAAATGAAGATTAAGATCGCCGAGAAGCGTAAAATTCGCGTAAGTGATAGCTAAATTGATGGCAATTTCTACAAGGGAGTTACAAAAAGAGCCTACCGCACCCGGGGGGCGGTAGATCAAAATGCCTGAGAGTGAGAGGAGAGGAGCGAATTCTAAGGAGAAGCGAACATTCTCGCAGTCCGAGATAGGACTATCAAGTAGTCGACAGGTAAGGTGGTCCTTATAAATAATCTCGATTCCCCCGCCTTTGCCTAAGGTTCTATCCACTCTTTGAATCGCATACCCCTGGGGCAATGTTTGTACTATGTCAGGATCAGAGCTAGCGCTGAGCCAGGTGCGGTTAAAAAAAGCACCTCAGGGGAGGAATCTTGTAAAAGGAACAATATTTCCGTGGAGTGTTTGGGAAGGGATCTACAGTTTAAAAGAAATATACTATAAGCAGGTGTTGGGGTGGAGGGGGGGACGAATTGGGGAAGAAATGTGAAGGGGCAGTGAGGGCATTTTGTACTGGGATTATCTGCTCGTAAAAGATGAAGGCAGTTGGCCCTAGGGTAGTTATTTAGCAGTTGCGCACTAGAATACCTGAGGCATCCTGGGAGAAATGGTGCAGGGGTTCTGGCCCCAGGCCCCGGTCGGGCGCGGACGGTCGCATCAGGCACTCAATTTATGCGCCTTCTTCCGACGCCGTGTGCAGCAACTAGACCTCTGCCCCGTGCGTCTGAAACGCTACAAACAGAAGTGGTGCACGAGACCTTCCTGCTCGCCGAGCATTGAACACAGCTCGTACCTGGGGTTGGTTCCTTCCTGCAGGTGCCCACCACAAACAGTAAGATTTTTTTTAAATGTGCAATATCAGCAGTACGTCTTTAAAAATGTGCAAAATCAGCCGTATAAAATTATTAATTTCTTTAGCAAGGACACGGGAGCAACTCTGACCTTTCTCCCTCGCTGTGCCACTGAGAATACAGTCAGCCTAAGGCGGTCGCGTCAGGGACTCAATTTATACGCCTTCTTCCGATGCCGGGTGCAGCAACTAGACCGCTGCCCCGTGTGTCAGAAGCGCTACAAACAGAAGTGGTGCACAAGACCTTCCCGCCCGCCGAGCATTGAACACAGCTCGTACCGGGGGTTGGTTCCTTCGTGCAGGTGCCCACCACAAACAGTAAGATTTTTTTAAATGTGCAGTATCAGCAGTAAGTTTTTAAAAATGTGCAAAATCAGCCCTATAAAACCATTAATTGAGGTCAATAGCATCAACTAGTTGGTATAGATCTGGTGAAACATTTTAGAACACGCAAATAAATTCAATAAACAATAAAACAATAAAATAACCACCCGACACAGTGATTCAAACAGAAAATTATTTATCTAAATAATTTGAAAAGCCAATTAAATGCAAATTCATTTCTCTCATATTTGCCTATTCTGGCTAAAAGTCAGATCCTAAGTCAGAACCGGTCCTCAGCAAAATAATCAAAGTTTCTAGCCGTCATGTAGAGTCACCGTCCTCTCCGTCAGCATCGGGACCTCGGATCATCAGTTCGGGAAGAAGTGGCGCTAGACCTCTCTAGTCTACAAATATTTATACTAAATTTACATTCCAAAATTTTGCAATCATATCTCACAAAACAGTCGAATGGCGGAAATCATGTCGTCTTAGTACACAGAGATACAGTGCTAGTTTTTCTCACACATTGATCATCTCAAATAATGAATAGAAATAAGGAGTCCACAACTAATTCGTTACTTCTACGGATGTCTCTTTAGGGTAAATTGTATCCCATTCGTGGGACCACTATAAGTTCAACAAATCGGTATTCGGATTTGGTAACAGTCTTCACGTTCAGGGGCATTTGGCATCTCTCCCGGATTTGTCGTCATGATCATGGCTTTTCAGTTCACCAGGAGGGCAAGGTCGCAGTCAGCGCGAAGCCTTCTTGCAAATTTTCCATCTACTCGAATGCAGGCTGCGAATGGTAGCCATTTTCTAGTAGGCCACATTGGTCAACTTAAGTAAAATGAAACACAAAATAAAATTACTGCACGGAAATGATAAGTGTTATTCCCCTGCTAATACCCTTATGTGTATGTATTTATCTAGCCATTTGCGACATCAAAAGCCATTAATGGATATTAATTATAAGCGCAAAACACAATAACATCACATAAGCAACATCTATTCTGTCAATTTGCTCACCAACTTAGTTCACTTATTATTTTAGCCATGCAATAGCATTCCCACGTGTAATTCTTCTGTTAATAAGGTTGATTAGACCAGACTTGACAAATCTTTAGTAGTTATTAATTAATCAGTAGTACTTTTAATAATAACATACGAAAATGAACAGATATTTGGGTTTAAAGTAAAAACCCTGCTCCTGTCAAGAATTCCTGTCATGCGAGGGGAAGAAAACGGTAACCAGCGAACACGGACTACATCTCCCAGGATGCTTAGCGGTTGAGAGTTTATGTAAACAGGAGAGCTGTTACATAACTCAAGGAAAACACGCCCTTATGTAAACAGGAGAGCTGTTACATAACTCAAGGAAAACACGCCCTTATGTAAACAGGAGAGCTGTTACATAACTCAAGGAAAACACGCCCTATAAAGGGAGGAACCGGGAGGTACAACGCTGTCGGATATTGTGTTTACACCGACGTACCTGCTTCGTGAAGAGCAGTGTTCCGGAGTGGTGCTCCAGTAAGGCAAGAACGGAGGTAGGTCGAGTCGTTACTCCCTGGGCCGTGTCTTGCCCCATCGTCACCTGTGAAGGACCCGGAAGCTCTACCGGTCAACCATTGAGCTTCGCTTTTTGAAGCGGCTGAGTCAAAGCGCAGTGGCGCTTTTGCTGGTTGGAGTCGTAACTCCCAGCCCGACCAGGGATACAGGGACTGCCAGCTGTAACGCACACCAGGAGGTGTTTGCCGCGTTACAGACTCGGAAGTCCACAGGATCGATCGAGCGGCTGCTCTCGGTTCAGTCTTCTTGCTTTGGATTGGGGTATCGGTGACGCATCACCAGGAGGTGACTCCGCGTCCCGGTGCAGTCTGAGGAAGAGGTTGAGCGGCTGCTCCCTTCAGGTAGAGACCCCGGCTGGGTGTTTCCCTGACTCCTCGATTCTCCCCTACACTCTTCGTGCCCCTCACAGCCTACCGATTGGCATTGTCGGCCATTTCATTTCTGCCCTCTGTTGGCATACGCCGGGATCGGCGTATATGCAGAGGACGGTTAGGACCATCCGTGCGGTGGGCTGGTAACGTACTTAGCCTGGAGGATTCCAGTGACTATAACTTTTGTTTATTCTTTGTATTATTTTTGCCTTCATTAAAATAACTAACCCTTCACAAGTGGTTGCGTCCTCATTATCGTGTCTGTTAAACGATCCTGAGACGTTCAGGGCGTTACAAAATATCCGACCTCAATAACACTAACTGTCTCCCGGTCGAAAACAGACATGGCAACACTTGACGATGTGCTGGCTGCGTTAGCGACCGTGCAAGCTGAAGTGGCTGCCTCTAGGCAAGAAACAGCCGATGTAAAAGCCAGACTGGATGCTATCCAATCGGACCCGCTCACGCCCAGCACCTCCCTCACGAACCAGACCCCTGCGGTAGTAGTGGAAATGCCGGTAGCCATCCCCTTGGCAACACCAGAGAGGTACAATGGGGATCCTAACACAGTGCAGGTATTCCTCACACAAGTGGCACTACATTTATCGTGCAAACCAAAGGCGTTCCCCACGAGCCAGGCTCGTGTGGCTTTCCTTATTTCCTATTTGGCTGGAAACGCGGCACAATGGGCCGTACCTCTGGTGAGCAGGGACGACCCCATCTTATGCGATTGGGGTGCCTTTCGCGAGGAATTCCTGAAGGTATTCGACAGAAGGGCTGACTCGTACACGGCGGACCGTGAAATGCTTGAGTTGAGACAGGGATCCAACGACCTGGTGCAGTATCTCAACGCGTTCCGAAGGCTGGTTGCGGAAACCAAGTGGCCTGTTGCTAAACAGACGGCGCTCTTCCATCAAGGGCTGTGCGATGAGCTCAAGGACGCCGTGGCTCATATTGACCCTCAACCCAAGACATGTGAGGGCCTTATCAACCTAGTATTACGGCTGGAACATAGGCTAAGTGAAAGAAAGGGGGATCATGGGAGAAAAGGAAAATCCCTTCCATCCTATGTGACGGTGGGAAGTCCTGAAACTTCCACCGCATCCAAGGGAGAACCCATGGACATCGGCGCAATACGAGCGAGCCTCACAGCCACGGAGAAAGAGTCACGCCGTAAACAAGGATTGTGCCTATATTGTGGCAAAAAAGGCCACTACGTACGTGAATGCCCTGCCAAACCGAAGACGTCACGTTATCGGGCCAACCGGTCGGTAACAGCCGTGGTGGACATACCGGCGGAAAACTAGAGGACTCCCAGACCAAAGAAGGGGCATCTCGGAGTCACTCATCCATCCCTTCACTTTCCAACTCGGTCACTAAGGGACACCGACACCTGTTTCTCACGGTGCACGTGGGAGTGCATGACCAGTGGATACCCGTTGTGGCCATGGTGGATTCAGGGGCCACTGGCATGTTTATGGACCACAACGAGGCATGCAGGCTAGGGCTAGTGCTTCTTCCCAAAGCTGTACCCGAAGACGTCTATGCTGTAGACGGAAGGCGATTGGTGACGGGGCCCATCGGGCAGCACACGGGGGTCCTTCCGATGAGATATGGGAGGAACCATTTGGAACAAATCGATTTTAACATCATCCGAGCGCCCCAATATGGCGTCATATTGGGATTGCCGTGGCTACAGAAACACAACCCCTCTGTGGATTGGCCAACACATCGCGTCGAAATGACGTCACCGTATTGCATCCTGCATTGTGGAAAAAGAACGGAATCCCTTGACGCAGATGAGAGCGGGAGTCAGACGGTGGCTACAGCGGCAGAAAAAGATGTGGCTCTCCCCCAGGCTTATCACAGTTTTGAGGATGTATTTGATGAGGTGAAGGCGGAAGTGCTACCACCACATAGACAGTTTGACTGCCAGATCGACCTGGTGCCAGGGGCCAGCGTTCCCAGCGGCAGGCTGTATGCCCTGACGGAGCCTGAAAACGTGCATCTCCGGGGGTACCTGGATAAACTCCTCAAGCTAGGATTCATCCGCCCGTCCAAGTCTCCGGCCGCCTCGCCACTCTTCTTCATCCCGAAAGCTAATGGGGAGCTGAGAGCCTGTATGGACTTTAGGGCATTGAATGCGATAACCATAAAAAATCGGTACCCCTTGCCTCTCATCAGTGTACTTATGGAACAGGTCAAGAAAGCTCGTATCTACACCAAGTTGGATTTGAAAGGGGCATACCATCTGGTGCGCATGAGGGACGGAGACGAGTGGAAGACCGCCTTCAAGACCAGGTTCGGCCTTTTTGAGTACCTCGTCATGCCGTTCGGTCTGTGCAACGCCCCGGCAGCCTTTCAGTACTTTTTGAATGAGGTATTCAGAGAGGAGTTGGATATCTACGTGGTCGTATATATCGACGACATCCTCATCTACTCGTCCAGTGTGGAGGAGCACGTACACCACGTCAAAGCTGTGCTCCAAAAGCTGAGGGAAAACTTGCTGTTTTGTAAACTCAGCAAGTGTGACTTCCACGTCACGTCCGTGGAATTCCTCGGAGTGATGCTGAGTCCAGAGGGGCAGGAGATGGCAGAACGAAAGATCAAGGCGGTGAAAGAATGGCCGGTGCCCCAAAGCGTGAAGGACGTCCAAAGTTTCATTGGCTTCGCCAACTTTTACAGGCGGTTTATAGATGGATTTTCAGGATTGGTGGCCCCAATCACACAGCTACTGAGGAAGTCCAAGGAGTTTGTCTGGTCCCCTGAAGCGAACACAGCCTTTGAGGCCCTGAAAAGCGCCTTTGGTAAGGCGCCGGTGTTGGCTCACCCCGATCCGGATCTCACCTACGTGGTGGAAGCGGACGCTTCGGATGTGGCGCTGGGGGCTATCTTGTCCCACGCAACCACGACACAGGGGTGCTTCATCCCGTTGCGTACATGTCCCGCAAACTCAACGACGCCGAACGCAACTACCATATTGCGGAGAAGGAGCTTCTCGCAATCAAGGACGCCTTCACCGAATGGAGGCATTGGTTGATGGGGGCAAGACATGTGGTATCGGTGTACACGGACCATCGGAATCTACAGTTCATGACGGCCACAAGACACCTTTCTCCCAGGCAGCTGCGGTGGATGATCTTCTTTGCGGGGTTCAACTTCCGCATCACATATCGGCCGGGGACGGAAAACCGGAAGGCGGACGCCCTGTCCCGTCAATCTGCAGTTAAGGAACCATTGCCTGCGACCGAGCGTTCCATCATTTCCCCGAGGATGGTATTGGGGGTTATCCAACCGGATACTTTCCTGAGGGGAATAAAGAGAGGGATCAGGTCGTTCGCATGGCGGAGGTGGCTCCTCAGTCACAGGGAATGGCAGCTGAAGGACGGGATACCCCTGAAGGGCAGGTGCCTACTGATACCCACGCCTAGGCTAAGGAAACAAGCATTCATCTGGTGCCATGACTCTCCATGCGCAGGTCATTTGGGCTTTGAAAAAACGGTGGCTAGCATGGGACGGCATTTCTGGTGGCCAACCATAAGAGTGGATGTCAGGAGGTGGGGACAGGAGTGTCCTACGTGTGCTACCATGAAGGCCGACCATGGCCGAACCCAAGGGCTCTTACATCCACTTCCGACCCCGGATAGACCATGGGATAGCATATCACTGGACTTCGTGGTGGGCCTACCGGTAGACCAGGGGATGACGGCAATACTGGTGGTGGTGGATTACTTGACGAAAATGGGGCACTTCATCCCCTGCAAGAGAGTCCCTACGGCCGGGGAATTGGCGTCACTACTTCTAAAGAATGTGGTACGACTGCATGGATTACCTGGGGTGATCGTGTCGGACCGGGGGTCGCAGTTTACTGCGCAATTCTGGAAGACTTGGTGCACTGCGCTGCATGTTAAGACCGCCCTGTCCACCAGCTACCACCCTCAAACGGACGGCCAAACCGAGCGCCTGAACCAAACGCTCAAACAGTATCTGCGATGTTTTGTGGACCAGGGCAGGGAAGAATGGGTCGACTTGCTATGGGTTGCAGAGATAGCCTATAACAACGCCACTCACAGCTCCACACAGTCATCTCCGTTCTATAGCAACTATGGCCAACATCCCAGGTTCTTGCCGTTTCTACATCCATTCAGAGAGGACAGGATTCCCGCCACAGCGGACAGGGTGGCACACATAAAAGACACGTTGATGCGCTCAAGGGCTGTCCTAATAGAGGCCAAGAGAAGATACAAGGCTGCGGCAGACAGGAAGAGAAGGCCCGGGCCACTGTACCGCACTGGAGACTACGTCTGGATATCCACAAGAAACATGAGGTTTCGAAAGAACAGTGTGTTCCATCCCAAGTACATGGGCCCCTATCGAATTACCAAGTGTATGGGTCCCGTGAACGTGAAGGTGTGCTTGCCCCAGTCATTGCGGATACACCCTGTCTTTCATGTATCATTGCTCAAACCTGCACCCTCCAAGCCGTCTGGGACACCTAGGCCGGTATGTGTGGAGTCGGAGGTGGAGTATGAAGTGTCGGGCATACGGGCGTCCAAATGGCGCAGGGGGAAGCTGTGGTACCTGGTTGCGTGGAAAGGCTATGGCCCGGAGGAGCACTCATGGGAACCGGCTGAAGGGGTTCATGCTCCGCGCTTGGTCTCCTTGTTCCATCGGCGTTTTCCTGCCAGCGCTGGACCCGTGGGGAGCCGCTGAGAGGGAGGATGTACTGTCAAGAATTCCTGTCATGCGAGGGGAAGAAAACGGTAACCAGCGAACACGGACTACATCTCCCAGGATGCTTAGCGGTTGAGAGTTTATGTAAACAGGAGAGCTGTTACATAACTCAAGGAAAACACGCCCTTATGTAAACAGGAGAGCTGTTACATAACTCAAGGAAAACACGCCCTTATGTAAACAGGAGAGCTGTTACATAACTCAAGGAAAACACGCCCTATAAAGGGAGGAACCGGGAGGTACAACGCTGTCGGATATTGTGTTTACACCGACGTACCTGCTTCGTGAAGAGCAGTGTTCCGAAGTGGTGCTCCAGTAAGGCAAGAACGGAGGTAGGTCGAGTCGTTACTCCCTGGGCCGTGTCTTGCCCCATCGTCACCTGTGAAGGACCCGGAAGCTCTACCGGTCAACCATTGAGCTTCGCTTTTTGAAGCGGCTGAGTCAAAGCGCAGTGGCGCTTTTGCTGGTTGGAGTCGTAACTCCCAGCCCGACCAGGGATACAGGGACTGCCAGCTGTAACGCACACCAGGAGGTGTTTGCCGCGTTACAGACTCGGAAGCCCACAGGATCGATCGAGCGGCTGCTCTCGGTTCAGTCTTCTTGCTTTGGATTGGGGTATCGGTGACGCATCACCAGGAGGTGACTCCGCGTCCCGGTGCAGTCTGAGGAAGAGGTTGAGCGGCTGCTCCCTTCAGGTAGAGACCCCGGCTGGGTGTTTCCCTGACTCCTCGATTCTCCCCAACACTCTTCGTGCCCCTCACAGCCTACCGATTGGCATTGTCGGCCATTTCATTTCTGCCCTCTGTTGGCATACGCCGGGATCGGCGTATATGCAGAGGACGGTTAGGACCATCCGTGCGGTGGGCTGGTAACGTACTTAGCCTGGAGGATTCCAGTGACTATAACTTTTGTTTATTCTTTGTATTATTTTTGCCTTCATTAAAATAACTAACCCTTCACAAGTGGTTGCGTCCTCATTATCGTGTCTGTTAAACGATCCTGAGACGTTCAGGGCGTTACAGCTCCATCAATCCCCCCTTTGGTGATATCTTATCACCACAAAAATCAAAACCCCCAAAAATCAATTTAATTTCCCCTTTTGGAGAAATTCAAAATATCTTCTTGTTCATTTTTCAAACACTTGTTTCCATCTCATCTTCTTTCTTGGTTTCTATATACATGCTTTCCCTTAGTTCTTCTAATTCTATTTCTTGTGGATCTCTTTCTGGTTTCTTTTGTCTCTTTTTAACATTTTCTTGTGTTATTTTCTTTTTATTTCTTCTATACCTACAACACATACACCCTAATCTAAGAATCAGTAATGCAACAATTACACAGGTTAATGGAAATAATATCTTAATGAAAATGGTACTACCTATCTTAGCTACAAAATTCTTAATAGCAATCATCTTATTAGCCATTTTAGTCCAGATACTTTCAGCTTCCAGTGGTACTAATTCTTCATGCAAATCAGTAATATTTTTTATATAAACTTTTAGCTCTTTGCTTTCGTCAGGAATGTAAGTGCAACAATGTTGATCTTTCAGCATTCCACAGACTCCACCCTCTTTTGCCAAAAGAATGTCAAGGGCAAGTCGATTTTGCATCGCCATTGCGCGTAAAGCAACCATTTCAGTATTTACCAATAGAAAGCCTCCAGTGGTGCTTGTTGACAAGCGATCCACCACTGTTGACAGCTTCCGAATGCCAAAGGCATTCAAAGAAATTCCCACTGCTGGTATCAAAGCTCCAAAAATATCTCCTACAATTTCTGTCCATGTTTCTCTTCGAAAGCGTGTTAATGGATTAGTTTGTTCAGCATTTTCTACTCTATCCATGTGAAAAATCTTTGGAAAGACCAGGCCAACACAACATGTGCCAAACCAATGGTCAGGCAACCTGTAATAAGCCTTGTTCCCACAAATATAATACACTCCCGGAAATACTGAATCTTCTCCTCCTCTAAATCCCCATCCGGTTGCAATAAAGTATGTATCATTGCACTCACTAGTCCCTATGAAATAATAATCATACTGAGATCTCTTCCTGGTAATGCATAGTTTGCCTTTCTGTGGTGCATCTATAGCCACAGTTGGACTGGCTCCATTTTTCAATTCTTTTTCTTTCTCAATATCCCACACTGTTTCACTCATTTTATGCCCTTCTGCTTTCTTGTGCATGTTCAACCTTCTTCTCTCAACCATGTCTAGGAAAGTTTTCTCTTCTTCTTTCAAACTGCAAGTTAAATTGTTTCTAAAAACATATTCTAATGTTAATTCTCTAGTTTCTATAAAAATCTCACCTAAAGTGTTAGCTTCTTTTGCAGGATTTAATTCTTTATTCATAGGCAGTTGCCCAAGAATATTATCTACATTTGACATATTATAATCTAATTTCCCTAACTGGTAAAATATACTAATCAACACACTACATGAAATTCCATACGTAGACGGAAGATGATGATAAGTCACTCCTTCCGAAACAGAGGCAGGTAATTGCATGCAAACGTAGCAATCCCCTACATCCATTGTCTTTACGTATTCATACAACAATTTTGAAAACACATTTCTAGAAAAATCATTAATTGACCTATCCTTATGTATATGTACATTGCTAGTTCTAGTTGGGACTATCTTCTGTGAACTCTTCCCTATATTAGTCCTGTTCTCAGTATGTCCTTCTAAAGTGTCTATAGTTACTCTAAAAGAAATCAGTAGAGCAAGCACGCTCCAAAGCAGCATTAATAATCCTGTACAGCAGCAGCACATCTTGCACCATCTTTTCAGAAAGGTACATCTACTTTGATTATTGTTAGTTTTAGCCATCTTGTTAATTTGACCGTGTCTTTTGACTTAGCCTCTTCTACTCCACTACTGAACTTTAGGGCAGCAAGTACACAACAGATTATTACAATCTACTAGTTTTAATATTACTTCTTTTCTTTTCTTCTCCAAATGATCTCTTTGGATTTATTCAATTTGGATTTTCATCACTTTTCACTGTTTCTTCATCATCATCAAACTGTATCAGGTCCTGAACATCCGTTTCTTCTCCAATGTCGGACAAGATAACTCTCAGGATTCCCACAGCTTCTTCTTCATCAACCACTTTCAGTAAAGCCTCCTCTGGACTTCCTTGACTGTCTGCCTCTTCTCCTTGTTCAGGCAGTGCCACATACGTCCATTCTGGTGACTTATACCTCTGGTTTGGTTTTCTGATTCTTTTAGTTCTCTCAGATATCTTTGTTTCTTTCTCTTTCGTTGGATTTTGACTTGACACTTCATTCACTTGTTCAGCTTTCGAAGAGTTAACTCGTGTCAGTCGATACCTCAGTCTCTTTATCTTGTTAGGCCAAAGATCTCCTTTAGCATTTCTCTTTGGTCTTCCTTCTTTATTGTTTCTTTCTCCAATCCAAGTTCTCTTTCTCAGAACTCGTCCTCCATGTATCTCACTCTCACTTTCATCAGATTCTGTCTCAGTTGCCTCTTGTTCATCAACAGTTTTCTCTTCTCTAGCAACTTCTTTTCCTCCAACAGTCTCTTTTTCCACCAATTGAGATTTCCCTACTTCTGTCCCTCCTCGGGTCTCCGACACGCAATCTTCTTGCTGTCTACTTGTCCCTTCACGTAGCTTGTTGTCGATGTTCCCTACACCTCCTCGGGGTTTTTCCGCAATCTGTCCCTCTCTGTCTTTTTCTGTCCCTTCTTCTTCATGAATTATCTCAGGTGGAACTTGTCCAATTTCATCATTTGATTCTGGTGTCCCTTCTGTTGGAATGTTCTTTTCTTTTCTTTCTTTTTTTTTGTGTTGGTCACTGTTAGCTGAAACCTCAGGTACTTCTTCAGAATCTGAACTCGCCTCTGCGGTTTGCAATGTTCTTTTCAGAACCTCTTCTGGTGGGATGAAAATTTCTCTTGACTCACTTTCCCCCCTTTCAGGATTCTTTTTCCTTCTTACTGCCTCACTGTCTGCATCATCACTGGAATCTGATTCTTCAAAGTATTCTTTTCCAGTGCCGTCTCTTGGATTTGGAACTCTCAGTGTGTGACTTGCATGTATCCAATTTTTCACTCCAGCACACTTCACAGCAGTCGTTGTAGTCAGAATGACTTGTCTTGGCCTTCCCCACCTTGGAACCAGGCAATTCCTTCTTCTGTGGACTTTTATCCTTACCCAGTCCCCTGGGCTCAGATCATGGGCTGGTTTCTTTTCAAGTGTGGTGGCGTCTTCTCCAACCTGGTGAAACACAGAATGAACTGCGTCAGCCAGGCCTTTACAGTAATCCAAAATCATGTCATCAGTTATAGTCATCAGCTTGTTGACTGGTACAAATGCATGTCTCATAGCACGTCCCATGATAATTTCATGTGGACTCAAACCTGTCGTTCTGTCTGGAGTAGACCTAATGGTCATCAGGACTAGAGGCAAGACATCAGGCCATTTCATTCCTGTGGCCAGGCACATTTTTCCAATTCTGTTTTTGATGGTACCATTCATTTGTTCAACCACACCAGAAGCCTCTGGTCGGTAAGCACAATGTAGCTTCTGCTGTACACTCAATGCTTCACAGATCAAACCCATGATTTAATTATAAAAATGTCCTCCTCTGTCTGATTCAATGGTCACTGGGAACCCGTACCTTGGGATAAACTCTCTTAACAGTAGCTTGGCCACTGTTACCCCATCATTTCTTCTTGTTGGATAGGCCTCCACCCACCTGGAGAACAAACAGACCACCACCAGGACATACCTTAATCTATTGACTTGGGGCCTTTCAATGAAGTCTATCTGCATTCTTGTGAAGGGTCCTCCCTCTCTGCCTATTGTTCCTAGGCTCACCACTGTTTTCTTTCCTGGATTGAATTGCTGACATATCAGACATCTCTGACAAAGACTTTCTGCTATCAGCCTGAATTTTGGACTATACCAGGTCTGCTTAAAGGCCCTTATCATAGCATCCCTTCCCAGGTGTCCTTGGCCATGATACATCCTTGCCATTGTTGATAGCATGCTATTTGGCATGACTGGTCTTCCATCCCTATAGACCCACACATGGTCTTTTTCCCTTGGTGCACAACCTGCTTTCACCCAATCTTTCATTTCCTCATCTCCTGCCTCATCCTGCAGCTGTTTCACTTCCTCCCATGTTCCCACCTCATTAGTAAACATCAAGGAACAAGAAGACATTTCTCTTTCTTTACTCCAATTAATGGAATGATTATTCCTTGCACAGTATTGTGCTATGTCATTGGCAAATTTGTTCCCAACGGTGACAAAATCATCACCTTGACCATGAGCAGCACATTTTACAACTGCTAGTTCTTTAGGCAGCTGTATCGCCTCTAGCAGTTTTCCAACTACTTCAACATTCTTTATGGGAGTTCCACTTGAGGTCAGGAAACCTCTTTGTAGCCATAGCTGGCCAAAATCATGGACAACTCCGAAGCCATACTGGCTGTCAGTCATCACAGTGACTCTCACATTTCTTCCAATCTTGCAGGCTTTTGTTAGTGCCACCAATTCTGCCACCTGAGCAGATTTAACTCCTTTCAAAGGTGATGCTTCCACAACTCCTGAAACTGTACACACAGCATATGCAGCACTCCGTGTTCCCTCATCCGTTCTCAAGCAAGATCCATACACAAACAACACATGATCACTCTCAGGCAGTGGCAGATCTCTTATGTCAGGTCTTGGCTTTGTACAGTAGTCAAGCACATCCAGGCAGTCATGATCAACCTAATTTCTCACTCCCACACATTCAGCATCAGGCAACAGTGTGGCTGGATTCACATTCACACATCTCTCAAGGCTCACATTTATAGCACCAAGAATGACTTTCTCATATTTAGTCAGCCGACTATGCGACATGAACTGTGTCCGGCTCCTTGTTAAAAGGATTGCCACATCATGAGGTACGAATACCCGTACAGGATATCCCATTATAATTCCCTCACTTTGTTCCAGACTTCTGCATGTAGCAGCTACTGCTTTCATGCAACCTGGTAAACCCACAGCTACCGGGTCAAGTGTTGATGAGAAGTATGCAATTGGCCTTCTCAGACGTCCATGTTTCTGGATTAACACTGAAAGTGCACATCCATTTCTCTCACTACAGTACAGCTCAAATTATTTTTCGTAATCTGGCATTCCCAGGGCAGGAGCTTCACATAGCCTGTTCTTTAACTCTTTAAATGCAGCCATTTCTTCTGGGTTTAATTCCAATGGGTCTTTCACCTCACTTTTGGTCAGTTTAATCAATGGCTTGGCAATCAAAGAAAAGTTACTTATCCACTGACGACAATAGCCAACCATTCCCAGAAACATTCTTACTTTTCTTTGTGTCATTGGGGCCCTCATTCCCCTGATGATTTTAATTCTGTCAATGGTCACCTTCCTCAGGCCTTTCTCAATATTATGTCCCAGATACTGGACTTCTTTCTTGCAGAATTGTAATTTGGCTGGGGATACTTTTAATCCTCCATCTGCCAAGTGATTTAGTAAAGCAATGGTGTCTACTTCACAGGCTTCCCGTGTTTTTGATGCCACCAGCAGGTCATCAATGTATTGGACCAAAACTGAATTTTAAGGCATTGTTAAACTTTCCAGAGATTTCTTCAGCAATTGATTAAATATAGAGGGGCTCTCTGTATACCCCTGCGGAATTCGGCACCATGCCAAAATTCGTTCTCCAAATCTAAATGAAAATATTGGCTGGCTGTCATGATGCAATGGGATTGAAAAGAAAGCATGACACAAATCAATTACTGTATACCATTCCGCATCATGGGGAATCTGATACAAAATCACTGATGGATTTGGCACAATGGGACAGCATGATACAACAATCTTGTTAATTTTTCTCAAATCCTGTACTATTCTGAACTTCCCATTAGGTTTCTTCAGTCCCATTATTGGCGAATTACATGGGCTGCTCAATATTTCCCTTAACACCCCCTGCTGGATCATTTTCTCGAATATGGGTGTTATACCTTCAATTATTTCAGGTGTCAGTCTGTATTGTGGAATGTTTGGGTAAACTACTCCTTCTTTTACAGTAATTTTCACTGGATCTACATTTCTCATCAGGCCCACATCTTCTCCAGTAAAATCCCAAACTGCTGCTTTCACTGTCTGTTTCAATTCTGGGGGTAATGCATCTGGATTAAACACAGCATATGTTCCCAAAGCTTCACTTTCCCTGTTATCTAGGGTCATTCTGTATAGCACATCCTCATCTGGTGTTTCAAAGGTTATTCCATCTGGGGTACAGAAAATAGTGCAATTCATCTTGCACAGCAGATCCCTGCCTAGCAAGTTCACAGAACTAGTGTCACACACCACAAATCGGTGCATGTCTTGAGAATTTCCCTATTCTAACCCTTACTGGTTCAGTAAGAAGAGTTTTAATCTGTGTGTTAGACACACCAACTACTTGGATTGCTTCATCCGAGAGAGGAAGATTCTTTATATCAGCTGACCTGACAGTTGATCTCGTAGCTCCTGTGTCAACTAGAAAAGTTACACTTTCACCATTGATTTTTCCATCTACAAAAGGTCCTGCCTGGTCTATTTATAGAGTTGCGCCAAGTACGCACTCTTCTTCCTCTCTTCGGCACCGTCAAAAGTCTCCCTCAGAATCACTTCCCTCATTTTTCAGCCAATATTGAGATACAGCGCTTGCGCGTTTTGGCTTGTTTACCTGCTCTTCATCGTAGAACCCCGAATCTTGGCTGTACTTCTGGGATCCTCTTCTTTGTGGCAAGGGTGGTTTTGGCACCTGATTCTGCTGCTTAACAGCCTTCTGCTGTTGCTGATGCTGACCACACCCCTCACTCTGCACCTGTGAATTCAATGATGGATTGTCATCATTAGTAGACGGTGGATTCTTACACTCGGATTTCCAGTGCCCTAATTTTCCACAGTTGTGGCAAGGGAATTTCTTCTTTGCTTCCTCAATATTTCCTTTCCCTTTTCCTGGACCAAACCTGGGTTTATTTCCTGGGTTATTTGCTTGTTCAACCAACTGAGCTTCCTGTCTTTCTGCAACTTTCACCTGGGCCCACATTGCCTTTTCTTTCAGTTTCCTTTGCTTTGCCTCAATCTCATCACTGAAGTATTTTGCATGTCTCATGATCTCATCAATCTTTTTGCTCTGCCAGTCTACGGTATGCTGCCTTATCATTTCACTGATTTCAGGTCGCAAGGCATACACAAATCTATATACAAAATGGCTCAGATCCTTGTCACCCAGATGTTCATCTCCACTGAACTGTTTGAAAGCCAGTATTAGTCTTTCATAATAAGCATGGACTGATTCTTTCACTTCCTGATGTGTTCGATCTATTTTAACCCAGTCTGTTTCCTTGGGAGGTACCTTATTTTTCAAGAAGGCCATAACCTACTCATACTTTTTCATGACCTCCGGATCTGGTGCTCCTGTCTTTGGATCTCTCTGGTACTCTTTAGTAGGCCAGTCTATGACTATTTTACATTCTGCCCACAGGTCTGCTGGTACAATTATATCAAACAGACTGTTCAGGTCAATCCACAGTACCTTTGACAATTTCACAAATCTGTCGACCTGTCTATACCACTCGACGGGCTTCTCCCTTAGTCGAGGGAAATCATTTGTAAATGACAAAATATCCTGTCTGGTCCATGGAACATGTACGTACCCACCTCCTGGGATCTCCCTCATGGGGTAAGCTGTCGCTGCTTTCTCTTTTTCTTTCATAGGGAATGTTGAGTAAGTTCTGTCTGCTGCATCCTCTCGCTTTCTATACCATCTATCTTTCCATCTCTCCACATCTCCCCATTTTCTCAGCAAAGCAATCATCTCCTTAATATGCCCTGTTCGGCCTGCATTGTTCAGATTCTCAATGTCCTTATCTGTAAAATTCACTCGGTAAGGCTTTTGTAAAGCTTTTACCTTGTCCATGTCGATCCCCATTTCACTGGCTATTCCTTTCAACCTGTCATGTATGTTCTTCGCTCTCCATGTGATGCTCTTACATAGAAATAAAATCTCCACTTCCTTATAATTTTTCAGTGTTTCTGTAGGGATTGTTCCTACAATCAGCTCCTCCATTTCCATACGTAGCCTAGCTACATCAATTCCCTGGGATTCTTTTTCTTTCCTCTGCAAAGCCTTCAGCCAGTCATTCAAATCTTCGGCAGTTATTCCCATAGATTTTTCTGTACCCCCTGGTTCTGTCACTCTTTGTGGTTCTAAGATCGATCCTCTGTTCCCTTCCACACATCCAGAGTTCAAACCTGAGTTAGTCTGCACATTCAACTCTCCTCCACATATGGTATGTCTCCACTGATTTTCTCCCGTTCTCCACTGATTTTCTCCTGTTCTCATTTCTGCCTGCTCTGGAGGAACAATCAATCTATTGCCCACATATGGAACTGTCAAACCACTTTCACCAGTCCTCTGCTTGTCGAAAATCGGCATAACCGGACCTATTGTCACAGGCACCGTAACTGCCTCAAGATTTTTAGTCAGTTCTCTGATTTTCTCTGTCAATTCAAAGGTAGTTCTTGCTAGTTCTCTGGTCTTTTCATCCTCAACTTCATTCTCCCTTTCTCTCTCTCTTTCTCTCTCTCTTTCTCTCTCTCTCTTTCTTTCTCTCTCTCTCTCTCTCTTTCTCGCTCTCTTTCCACCAGAGAACTACTGCTTTTCAACTCAGGAGTCATCATTTCTGTCTTTATAATCCGCAGGGTGTCTCTCATTGGGGTAACTGCTGTTCCTACCTCTGGTTCTCGTTTATACGGGGGTGGTCTTTTGTAGAGCATGTCCTCTAGGACATCGTCATCAGACTAATTCGCCCCATATCTCCTTGTTTCTACATTATGTTCTTTTTCTGTACACTTTCTCCCTTCTATCTCCTCTGCTGTTCTTACAGGATATAATCCCTCAGTCATGCTGGCATCACGCCATCGTCTCATCCGGTCATGATGGGTTTCGCGATCATACTTTCGCCCAAACATATATCGGTAACTTCCTCCACCCCTCTGCTTTTCTCGCTCATGCATTTCATCTTCCCATTCAGTTAATACCTCAAATTGCGTTGGCCTAGGCCGAGGCTCTAGACACATCATCCGCTCCCGTAAGTTCCTCAGTATGGCCAGATTAAATGAGCCATGTTCTGGGAAAGCTAAAACTCCATCCTCTTTCGTATACTTCACCCAGTTGTCTAACCAAATACAGGTATGATACCCATACTTCGCAACCATGAAGGATGTGGGGGTTCTTATTGGGGGCAGTAACTGTCCTTCCCTAGTCACAATATCCTTATCCTTGTCAAACCAGTTCTTAACCTTACTAAACAAGGATTTCTTTTTCTTTTCCTCAGCGTGGTAATACATTTTCTTATTTTCCGCAAACTTTTTGTCCTTTCTACAACTGTACGATCTCCTGTCCAATTGCAGCGCGACTCACACTAACGCACCAATCCTGAAGCGTCTACATCACTGACTCAGTCCACGAATCCCAGCGCGACTTACACCAACGCACCAATCCTGGAGCGTCTACGTCACCCTGTATGTCTCCCAATCCTAGCGCGGCGTACACTAGCACACCAATCACCGTGCTTCCACTATTCTAACCCACTGTCCAATCACAGCGCGGTCTCCCTGACGTCAGCAGTCGCTGCAGCAGCTCCTGCTCCTGTCTTCTGTTTCTCTCGTCTACCCCTCCTTTACAAAAACTACTCGGTAGACTTTGTTTCAACTTCTACGTGTCTGTTAGTTACAACATACAAACATCTCCATTGTCTGCTTCGCTAGCCACAGAACAGCAAAAGACCTTTCCCACGAGAATTCCGCCTTTCCCGAGAGCAGCGCTTACCTCTGCCCTACTACGGAATCGTTACTTCCGTTAATAAAGTAGCACATCCCTCTACTCTACCCTTCTAACAAGCACCAATTAACTGTTTTCTCCGGAATGCTCCTAAGAGTTTCACAATTAACCAGAATGCCTTCTCATTCACGCACTTTCACACCAGAAAATGTAGTACATTCACACAGAATTCTTTCTTTCCCGAGAACAGCGAACAGTCTGTCCTACTATAGAATTATATCACACGTTAACAAAGCAGCGCTTACCTCTGCTCTGTCCTTCTAACAAGCTCAGAGAATACCTATTACCTTTCTAGTGATAAGCGTTAACGGAATGCCATAAGGAACCCTGATAACTAGGACCAGAACTTCACAGATAACCTTCGCTATTATATACACTTCTCTCTCACAAAAAATATGTTTCTAATGGCAACACACGGCGATGCTACCTCATCGAACCCAGACAATGCGACGCGCAACTTCGATTGTCACACGTTTTCCCCTGTCTACACACAGGGCCAACATTCCCGCCTTTTTCCGAGAGCAGCACTCCCTCTGCCCTACTACGGAACTGTCACCGACTCCCTACGTCCCAGAAGCCGTTCACAATACATAAAACTCAATACAACTTTGACATACAGTGTTAGTACAAATATTAATCAATAATCAACAAGCCTATATACACACAAATTCACCAGATCAAGACAATAGTTAACCATCATTCTGCTACCAAGAAACTGGTGCAGATCGGAGCTTCCGAATCCCCTCTACTTCCACGGACGGAGTGATTTCACAGTCATACACGCACACACACATCACACGCTGGTGGGGCCCATTACACCAACATTCATCCTACCACTCTATCCGTGCCATGTATAAGGGAAGACACTTTCAGTACCTAACCAATCTGCATATACCCTGAGGTCAATGGCCTCAACTAGTTGCTATAGATCTGGTGAAACATTTTAGAACACGCAAATAAATTCAATAAACATGACAATAAAATAACCACCCGACACAGTGATTCAAACAGAAAATTATTTATCTAAATAATTTGAAAAGCCAATTAAATGCATATTCATTTCTCTCATATTTACCTATTCTGGCTAAAAGTCAGATCCTAAGTCAGAACCGGTCCTCAGCAAAATAATCAAAGTTTCTAGCCGTCATGTAGAGTCACCGTCCTCTCCGTCAGCATCGGGACCTCAGATCATCAGTTCGGGAAGAAGTGGCGCTAGACCTCTCTAGTCTACAAATATTTATACTAAATTTACATTCCAAAATGTTGCAATCATATCTCACAAAACAGTCGAATGGCGGAAATCATGTTGTCTTAGTACACAGAGATACAGTGCTAGTTTTTCTCACACATTGATCATCTCAAATAATGAATAGAAATAAGGAGTCCACAACTAATTCGTTACTTCTACGGATGTCTCTTTAGGGTAAATTGTATCCCATTCGTGGGACCACAATAAGTTCAACAAATCGGTATTCGGATTTGGTAACAGTCTTCACGTTCAGGGGCATTTGGCATCTCTCCCGGATTTGTCGTCATGATCATGGCTTTTCAGTTCACCAGGAGGGCAAGGTCGCAGTCAGCGCGAAGCCTTCTTGCAAATTTTCCATCTACTCGAATGCAGGCTGCGGATGGTAGCCATTTTCTAGTAGGCCACATTGGTCAACTTAAGTAAAATGAAACACAAAATAAAATTACTGCACGGAAATGATTATACAGTGTTATTCCCCTGCTAATACCCTTATGTGTATGTATTTATCTAGCCATTTGCGACATCAAAAGCCATTAATGCATATTAATTATAAGCGCAAAACACAATAACATCACATAAGCAACATCTATTCTGTCAATTTGCTCACCAACTTAGTTCACTTATTATTTTAGCCATGCAATAGCATTCCCACGTGTAATTCTTCTGTTAATAAGGTTGATTAGACCAGACTTGACAAATCTTTAGTAGTTATTAATTAATCAGTAGTACTTTTAATAATAACATACGAAAATGAACAGATATTTGGGTTTAAAGTAAAAACCCTGCTCCATCATTGCCAGTGCTTGTTTCGTGTGCATGTAGTAAATGGCGATTGCAGGCCCACCCCATGTAACTTAGGTAGTGTGAAGTCCTGCATTTTTTGTTCTAATGGGTGCCACGAACTCGAACAGTGCCACTGTTGTTTCAAGGTGAAACACTATTATCGAGGCGAAAGTAGAGTTTTACAGTGACAAGTTGAATACATGTAAAGAATGCCTATATCTGTAGCTGACATATCTGCTTACCTGCATCAGGATATACATTAGAACTGAAGTTCCATGGGTCTCTTGAACACGGGTGCATTCACATTTTAGCCTCTTGCACTCATACATGTAGGCAGTTACGCCCACACCAGGCCTCTCGTCTTTTCTTTTCCTGTCCTCCTTCGTCCTCTGTTCTCTCGTTTCCTTAGTTGTGTGACCTGAGAAAGCTTTCTGAATATCCTGTGACCAAAAGTATATACGATTCGTTTCTCCCCAGTTATATTACTATGTCATCAGATAATTGATACGTTCTATTTTTGCTTCTCTGGACATCTGTTTTATTATGAAAACAATAACAAATAATTGAAATGAAAAGTACTGGTGCATTCAATATGTCTGCACCTGTGATCAGCATATTAACGTTGTAAATCAAAACAAATAAGGCCTTTTAATTCCTGAAAGATGATATTCTTATTCACCCATAAGGCTGCCATCATGTGTTACAAATAAAAGTGCAGGTGGCGCAGTGCTCATAGGTGAAAAAATTGTGAACAATAAAATTTGACTCTGGGATGGCCTCTGTTTTTACACGGTTCAAAAGTTCAATACTAATAGTGTTCCTTCTGGTAATTAATTATATGAAGGACAATCCCAGAGTTAGTGTCGACTTTTCAACCCAAAATGTAAGTCAAATGGTCTCTCCTCAGGACAGATCAACTCTGGACAGAGACGTGTGGACGCAGCTTTGAGGATTGACATTGAATGATTGGTCCTTCTGGGCCCGTGAACCCTTGGAGTGACCCTGGGTTGGGCAATCTGAACCTGGCTAATGCATGTATCCAGTATGGAGGCATTAAACCAGACGCTTGATCTGTCCTAAGGACAACCATTTGAGTTTGATTATGGGTTGTCACCAACTCTGGGATTGACGTTCATGTAATAGATTACAAAAACGAACAATATTTGGATTGAACTGTGTAAAAGCGGGGTACATCCCCGAGATGTACATATGTTTCATATTTTACTGTTCAGACAATGTATCCACCTATGAGCACTGCCTCGAACGCACTTTTTTTGGAAAGCGCAATAACATTCAGAATGAATAAGAATATAATATTTTGCGTAAGAAAGGTACGTGTTACTTTTGTTTTACGACATTAAATAATATGCCGATCATAGGTGTAAACACATGGAATACCCGTATGCTTAGACAAGACCCACAGAACTTCTGTTCTAATTTACATGCCATACCTTCCAGGTCGGGCAAAAGGGTTTTTCCCCCTGTACTTTACGAAACCTGCAGCAGGAGACATTGGTGCACGTGCACGTCTGACATCCAGTACTGTGAAGTCGACACAACGTGACATGTATTTGTTTTTACAACTTCTGTGTGCTGTGTGGGAGTCGGAAGTGGTCCCAGAGTGAGGCTGCGGCCTACGCTGGCCCCTAGTTTCAGTTGTCTGGATAGAGGTGCCAGCACCCTGCGTAGTGGCAGGCTTGGGCATTCCTACTTTAAACTTAACGTTTCCTGCAGCAGTTTGAGCACGGTTCACTGGCCAGCCGGTACCTCCCCCCTCCTATCTTATAATGACAACTGCAGGGAGTCATGAATGCTTAATTAGCACCTACTGTGGAATGTACTTAGCCCCGCGGCCCAGTGGGTTTGGAGAATGTGACGTTTAACTTCGAGTGAAGGCCGGAACTGCAAGCTCCGTGAGACAGCAGGGATCTGACATCCGTAGCTAGCTGCGCCAAACGCAGTCATATAAAGCAGGACTCCTGGGTATGCAATAGGTCTCGCCTTTAATTAAGTCAAAGCCATTTGCTTTGCTATACAGTACCATTAGCAAAGCAAATGGCTTTAACTTAATCAAAGGCGAGACCTTTTGCATTTTCAATGCTTGTTAATTTATGTATTGAGGGGAATCTTGTTGGGTCTCGCCTTAGCCAGCGTGCATACGCTGCTCTGCGAGGCTTCTAGTAGAGACTTTTAACTCGGACCACACGTCTAACAAAGACAGCATGCAATTGGCCAAAGGCGGGTGCATGTCCCGCCTTCTCTCGTCCCTGGCCTAGGGAGCTCGGGAGTGAGCAGCAGCGTGGCCAGGTGCCAGCTGCATAACTCACATTCCTTGCAGTGCGCGCGCACCGCGCTTGTTTTTTTTAGTTAATCTTCCAGGTCAGCAGTAGCCTGTGGGTGGACCGTTAACTCGCCAATGACTCCTGCTTCAAATTGCTTCCATGCCGGGCATTAATGAATTAATTAGCACCATCATTATCAGCTCGCTCCTCCCCAGGGCTGCCTGTCTTCAGCCTCCGGCATGCCATGTTCAGAGGGACGGGGGCGGGGAGGGGGGAGTGCGTGGTCCTTATTGATGGCATTGTCTCTTTTCCGATGACGACCAGCGCATGTGACCTGCAGTGGGGATATCAAAGAGTGGGCCCCTGTCTCACTCCACGAGACTGAATGCTAAACCTCTTGGCCCGTCTCGCTCCACATACCTCCATACACTCACCAGTGAGCCCCAGTCTCGTGATCTGTAAGTTGTCTGGTGACCATGTTTTTGCACACACAAGAAGTTTTTTAAAAACTGTATATTTGATGTGGTTCTGTTTCTGTTAGAGGATGCAGCCTGCACTTGTGGTATGGGGATGCTTTTAATTAAGTCTCTTATTCGGCAACGCTGAAGCAGTCTGTGGTCCCTGGGTGAGACTCGTGGTGGTTTGATATAGTGCCCTCCTCCCCTTCTGAAAGCAGTAGGAGCTGCTATATCAAGTAGCCTGCCACATAGGCTCCTGTGCACTAACCGGAAGTGTGCAGTTTAACATGACATTGAGAATAGTGAATGCAAAATGGACCTTATTTGGCCTCTTAGTAATGGTTCGACCCGGAAAGCGAGGGGAGCACTGGGATGCGAGGGGGGCAGGGGGTTGAGCCTAACATCCTTAAACACACACTAATAACATATTTATGCAGCGCTCTTCTCAAAATGAGATGTGCCTAGAACCTTAATTAATAGGTGCTATACTTCCCCAAACCAGTGGCAGTCATTTTATTATGCTCAGAAAGATGAAAGGCTGCGTCGTTGTTGCCAGGATTAGAAATGATGGTTGTGGATTTCAAGACCAGCGACCTCGCTAGTTTTATCTTCACATTCTCTACCTTCACCAACTCCCATAACCGCTTTACACATTGGTTAAAAATAATCTAGAATGCTATTTCTCGCACAATAGCAATAAGTATTTCACAAGCGCTGTGAGATCGTACTAATGGTAGAAATGCGCTATGGGAATTCTGATAATATATTGCTTATATCCGTATGGTTCTGTCTGTGTTATCCTGACTCCAAGTAATATAAGAAGAAAGCAATATCTTCCTCCTATCAATGCCTAGTCCTAGAAGAACAGATAAATGGATGGCTGATTGACTGGATGAATGAACGAGACATTGTTAATACTAAGCTCTGTTCGTGCCCATTCGGATCATAGAAATATCGGAATTGTTCACTCGGCATTTATAGTCAAGGAAAGACAGTTATCAAAAGGAACCAGTCAGTAAACAATAACAGCCCTTTGACAGGGGGTTTTCTGTGATCAGGTGTTGTTTAATTTATAGGTTTTTAGAAGCCCTTAACACTGCCTTTTGTCTTTCTATGAGTATTTTGAGTAAGGGATAGGGTTTTGGGTACACTGTAGGGGGGTGGGAGTCTGTCTTGAAAGATAAGTAGAGTGAGAGTCGGAACACGCTTCAGGAAAATGATGGAAAATCGCTACACAAATGCACATTACGTACTTTGATGTCCGGCGTGATTTAATCCTGCAGTTTCACTTTGTGAACCAGCCCCTTGGTATTAAAAATATATATATTTTTGTTCAGTTTTTTACAGCGCAAACTTGATCCAAAGGTATTGGAGAACTTTAAATTAACATCATTTATATTACACAAGGTCACATTTATTTTATTAGGCATGGGGAGAGTAAGTGATTTGCTCAGGATCACATGATGTTGAGTTGACGGCGAAACTCGAAATCTGGTTCCTCAGTTCCAAAGTCGGTGGCTCTGGCCATGACACCACATCTCTTTAGAGGAGAAGCCTGCTTTTCCTCATAGATTCACCACTTCCCATAGCATCCTGCAATGGTCAACATTCGAAGCCTTATCAATTGCAGACCACAGCCTTCAAGGTAACTGGCATTCTTCCAAACAAGTCACACTCCTTCAGAATAAGGGCTGTCGCTATGGCCTCAGGTGCGGGTATCAGGCTTGTAAATCTGCTCCCTATGAATTCAAACATGAATATAGACTGGTCAGCCCAAAATTGACTACACCCAGACCCCGCTCCCTTTTACATGCACTCATACCTCAAAGCAAGTTGAGGCCATCACAGTGTGATTAGTAGCACTTTACAAAACCTCTGCTAGAAATAACGATAATAAGAACAACTTTAACTACAACTACTACACAACAGCTATACCATTACTATTACTACTATTATTAAATTGATAATAATAAAAATATTAATAATCATCATCGTCATATGGCCACAATGCAGTGTGCATGGTTTACCAAAAGAATTAAAATAATATGCACACCATCTGTTAGAAATTGGGTGCCTGTTCGATTGGGGTATGAGCCCTCATCAAGCAGTAACAACAATTTTAGTCCGGGTAAGGCAAAAATAAACCCTTAATTATCCTGTGCTCATCCTCTGATAGTTTGGCAAAGAGCAGTCAGGCTACACTTAGAGGCAATGCGTAAAGTAATTGTCCAACACTACAAAAAGTAAAACAGAGAAAACACCACACAAAAAGATTTCACACCAGGTTAGCAAAATAGAGCTTAATTTATTACATAAAACAAGACCAGAACAACAAAAATCCAATAAGTAGAACCTGAGATATTGAATTTCAAGGTTTTTAAGTAAAATAGCTCCTAGAAGCAACAAGCATTGGCATAGCCAATAGGTCTCGCCTTTGGGACCTTATAAGTGTTTAGCCATGCAACAGTTGATGTTGTTGCACCAAGGATATTGTGCTGCATAACTAAATACTTATAAGGTCCCAAAAGCGAGACCTATTGGCTATGCCAATGCTTGTTTTCCTCATATGGGGTAACAATGAGTAAGGGGCACAGTGTTTTATATTGAGCACGCATGCATACTAGGGGTGGGCGGAATTTGCGTAATCGCGTTACGCAAATCTCCGCGAAACGGTAAAAAATCTCCGCGAACACGCAGGAATTCCGCGAACACGCGGAATTGCTTGTTCGCGGTACTTTTTTCCTGTTCGCGATCGCTGTTTGCATGCTCGGGGTGAAATATCTCGCGAACACGCATATTGAGAACGCGAACAAGCCAAAAATTTCGCGAAGTCGCGGAACGCAGATTTTTGGTCAATTTCGCGTTCTCCGCAGAACGCGAAATTACCCAAATTCCACAAATTCCGCGAGCGGAACGGATTTTACCGCCCAGGACTAATGCATACGTAGTTCCTTTATACTGTGCATAACGTTACGGAGGTGCTGATTGTTCTAATAACCACTGCCACTTGTTTGTAGTGTAATTCCTACAGGACTAGGTCTGTTAGTGCATTTTTCTCTAGTTCTGCACCCAATGCCCAACGATGAATCCACCACTACTCAAGAGCAACTAGCCGGTAGTGTCAGACTCGACCTCATGAATGCACAGCCCCCCATTGACTCTTCTTGCAAGAACACCTGTAGGGTCTGAGAACAGCTTTTGTTATTTCAAGCAAATCCAGGGCCAGTTGAGCCTGAATCACTACTGTAAGGAATTATCATGGCTCATCACACAGTGCTACCACATTTCAACTGGATTGGGAAGCCAATAGCAGTGCTCAGCATGCTATGTAGGAGGTGCACTGAGCACAGGGTCTGCACAAAGAACTGGCTGTGCTCAGAGTTCTCATTTCAGGGCCGACAGCAGTGCTTAACAGGATCTGGGCGAACTGGTTCTGAGAGTGTGGCCTTGAGGAAGACTCAGGCTCTTCAGCCAGTGCTAATTGGACATTGTCCAAGGTTAAACGAGTAGGCTATGGTGGAAGTGAGCAGTGAGCAAAGGCCCTGTGCTCAGAGTCTACTGGCTATAGCTCAACGTCGAGCCCAGTGAGTTCTGATGAAAGAGTTGGACATGATGCACTCAAAGTCTACTGCACCTAGTCTGTGGAGGCGCCTGGAGCACAGGGCTTAGCTTTATGCATGTCACTGCTTGCAGGGCCGATCGATTCCTTTACTGGATCATATGTGCTCAGCCAAAGGTCGAGTCCTGTGTTATTGTGTGGAAAGGGTGTTGGGCGAGGCTTTTATACAGTGGGTCGAGGGCAGGATCAAGAGTTGAGCCTATTGAATTTTGTAGCGTAGTGTGTGCTGACCGAATTTAGTTATGTCATTGCTGTCAATGGTTACATGATATCACCTCCTATGCCATGCATGTTGTCATCTGTGACATCCTGTCTGATTGCATGTGCAATTAATTGGTAGAGTCATGGTTCAAATACTAAATTAGTTGGAGTTTATGGGAATGTATGTATAAATATAATCTATTCAAGGAAAGCAAGAAATTGATACAATAGCTACCAAAATCAATATTTGCAGGATTTCATGATGAGCATAATTTCTTCAGGCAGGCTCCTAATGAAAATTTCTGAATTCGAAGCACAACTTAATATGGAGAATTCAGTTAGCTCCACGTTCTGTCAGCTTATTGATTTATATGAACACATTCCTCGCTGTGAGGCATAGTTTGTGTTTACTTCTGCACAGTGGGATTAAGAACAGACTTAAATATATATAGTCCATCCCTTGGTAGTTTGCTGGGGTTTCATCTTTCTTTCCTTCACATTTGGTCTCCATGCAAAATTGGGAAGTTACTATATATTTGTTTAGGCCTCACTTTATTACACTTGTACAATATTTGATTTGATTTGATTTGGGTTTTATATAGCGTTCGAATGCCAAGGGGCGTCAATATTCATGTTGAAGTGTATTTGTGTAAGCCCCACTTTGATGCCAACCCTTTCTGAACAGTGAAGCCTTACATTCCATTGCTCTACAAGATATATTTGGGGTCATGAGGTGGTAGTGTGGGGCTAGAGAAGATGATGTGCTTAGGCTATGTTGTGCTCCTGTGGAAGATGCAGGGCTTAGATGGAATCATTCATGCCAGATCAATGCCTTTGAAAGGTATGTAGATCTGGGGCAGATTCTGTAACATGTAACTCAGCAGCAGCTCCTCCGTTATGGCGGAGAAGCGTCGCCCACCCGCCAGCAGCTGCAAAAATTGAAAAATAAAATGATAACAAATCAGTTTTACATTCATTTTATTTTTCTTCTCTGAGCCAAGTCTTGGGGGCGGAGCTATATTCACCCAGTACTACATCAAGCACAGAGGGGGAGTAGGGTGCACTGCTGTCAGTGCGCATTTCAGTTTGGCCAGTTTCCTCAGGATGGCCAAACCGACATGTGCACTGACATCTCTCCATCCCGAGTTGCATTGCCCGGTGGAGAGAACAGGAAGCGCAGGCACCCAGTCCCTGATGGGGCGGAAAACCAGCCTGCTCAGGCCAATCCCAACACTTCTCTCCCCAGCATTAGAGAAGCATTGGATTTGGCCATAGGGGAGTCTGGGAGCCTCAACCTGTGCACAGCAGAAAGCAAAAGAGCAGCGAGCGGCAGCCAGGTACGCTCTTTTTTTTAAATTTTATGTCCCCTGCTCTGCCTCACCTCTTTCACCTGATACCAGCCGCTACTTGTTACAGTCACCTTTGAGTCCCCGTGCTGGTGTCTCTGAGTGCCATGCAGGGTTGTTTTAAGGCATATGGAAAGTGGGTTTTTGCCCAGGACACCACTTTTTTAGGGACATTCAGATCAGGGGCTCATCACCCGGTGTGCCATCCTTGTTCTGCTGCCGGTCCTACCTGATAACGTCAGATGTTAAGTAAGCACAGATTACTTTCTAATGCCATTCATTTGTTTGATAGATTGCATGGGGCTGCCTAGGCGATGTCTTCTACATAATCTTTACATTAGTGTTGAATGACAGAGACATTATTCATAAAATATGTTCACTGATGGGCAGTGTCTGCTATGGGACCACTTAAAAAGTCACACCATCACATTTGGAATGTCATACCAGAATACAGAAGGTCACTGTTCTGATATACTGATGGCAGATGTAGGCTATACAATTGATAATGAACAAAAACGTTTACTTGCAGGCTATGCCAACAAACAGGGTAATGGCAACAGACATTAACTATTTAATTAAACAGTTGGAAAAGCTGTGGTTGGTATCACCTTGTAAAATAAGTTAGAACTATTATGTCTATGTGGTGGAAGAGGTTGCACAGCTTATTCTTGCCAGTGACACTGGTGAGCTATTGCTTTATCACTAACTGTTGGAACATGTTACCATGCATTCTCCATGTACTGCAAGAACTCGGTAGAGCTAGATTTTAATATGCAGTGTGTGTCTAGTATTACTCCGTGGCTTCGTGTTTCTGAATGTTGAAATGATCAGAGTGGCGGCTTCTCCCATGACTCAAGCTTCCTAAACAAGTCCCTCTCCTGGGATCTCTGGCGTTTCTTTACATACTTCTGCATTCACACAAACAAGCATTTCTAAACTCTTCCCTCAAAATCTCCCCCCCTCCACCCAATTTTTTTAAATACTTTCCTCTGACTTTTCCCCCTCCACCCCCTCTTTACTCATCCCAAACCTATGAGGTCTAATTTCTATCCAATTAATAGTCTAACATGTTCACCACTCAAATTAATTTTATATTTCCCTATACTAATTCCCATAATCCTGTTTGGGTTCCGGAGTAGCGGGCTACCCGCCGAAAAGTGCTTTGACACCTCATATGGGGTAGCAAGTTCTATATAAATGCAAACCCTTCCCTCTTCTATCCCTCCGCTATCCTTTTTCAATCCAAATAACAAACATATGTCCACCGTTAAAATTATCTCTTTTTTCCCTATACTAATTCAACACCAATCCTTTTTGGATTCCAGAGTAGCGTGCTACTTACTCGAAAAGCGCTTCCAATGCCTTGTTAGGGTTAGTAAAAACAACAGTTGATGGACAGAATGCAGAACAATGTCATACATTCACCCCAGTACAGAGATCTGGGCCTAAATACATCGTTTTTTTGCTCACCATGCCACCCCAGTTTAGACCTGGCCATATGCAAATCAGTCTTGACCCTGTGCCTCATGGGAACAGTCCAGCCCGAACTGCCAAGCCAGGTCCTCCCTGGACCGGAAATAAGCATCCTAGGACCAGTTTCGGGGTTTCACCCCTCTTCAGCCAGGATAGCTTGATTCCAGTGGCATGGAGAACACGGGACTCACGTCTGAGCATACCCGTCCCACTCTGGGTGATGAATGCAAAAACAACAGTTGATGGACAGAATGCAGAAAAATGTCATACATTCACCCCAGTACAGAGATCTGGGCCTAAATCCATCGTTTATTTGCTCACCATGCCACCCCAGTTTAGACCTGGCCATATGCAAATCAGTCTTGACCCTGTGCCTCATGGGAACAGTCAAGCCCGAATTGCCAAGCCAGGTCCTCCCTGGACCGGAAACAAGCATCCTAGGACCGGTTTCGGGGTTTCACCCCTCTTCAGCCAGGATAGCTTGATTCCAGTGGCACTATATAAATGCAATTACAATTACTATTCTGTTTCATGCAAAGAGACACGGATGCACAAGTACCAACCACCTGGTGAGAAGTCTGGGTGCCGATACAATACTTGCTTAGATCACTAATCATTAATTAGGGAAGGCCCTTTCACAGCTGCTGACAATGCTACGCCTGTTCAAGATGCTTGCGTGGCCCCAGACGTCACAGAGAGGAATGCTTGCAGAGTTATTCCCTCTTCTTTTCCTGAACCCTGTGTCTGAATGAAGAATGCTGCCAGTGCTACGTCTAACTCTCTGTTACCAAAGCTATCACTGTTGCTGCCTTCTGTGTTGTGTATGGGGGGATGTTTGAAGACATCCTGCTTATGTTGTGCCCTGCTCTGTGTATGAGAGAGGTTGCATTACTGCACAATAACCTGCAGCAATCTGGCAAGTCGGCATATATATTCACTAAAAATAAACGGGCATTGGCCTTGCCGTGTCTGCTTTATAAAAGCATACAACTAAGGGTGTTGGCTCTTATCAGTAAGGCTGAGCCTAATAATCAAATCCACAACAACAAACCTGCCAGTACTGATATTTCTTTTCAAAAACAATCATATGGGCACAAGTAGTCCACTTAATGTGACCCAACTGTATCTATTTCAAAAATACTTTTTATTCAACTTGTTGATACAATTTTTTCATCTCTTATTAGTTTAAATACACTTCTGCTGCTTCTACACTTTACAAACACCACAACCATAATTTAGATTCCAACTACATTAAATGGATTGGAACCAACACAGAAACTTATTTTTGACAACATAGACAAAGACAAATCATACATATAACTGAGACAAAACATACAACTCATAACCATCACAAAATTGCTCAAATAGGTTAAACTTCATTTGAACCTTCCTTAAACCTTATAATAGAGCAAAGTCAAACTGTGTATTTTTTTTAACAGATTCTGCACCGTTAATGCAAAAAAATGTGCTAAATTTACAAATTTAGTTGAACAGAAATGGATAGATTTCTTTCTATCAAACTTGTTTGAAGAGACAAAGAGATAAGAGATGAAAATATTGTTTCAACAAATTGAATAAAAAGCATTTTTGAAATAGATACAGTTGGGTCACATTGAGTGGACTAATATGATTGTTTATCAAAAGAAATATCAGTACTGGCAGGTTTGTTGTTGTGGATTTGCTTTATAAAAGGGCATTTTCAAGTACATCTCTACTGCAAGGTTTCTAAATGGTAGGTGTACTTGCCAGTTATAAAATCTATTTGAAATGAATGGAGCACTTTCTTTTATTTATTTTGTGGGGTGAGGGTGACATGGTTTTGTTGTCTCCCCGATGTTTTACCTCCCAGTTTTAAGCCTGTGACCCTATGTCAGGAAATATCGTATCTTCTGATTTCTAGTTTTCATCCAATATTAGTAAATTGATGGCTAGCTATGTTGTTAAAAGCATGAGCCTGGGCCATCTGTTTGCTGCAGGGCTTGTAAGATCTATGTCAAGTGAATATAGCTTTAATGTAACTTTCCTGAGCCTCCAAGGTGTGTAACCTGTGGAGTAGCTCTGCTGCGTGAAGACTGAATCTGTGAGGTCTAAGGTTTTAAGAAGTAAGATCTTTGTAATCTACAGGATAACTCTGTTGTAACAAGTTTGTGCGTCCAAAATCTATCTAGTCAGGTGAATAGTTATACTGTCTGAGGCCTGAAAAAGCAAGAACTCCTCCCGTCCACCAGATTAGACAGGTACATGCCTCTACCGGCACATGAGGTGGAGTTGGTTGCAAAGCTAGAAGCACTAAAGTGCTCCTAATGTAAACTCCTTTGTTTGATAATAAGGTACTGATCGGGATTGATGGTGGCTGTGCGATCGAACAGGACAAAAGAAGAAGGGCTTTTGATATCTGATGAGAAGGATGCCATCCAGTATATTAATGTTTGTTGTTTTTTGACTTTTAGTTTGAAACCAGATTGGTAGTCTTACAGTATAGTAGTGCCAAACTGGTCTTGTAATTCCATGGCGGCTTCCGAGTTGATCGTGTTTTTAAGAATGACTAGGTGTGTGATGGGGTAATGTGTTGATTGGTGGCTGCATCTTCAAAGTTGAGATATGTTTTTTTCTGTAGCAGGAGGATCTGTGAACATTTTAGAACGTTGGAAAGCATGTCATGTGCAAGGAATGTCATGGTTACTTGGAGTGTGGGGTTCATTTTTTATTTGTATCAGTTAATTAAAACCTTTACAAAGAGATAAAAACTTTAAAAGCAACAAATTAGTTCATACAAGTCTATAAGTATTTGTAGTGTGGATATTTTCCTTGAGAGTGGCTTCATGATGTTGAATAGGATAACGTCTTGCCCTTATTTGGGGGATTTAAGAATGTAAGGTTGTTATCAAGGTCTGTGTGAGGGAACATTTATAAGAAGATCCACTTCTTGATGTTGCATAGAGGGATTTGGGGTGGGGGGTGGCAGTAGCCTGGTTTGTGCTGTTGATGTTTTGCTAGATCCTTTATTTGTTGAAAATATCATTGTAAGCAAGTCCAGTTTTGTGGAGTCTGTGACCATACTGAGGAAGCGCTTTATAGCTTTGATAGCTTTAAGTTCTTTGAAACAGAATGATTTTCATATTATACATAGACTTGGTTGTGATTATGAGATATTTGAGGGGTTTGGTGCTTTTCTCTTCTTGCTGGCCAAGAGCTAATTTGCTGTCTGTGAGTTCTTGGGTGTACCAAGTGCATTGAGCTGTGGCTTTGAGAACACACTTTCAGGGGGTATGATAATGAATCGCTTTAATGCTGCGGACAAGCCGACTTACACCCACTATATTACCTTGGTAGTGTGGTGTATGTGATCAGTTTTTCCACTGGATTGATTGTGAAAAATCCTCTTGGTGTTCGGACCAGAAGGATTTTCTTTTTAAAAAACAAAGTTGGTGTGAGGTAAAAGCTACTCTTCTGTCCCGGGTTTGCACTTTTTTAATCAGTGACGCTGAGTCCTAAGCGCTCTGATGTCACACAGATGAAAGTGAAAAGGGTTTCACTTTGCTTGGTGACTGGGGGGGCATCACACTCTAAAGTGGATCCCTTCCAGGGGGATCTGCCCCAGGGGAAATGCAAGTGCTCTTTAAAAAAAAAAAAATTCTACCCCTGCTGAAGGGTTCAGGTTGGGGAGTTATCCCTAATCTTCTCCCCTAGGGTGATAAGGAGGAGGGAGAGATTCACTTTTTTAAAATATATATGGGGTAGTGGCGACTTACCATGGCAACGGGTCATGCTGCACCACAATATACGCCCCTACCATGGGAAAACACTCCAATCAACCCACTAGATAATAGGAAAAAAATGATTAAAAAAGAATGGGGGTGGCCCACCCTGCATCTGAGGCCATGCCCCCACCCCAGAAGGGTCAAGACAGTCTTTCTTTCCCCCTGGAAATGTTGATGGGGTTTATTACCCCATATGCCCCACATCCTATGGGTTGGAAAGCCCACTACACATCAGTGGAAAAATGAGGTGTGGGCAGCCCACTCTGGGGTCAGTCCACCCCAAAACAGCCCCAGCCGTCTTTCCTTCCCCCTGGGAGACAGAATGAGGGGGATGTATTCCCAGTCTGCCCACAGGGGTGCAGGATGCCCACTAGGCTCCAGGGAAAAGCTCATTTAAAAAACAAAGGGTGGGGTGGCCCACCCAGGCATTGGGCTATGCCCCCACCCCAAAACGGATGCAACAATCTTTGTGCACTGTCGGAGGCACATTTCGGGGTTTACCCAGTTGATCCTTGGGAGCATAATGCCCTCTAGACACTAGGAAAAGTAAAGAACGAAGAAGGAGTAGGGGGGCCTATCCTGGCATTGGACTGTGCACCCATCCCATAACTGCCTCAACAGTCTTTCTGCCCTGCTGGCAGTCAGATTGGAAAGGTTTACCCCAAATTAGCCCCCAGAGCAGAAAACATACTAGACACCGGGGATAATTCTGCCAATGCATCGGGCGTAACACCCAACCCTTAAGCCCCAGCAGTATTCATACACTTCCAGAGGCAAATTAGGGGGTATGACCTTCCAATGATAAAGTGTGCTTGTGACCCATGTCTGATACAAAATAAGGTGGCATTGTGGGTGAAAAACAATCGATTGGTATGCTGCCTGAGCGATTGCCAGTGGCTGAG
Source organism: Triturus cristatus (assembly GCF_964204655.1). Classification (NCBI taxonomy): domain Eukaryota; kingdom Metazoa; phylum Chordata; class Amphibia; order Caudata; family Salamandridae; genus Triturus; species Triturus cristatus. Next base: position 528,723,941 of record NC_140582.1, on the reverse strand, counting down.
ATTAATTCAAGCCTTCCATCAGGCGCGCAACACCCATTGGGCTCACCAGGCTTCAGGCCCCCCCCCCCCCCCCTCGTGTGTGTTAGCCCGGGCTGAGACAGCTTCGCGTCTGATTGCAGCCGCACCCCAGTACTTCCCAGGTCTTTAAAGACCATTTACTTGTTAATGAGGCTTTTGTTGTGTTTTCACCCCTTCTTAGGGCCTTATGGCTGGAAGAATTAGTCCCCCTCGAAATCTCCCAGCCCCGGACCCACCCCCCCCCCCCCCCGAAATTTGGCTCTAGTTGCCTGCCTGCCTTCCATCCATTACCTTGTTGTGTTTGCATTTGATGTCCTATGTGCGCCAGCTGGGCTCACTGTGGCGCTGGAACCAAGCTATACCTGGCTGAACAGCTCTAATAAGGGCCAAACCATTCCTGGGTTGTATGTATTCCGGTTCAGGGAGGACTTGGTCTGGAAGTTGGAGCTGGACTGTTCCCATCAGTATCAGGGTCAAGACTGATCTACATATGGGTGGGTCCAAAATGAGGTGGCATGGTGGGCGAAAAACGATGGATTGGGATGCGGCCACAGCGATTGCCAGTGTCTGAGATTATTTCAAGTAGTCCATCCATCACCTTGTTGTTTTTGTATCCGACCAGTTCAGTGGCATCCCAGGTATCATTTGATGGGCTTTTTTTGTGGTAGACCAGATTGAGAAGGCTGATTTAGCTGTGGTTTGGTTCGGTGGAACGTTGTTTGATGATCATATTTTTCAGAAGGCCGAATAGGTGTTTATAGAGGAACCATATAGCTGTTTCAAGTTTAAGAGAAGTAATTCAGTGGGTTGGTTTGTGGATGATGTGTCTCTGAGGTCAACAATTTCCTTGATGAAGGTTTTTTCTGGGGCCGGTCTGTAGATCAAGTTAAAGATGGTGGTCTGCAAAGGTGGCATTGCAAAGGTGGCATTGCAAAGGTGGCATTGGGAAGTGGCTGCCAAAGAGGAACATAGTTGTTGTTCGGAGTGGGTTACAAAAAAGGTGCGTGGCCAGGTATAATACGCGGCCGACGCAAGGCTAAAAAAATGTTTAAATTGCATTGATGGTATGTGCTCTAAGCGGCCTGCAAGATCCTTTGTATGAGACGTGCAGTCGTTTGCTGGCGAGTACAGTCACAAGGCTGGCGCCATCCCATCTTATAACCGCGACTAAGAGCAAACCAGCCATTGTCCACAAATCAAAATAATATTCACAGTGCAACCCTTCGTTTTTTTATTACTGGTTATAAGGATCCTAGGAGCTAGCTCTCGCTCCAGTCAACAGTGGTATCAGCAGGAATACAACACCTCGTGTACATCCGCTCTTGTCACATTAGAACATCTAAAAGAGATTACAAAAGACTTTCAGGTAGGCTCAGCCCTGGACTTGGCTCCAATAAATATGTTTTACGGAGTGAAAAGCAAACCTGCAGATAGATTTTCTTGCATTGCCCCCTGGCGGCTGATCGCGGTTAAGCACAGACTAGACCGATGTTCGTCGGAACATCAAATAACCAGTCCCACGCTGTTGCTGACCGTGTATTTTGGTTTATTAAATCCTGTGAAAGTTGAGCACTGCGGGGAAGACTCTTCACATTATGCAGTACCAGTGTCACGTTCCTCAGCGCTTCTTGTTACATAGCTCCTTCTGTTAGACCATCCCGCGCAATAAGGCCGAGTAGTAGAAATATCGTAGCAGCAGGATGCATGCAAAAAGTCATACTCCGAATTGTTCTTAAAATGCCACATTTATAAAGTCTGGTAGTAAAAAGGTTCGTCATTCTACAAGACTGGTCATTGTGTTTTGCTACACCGTGTATCATGCGCCAACTACTTTTGATTGGTGTAGTTTGTCAGTTTTTAAATTATTATTAAATAAGCAAACTTTCAGGAGTTTGCAAAAAACGAATTGCAAGCCAGTCAACCGGATCTTATTATGTTTGGCGTGCTGCAATTATAACCAACAGTGGGCTAGATCTACTATGCATATTACAAGTACCACACGCTCCAATACGGCGCGTGCCACTGTTGCAACGTTTTTTCTTCACCACTAATCCTTTTTTAGGAGTCGCAAAAGTTTTTCTGACTGCTAAAGTGGTACTCTGAATGGATACCAATTCGGTATCTGAAAGGGGTGTTGTAGGTGTCTTTTCAAAATACCAAATAAGAATGTAATGTATGAATTTCTACTAGCACCTCCATGGAGTTGGTCTTGCATTCGCAAAAGGCAGGGCGGCTCCTCCGCTAAGGTGGAATAACGTAATGTTATTATCATTTTATTTTGTCCTCCTGCTGCAGCAGCTTTTCGCGAGGGAGCGGGGCTGCAGAGCAGGTGAGGAGTGGTAGAACCCTCCTAAGAGTGCAATGACTGTTTGATTGGCCCTCTCAGGCCGCCCAAAACAGTGATGCGCGCTTTCCCTGTTTTCCATGCACGCTTCATTACAGCCTGCATGGAGAACATACCCAGGCCCCTAGTCCTTGGCTGAGCACCAAACCACGACGCTCAGCCCAATCACAACGCTGCCGATGCAGCATTGTGATTGGTCAGGGGAGCCTGGCTGTTTCCTGGAGATGGAGGGGAGCAGAGATGCGGGACCCGGCGGCAAAGGTAAGTGTATTTTTTATTTTTTTATTTTATTTAACAATGTGCCCCACCACCCCTTCAATTGCTGCCTGTCCACCACCCATGAGCCGTGCAGGCCACCACTGGCAAAAGGGAAGGGATTCCTTCATCTTTGTGTATGTTAAAGGAAAAAAATAGGTCCATGGGACCATTGCCAAATCTTATGTAAATAAAATGTCAACTTACCTTTTTATACACAGCCGCATTTCCTTTAAGGAAAATGGGGCTGCATTTTTTTTAAACAATTTTTTATCTAAGTTTACTGTAGAGAAAGGCAGCCACAGACATGGTGATCTGCTGACACCAGCAGGCCACCATCCCTGTGATGGGCTCCAATCATGAGTCGCAGTTTGTAACATATCTCATTAATATGCATGAAGTAGGTCATGTTGTGACCAACTACAATTCAGCTTTTTAAGAACCAACCAATTGCGATCAGTATTTTGAGACCAGATATTTATTTGTACATCTGGTCCATTGTTCTGAAATGACTGATGGTTATTGGTACGGTTCTTTTTTTCTTCTTCTCTCACTTTTCAAGTCTGCCTTCATCTTTTCAATGCCTCTGGCTTCTAATTGCTTGCATGTTAGTGGGACACATAGCATCTTGAGACCCTAACCAGTTAGTAGTGCGCTTTACAAACCCCTGATTGGTTGGTTGATTGATTCTTAATAATTGGAATCATGGTGGTTTGTTGTCAGTGTATTTTGTCACTTAAGCATAGATCTTCGTACTGTTTACTGTATTGATAACTGATGGTGTGCAGTGTATAAGGCGGCATGTACTATAGAACTTTGCTATATAAATTTGTAAACAAGTATTGAACAGTTCTCCATTGCTTAGCTTGCCATATTAGTACTCATGAGTAGCCTTATATTTCCAGCTATACAGTTGGTGGAGCAGGGACTTTAAATAAATATTTGATTTATGGTATCAATTTTATTGCTCATCTAGAGAAAAGTCCCGCTCGTTGCTGGGCCCCAAAGGCGAAAGACCTGGGATGTAAGAAGAGAATTAATCAAAAGCTGCAAATCAACAATTTTAACTTTCTCTACATCTGATTTCAAATAACATTTCCTGGAAGCCAATGATGAGATCTGATGTGAGTTTCAAATTTTTATTAAATCTTTTCTTAAGTATATCTTTATTCTCAAAATAATCAATTAATTAGTAATAAAATACAGGACAAATGCATTAAGCGTGTTCTATACAAGTAAATCTCTATTTCAAGTCTAGGAAATGAGAGAAAGGGTACCTTTAGAACCAATAAAGAGTTCTAATCGAGAGGTGAAAGCATAAAGTTTAAAGCAATCCTTAATCAGTAAGCACTTCCCATGAGGAGAAGATCACGAAGTGCCATAAAGTCTCAGAGCAGCATAAGTTCTATCAAGGGAAATAAATAGGTCTTTCTGAGTGAATCAGAGAAAATCTCAGCAAAGGGGTCGGCAGAGAGTCTAGGAAGGGTCTGAATAATCTCCACACACAACTCTAGGAAAACGCTCTTATATAACATTTTGATATCTATCACTAAGGTAAAATGTTGCATTCTTCAGTCTTCTCAGCAAATCAATGTGTCGTGTCATCATGGGAACAGGAAAAGCTTCTCTTGTCAAAGCAGTTCAGAGCAAAAGGCTTACAGATATTAAGTGCTAAAACGAAACATTTCATAAATATTGTGCATGTCAAAGTTTGGTTCCCACTGTTTATTTCTACTACAAGACAAAACGGTTAATGGTTAGGTCTCTACATCACACAGATGAAATCCAGCAATTCTCACAAATTCTAACATGCAAATTTTATTCATGAAGAAACATTTTACAGAAATTAAACTACACTTTGTAATACATTATTGTATTATATAAAAATATCTCTATAGGAAAGTCGAAATCTAACGTTTTCTATTAGTTCATGTTCACTTCAGCATGTTTGTATTATTAAAAGTCTTGCATCTTTCATTACTGACATTCCTCACCTTAGGTCAGAGAAAAAGAAAAGGGAAATAAATGCAAGCGTAACATAGGCGCCCCTCCCCAGAAATCTTCACTGTGTCCCCTTGAGATGGGTCTCCTGCAGCAGTACCACATCAGGATGTAGTCGTTTTATATATTGGGTCACCAGGCCCCTCTTGACCTTGTCCCTCAGACAGTTCATGTTCCAGGATAGGACCAACAGCGTCCTATTACCTAACAGTGGAGTACCTGTCTTGACGCAGGAATGGAGATGGGAAGCGCAGAGGACCAAATCGCTGCCAGTCTGCTAGCTGCGATCTACTGTGGTGCATATAGCCACTGCGGGGGCCGGCCGTCGGCCGATGTGTCTGTGAATTTCCTCCCTTAACTGTAACAACTGTGAACTCCTCAAAGTGTATCCAACCCTCTACCCGCCCCACCCCCCAAGGGCCCTGATGAGTGTGTCCCCATAGCGTACCAAACAAAGTAGAAACTGAACTACTCAACAGTGGAGTTTGAAAGGTCTGTAGCCCACAGTCCCACCCACCAATTCAGCCCCTTAATACACTATCACACAATCTGCGCTAGCCACCCCTGGACGCGGTGACTTTGTCCCTGCAAGTGAAAAGATAACCACTCCAGCTCACTGAGCCTTCTACTGTAGGACGACAAGTATCATACTCCTAGGCCCCAGATCTTAGCATCAGTTCCACGATTATGATGCCGCTGTCAGTCCGGATGCTGTGGTGGCGAAAGGGCGGGGCTCAGGTTCGTGTTCTAGGTTTGCAGTGCCGACCGCCAGAGGGTGAGCAGATTCTGAGTCTGTCCCCTGGTAATCGCCCGTATAGCCATGTTCTAATCTTCTTAGTGGTTGCCTCTTCGTCCCCCTCCGAGTCCGAAGAGACCTCCCTTCGCCTCTCCGGGCCTCTATCCCGTCATGGTGTATTCACACCCCTCCTCTGCGCGTGGCTACCTTTTCTCCTGGGCCACCATCTGTCCATGGGTCGTGCCCCTACCCCCACCCCCCATCAGGGCGTGTGCAAGGTTTTCTCCCTCTACTGCGATGCAGCCTGGGGCTTTCCTCCAGCCACTCCCAAACCTCCTCTGGCGTTTGAAAGAAGTTTGATTTCCCCTGGAATAAGACCTTCAGTGTAGCCGAGAATAGAAGCATGTATTGCAGTTGAAGGCTCCGCAGTTTGGCCTTCACTGGGTCGAATGCGCGCCGTTTCCGCTGGACTTCCTGAGAATAATCTGGGAAAATCATTAAGACATGTCAATTATTATGCACAAATAAAGAAAATGGAATCTTGGCCTGCTCAAGATGGAGTCGGGCCTCATGTATTTTATGTTAAGATTATAATTATGCAAATCTATGTACGCAGTGAGCAGTAGCAATTATTGATCTGACCTGAATACATATACTGGGTTTACCTCCTCCCTATGCTCTTCTTTGTGCCTCCTAGCCACAAGATGTGTTTCTCATCTCCACCTCCCATCTGTGGCTATGAAGGGCAGCACAAGCTAAGAAGGAAGTTGCATATGCTGTAAGTGATGGGTGCTGAGAGTTGCCAACAGGAAGCTTAGACTAGCTTTGCTTCTGACCATGATGTTGTCGTGATTCATGAATCACAGTGAGATTGCATGGTGGTCTACCTCCGAGTGTCATGTGACCAGTGCCTGACCACACGGTAGGCCTAGCATCTGGATTCATAGCTTTCTCGGCCAGGGAAGGGACAGAGATGAATTAGAAAACATGCTGTGGTGGCGCAAGAGGAGGAGCAGGCACCAACTAACATTGCGCTGTGTAAAATTATGTTTAATATCATCAGTTTAGAATTTTAGGTACGAAAAATGGCATTACTTTTTTTTCACTGGTTCTTGTCGCAGTCATACCTGTGATCTCATCTCTGCCAGCTCTTCCTGGTTGCGTTACCTCCTGTTCTGTATATGAGGGAAGCTTGAACTTCTGCTGCAATGCTGTACGTGTTCTGCCTTTTTGAAGCTGACTGTAAAGTTGTCTGGGAGAGACAGATGTTCTTCTGCAGGTCATACTGGGGGTGGGTTGGTGTGTTTCTTTCCTTCCATACTTTCTTGCTTGCTTTTTCTGCTAAGGGAATATCTCATTGGTTCTGTGTAGCCCAGATTCGTGTTTTTATGAACGCATGCTCTGCTGCTGGCTACACCATCAACAGTGAAAGTGGTGGTCTCTTTCGTTTGGGAATCATACACGCATGCACGCATGCTCCTGGCAATGCTGTGCCTAATGGTAATGCTTGTGAAGAGCTTGCCAATGTATGAACTCAATTGATTGGTTTTCCCAGTGCTCATTTCATAGACTTCCTGCAATCATTTCTCCATGTTCGAAGTGTTCTCAATGCTGTGATGTCCAGTGTCATTATGTTTTTAAACCCCGTGCTATCTGTGTACTGTTGTTTGTCACAAATGAAGATGTGATACAGCTAGAAGCATCTGTAAGCCCCGCCATGCTTGGGGCGTCCTTTAGATGAGTTATGGGTCTTCTGTGTTTAGTGTCGCGTTTGAAGTGAGTAGAAGAACCACCACGGTCTTCTGGTTAGGGTTGGTCGATCTTTCCTTCATACAGGTCTTTAGTCCTTGCCTGTGAAGGGTCCAGCTGCTGGGGAGAGAGGATGCCCATTGATGGTGTTGCTGTCAGTAATGCGTCCATCTCGCATTGCATCAGACCATGTAGCCAGGGGTTAGGGTCTCGGACACGGTAAACAAGAAGACAGTAACGGGTACAGGGAGAAAACTGCAAAAAGCCATGGAGATGCTCAAGACGTGTCACAGTTCGTAAGCAGTAATTAATACGGACATATCTGCCTAAAATAAGTCATTTTGGTTCCTTCATAGTTGTTCTCACACATAACTCTTATATTCCTTTATCCAGTTCTAATATTCCTTTCGTTCTGACTAGCATATCTTCGGCCTACATTTGAATTCCTATGATTTCTGTTGATGGCCGTGTAGGTGACCATAAACAAACGTCTAAAGAGCAGAGCGCCATGACGCCACAGCGCTCCAACCTGCGAGCCTGTGACCCAGACCTTGGAAGCAGAGGGTGTTCTCTGCTGCTTGCGGTGCTGAATGCTATCCTTGTGTGCCCTCGCTCCACTCACGAGGCCCGCTAATAGAACTGTGTATGTGTAAAACTCAGTTCCGCTCACAAACACGACTGCTTTTAACAGAAGACCCAGCACCCTGGTTTGACGCCAAGCGAGATCCTCCTCCTTGTAGTTCTTCGGTGCACAAGTCGCTTCTAAGTAAGGTGATCTTGCGGTCCATAACTTCACTGCAGAAACGTACATTATTTCCCAGTGGCTGGAAACGAGTTTCTTTCTCTGACACTTTCCAATAACCTTCTCAGTAACCCCACCATATATAATTGCCTGATCTCTGACCGCAGCAAACTCGGCTCACTTAATCTGATACAGGCAGCTACTTTGTCGTAGGTGGCATGACACAAAAACCTAATTTGATCCAAGGAGCGCTTTGCTATTAAAGGAGCTCTCGGCAGGGCACCTCATGGGTAAGTTATCAACCCCCCCCCCCCCCTACGTGTTTGTACTTCCCTTTTCAGGTGATCACTGGTCATGGCTCATATTATTGTTCCCATGGAGCTGCCCTTCTGAATGACCTCATCCCAAGAAAGGCTTGTCAGCCTACTGCCTTCCGCCCGAGCTACACACAAAATAATCTGTCCCATCTGATGTGATATTTACCATGCTAAGCTTTAAAAGTGTCTGTAAACGCCTTTGGTAAAACATGTTTTCATTTTAATGCATTTTAGGATCACCATACCAATGAGAGATAAAGAAGGAAAACAAGATTACAGGTATTTGCAATACTTTTATTACTATTGTTTTGTAACCATCCCCAAATGTCTTGCTTTCCTCGTGCCTCTGCTAAAAAGTTGACCTACTGAATGCTGAAATCAATAATAAAAAAACTTTTAAAAACGTTGACCTACTGTATACTGTGTATAATTCTAAAACCTCATGCTAGTGGTCTTCGTTTACTGATCTGTTATTCCTCACCCTGATGCCAGTCCTCATGCTGATCTGTTACTCATGCTTATCTGATGTATTCTGCTCAGTGATCTGTTAGTCCTCATGCTAATTTGATTCCATGCCATGTTTTTTCTCGCGCTGGTATTATGCTTAATGCGGACATGATGCAATTCACTAAGCTGATTTGTTATTCCTCATGCAACATTAAATCTGCATGCTGTGTCTTTCCTGAAGCCACTAATTCTTCATGCGAATTTGGCATTCCTTGCACCAAGCTGTTCAAATATTAGTCATATCTGTGAGTCACAATTGAAATTGTGTCTTGCACGGTTCTCAAAATATTTCTTTTTAGATCTGGTGCGGAGTTGGCTGTGAAGCTCATTGATATTGACTATTTTGACGTCCATATTTTACCGAATCTACTTTTAAAACTCATGGCCTTCATTTGAAAAGAACAGAACAGGAGGTAAACATTGGGCAAAGGAGAAATAAGGAGCCGACGCAATGGACATTTGACAGAGCACTCCTGCAGGATCATCAATATAGGGAAAGAATGGCTGAATGGATTAAGGAGTTCTGGGTAATTAATAGAGGTACTGCGTCACCAGGGAGTGTCTGGGACGCTTTTAAAGCTGGAATACGAGGTGAGACCCTTAGCTATGTTATTAGAACTCAAAGAAGAGAAAGGGAGGAAATAGAAAGAAATAATGAATTAATTAGAGAGGCAGAGGAGGAACTCATGACGGCTATACATATGCATGCATCAGTTGAGCAGATATTGCTAAAATTAGTCGCTCTTAAAGCAATGGCCATGGAAGAGATGGCAAAAAAAACGGTGGAGAAGTATTTAGCCAATAAAGAAAAGGCGTATGAGCTTAGCGAAAGAGTGGGTCATATATTAGCGGTGCGAGCTAGACAAAGAGATGGTATGGCTAATATTAAGGAGATCCAAAATGATCAAGGAATTAAAGTTAAGGGTGCAGAACAGATTAGAGAGGTTTTTAGGCAGTTTTACACGGAATTGTATCGGGCAGATGGGCGGGGAAGTGAGGAGGACATGAGGGCTTATTTGAGGGATATTGAGCCATCAAAGTTGGAGGAGGCAGACAAATTAGAGCTGGAAGAGAAATTCAAGGTGGAAGAACTTGTTGAAGCGCTGAAGGAACTCCCATCGGGGAAGGCTGCTGGCCCGGACCAGATCCCAGTTGAATTTTATAAGGTCTTTCAGACCTTTTTGCTAGCAGACATGTTCAATATAATGGTGTCAGCGCAACTGGGTGAAACTGTTCCATGTTCCTGGGGTGGTGCAGACATCATTGTTATTCCAAAAAAAGGTAAACCGCCAGATGTCCCAGGCTCCTATCGACCCATTACCTTAATGAATGCCGATGTCAAGGTGTTTTCAAAAATGTTGGCAAAAAGACTATCCAAGATAATTGAATCGTTAGTTACACCCTCTCAGCATGGATTTATTCCAGGGAAAGGCACAACCCACCATACCAGGCAGGTAATAACGGCACTTGATGTTGCAGACATCTTGGAGGACCCAATGGCAGCGGTGTTTCTTGACGCTGAAAAGGCCTTTGATAGGGTCTCATGGGGGTATCTATGGGATGCTCTAAGGTGGCATGGTATAGGACCAGGGTTCACAAAGGCTCTGCAGACGTTATACATAGCACCGACGGCCAAGATAAGAGTCAATAGAGGTTATTCAGCTGCAGTTAACATCCAGAGAGGAACAAGGCAGGGGTGTCCCTCTTCTCCCCTATTGTTTGCTCTGTATCTTGATCCCTATATTCGTAAATTGGAAATGAATCAACAAATACCTCCACTAGTACTAAATGGGTGCAGACTTAAATCACTAGCCTACGCGGACGACGTTGCCATCCTGACTCCAGACCCTGTAGCCGCCATCAGGGCAATTGAATCAGAAGCTGAGAAGTTTGGCCAGTTCTCTGGTTATAGGTTGAATACAACTAAAACACAGATAGTCAAGAATCAGTGGGTAATGTGTAATGATGTAAGAGTGGTAAACACGGCAACTTATCTAGGGGTGCAAATGACGGCAGAAGTAAGCAAAATTGTGGAAAAAAACATGGATCCCTTGATAACTCAAATGAAAAAAGACCTAGAAAGAATGAACAATTTACATCTGTCACTGGTTGGTTGTACAAACACTATCAAAATGATGATCTTACCCAAATTTCTGTATGTATTCAGGGCTGTCCCATTGTTGATTGAAGCTAGCTGGTTTAATCGCATAGAGTCTATCTGTAACAGGTTTATATGGGCCCAAGGTAAAACCCGGAGAGCTTATAGGTACATGACGCTCCCTAGAGAAAGAGGGGGATGGGGGGCACCAGATTTTCGCTTATATTATATGGCCTCTGTACTGCAATATATTCAAGGTCTTATCGGTGGAAGCTCTGATGATGTTAGAATGCAGAAAATGTCTACAGATGTGTATGCTCTCGCTTTAGGGGTAAATGCTGAGAATTGCTTTCTGAAGTGCATTGATTATAGCTATTTCAAGAGGACCAAGTTTAAAACTGTTAAAGCGGCAGTGACGACGTGGAATGCATTCTTGAAGAGGGTAAAACTTGGGAGGTATAATAGATATGTCTCATTAAGTAACAACAGGTCGCTCCCTAAGGAAATTTTTGGAGATTATACTATGGCAGAGTGGGCATTAAAGGGGGTTATGCAAATTGGAGATTTGTATACACAAGATGGCCTTATGCAATTTTCAGAGCTGAGAGTAAAATATGGCTTAGATAATAGGGGATTTTTCAAATATCTACAGGTTAGAAGTTTCCTTGATAATAAAGTGGGGGGCCCGGCAGGTTTTAATAAAGTGGAAATAATGGAGAAAATAAAACTGTCGGGGGATTGCACCATCAAGTCCTTTTATGCAGCATTGGTGAAAGACAAGCAGGACGATCTAGTCAAATTTAGTAAAAAATGGGAAGATAAACTGGGTATTGATAATAGGCTTTTTTATGATTCATTGAATCTTGGATCTACGATACTATGTGCTGCCCCGCTGCAGTCGCAGCATTATAAAACATTATACTCTTTGTACTTTACTCCTGCAAAGATCGCAAAATGGGGAGGAAATCAAGGAATCAATTGTCCTAGATGTAATGAGCTGGAAGTAGATAGCGTACACATTTTTGCTACATGTCCACAACTAAGAACTCTGATTAGGGAAATTGAGGGGTTTTTAGCAAACTCACTGGATATTGAGATATCCCTTACACCAGTTTGGATTATGTTGGGAGTAAGTGATGACGAGCAGGCTCAATATGCTGATTTCCTTTTTGTAGCAATGGCTGTCTATAGACTAACAATAGCTAGGGCATGGCTAGATAAAAGTTCTCCGAAAATGCAATGTTGGCTGGCAAATACCCTATATGCATATAATATAGAGGAAAAAATTTTTGCACGAAAGGGGAGGAGTGGAAGACGTTTGGGGAAAAGAATCTGGGAGCCAATATGTAAATGGAAAGAGAGACAAAGAAGGAATAGCTAGGGAGAGGGGTAGGTTGTTGCCTGTACTTTGATGTCGAGTATTTTAATCATAGCTGATTTCTATAAATGTGTACACTTTGATCGGTCAGATTTACTGTATAAGTTAGTATTTAAGACTTGTGATATGGGTAATGCTCATAATCTATTGTTGTAATGAAGAAAAATAAAAAATTTCACAAATAAAAAAAAAAAAAAAAAAAATGAAAAGAACAGAACTTGTCTCTTAGCCCTGTCATTGTTCGTCTCCTTTCTTTAGTCCTCGACCTGTACCATGAAAATGCTGCAACCCCTTGACACAAAGAAAACATTCTGTGCTCTTCTAAGCTTCAAGTGGACTACTCAGGCCTTCTACTGAAGGGATATACACGACACTTCAGAATTGCTTTTTCTGCCAATACTGCCCATTAAATTTAAGGTTCTGCACATGTGGCTGAAATGAATTATTCCACTATTGTATATTAATCTGTGAAATGCCACTGCAGTTCCCAGAAGGAATTGCACCGCACCCCCATTTAACAATGTACTCCGAGAACTACCTTTTCTGTTGTTTTCCAAAAGACACTACTCTTGGATTAATGGACACATTTCTGATCCCATCCCTATTGGGCGAGGCACCCGCCAGGGGTGCCCGCTCTCGCCTATGCTCTTTGCCATCGCAATGGAGCCCCTCGCGGCCAGACTTCGACAACACCATACTCAGAGGGGCATTGGCTTTGCAGCCTGCGCCCTCTTGGTCTCCATGTGCGCGGACGATATTATTTTATATGTCCGTCACCCCCAAGAAAATCTCAGCCCCCTGGTATGTGAGATCAAACGGTTTGGTGGTTACTCCGGCATCCAGGTAAACTGGAGTAAGTCATTCCTCTTTCCCCTTACCGACGCCACTACACCCTTCACCCAGACTACCCCTTTGTTTCGGCATCTGGTCCCACTCGCTATTTGGGTATCTGGCTAAGCAGGGACGTGGATGACCTCTGGAGGGCTAACTTTGGTGATGCGGTGGACTGGCTTGAGTCTAAGATACCCCAATGGAACCGACTTCCCCTATCGCTGGCTGGTCGCATAGCCATTGCCAAGATGGTGGTCCTCCCGAAATTCCTATATCTCTTCCTGAACATCCCTGTTCCCCTAACAGCCCACTTTTTTCGTAGGATCATGTGGTGGAATGGGCGCTCCGAACTTTAAGCTTTATGCATTAAGTGCTCAGGCCAGTTTCTTGCACTTCTGGATTCATCCCACTCCTTTCCAGCCGCACGTGGCGGTTGAAGCTGATCTCGCAGCCCCTTGGCCGCTCGTCACCACTCTGTTTGCCCCAGCCAAACTCCCACGCAATGAAATAGACACGGTCGAGACCATGCGCTGGGCCTGGGATGGACTGCGCTGTATGTCTGTTGCTCCGATACTGTCAGCAAGCACGATGCTGATTGTTCGGCATCCTGCCTTCCCTCCTCTCCAGCTCTCCGGCATGGCTAAACACGCCACCCGCCTGGGGCTGGCAACATTGGCGGACCTCTACCCTGGGAACATGTTCTATTCTCCCGCTGCAGACTCTGGTCCCATGGACACTTTACTTTTCTATCATTAACACGCCATCTGTAGGGAGCTGCATCCTACGTTCCCCCAGCCTCCTCCTTCGATGACCACTCTTGACTTCCTATACTCGTCTCCCACTCCTCGGAAGTTGGTTACCAAACTCTATGCCCTCACGCTGGGCGAGGACCTCAGTGTAGATATTTCCCAGGCCGATTGGCTTTATTGTTGCAACCAAACGAGGCGTTTATCTCCAAACTATTGCCTGCGCCTTATACACTTTAAATATCTGCACAGGCTTTATCGCACTCCCGTTCAGCTACTCAAATTTGGACTAATTCCCAGTGACAGATGCCTGAACTGTTCTGCCCCGGCTCTTGACTTCTCTCATCTTGCCTGGTTATGTCCAAAGGTCTCCGACTACTGGTGGGAGGTCTGTACTGCAATATCCGAGATAACTCCTCTCCGGTTCAACCCGACCCTCCGCTTTTCCTCCTAGGCTTTGTTAAGTATTGCCCAGACGCCTCCCACCGCTTGATTGCTATGCTGCTCGTCCTCACGCGACGTAGGGTATCCATGTGTTGGGGTCCCAAACCTGCGCCTCAGTTCGCCAAATGGTTCGAGGATGCATAGCGATGCCAGACCCTATTATCTGAATTCTGGGACCTTATGCCTGCGAGATCCCGCCCACTCGACATATGGGGCCCCCTAGTGACATACCTTCATACTCGTTCACCCCTGAGCCAGACTGCCTCTTCCGTGCTCCCCGCTGGCATTCTGCCCGCAGCGGCCGCCAAGCCAGTCCACAGCATCACCAAAGTTAGCCCTCCAGAGGTCATCCACGTCCCTGCTTAGCCAGATACCCAAATAGCGAGTGGGACCAGATGCCCAAACAAAGGGGTAGTCCGGGGTGAAGGGAGTAGTGGCATCAGTAAGGGGAAAGAAGACTGACTTACTCCAGTTTACCTGGATTCCGGAGTACCCACCGAACCGAATTATCTCACATACCAGGGGGCTGAGATTTTCTTGGGGGTGACGGACATATAAAGTAATATCGTCCGCGTACATGGAGACCAAGAGGGCGCGGGCTGCAAAGCCAATACCCCTCTGAGTATGGTGTTGTCGAAGTCTGGCCGCAAGGGGCTCCATTGCGATGGCAAAGAGCATAGGCGAGAGCGGGCACCCCTGGCGGGTGCCTCGCCCAATAGGGATGGGATCAGAAATGTGTCCATTAATCCGAAGACAGGCAGTGGGGAGAGTGTAAATGAGTGATATTTTGCGTATGAAGATAGTGCTAAAGCCAAGACGTGGGAGGAGTAAGAATAGGAAGGGCCACTCCAGGGTATCGGAGGCCTTGGTGGCGTCAAGAAGAGCAGCCACTGCTTGGAGAGCTGGATTGATTTGATGGAGGACAGAAAAAATGGTCCGAAGATTGTGTGAAGTAGCGCGTCCAGGAATAAAGCCGGACTGATCAGGGCCGGCAGTAGGTGGCATGAGAAGAAGAAGGCACGAGGCAAGTAAATTTGCAAAGATTTTATTGTCTGTATTAATAAGGGACAGGGGGCAGTAGGAGTCACGGCTTTTAGGGGGTTTGTCAAGCTTGATGAGAAGCGTTAACATAGCCTCACGGAGCGATGGTGGGAGGAAACCACTCTCGAAAGAGTCATTATACATAGCGGCCAGGTGCGGTACCAGAAGGGAGGCGAAGGTCTTGAAGAATGAAACGGGGAGACCGTCTAAACCAGGGGCCTTGTTGCCAGGCATACTATTGATAGCTGCGAGTATCTCTTCTTTAGAGAAGAGCTCGTCGAGGAATTCACGATGATAGTTTTCGAGCCATAAGAGCTCTAGGGTGTCAAAGTATTGGAAAAAGACCTCGCGCGAGGGGGTGGAGCCCACAGTGTAAATTTGCATGTAGTACTCTGTAAAACGCGATTTTATTTCCTCCGGGGAGGTAGTTCAAGTGGGGCAGCCATCCTGGAGCGCAGTGATGTATGATGCAGCACGAGGAGGACGGAGAAGGTTGGCCATGGTTTTACCGGGCTGGTCGCCATCACCAAAACGGCATGCCCGGGCCTCTCTACCAAGGAAAGAGAGCTCACTGTTGGCCTCCTCAGCAAATTCCGAGTGTTTTTTTTCGTGAAGGCGAGCAAGAGTATCAGAGCTGGGGTGGAGAGCATGAACAGAGTCCAAGGATTTGATTTCCGATTCTAGTTTGTCAAGAGTACTGCGAATGAGATTCTTGACAAACCCCGGACTGTTTAGAGATGCATTTGCCGCAGATCACAGCCTTAAAACCCTCCCAAAATGTGGAGGGAGAATCCACAGAGCCCTCGTTTAGCTCAAAATATTTATTGATCATGGTCTGGACCTTGTCACAGAAGACAGAGTCTCGAAGCGCATTTGGGGGGAGCCACCAGGTGAAGGCCCGCCGCGGGGATTGAGGTAAACGAAGATTAGGCTGTACCGACACATGATCCGCGAGAGTGCTCGCCATATGGTCAACGGAGTTAAGCCAGGAGAGGATATCCGAAGTGGTGATCCAGAGATCCAGACGGGACCAACAGCCACGGGTTTCAGTAACGCAAGTGCCCTCGCGGGCATCGGGACGCATGTGACGCCAGGCATCATACAGTGAGTTTTCGGCAAGGATGGAATTAAGGAGAGCCATGGAACGTGGATGAGAGACATAAGGGCCAGAGCGGTCCAAGTCTGCAGAGAGTGTCACGTTAAAGTCTCCCCCCCCCCCCCCCCCCCCCCCCAAAGGAGTGCAGCAGGGCTTAGGAATGAAATGAGGTGCCAGATTTGTGCAAAAAAGTCCGGGTCATCAGTGTTAGGGCTGTATACTGCAGCAATCGTTAAAGGCTGGGTCCGCTGGGAGCCATGGAGGATAACATAGCGCCATTCGGGGTCAGTGAGTACCTGGGTCGTTTGCCAAGGGAGACCCTTGCGTATCAGAATGGACACCCCCCGAGAGTAGTTGGAGTAGAAAGAGGAGTGTGATTCTCCCCAGTGTCGGGAATGTAGTATGGCGGCAGTTGCAGGTAACGGGTGGGTTTCTTGTAGCAGACAGAAGTTCACTTTGTGCCGAAGGAGGTGGGTGTGGATAAGTTGGGCCTTGCGGTGGTCATTTAGACTGCGTATGTTCCAAGTCCAAAATACAGTGTCTGTCATGCCGTGTGCTAGTGTAGGAAAGAGAGGAGCGTGGTGCGGTGAATTCGGTCAGGAGCTTAGGATTGGGGCGCATGGTGGTGCAATCCAGCTGAGAAAAGAATAAGCGGTGTAGCAGTGTATGGTATGCAAAGGGGCCCTGCCTTTGGAACAGTGTCCTCTTTTTGGTTTCATGCAAAGGGGCCAACCAGCGCCAGCAGAAGCAGATAGCTGAGCAGTGGGGGTGCTAGCGTTCTCGACAGGATGGAGGGTGGCAAACGGTGTCGCACCCAGGAGCACGGCCCAAGTAATGTGCGCCAAGCGATGCACCGAGGTGGTGCAGAAAGCATGTGTGACGGTGATCTGATGCAAGCAAAATATTAACAGAATATCCAAATATGTAGACAACGTCGCCTCAAGAGGAGGCAGAACATCCCAAAGAACACCCCAACCCAGACAAACACCCCACACGCATTGAAATATGACTACATAAGACGTGCAAAAGAATAACAAAAGGCCCACAATCAAATACAAAAGTGCCTCAAAAGGAGGAGGAGGACAGCCGAGTCTGTCTCCACCACAGAGAATGGCAAGGGCTCCAACTGTTCAATGTGTAATAGTGTGTATGTAGCATCTTTCATGGACATAAATCGCTGTTCAGTCAAATTAATAGGTGAAAACAAAGCAGAAGCATTTAAATAATCCCACTGGACTTTTCCCATTTTGAGAGTCTGTAATGTACATGCAAACTGCATTACTAATCTCAATTGATTTTGACCATGAAACAACACGGATACATCATTTTGAACAATATCAATAACTGATGAAACAATATTATCCAAGGTGTAAATGTGTGAAGACAGTGTACTGATACTATTGTCGACCACAGCAAAAACCTTTTCTAAATTTGCTTGATCTATTTTACGCAGACGTGAAGCTGCTTCTGCCTGCAAAAGTTTCCAAATTTAATTGTAAGCTGCATAGAGAAATCTCTTATTTCTAGGGGCTCTAGGACCTAAGATAAAATCAGCTAAATTAATGTTGCTCGACAAGAATGATAAGTGTCGTTTTACAGACAGAGTGGAATGTTCCAACCATTGTTGGTACAATTTACCCACAGAGTATGTGGTGACTGTATTTGAATTTGGAAAACGAGGATCCGGTCTAGTCTGGGTGAAACCAGGTGTTACATTATAAAAACGCAGTTGCCATGCATTTGAACTTGTTGGCCAGACCAACCAACTGGAATGGTCAATTTCAGAAATATTAAAAGTGTCATTGCTAAACAAAGCTTGTAATACATCGATTGTAAAATTAGTTTGTGCGCGCCAATCGTCATATTCCGCTATGGAGGGGATGGAAGGGATATTCAAATTTTTAGCAGTCGCCAAGACAAAACGAGTGGTCTGGTGTACTGTATCATTTAAAAATGAAATTGGAGTCTGAATCAGGCAGGCACGATGCAGACCTTGAGTGCCGTGAACCTGCCAAGCTTTAGTGCCCTAAATGGATTTTAAATCAATTGTATCTTTCCAGTGATCATAACCTTGTTGGGCCAATTCAGTTCTAAAGGAAGTGGAATAGATCAATTTAGTATGGGTAAGAATGAATTTGGGCTGCAATGATGAATGCAATTTAAAAAAAATAGGATTCTGGGTTAGATGTATTGTAATCGGTAAAATAAGAAAACTTATCCCGAAGGGTTTTAGAACTCCCTTGGATGGAAGTTGGACAATGTTTCCGTTAGGTGTAATTAAAGACAGGTCGTAATGTGCTTGTTTTGTGTAAGTAATGATGCTCATAATGTGGATAACAGAATAAATCAGCATAATTGGCAGAATCTAAATACATATCTTCAGCATCAAAAGCAGCATAATATTTTGAATCAGAAAACAATGAATGTATAGCTTGCACATCCCAATCATCAGAATGTATGTCCTGTGTTATCACATCTCCTAAGGAGACGTGAAATACGTATGGTATCTTAAGGACCTCCGTCTGGCCGTGGACTTCAAAAGCTACTTTATCCCATACGATGCCATCTGCAACTGGGAAAGCCGAAATGTTAACAAGAGCTTGATCATGTTTCATGATATGGGACAATGTATGAAGTGCCAGAACTCCGTCAACCAAATTCACAGCAGAGCATTCAGGCAAATAATGACCATTGATCAGTAAGAAAAACACTGTCACAAATCCAGTCAACATGAAGAGGAAAATCAGGATAAGTACCAACCAGATGTAGGTCCAGGGTGGGACCAGGTAAGTTTTCTTGAACCAAGAGATAAAAATACACAATTTTGCCAGTGGAAGAGCCAAAGTGGAAAACGAGGAGGATGAGTCAGAAGAGAAGCTGGCATAATCTCCAAAGTAACCGCTTGCAGTTCTGTTAATTAGAGGTGGTAGTGCTGGATCAGCGGGAAGTTGTCGAGGACTGGTCGGCACCTCACTATTAGACTCATCTGTAGGGTAAGTATACTCGACGTCTGCATTGGAAGATGGAGGCAGGACAGGTGAAAGGTCAATAGCAGTGTCCATCACTCCCTCACCTACACAGTCATTAGTGGAAGAGGATGAAGTCAGCGTTTTCAATGAAATTGCGTTGCACGAAACCGCAGGCGTGACACTATTCAGAATCGACCAGACAGTGTAACTTGACATTGTCCACTGAGATGTATCTGTTGTCTTTGCGACCAGGTAAAGGTGGTATGATGACTGTACGAGTACCCTTCAATCCAAGTACTGGAACCGGTGCACGATAAGAGGAAACCAATTTTTTGTTCTCCAGCTTTTCTTGTACCAGATCTCCAATCTTAGGAAGCCAGCTGGCAACCGGAATCAGCAGTGCTGCATCATTGGAAGAGGGTAAATGTTCAGTTGCGTAGCTGTCACGGGTCTTTTGTAGGTCCTGTAACATAGTAGAATGATTATATACGTCAAAGGTTGCGGCAGCTGCCACAACATCTAGACCATCAAGGTCTGGCACAAACATTTTAATGCCAAAGAGCATTTTGTATGGGGTCTGCCCACCCAGAGATCTTCTAGGGAGATTATTTAGTGCACGTTGAACCCAATACAAGTGGGCCAGCCAGTTCCTGTCAGTACCTAAGACTCTAGCTGTCAAAGATTGTTTTAAGTCACGGTTCATTCGCTCCACTATGGAATTGCCCTCATCCCTATATGGAGACGAAACCTGTACCTGCACCCCCATTGACATCATTGTGTCCTTGTACGCCTTGGAGGCGAACGCTGGATCTTGGTCTGAATGGAAGGTGCCACAGGCAAACATCCCGACAAAGACACGCAAATCTCCAGTGACATGTCGAGCGTCAGCACTGCGTTGTGGCCAAACCCAAAGGAATCTAGTGTACGAATCAACTGCAACCACGATATAAGCACTGTGTTGTGGCCAAACCCAAAGGAATCTAGTGTACGAATCAACTGCAACAACGATATACTTATATGCAGTATCTGAAGAAAACAGACCGCAGTGATCAAGATACACACAGCCGAATGGCTGATTGGATATACACAGCTGTGTTTGTGGTGGGCGTGAGACCGTAGATGGCTTAATTTGTTGACGAATGTCACACGAAAGTACATAATTACGTGTCTTTTTGTATAAACCACGCCACCAGTAACGTTGCTGTAAAATAGAAACTTGTACAGACACTTCGGCATGTGCAGAAGCCATGCCTTAGTGTGCGGCAATGATCAAAGCAGGTCTGCGGTCCATGTTGGGAATCAGACGATCCCAAACAGTTGGAATTTTAGCATCAGGAACTTGTTCGGGAGATAAATGATAACAATACTTTGAAGGGTAACCCTGCAGAGGAGCAGTTCCATTCTTCGTAGCAGCAATAGCTGCCAGAATTTCATTATCAATCTTAGTCATGGACCTTGTAACTGCTGCTACGGAACGCGTAGCTACTGCAGATTTGGCCACTTCATCAGCCAAAGAATTACCAACATCATGTGTTGCCACAAGCTGATGGCCAAGAGTATGGATAACCTGTGTGAGTGGGAGACGTTTTTTAAAGTTCCACAACTCGAGCCCAAAGCATGTTATGCTTTATTGTGCTGCCTTTAGAATCTCTATAGTAATTTTGTGACGAAAAGAATAAGTGGTCATTAAAAGACAGGACACTGTAGTAAGAATCGCATACAATAAGAGTATTCACATTAGGATCAGCAAACTCAAGAGCACGCAGCTCCGCCAATTGTGATGCACAGTCCCCAAGTGCCTGCGTATGCACTATGGAAGACTAAAATTCTCCATTGACAATTGTAACAGCCACAATAGCGCAGGCCGCTGAATAAGGGTGTTTAGAACCGACGACCGGTTGAGCCGATCCATCGGTATAGATGATAAATTTGTATTCATCGAAAGGACGCAAGGACAGAGGCGGAGGATGAACATGTTCATACTGTAAGAACTGAGTCTGAAGAGCAGGATCAAAAATAAACGTGACAGCCGATGTCAAAGATGCAGCCCATTGAATCCAACGGGGATGTAAAGCCTTAGAGTTTGATACACTCGCCTTAGTCACTGCTTCTAAAGCAGGGAGAGGCGCGACCATAAGAATGCGTTTACCTGGCACCAGAGAGCATGCTTTCAGACTCGCCATCTGCACCGCTGTCAAAACTTTTCCAGTATTGGAAAACCGCATTTCAGCCAATGTGTATAAATGTGATTTGTAAGCAATAGGTACTGTCTCCCTCATTGAACGTCAAGTAAGTGAAACCAACCGTCCCCGGTACTATACATATTACCAGGTTCGTGGCATTGTCACGTGTCAATAAGTAGTTAGTAGCAAGCAAATCTGACTGCAAAGATTGCAGAAATTAGGTATGTTCCGGAAGCCAGCTGGCGTAAGAAAAAGCAGGTTGTACCAAGGTGTATAGCGGTTTGATATGCTGGGCGTGATCGGGGAATGTATGTCCTCCGAAATTCAAAAATCTCAGCAAAGACTGAATCTTTTTCAGTGTAGAAGGAGGTCGCAATTGTGCTCATTTCTCCAGAAAGTTGAGGGCTAACCCCACTTTCATTATTGAGCTCATAGCCCAAAAAGAGCACTGCATAATGTGTGATTTTGTGAAATTTAATTTGTATCCATAGTCGGCAAACGACAAAATAATGCGGTCGACTTGGACAGGATGTGGCATCAGTTTATCGTCTGTCAGATAAATATCATCAACTAGCGAGAACGCATCAGGGTCTATGCTATGTAGCAAAGACACAACACGTGCAACAAAAGCCCCGGGGCTATTCTTTTACCCCACATGTAAACATGTACATTTTTTTTGATTTACGACGGCAGTGAAGGCTGTCTAGTCACTGCTCTCAGGAGCCAAGTTGTGACTATAGAAACCATTGGATAGATCCAGTGTAGTTTTATATTTTTTACGGATTAGTGTATTCACTAACGCAGAACTGTGCGTGTTTTGTACCACAAATGTACGACAATGACTATTCAAATTTCGATAATCTAAGACCATGCGATACGATCCGTCAGGTTTCGAAACAGGAAAAAGAGGATTATTCATCGGCGATACACAGGATTCAATCACTCCTTGATACTCCAACTGAGTCAAAATATCACAAACCGGAGCCTTAGCTTCTCGTTTGATTGGACATTGCGGCAGTGGCATAGACAGTAGCGGGATCTCATGTGCTGGGGTATCTTTATCCCAGCCCACCTGATTACGGTACACCGCTGGGGCCAGTACCAAAGACCACTCGGCTTCATAAGCTTTTGCATGTTCCTCAGGGACATATCGCGAAAAACTCGGAATTGTCACGTCTTCTCCTTTGGGAGCGGTTAGCACAAATGGAGGTGGCCAATCTGCCTCTGCCAACAAAATGTTATATGAAGAGGTTAGATTCTCCCAGAAAGCTGCTGTGATTGTACGCTGTATATCACCTTCAATTTGGAAGGCTATCTCATTGAGTCTATCCGGGGGGACAACTCGTGTATCTGCTGTTTATACTGTAATGAATGTGTCAGTTGCTCTCGCCTCCAGACAGGGATGCAGTGCCTTGTTTTTTATTTCCCCAGTTTCTTTTAGAAAAGAACGGGCACCCATCTTTATCAGTCTGGGCCTTTTGTTGACTTTGTATTTGAGTCTGAGTTTGTGGGTGAGGAACAGGTTTGATTCCCAGACTATTGCTCCCTATGGATTTGTAAGCTTTTGCAGTAATCTTTAGCAATTTGCGTTGCTTGTCTGCGTCTGCCACTGCCTCCAAGCGGTGCTCCACTGGTAAGAATACAGCATCACCCTTAACATTAGCAAGGATCATATCTCAAACAATGTCAAACACCCCCACCAGTCTCATTCCCAACTCCAGGGCCGCATCGACCCCATGTTCCTCCTGAACACGCTTGATTAAGGATGGGAGAACGGTTTTTGAGGGGGTGCCGAAACACATAGAATATACAGCTGCAAACACTTTACCCCAAGTGTTACAATCAGCTAATTCGGGATCCAGATTTTTCGGTAGACTTATTGTCAAAATCCTGTGCTTCTCTATAGGTTTGGTATTTGGATAAACAGCTTCGAGTTGCCCAAATTTCTCAGCAAGCCAATAAGGAAGTTCATCCTTATTCTGGGGACGCTTGCCTATTACGGAATTAACCATCAAAGGACTGACGGTCACACAACCAAGTGCAGGTGGTTGCGCAGCAGCTCCAGGTGGTCCCACCTGGAAGTTGCGCAACATAAACTGAATAACAGCTCTATGTATATGTATTAAAGAAGTATGTAATACACAAAGCTCAATGACTGTAGCAGTGAGATAAGTTAGGTGTGGGGTGTACTCAGCCACAATGGGCCAAAGGGCCCCATCTATTGATAAGGGGCCTAAATGGACCAGTGTAAGTGGGTGAGGAAGGCTGCCATTAAACCATATTTGGTGTTGCCAAGCTGATAGTGGAACCTCAAGAGATCTATAAGGTCTATACTCTCGCAGAGTGGCAGTGGCAGTATACTCGTGAAACAAATTGTCTGTTCCATCGACTGCCGGAAATGTGACTCAAGAATAAAATACCTCGAAGGAATGCTAGAACTACTTCAACAACAAAGATTAGCGCCACACCCGCATCAGGTACTCCATATTGAGTTATATAAGCCCTGAGCGGTGCGCGGTTAGGAGGCGCAATAACAATCGTCATTCTAAATAAAGAACAGAACAACCTATGTGTGGCAGCTCAACAAAAAGGGTAAAAGAAAGAGAAAGACCTTTTAAAATTCAAGCTTGAAAAACCTATATAAAATATCACAATATAGGAGGCCACACGTCACAGCTGTCTCCGGAAGCAGAAGTGGGGAGATTGTGGACAAGCACAAGCGCTACTCGGGAGTCTTGCAGATAAGAACCAGACCAAATGTTGGTGGCGCCATGTTGTGGGGGTTCTGCACATACACAGAACTATGCACAGGAAAACAGGACCTCTGTGTATAGGGGTTGTACCTTCCTACCACCTTAGTACCCAAAATCCCCAAACCGACTAGCTATAGGGTCTCATTCGTTCTACATAATCACGAAGCTACAAATGATCAGACAACCCAGAACACAACACTCCCCACTCTCTCAGGAATCGCAATAGCAAGACATACCCTTTCGCTCACTCACTCGTACTTGTCCACAATAAGGATTGTCAGAGTCACTGTATAGTTCAAAGTATTTATTTTAACTATTCTGCTCTATAATGCAGTATACTAGCCACTACCAGCAGCAAAATGCATTAACCTAACACAGTTAGCATTTTTACAATACCATAGAATATGAAGGGTGATGTCATCATATGCAGACAGTGGAAAAAGGACTATAATGCCTAACCACCCTCCCCTTGGTAAGTTGAAGTTTATTATATAAAGGAAGATCTCTGGGCTTTGTCAGCAGTCCCCATACCGTAGAGCCTTGATGGTGGGGTTACACCATAGGAACAGCATAGCTCTTCTCCAAGGAAAGAACTCTCTCCAAAGGTGTGTGAACAACATGCATCCCCGTAATATCAAAGCACGAGCGTTCCAGCAGGGCAACTGTGTTGAGCATGTTTTGTCTAAGTGCTAGGGACTGACCAGAACAGAATAACAAGGGTCCAGCCCACCCGCCGGACGTACGACGCCACCACCCTCAACGCACTCAACGCCGGCCGAATCCCAGGATGCTACCAAGCCACCCCGAGACGCACCCACGGACCCTTCTGCTGCAACTCCTGCAAGTTCACCTGCATCCGGACCTGCACTACTCCAGCACCAACCAAGACCAAGACGAGCAACAGCAGCAGCCACCTGAAATGCATCCTGCTCAACACCCGCTCCGTCCACAGACACGCCGTCGAGCTCTGGAACCTGCTCGACACCACAGCCCCAGACGTCGCCTTCCTCACGGAAACCTGGATGAACGCCTCCTCAACGCCCGACATTGCCATCGCCATCCCAGACGGCTACAAGATCATCCAAAGGGACCGCACCAACCACACCGGAGGAGGCATCGCCATCATTCACAGGAACACCATCCGCATCACGACCAACACCGACGACACCCTCGCACCCGCCGAGCACCTGCACTTCCAGGTCCACATCAACCCCAAGACCACCCTCCGAGGCACCCTCATCTACAGACCCCCGGGACCACGCACACAATTCAGCGAAGACATCGCCGACTTCATCAGCCCGCACGCCCTCCCCTCCGCTGACTACATCCTCCTCGGGGACCTCAATTTCCACCTGGAGAACAACAACGACCGCAACACCACCACCCTGCTGGACAACCTCGCCAACCTCGGACTCAAGCAGCTGGTCACCACCCCCACCCACTACGCCGGACACACACTCGACTCCGTCTTCTCATCCAGCAAGGACATCGCCTTCAGCCACGCCACCGGACTCCACTGGACGGACCACAGCTGCGTCCACTTCAGCTTCAGAAGGACCACGATCCACCACCACCAGCAACAGGTTGCACGCAGAAGCTGGAACAAGATCACAGCCGACCAGCTCGCGACCGCCCTGAGCAAGAACCCACCCACCAGCGCAACAAACCCAAGCCAAGCGGCCACCAACCTCACAAAGTGGATCAGCGACTGCGCAGACGACCTCGCCCCTCTGAAGACCCCGCCTAGCAGACCCGCTAGCAAGAAAGCCCCATGGTTCACCGACGAACTCAAGAGCTCCAAGAAGAACTGCCGAGCCCTCGAGAGAACCTGGCGCAGAGACCCAACACCGGACAACATGACTGCCCTCAAGCTCGCCACCCGTAAACACCACCAACTCATCCACGCCACCAAGAAAACCGCATTCAAGGAACGACTGGACAACAACGCACACAACAGCAAGGAACTCTTCAACATCGTCAAAGAGCTCTCCAACCCCAACGCCGGGAACAACGACATCACCCCTTCGCAAGACCTCTGCAACTCCCTCGCCTCCTACTTCCACAACAAGATCGCGGACATACACAACAGCTTCAGCACTCAACCGACGCACGCCACGACCGAACCCCCGCCCCCCACCACCACCCTCCGCGCCTGGACCCCGATCAGCACCGAAGACACCGTCCGCACGATGAACTCCATCCACTCCGGATCTCCTACCGACCCCTGCCCTCACCACGTCTTCAACAAGGCCGACGCTGTCATCGCACCCCACCTGCGGGACATCATCAACACCTCCTTCGACACCGCTACCTTCCCGGAGAGCTGGAAGCACGCCGAACTCAGCGCTCTACTAAAGAAGCCATCAGCCGACCCCACCGACCTCAAGAACTACCGCCCCATCTCGCTGCTCCCGTTTCCTGCAAAAGTCATCGAGAAGACCATCAACAAGCAGCTGGCCGCCTTCCTCGAGACGAACGGATCCCTCGACCTCTCGCAGTCTGGCTTCCGGGCCAACCACAGCACCGAGACCGCCCTGATCGCAGCCACCGATGACATCCGAGCTCTGCTTGACAACGGAGAAACAGCGGCCCTCATCCTCCTAGACCTCTCCGCGGCCTTCGACACTGTCTGCCACCGTACACTAGTGCAGCGACTCAGCAACGTCGGAATCCAGGAGAAGGCACTGGAGTGGATCATCTCCTTCCTCGCCGGTAGGACACAGAGAGTCCGCCTCTCCCCGTTCAGGTCTGAAGCCACCGAAGTCATCTGCGGCGTTCCCCAAGGCTCCTCGCTCAGTCCAGCCCTCTTCAACGTGTACATGAGCCCCCTCGCAGACATCGCACGCCAGCACAACCTCAACATCATCTCCTACGCCGACGACACCCAGCTGATTCTCTCCCTCACCAACGACACCGCCAGAGCCAACCTCCACGAAGGGATGAAAGAGGTAGCCGAATGGATGAAGAACAGCCGCCTGAAACTGAACTCGGACAAGACGGAAGTCCTCATCCTGGGATCCTCACCCTCCGCCTGGGACGACTCCTGGTGGCCCCCCGCCCTAGGCAGCGCACCCAAACCAACAGACCACGCATGCAACCTGGGCTTCATCCTGGACTCCACCCTCTCCATGACCAGACAAGTCAATGCCGTCTCCTCGTCGTGCTTCAACATCCTGCGCATGCTACGAAAGATCTTCCGGTGGATCCCCACCGAGACCAGGAAGACGGTCACCCAGGCCCTCGTCACCAGCCGTCTGGACTACGGCAACTCCCTCTACGCCGGAACCACCGCCAAACTCCAGAAAAGACTTCAGCGGATCCAGAACGCCTCAGCACGACTCATCCTGGACATCCCCCGTCGCAGCCACATCTCCGGACACCTGAGAGACCTGCACTGGCTCCCGGTCACCAAGAGAATCACCTTCCGTCTCCTCACCCACGCACACAAAGCCCTACACAACCAAGGCCCAGGATACCTCAACAGCCGCCTCAACTTCTACGCTCCCAAACGCCAGCTTCGATCGACCGGCCACGCCCTCGCCACCGTCCCCCCGCATCCGAAGAGCCACCACAGGGGGACGGTCCTTCTCCTTCCTCGCCGCCAGGACGTGGAACTCCCTCCCGACCCACCTCCGCCTGACCCAGGACCACCTCGCCTTCAGGAAGCAACTCAAGACCTGGCTGTTCGAGCAGTAGCGGACCCCCCTCCCCCAGCGCCTTGAGACCCTCTGGGTGAGTAGTGCGCTATATAAATGCTTGATTGATTGATTGATTGATTGATTGATTGATGTTTATCGACCTTGCACATCGTGTTCAGACTAAACTCCAGGAACAGCAGAGAACGCAGAAAGCAGACAGTTCTCATGTGAAAGGCACAAACAGAGGCTTGCAAAATAAAGCTATGTAGTAACGTGCGCAAAAGCAGCCTTATGGCAGCAGAGCTCATGCTAACTTAGCAATGTCGAGAATGACCCTAACGGCCATATAAAAGTATTACTAGAAGTTTTAGCACCTTCTAGATCTGGCGACGGATTAAGATAAGGTGGTGGACGTGATGACAACATAGCATCTAAGAGATCATTCCCAAAATCACTATTGGTACTAGAATTTTATGCAGCATTGTCATCTTCATTTCCCTGTTTTCAATTCTTTATAGGCATTTCCGTTGTTCATGCAGGGTACATCCTAGCTTCCTCAACAATACATTTCCTCCACCTATGCTGTCCTTCGTCCCATTTATCGTCAGCTTAATTGCGTACTACTCTCTTTGCTCTATTCTGATAGTCTTCTTTCTCTTTTGCATGTGCTGCACATTCCCAAGCATTTAAGGCTTCAAACTGTGCAGGTCTACGAAGTAGTTTCATGTCATATAACTTTCCCCTCAAATTCCCAATAACCCTCAGGTTAAATGTGCCATATTATGAAATCTTAATGCTCCCTCTTTTTCGGTGATCTTGTGCCATTGACGAAGCTACAGACAAGTGAAGCCCTATCTTTGTCGCCATGTAATGGCTTGGCGTACCATCCGGTGGAGCTTCCTCGCCCTCACTGAGAGGAACTCGCACCTCACCCTTTATTAAATCTCTAAGGCCTCTGAAACTTTTAATGATTATAGCAATTTAACAAGAGAAATGAACAAGATTTAATTTCAATATGTTTCAGTGTTTTGTCTGAATGACAAATCAATACAGATTAATATTTGTCTTGTGGACTTATCACAACACAACACCTGATGACACACCAACCAATCCCAGTGCAACACTTCGCACCAGCTGACGTATCCCAGCACACTACTCTCTGACGCAGTGCTCACTCCTTGCAGCAGTTCTCCCTCCTTCATAAGTTTCTCATACATTAACTTTTCGTAAACTCTAAACAAGCACAGTAAACAAATAACTCTTGTCTACTCCACTAAAAAATACAAAGTAATCACTCACATAAGAAATAGTCGGAAGTAATATTTCCCAACCTCCACATGCACACGCACATGTAATTTCGACCAGCAGAAATCACCCTGATTAATGCAGCTTTGCGCAATAGGGTGTATGAGCACCGATCACTATTAGTACAATCACAACAATCAGTTACGGGTCCCTATCTCAATTGTGCGATTGATTATACCTAGGGCTTCAGGATCTGCATTTATACGGATTTTTACATATAAATACAGACGGAAAACTGCTTTTCCTTTGTCTGAATTTATATTTAGAAACGCCAAATACTAGTAAATGTTGCCGCGCTGCTGTGCTTCATAGTTGCCGCGCTACGCCACTGTTCAAGATGCTTGAAATTCCTTACACTTTCTCCCAATCAGGGTCTTTTAGTGACCTACTGGCTCAGGGTCTTTTAGTGACGGCCGTCACCCTGAGCCAATCGAGTACAGCGCCACACCGAGTGTCTATGCGCTGACGTCTGCAGCCCACAATGTGTAATCTCAAAGGCTGCATCGGGAAGGGCACCAGATTTCCCCAGCAGCTAACACAAATTGCCACTGTCCGTTTGAGAGGGAAGTAATATGTCATTGCACATGTGCACTAGGGGTTGGGATAGTGTTGGGCAGGTAGGATTCAGTGGCTTCTTTTCACTAGAGACGGATGCTCTTGCTTTATGATTTCTTGCAGGCTCTCATATTTACTTGCGCTGAGTGTAGCAACGGGAACCTCCCTGCGCGTACATTAATGTTCACCCATTCTTATCATTAACACTCTTTGCAATTCTCAGTCTAGGCGAAGCCTTTCGAACCCAGACATGCCCTTGGCTCAGCAAAGACTTTTATGATCGCCTAATTACATCCGGTTTACTGCTTCTCTCAGTGATAGGAACAGGATAAAACGAGAGTTAATCTGAATAGAATGTGAGCTTGAAATCCCCAGGTTTGCGCAGCATTCCTGACTGACAGATTAGGAAGCAAAGAAACCTCTACACCTTGTAAACAGAAAATTATTTCTTAAATGAATAAAAGAAGGACCACGATAAGATTAAACCACTCTGGCAGGGCATGCTTTTGTCAAACAAAGCCAAGATTTAAGGTTTAAGTTGCTGCTCTGAACGGTACTGCAGTGTCACCTGTTTGCCAACCCAAAATTTAGAGCAGCTGCAGTTTCAGTCACTATTCACTAACATAAGAGGAAATCTGCTCAGATTTTACCAATGTAAGCCGCTGGCTAGAGCTGCCGACTTTGTAGCTGGGAAACCAAGGTTCAAGCCTCGGGTTTAACTGCACACAGGCGCGTAATGCCTATCTGGCTCAAAGGGGTTCAGACCCACCCCCCCACCCCGTCGTGTGTGTCAGCCCGGGCTGGCGACCGTCTTATTGCAGCCGAACCCGAGTACTTCACAGGTCTTTAAAAGACCATTTACTTGTTAATGAGGCTTTGTTGTGTTTTAACCCCTTCTTAGAAACCCTGCATCTCCACTCTGCCTATTGCTGATAGAATCACCCCCCCCCCCCGATTTTTGTATTAGCCCCCCCCCCCCCCCACAAATTTTACTCTAGTTGCACCTCTGGATCAGGTTTAGGTTGAGGTTTAAGCAGGGCTGGCTGTTCCTTTCATCCTTCTGAGGACGGTATAGCTCAGCACCATTGTTGAGTTGGATTAGTAAGTTGCCTGCTTGATTTTGCTCGTAACAAAGCCACTCGTAAAAATGTCTCTCATAATTTCACTGAAATTATGAAAATGTCACACATGTCAATCTGAAACCTTAGCAGCTATGGGTTAGTCCACTCCGCTTCCAGTAAAAACAATTGGGCTGACTTAAAGCCACGTTAGAGCTAACGTTAAGCATGGGGCTTGCTCTGTCACAACCGGTATTTGTCTTACAGACTCCTTCATGGGTTGGGGGCGCGTGCATTATGTAGTTTATTTCACTTGGGCCCGGGTTCTGGCGCTGGCAAAAGCAGACATAAATCATTAATGGTAGCCGAGTCTGCCTGTCTTATCGGCGCTCGTGGCTGCTCAATTGGTGATTAAGATAATTGCCATCTCCTGCAGACAGTGCCTATACTACAATGGCAAAGTTTTCAGATGAATGTATTGTGTTGACCAATAACAACCGGGCACATGCGTGCATTGTCGATTTAAATAAATGTGGAAAAATACTAGCTGTAGCGTCGTCTTTTGCTTGTCACAAAAATAAATATGGGTAAGTGCAGACTGAAATGGCAACAAAAATAAATACCATAAAACCAGGAGCCCTAATTATACCTCACGAACAGACACCACAAAACTTAGCAGACACGTAAAACCACAGTATTATCTATCCCAGGACCTTTCATTGGAACAAGCCCTATAACTTCAGCATTAAGCACATATACACATTTACACAACTGGATCATGAACCTCACCACAACGCAAAACACACAACCTTAACCTTGACATAACAATTGCAACGCACAACTCTATTGATGCTCACTCCACCACCACTGCATACGCCTTTGAAATCTCAGCGGCTCCTTCAAAGTTGGGCTGTGGACTTTAAGGAGATGGGCACTTTTAAACTTGGACATGTTTATTCAGTCTAAATTTATGGACTATTATAGCTCCTTTTCCCCTGTGACAATAACCGCCACTCTGCTACCACTTGCTGAAGCTGGTATTCTTGTATCTCAAACGTCTGGTACAATCATCATACTAACCCGCCATTGGTCATATAGACATTTGTTAGTTGACAAGGAGAGTGGATAAGAGCTATCATTTAAATTCATTTTCATAAACCGAGAAGACCAATTGAGACTTCACAGGAACCGTAGAAGAGAGTTAAAGGGAAGAATTCCCAAAATTTGTCCAAATCATATCATTAGTCATTAAGTATTCAAATCTCTGGCTTCGATATTGCAGATTTAGATAACCTAGGAGTCGATAATTCCAAACAAGATAAAACAAAACATTAATAAGAAATACAAATAGGATGCAGAATATACAACAAATTTGTTTCATAAAGGAAAATCCCTCTTCTAAATGAAGGTAAGTTAAGTTGTGGAAGGCATCCAGCTTAAGCAAAAAGGATAAGGTGCCAGCTTCAGAAACATTTCTGATGAAAGAATAAAAATGCTTGGGCACGAATCTTTTACACTTCAATCGTGAAGATTCTCTAATGCACAAAGTGTGCGAGAGAAAGTGTGCAGGGAAGTCCTGCAGTCCGAGTCTGAGCCCCCTAGCTCTTGTCTAAGGAACACACGCTAATATTATTCAACAGAACATTAGTTGGAAAATTTCAGTTGGATCCCTCTCTCGTGAACCAATCACTTTCTACCAAGCTCTGGCAGCAGTTAAACTCTCATATTTCTCAGGCTATGACAATGGTGCAAACATTACTACCTCCTTTAGTTGTTACATTGAACAGAATCATGTAGTTCAGACAGCTCTTCCCAAGAGTCGCACTTCCTGACATCTTCCTCTCAATAAGAACCTCACTATCAGTTGTCTAGGACTTAACAAATACCCATTCATTGGCTAACAGAAGGCTTCTGGAAAATTACAGCATCTGCAGTGGGAAGAAAAGAAAAGAAAAACAACTCGACTTATAATAACTAAGTGTTGTTACCTGCTACAAACGGAATTGTTAAACATGCATGTTATTTAACGTGATAAATTGCACTTTTGTTAAAAGAAAATTGTCTAATTTACAAAATGAATAATTACGCTCCATCACTGTCCAACATGATTTATCTTTGGGCGACCGTTGCTCCAGTTCCTCACGTCTCTCCTTTCAAGATTTTGCATCATTTTGCGTGTCTTCTATCATGGGACGAGCCCTCCGGAACTCCTTCTTCCTCCTGGGGTTTTGACTCGCATAATCTCAATGTGTTTTTAGCTCCGACGAAGCCCACATTTTGATCCTTTTGTGTGCTCTCATGTATAGGTTTCAATAGTACACCTGTAGATATTTTATGTACTGGAGTTAGTCTTTCTGTCCCCTCTCTAGTTTACAGTGATGCGGGTTCCAGTCAGAAGGACCTCCCTCGTGTGCTTGTGCACCCAGCTTGTGCTTTCGATGGATACACAATGCAGTCTCCTCTAACTGCTAGCAGGCCCCACAGCATTGCCAATTCCATCCCATCTGCAAGCTGTCCTTCCTTTGCAAAATCCTCTGTATATATTGTTTATGTCTATACCCCAATTATCATGACAACAAATGTAAGGCCCAGGCGACTTGCTGCAAGTGCTGTTCTTCCCTTAAAATTTGCAGCACCCGCTATTGCTGCTGTCTGAAAGTCATGACACCAGTGTGATGCAAGTGCTAGTGTTTTGGAGAAACTTGGTCTAAATAGAACACTAATGAGAGTAAGTTTCCCTTCAGAACTTCCCCTATATGATTTTCTGCCTCATTCTCCTGCACTATTAATGCGTTATTCCAAAGAGTCTTTTGTGAAGGGGGCACCACAAGGATTTCTCTTGCCAGGTTCTGCAAATCCCCATACAGAATTGCGTGGCAGGAGGTGAAAGATGTGATACCTTACTACTAAACATTTCATCTCTTAGTAATTAATGCTTGACTCTTTGGCCAATCAGATGCCCCTATTTTTCTTATGGAGAGATAGCTAATTGGTGACACTTTAACCTCTATTATTGATATGGGGGGCGGCTGCATCAAGTTGTTCCTTAGGTTTGTAAACTAGTGATAGACATTTGGAATGACTCTCTACAGGCAATCTGGTTTTGGGACAGACTGAAGAGGAAAACTCTGCTTTGGAGGAGGATCCATATGCTCCATTGTCCTCTCTTCGAGTATTCTCCAGGTGGAACCTCATTGGCATTTCATGACTAAAAGTCATTCTATCACAAATAGGCCTTCTCTTGTTTTGTGTTTAAAAATGTGTTTTTGCACTTCATAAAACACAATTCTTCTAATCTCTCCAACTATACCATAGCATTATGCCATACTTCGGAATGGCTAGGGAGATTGCTGAATTCAGCCCCTTTAATGTATGCTGATGATGGGTGATTTTTGGACTAAGAAAATATCTTGCATCTGCAGATCTTCAGTGATGGAATACCAGACTTCTTCAGTTTTTTTGGGCGGTATTAGAGTGGGATATGAGAGAACTATCGGAAGACGTTATCTGGAGAGTGGTCCTTATGTTGCTGAGGGCGGTTGCTATCTTGTCCCACTATCACCTGATCCAATTGAAATACCTAAACAGAGTATATTTCATAAGAGGCTGATGTTCAAAATGGGATGAGACTCATCCCCGGAATGTGTTGAGTGCCTCCATGACTGCGCTACTTTTCTTCATACAAACTGCGCATTTCCAGTCATCAAAAAATTGTGGAGGGAGGTTATGAATACTCTAGGATTGGTGCTGGGTTAGCCGGTACCATATAGCCTGACATTACACATATTTGAATGCATAGTTGCCAATGTGTATCTGAAAACACTGTTACATTTGCGGCTGGTCCTCGCTAAACAAGACATAGATCAACATTGGAGAGCAGCAATGCCCCCTACAGAGAGTGGCAGCAGGTCATGAATAGATGTATGTTTGTTGCAAAACTTTTGTATGATTCGTGTAGTTGTCCCTGAAATATAAAAAGGTATGGAAAGCTCACTTTCACCTGGAATGAGATCCCCGAAACCAAATCCGTTGCCATCTTAGAATTGAGTGTTTTTCTGCCTTCCCTTCTACATGTTGTAGGCTATTATAGGCTGCGCCCACATCTCCCATCTTCTAATGTATTGTTGTCACATGTTTGCTATCTGAACTGTCTGGTAAACATATGTTGTATGCAATTTTCATGTATATTTGACCTCGCATTTTCAAATTTGCTTGAACAAATTCAGAATAAATCACTTTAACTCTTATGTTGTTTGATAGAGCGAACTTTACGTTTTGGTGCTTGCTCCAAGAGAGTCATGCCTCTTAGGGGCCTCAGCATCTTTGCTTGGTGTTATGTATCCTGTTAGCATTGCTTTTCATGCATTCCAGCATTTGTTCCAGTTTCATCTCTCTTGTAGACCTCCACAAAAACATATGTAGCTGGTCTCACTGAAAGATACTCTCTTTATGTAGATGATCTGTTTGCCCAAATATTAGTTATCTTATTGTCATTACAGAGAGGTAAGAGTAGGCACCAAGTTCAATAGGCCTTTATGTTTAGCTTCATCTCCAAAGCAATACAAGACAGAATTGGACCTCCACTGTGGGTTGTAGTTCTTGCCTTGTTAACCTCATCTCAGGAGTGATTGGGTTGTAGTTTCGATCAGCTGTGATAATGCTTTTCAAGCGATGCCTGTGTCAGCTTCCACCCACCTCAAAGGCCTTTAAATCTGAGGTATTGAACATTACCATGAACCGCTCCATTTGGATTGAAGGCATTGAGGTAAAACCTTAGTCTCTCACTATTTCCTTCAACCCCTCAGATCTGTCTGTATTGATCAATAGTTCTAGTAGTTACGGTATCAATATTGGTAGATAGATGTTTAACCTTCAGGTGACGAAAATATCATAGTTGTCCAGTAGCACTCTACTAATACCTTGAAAGCACACAACCTTCACGGGCACACGCATCCTCAAAAACTGTCAATCTCATTCATATTCATGCAGACATTCATTCAGATAACCACAGCTGCATTTATTGATGCTAAAAGTTCCTATCTGAGGGGATCTTAGCAGGAAATGCTCAACCTGTTGTGAAGCATCACTTGTTCATCAATGTCATAGGTACTTCACAGGAATGAAAGGAAGTAATAATGTACAGCAACCTGTGCATACTGACCTCTCCACCCAGACTACATTGTAAATGATTAAGTATACTTTTTTAGAGGAGTCCCTCTGAATGCCCATGAATGCAAAGACCTTCATATCTGTATTTGCATTCTCAATATACTAACATGGCAGCCCAGGGTCAGGGAGTGCAAAGTGTTAAAAAAATGCCATAATGTGAAAGGACATTTGAGCAAGTAGCATTCCACTGGACAACTGCCCGGCAATGCCGGCATATGATATGTACCAAGTCAAAGCTGTCCATCATTAATGATGAGCAGTTTCCACTTTGCAAATGTATACTTTCCCCTTTGAGGTGCCATTATGCATTCAATGGTTTGCCACCGTTTTTGCAGCCACAGACCACTGATATTCCATTGTGATTCACAAAGAGGGGGGATACCTTTGTCAGTCCCCCCATTAACTTCCTTATCACAAAGATATTTACGATTTGTAATGTACTTTTTGTTCTTTACTGCTTTGATACATCAGCTGCTAGCTTCTTACAAGTAAAGCAGCAATCGTAAGATCCGCAAAAGTCTGTCTTAATCTGAAGATAACAGGGTTATGTTTGAATGTTTATGGAAGTTTAGTAAAAGTAACATAAGAGAGATAATTGCTATGGCTGCTTTCAGTTCGAATAAGAAAATGCACATTTCTCTTATAAGGATATTGATGGTCAAAAGCCTTTTGATAGTATTGATTTTTTTCTGGATCAAGAGCTGAGTAGAATCGGGGTTGTTCCCAATTTTAGAAGAATGCTGGGGCCATACAAATTAATGAGCAAGGAAGTAAAAGTTGAACAGGGTGAAATCAGAAACTTTTCAACTGGAAAGAGACAGGAGCATTCTCCGCACATCTGTTCAGTTTGCAGAACAATAATATTGTAGGGATTAGGTGCATGTGATAAGGAAATGAATCCTGAAGACCACATAGTGTAAATAGACGACTCCTTTTACTTGTGTGCTGGCTGTTGACAATTTACTAATTTTGTTTGTGATGTATGGGCTCATTGAGGTGTTTGTATAGAATTATCTCTTATTTGGAATAAAGGTTTGCAGTTTGTGTTGTCTTCATACAAATTCTGGTGGTAGTGAACCTGAGCTGTCGGTGTTATTGAAGGACCAATTTAAGGTAGTGATTCTGATATGCATGGCCTGTTGCCCTCGGCTATTTCAGCTTAGGAGGTTTCATTAGCTAGAAGAATCTGAGATTCAAGCTCTTTCTGCTTGATGAACCATAGATGAGTTTTCACTTCAATGAATTGGTCTTCCTAACACATCCCTTAGTTGGGTCAAATTGTCAAGTAAATAACATAACGTGTATTTGTAAAGGGCACTATTTTTGAGACTTTCAAAATAGGGTTTGTACGTGGCCAAAAGGATTTTTGCATGCGCAAACGGGTCTTAGACCCGTTTACGCATGCAAATATCCGTCATACATGAGAACGCTAGGGGGCGCGCTCGCGAATGGACGCCTTCTAGAAGGGCTCCCGCAGTCCGGTGCTATTACTCCGGCAATTTATCCTTTTTGCGGGCACACCTGGGTGCCGTCATTGCCCACGAAGGTCCAACTAGATGGCGAGAGTGCGCGGACGGGAGTAGAAGGTCCTAGCTGCCGGGAGACTGCCGCGAGGGAACTCGAAAGTTGCGGCGGATGCGATGCCTGAAGCTGCTGTGCGGAAGCCCCGGATCGGGCTGACAAGTGAGGCCGTGGCTGGCAACGAGGTGGAAGGCCGCGAACGACTGAGACGAGTTGGACGGCCCCCCGGACCCGTAGAGACCTGGAGGGCCGGCGGGAGCGGACCGGACGGCCAGACTGACGGGTGAGAGCGAGCGGGGGTCACTCCTCCCCCCCCCCCCCCCCCCCCCCTCTAGACCTCCGGAGTGATCACAGGGCCGGAGCACCCGAGCGGGACCTGGCGCTGGCCTGCGTTGGGTGAAGGGCCCCTGAGGCAAGAATATTTTTGGAAGCGGGGACGGCGGGGGCGTCGATCCCTCTCCCCCCCCCCCCCCCCCCCTCGTCACTGGGAGAGACACAGCACGTAGTGCTTTGGACGCAGCAGGGGCCATATCGGATGGGCATTGGGCCTGGTGGGGGGAAGACCGTGCCGTGATGGCTATCACCAGTGTTGATGTGCTGCCCCCCCAGGTCTGAAGATTACGGCTGGTGCCCCCTGCTCGGGTGGGTGTGAAGTTTGATCACACGTGGCCTACGCCACGAAAGCGAAACTGGTGTAGTGGCGAGGGCGATCCACTCGAGACCTGGGCGCGACCGGCATTGCCAGCATAGACGGACGGGCACGGAGCCCCCTGGACTCTCGAACTGGCGAATTGAACCCTCACGAAGGATCACGAAGGATCGCAGGGAGGTGCTGCGGGGCCTGAGCTGGTGGTGTTGGAAACTTCTGCCCCGGGACAGCGATGGGCAAGACGGCCACTAGGCAGCCCAAACTCATGTTTGCGGCGAATAAGAAAGCGATTGCGCCTGAAGAGAAGTTGCGCCCCCCGGATGAGACGGCTGCCGCATCGGGGAGTGCTACGGATGCGGAGGTGAATTTACAAGCAGTACTTTGCGAGGTGCGCCAGGGGTTCGCGACCATCGCGGACAAGGTGGACCGGCTCTCGTCGCGCGTGGATGCGGTAGTGCATAAGGTGGATGCGCACGAGGGTCGCTTGAAAGAGGCGGAACAGCGCATATCGGACTCGGAGGATGTGGTGACCCGGCACTCGTCGCAGTTATCCAGAATGGATAACCTCCTACGTGTTATCGCAGCTAAAAATGAGGAATTGGAAGCGAGGAGTAGGCGAAACAACGTACGCATCGTACGTATTCCGGAAACGACAAATGTGGGCAAAATGGAGGAGTATGTCGAGAAGATGTTGGTGGCGGCGATGGGCTCAGAGGTATTCTCTACACACTTCATAGTGGAGCGGGCGCATCGGGCACTGGGGCCCAGACCGAAGCCGGGGGCGCCGCCTCGGCCGATTATAGCCCGGATGCTGAATTACCGGGATCGGGACGCGGCCTTAAGGGCGGCACGAAGTGCGAGGTCATTGGCATATGACGGAAACTCCTTCACGCTGTATCCGGACTTCACCCCACTTGTTCAAGAGGAACGTAGGAAGTTCCTTGTCGTCAAGAATAAACTGCGCAAACTGCAAATAGACTATGCTTTGCTTTACCCTGCACGCCTGCGGGTCACGTACCAAGGGAGGCAGAAATTCTTTACCAACCCACAGCAGGTGGAGGATTTCCTCAAGCAGCTCCAACGGACTCGGAGGTTGGAAGCAGGAGCGGACGATGATCTGGCCCCTGGTCGAGAGCCGCTGGCAGATGGGGAATCGTGAGTGGCCAGTAATGTATCTGCATATAAACTCATAGGTGAGCGTGGAGCGCTGCTTCAGTGCTGCGATTGGAACTTATCGTTGATGTAAATTGCAATGATCTCCGGGTGGGTCTGTTTGAGGTGGGGGACAATGGGTTAGTATGCTAGACGTTGTTTCCGGGGTCCCTATGGTTGGGGGTCCCTCTTAGTATGTGACGCAGGACCGTATTTTGGTAATGGATATCAGGATCTCATTAGGGGTTGACGGTATTCCTCAGGTTGCCTCTGATGCTAGCGCTGGACACCCCCTCCTGATTGCTGGGCTGGGCTACACGTGGTGTGGTTCGGGCGGGCTGTCATGGGAGGGGTCATAGTGGTGCCACCTAGATACGTTCTCGATGGGAAGTACCCTAGTATATGTTTTTGAGGTTGAGGGTTGTTTTAGCCCTAGTTATTGGGGGATATGTGGGAGGGATGGGGAGGGAACGCTGCTGGCAGGTTGGGGATTGCTTCAGTGGGAGGGGGGTGGGTACAAGGGTAGTAGTGGATGTCTGAATGATTGGAACTTGCGAACTGAGAGTAGAGCAACTAAATGGTATGGCGCTGGTCGGCTATGGCCTGGGAAAAAGCTAGGAATATACAGCGCTGACGGTGCGGGGGTTCCTGTGGCCGCATTGGCTGAATGTAGCGGGGGTGATGCGTGGTGTGGCTGCTCCTCCTGGTGGAAGCTGAGGTTGGGATGGGGTGGCAGGCTGGATCATGATTGGCAGACCGAGGATGACTGAACAGAGTCATAACTCTAGACTAACGGTTATGTCCTGGAATGTCCGTGGGCTGAATGATGCAAGAAAATGTCGGAGGGTGGTGGCCTATTTGGACCAGCATCAGGTGCAGGTCGCCCTATTGCAGGAAACGCATCTTAGCCCCCGGTCAGCCTACACTTTCGCGAATAGGTGGGCGGCAGTGCGTTGTTTCTCCTCATATTCTGGGTATGCCAGAGGTACGGCGATTCTGATTAAAAAAACGGTGCCGTTCGTAAGGTTGGGTGAACGCATGGATGAAGAGGGGAGATTCGTCTTGTTGTGGGGCAGACTGGGTACTGATACGATTACAATTGTCAACTGTTATGGGCCTAATGTGGACACGCCTGCGTTTTACACCACACTGTGGGGCGAGATACTGAATACTGGATCCATGCATATCATATGGGGTGGGGATTTTAATATCACATTGTCGCCTGGGCTGGATAGATCGGATGGTAGCCCCCAATATAACAGAAACGCGAGAGATGCGGTGGCGGGTATGATGATGGAAGGTGCCCTAATAGATAGTTGGAGGTATGCGCATGCTGGAGTCCGCGAGGGAACGCATTTCACGGTGTATGCCAACACTTGGGCTAGACTCGACTACTGCCTACTGTCCCGTGGACTGGCGGTTGATTTGGGCAGGGTGACGCATTTGCCGCGGTCCTAATCGGACCATTGTCCGGTGCTGGTGCAGGTAGCGATCCCGGGGTACGGCAGGGCAGCGCCACGGTGGCGTTTGCAACCCACGGCACTATTGGATCCACTATTCCAGACGGAATTGGGGGAGGAGATTGCGGAATTTTTTCCACGTAATAAGGGGTCAGTGGCCAGTGTTGAGACCATCTGGGAGGCGTTTAAGGTCACGATTCGTGGTTTTTATATCTCCAAGAGCTTTGGAGTATTGAAGTCGATACGCAGCACGCTTACCAAGCTGGAGGCCGAACTCAAGGAGCTGGAGTCTGCCATGGCCCGAGGGCCGATGGGCCCACTCCATAAGGAGTTTAGGGACAAGCTGTCGCAGTACGAGCGAGAGGCGGAAAGAGAGGCCAATTTCAGGGGGAAGCACTGGCAGGCCCGCCGATATTGTGAGGGGGAGAGACCTGGGCGGGCATTAGCAGGCATCACTAGACACTTACAGGGCGCCTCGCACATATTAGAGATACGCGCGCAGAGCGGAGCTATATATCAAGACACAAAGGGGATATTACGGCAATTCACTGAGCATTACAAGGGATTATACACAGCCCGTGACGTTGGCGAGGTCCAGTTTGGAGA
The DNA here is from genome assembly GCF_964204655.1 of Triturus cristatus. Lineage (NCBI taxonomy): Eukaryota > Metazoa > Chordata > Amphibia > Caudata > Salamandridae > Triturus > Triturus cristatus. Next base: position 528,682,620 of record NC_140582.1, on the reverse strand, counting down.
CTTCTTAGACGATATAGCTTTATGCTGGTTGAGTGATGAACACAGGCAATTTCTGGGAGCTCCATTTGAGCTTGATGAGATACGGGAAGCGATAATGTCTTTGAGTAATGGCAAGGCGCCTGGGCTGGATGGCTTGCCGGCGGAATTTTATAAATGCTATATAGACATAATGGCTCCTGTGCTTCGAGAGGTCTATGAGGACTCTCTGGAGGCAGGCGTGTTGCCGGGGTTGATGAGAGAGGTGGTGATCACCTCCCTGTTGAAACCTGATAAGGCGGCGGAGGATTGTGACTCCTATAGACCACTGTCCCTGATAAATTGTGATGCCAAGATTCTGGCGAAGGTGTTGGCCACGCGACTCTCATTGTTAATGACTAAAATTGCCCTTCCTGATCAGGCAGGATTTGTCCCGGGTAGATCCATCGCTAGTAACTTGCGAACGCTTTTCTCCCTGATTCAAACGATTGCGCCAGAACTGCCTGTCGCGGCTATATTCCTGGACGCCACCAAGGCGTTCGACTCAGTTGAGTGGAATTATCTATTCGCTATTCTGTACCGGATGGGTTTTCCCAAAATCTTTGTCGCTTGGATAAAATTGCTTTATACTGACCCCACGGCTAGAGTGTTGATCAATGGGGACCTATCGAATCCGATTCCTTTAACTAGAGGGACCCGACAAGGGTGCCCGCTGTCCCCGCTGCTGTTCGCCATAGCCATTGAACCTCTGGCATGTTGTATCCGACAACTCCACAAGCACAGTGCCTTCAAATGCTGTCAAAGGCAGATTGATGTGTCCTTATATGCTGATGATATAACGCTTTATGTGGTAGACCCGCAGACTAACCTGAATTCGCTGTTCCGCGAATTTGTGGTATTTGGGAGATTGTCTGGGATCCACATTAACTGGAGGAAGTCGCAATTTTTCCCCCTGACGGCCGCGGTCGGCCGATATGCACTAGATTAACCGCTGGAGTGGTGTGACTCGGATCTCCGATATCTGGGGGTGCGAGTTTCGACGACCCGGGAAGAGACTCTACGTCTGAATTATGGCACAGCCGTGAGCAAGCTGGCGGAGGATGTGTCGCGCTGGATCTCGTTGCCGTTGACCATGGCTGGTAGGGCTTCATTGATTAAAATGGTGGTGCTGCCTCGTTTTTTGTACTTCTTCCAGAACATTCCGTATTACCCGGGTGCGTTTTTCTTCCGGACGCTGCGCTCTGAGTTGCTGCGATTGTTCTGGGCTGGTAAGCAGCCCCGACTGGCCTGGTCGACTATCATCATGCCGTACAGTAAAGGGGGATTTGACGTTCCCGATTTTCAGGTGTATTATCTGAGCGCGCAGGCACACTTTGCATATCATTGGATTACCCCTACGCCCTGCATGCCGCAGCTGGCGGTTGAGGACTGGGTGGCTCGGCCTCTGCCGTTACAGGGACTCATCCATGGTCCAGTCACTGCGATCGAGACACCGCTTACCACCGTGACTTGCACGATTGATGCTTGGCAGCGTATATTGCGCAGGCTGACAGCCGGTGTGCTGTATGCCCCGCGGTTGCCATTGGTTTATCATCCAGGCCTCTCTCTGTTGCAGGAAGGCGGGTTCCGCGTGTTGTGTGCTAAGATAAAGATCCGATTCTGGGGAGATCTTTTCGAGAATGGTCAGTTTAAGACGAAGGAACAATTTTTCGCGGGGCATCAGCCTAATCCACTGGAGGTCTTTTATTATCTCCGGCTGCGGCAAGGGATGAGACTGGTGATGCCGCATTATCCGATGGAGCCAGAGGTGGTGAAGCCGTTGCAGGTTATGCTCGCCTCTACGGATGGTCGGCACTTGGTCTCTCAGTTATATGACAGTATTCGTGAGGGTGGTGGGACTGCAGGATGTAAAGCGCTTCACGGATGGACTGTTGAGATGGGTAGGGACATTACGGAGGCGCAATGGGCGTATTGCTGCAAGCTCACTTCCCAATATCTCATCCAGCTGCCGATTGCGCATTATCCATTGTAAGTTTCTGCAGCGCTGGTATTACACTCCTGTTAGGAAGTATCGATTTCGGTTGTCGGATTCTGATCGATGTGAGAGGTGCCGCTCGGAGGGGGCTGATTTTCTGCATCTTGCTTGGACATGTGCAGGGGTGGCTGACTACTGGCTGCAGGTCCACGCTGCGCTTACGGCCATGGTGGGGGATGTGGTTGAGCTCGACCCGCTAGTGATGCTGTTGGGCTATACGGTGTCGGTGCCTAAGGTGCACCGTAAATTTGTTAACATTGTGTTGTTGCTGGCGAAACGGCGTGTTGCATGTAGGTGGGGTAGGGGTCGCGCACCAAAGTTCAAGGAGTGGATAGAGGATGTTCTGTACTGTCAGGACCAGAATGCGATATATGCTGAGGTGCAGCCTCTGAAGAGTAGGGAAAAGGACATATGGGATCCGTTTCGAGCATATCTAGCGGCGCAGACTAGCTCCACTGAAGGGGGCAGTTAGGGGCTGTGGAGAGTAGTACGGACGGGTGTGACGTCCGGCTAGTGGGGGCTCATGGTGGCATGGACAGGGTGGAGAAGAGAAGAGTGGGGATTTGGGTGGCGGGGTACTCTGCTTGCGTACCCAGAGCGACTGGTATTGGTGTGACCCATGGTGGACTATGTGTATATATTGTGCCCCATGATTGGGGTATGTTGTCGGTACATGACCCAAGTGGGCCTAATGGACATTCCCTCGCTATGCGACCTGCGGATGCTCTGTATTACTCAACATTGACGTACAGAGGGGTGTATACAAACGTGCCGCCGGGCCCCCGGGTTGTCGGCTAATTGGCTGTGTAAACGATGTTTGAAATCTCAATGCAATATCTACTGTAGCCGGCCGGTGAGGTTGTAGGCGAATGACTGTATGGTTGCTGAAAGTTGAAATAAAGGTTTTTGAATCAAAAAAAAAAAAAAAAAATATCCGTCATACATCTGGCCCTAAATCTGTTAGGAGGCAATGACTGAATAGTAGTCATTTTACAGCTTGTGCCTAGTTTGTAGCTTTGCAGATTTTACCTATTACAGTCTCTACCCTTTGTGCAACATGAATGTACCAGCACGTGAGGAACTGATGCCTAGTTTGAGCTGCCTCTGTTGGAGAGCCTTTGTATTTAATAATTGTGACTGAGCTTCTCCCTATTTAGTACCCATTTCCCTCAAAGTTCTTAATAGTTGTGTGACAATAAAATGCTCTCTCCTTGGCAGGTTTATGCCAGAGCCGAATCTCCCTCCATTGATAGTCTATGACTCCAGATCTGTCCCTCCAAGTGTGGATCCGAAGCAGGTGGTGAACATAGATGTGATACAGGAGGGACTCCCTGAGCTACCTGCTGCTTGCAGGGAAAGGCTTGTCAAGCACTATGGAATCTTGCCTGAACATAGCTACACGTTGGTGGTAGGTATCAGGAAAACAGAAAAGGGGAAAACTGTCATAAAAAAAGTATATAACTTTTCACTTATAGGAAAAGAGCAGTGACTTCTTAGAATGAAAGTACGTGATGGTTGGTTTATAGATTTGATTGCGAATAAGCAGATAAAGAAGTCTCAATTAAATTCGTTAAAATTGTTTGAAACATCCTAATTTGAGAAAAATACATCCAGGGAAAGATATTTTTGAATTAAGTGATCCTGGAAAGGTTATATGACCATCTCCAATTTACAATTTCCACCTAAAACCAGCCTGCCCACCTCCCTTGCCAACAATTTGCTATGACCAGTTCTTAGGCTCTGCGAATTTTATTGCTTCTCATATTTTACTCTGAATCAACCTTTGGCAGGTTCTTCTCGAGTGTTTACCTGTTAACCCAACATTAGAACTGTGGTTGTAGGACCCCTTGCTCTCTGCTCCAGTTACAGATGCATGTTTGTAAGCGTGTATTATGACCGTCCCCTTATTTGTTCTATTGCTATATTTTGCAGGATTTAATCCGGAAGGTAGCACTCCTGTTACTTGTGCTACTTCTTGTTCACAGAATCCATTATAGGCCACTGTAGGACTAGCTTGTAGCCTGCTGTCTCTCGTATATTCATATACGTAGGGTGGTGCTGGCATTGTTTTGTTTTCATGGTTTTAAGTTCTTAAGGTCACTTAGCCTTTAGATGTTGTTTTGGATACCCTTTTCACCAAGTCGTTACTGGTTCTGTATAACCTCCATACAAAAAACAGGGATACATTCCCCCCACTAACACAATATATGTAGGCTATAAGTCCATAGTCCATAGATTAACTTGTGTCCACAGACCAAACACACAAAATGTTTTTTAAAATTATTTTTTCACATTTTCATTTATTTTCATAAAATGATGCTATACATACTGCTGTAACTGTAGTAGCAGGATTGCTACTGATATTCAGTTATTACATATACATCAGATATATTATAAAATAGACTTTGACACAATACATTTTATGGAAAGAGAACAATCCTGTGCATAAACCCAACTGTTATTAGATAACCAAACAATATTTAGAGTAAATTCAGATATATCAAAACAACAACAAATCATAAGGGAATGTTAAGAAAATACAACATAACCAAGACAGTGAAGCGCCTGTATAACCTCCAGCCTCCCATGCCTTTATTTATTCGCTTGCAATGGGCAGTGACTAGTTGTTTCATGGTGTTGGCCAGTGACTGGTTGTTTTATGGTGTCGGGCAGTGACAGGTTGTTTCATTGTGTCAGGCAGTGACTGGTTGTTTCATGGCGTCGGGCAGTGACTGGTTGTTTCATGGCGTCGTACAATGACTGGTTGTTTCATGGTGTCGGGCAGTGACTGGTTGTTTCATGGTGTCTCTCAGTGACTGGTTGTTTCATGGTGTCGGGCAGTGACTGGTTATTTCATGGTGTCGGGAAGTGACTGGTTATTTCATGGTGTCGGGAAGTGACTGGTTGTTTCATGGTGTCGGGCAGTGACTGGTTGTTTCATGGTGTTGGGCAGTGACTGGTTGTTTCATGGTGTCGGGTAGTGACTGGTTATTTCATGGTGTCAGGCAGTGACTGGTTATTTCATGGTGTCGGGCAGTGACTGGTTGTTTCATGGTGTCGGGCAGGGTCTGGGTGTTTCATGGTGTCGGGCAGTGACTGGTTGTTTCATGGCGTCGGACAGTGACTGGTTGTTTCATGGCGTCGGGCAGTTACTGGTTATTTCATGGTGTCGGGCAGTTACTGGTTATTTCATGGTGTCGGGCAGTGACTGGTTATTTCATGGTGTCGGGCAGTGACTGGTTGTTTCATGGTGTCGGGCAGTGACTGGATGTTTCATGGCGTCGGGCAGTGACTGGTTATTTCATGGCGTCGGGCAGTGACTGGTTGTTTCATGGCGTCGGGCAGTGACTGGTTATTTCATGGTGTCGGGCAGTGACTGGTTGTTTCATGGTGTCGGGCAGTGACTGGTTATTTCATGGTGTCGGGCAGTGACTGGTTGTTTCATGGTGTCACTGTTTATCAGCCGCTTATTGAGCAGCGGCAGATTACAGTGGGCTCATGGAAGTGCATGAGTGTGTTTTCTAAAGGAAGTTTCCACCTTTAGGCCGAAGATACGGCATAAACGTGTTGCACAAATAGTCATATCGCTATGTTTAGGGTACAGAGAAGCCTTCTGCGCTTACCTCCTTTGCCTATATTTCTCTACATTGCCAATTCCTCTGAGATGTGAAGGATTTGTCCCACTGCACATAGTCAAAGAGGTTAATTTAGGCCCCAAGACCTCTCGATTAAACAGCCGAGGTAATGCGCCCATAAATTATACTGTTGCTTCCTGCTAGTTTGGTGTCACAGCTTTCATCATTGGATCCCAGTCTTTTGCTATCTAGATGTTGTAAAATAGTCATGAAAGGTTTAGTTATGTCCTGATTATGGTCACTTTCGGAAAGTCTTACAGAAACTACACTGTAGGCATTCCTACGCGTTCTGGTCTCGTTTCTTAGAGGTTTATTGTGCTGTTCATTCACACTTGCCAGAGACGCCTAAACAGCTCTTTTGAGCTTCTCTTTTACTTATGGGCTAAGATATTTCATTGTGTACTGCACTATTTTATTGATTCCTTTGTCCGTCCTGAGAGTTTGAACGTGATGCCAAATTCTGTGTGAAGTCCATGCATTGCAATAAACGCCTAGAGGCGCTGCTGAATTTTGCACAGCCTGCTGGCAGACTCCTGCAGAATTGTCCTCATACGGTCTGTCTACCCGTACCCTTCTAAAGACTTTTGAGAGCTTCTTGTAAGTGCAAACAAATCCAGCCCTCAAATAACGCTCGTTCATTCAACCAAGACGATGAGGCTTAGAATGAAAGATGGCAATGTGAGAGACCACGAGACACCGAACTACAGATTGTAAATGTGGAAAGAACGAGACCAGCACAACTCAAATGTGCATTGCCTATATCTGAAGGGCTTGAAACCTGTGCAGAATGTAAAAAGAAAGCACTGCCGAGGGATATGAAGAACGAGAGGTGTTTATTCAATTTATTTTGAGTAAAGAAGCGAAATTGGCAAGATGTGGATGGACCTGGCTTTCCTCATCTACCCTCCAGACAGTGCGCCTTTTATGGGTTTGCCTAAATTTACAAGTGTCGATTGCTAAGCTTCCACAGAAAGGCCACTTTTCAGAAATGTATATTTTAGCAACATCTCTCCGAGTGGACAATTCAGTAAAAATCAATACACGCACTGAAAAAAGGGTCTTAAAAGTACTTTTGGTCTTTTTAAGGCCCATGGTTTATGTCAGCACAATGTTCAAATTACCCTTCCCGATTGGTAATTGTTTATTGCTGAATTTTGGGACTGATTGAGAAGGAGCTGCCTTCCCCTGCCCAACCGCCTTCCCTCTTGGCTCGGCCATTTCGGACCCCACTCTCTGCTCTGCTGAGGCCCCCCAACCTCCTGCCTGCTTCTCCTCCTTCACTCTCATCTCTTGGCCCCTTTGCTCGATTCATTATTTTTTGGCGCCTTTCCACTTTTGCCCCTTTGAGCTTCTGCCTTTCTCTGGCTGTTTTTAGGTCTCGACCTTGCTATCGCGTAAGCGATCGCAAGCGAGACTGTAGAAAGCGGGTTTAAAAAGTGCTCCCAAAAAGCGGATTGCATGGCTAGCACGCGCACAATCACGCGCATCGTACCGCTATGCAATCCGCCTTTTGGGAGCACTTCAAAGGGTCCGCTCCCCCGCCCCCAAGTGCGCGCGCGCCACGCTCCGCCCGCGTCACAAATTTGCTTTCACTTTCCCGGCGGACGCGAGCCTCCGGACCACTTTAGAAGCCGGGCTTGTTTATTATTATTATCTTTATGCTGCTTTCTTTCTATAAGTGATTAAAGTAAATGAAAATAATATGTTTTACGTGTAGGTAATCCCTGTCTTTATACTTCAGTCGTTTTACTCTCCATCAACAATTCTTGTTAAAGTAAGCACTTTTGATATATATCACAGTACTTCTTGCTCCCCCTTTCAGCCGAACGCACCCACTTTGCTAACGAACAACAGTAGATGGACGAGTAATATTTTTCATTTTCACAAATCGCTCGCACATTTGTGATCATTCACAAGACTGCGTTTGTGATCACGGCTGAGGTGTCGCCTTCACTAGAAGCCTGTGGGCGCTGCAGGAAGCGCTTGTTTCTACTGATGGCGGAAACGCGCCAGCGCTCTCTTTGCACTCACTGCGCCCTCCCTGAAGCAGGGGCAACTGCTGCTCCCATTCACCAGTGAGAAGTGCTCGATAGCGCCTAGAGTGGAGGGGCTCTCGCTCAAAAAAACTGCACCAAGCACGCGTTTGTGTCAGCCTCCAGCAGGCCCTGCGCCTAGAACATAAAGGCGCTATATGGTGAGTGTAGCAGCCTGCCTCTGGGCGACGTGCTAGGTTCACCCCCCCCCCCCCCCCACTTCATTCTCGTGGTCCTTGTCTATAAATCGTGCGCCACAAATCAGTGGCGTATAGTTCGGCACGGTAGACTTGCTTTGTGCAGCACCAGACATGTCGCCTTTCAAAACCCTTGCGGCGCTAGGAGACCTACTGTGCACATAGTTTCAGTGCCTCAATGCGAGAGCTGCATGATCTAGGATCGGAGGTGAAGCCACGTGACCCAGGAGGGAGTGGGGGGGTGGGCGCTGCGTCTGCACATGTGAAGCAAGCCTCGAAGCAGGCACGCACACACACCGAGCGAGGCTCTTGGGACCCCGACCTGGAAGAACTGAGGCTGACATTAAAGCACAGCCCCATGCCGATCCTCGCAGGCTGATTACGGTTTATAAGGGACACCCCATTATTCTTAAGACCTGGTACTCCTTTCATCATCCTCTAGAGTCTATTTGTAATTTGCTTGCAGATCGTGAATTTGCAAAATCCCGAAGGGTCTGGGGTTTGACACCGTGCATGGTTGCAGAACTCTCCCGTTAGAAACCCTTTGTTGCACCTGGCAGCACATCAGAGATCCACACGCTGGACCTTTTGGGCCAGCAGAGATCTCATTTTTTAAACCTCATCCCGGACATGTCCTGAATGCAAAGTGAAGAAATTCCTGACAGATGAAGTTCTTCTAATGTACCACAGAATGGAACCGACTCCTACTTTGAGGGGCGTTAATAGTGAATTAAGGCCCTTAGGCTTACAGGGCAACATAAATATAAAAGAGCAGCTTCACTCTCTGGTGCTGAGCACGGGTCATTGGGGTCATCTATCTAGAGCCCGTGTGCCTCATTTCCTTAAGGCCCCCGTTCTTGGGTTATCACGCACGAGAGGAGCCCTGCTGCCGAGGCGCACAAAACGCGTCCCCTTGCAATGACACTTCTCCTCAATCAGTCTTCTCCCCCTTACAGTCATTTATTCTTATCTGCCCCTGCCTCCAGTTTTCTCTCTCCTTCTCCCTCCCCCGTTTCTCCGCCCCTCTCAGAAGGGTATGCCTTTCTCTCCATCTTTCTACCCCGTCTCTCCTTTCATTTCTGGGACCGCCATTGCAAGCGTGTTCTCTTCCACCTCTCTCTTTGAACGGCTGCCTCTGGCGCAGCAGCTCTGCGAGTGTTTCCCTCCCCCCTCTCTCTTTTCTCACTCCTTCCCTCTCCCTCCTCTTTTCCATTTACTCTCCCCCCGCCAATCTTCACCACCGCTACCCCCTACCAGTCTGACGGCGAGAGGAGAGACTTGCTGTGAGAAACTGGCCTGAGTGATGTATGAAAAACTGAGTCAGCACCGTGAGGGGACTGGTTTACTGGGAAGCGCTATATTCAATCCAGTCTTATGTACACGCACATAACAAAATTTTAGGACCTGCCATTTAGAGGCAGACAGAAGGGGAACCGTATATGCTCAATGCATTAAATCTCATCCCGGCACATTGTAGCAAACGTGAATTAAAATTAAAGGTAACGTAAAAAGGAAACCTACTCTGGGTGCGAGGTGAGGTGCGACAGCTCTCCATACCTTCCTCCTTAACATTCCCCTGCTACGATACTTAGCTTTTAGTATCTACTATTGCGCTTCATTGACACAATAACAAAGTGCTGAATAGGGTAGAATGAAAGGCGTGGTACAAGGACACTCGTTTTAGGGGTTTAGATAACAAGGAGGGAGGGGTTCATAGGAAATGTAATGAGAAGTGGTAATACGTAAAAGCTGGCAGTATGGACATGAAGTCTACCCCGGCACGGGACACGGCCTTCCCTCCACGAGCGCCCCACTGTTAATGGCTGGCAGGACTGAGTTTAATATGCATCCCGCCATTGTATTTGTTTTTGTTTACTCCTCACGTTAGCAAACCGAGCTTAGGTGCCTGCAGTGAGATCAGCGGGTTTGGCATTCGGTGTGGTTTTGTTTTCCCGTTGCGATATCAGGGATGGCGTTGGCAGTGAGATCAGCAGCTTTACAATTGTGTGTGGTTTCTGTTTCAGGTGCCTGCCTGGAGATCAGATGTTTTTTTTTCGGTGTGTGGAGCTATTGGCATTGTAAATGACAATGCCTTTTATTTATATGTTTTCAAAACCAACACATAGATAAAAGTTGTGTCATTTACAATGCCAGTAGCTCAAAGTCTCGCAAATGCGAGACCTATTGCATTGCAAATGCTTGTTTGTATTTGCCTTTCTTTTGCTCTCTTACCTCTTTCTTCGCACCTTGTCTCTTTTTTCTCTCAGCCTGCTCGCAAACTACTTTCATTCACACTCTCACTGCTCTTTATTGTTTTGCACTCTGCCTCCTTTGTTTGTCTTTTTTTTACAGCCTCTTTTGCAGCTTTCGTTCTCTGATTTTGCCTCTTCCGATCTCTGGATGCCTTTTACTGCTTTTTTTGCCCCTAACTCTATGCCGCACATTCCACTGCTCTGTCTCGCCTTCCTCTCCTAGCTGCTACATCCTTTATTCTCCTGCTGCCAGGTACTGCCCCACTTAGCAGCCCCAGGCTCACCTCCTCCTCCGGCAGTGCGGATGCACTGTTTCCACGCCAGTGGCAAGCCCAACAATGCCCCGCCAGGAACCCTGTTCCTCCCCTCACCTAGAGATACTACTCTGCTGCAGCCCTCCATGCCCTGAACCAGGGCTTTAAGAGGGCTGGGTCTCACTGGGTCTGAGCACCGGCCCGTTTTTTTCCCCAGACTGCAGTGACAGCAGGCACATCGATGTACGTGTGGTGAGCGTTGTAGAGGAAGGGAAATCCTTTAAAGAGAGTCATTTTCTCTCTGGATTTCCCTTCTCTTTTTGAAACTCAGGAGCAGCAACATTGTCCTGGTGTCACCAGGGCTTTAAGTGGAAGTTTTTTCAATATTATATACAAGCCATAGTTGCTGCTTATTTATCTTATGCAACTAGCAACCATTGACAAAGCCAATAGTCCTGACTTGTAGGTATGATGTGACTGGATGCAATGACAGAAACAGCAAAATACAAGTTGGGCGGTACACTGTGCTAAACACAGATTTATAGTTTACGTGTTTTTAAGCCACTCCCTTAATTACATTTACCACGCACCTTTGAGAGACCCCCTAGTTTTTTCATCCCACTTAAAGCCCTTCCCTGAACCCCACACATCATCCCTGCGCTGCAGCCAGGTTTCCCTGGGCAACAACTATATTGCATTCTCCTGCACTACCTGAAATTTCTCATACATGCCCCCTACAGCTCCTCCCACCTGTCTCTCCTTTCCCACACCACCCAATGCCGTTGTATGACTGAACCCTGTATGCCTTTACAACGCAGTCACTACTTCCACTGTGACGTCACCACGTGTTACTTTAACACGCAAGTCGTTACAACGACTTGCCTTAGGGTGGTGCTGGACTTTGGAATATTATAAATTACTATTCCAACTCCAGGCTACGCAACAGTAGGGGAGGTGTTAGACTTAAAATCCAACACCAATCCAACTACGCGCCCCTTAGCAAGTTGTTGTAACGACTTGCATGTTAAAGGAGTGTATAGCAACATCTCTCTCGGGGTAGTGACTGCATTGTAAAGGCAAGTCGTTGTTCTGACTGCGGGGTAAAGAATGTTTCCCCGTAACGTCCATGACCAAACTCTTCACAACCCCCCTTGCTAGCACACACCGCACCCTGACCTGCCGCCTCCTTAAAAAACACCCACTTGTTTGTCAAATGCATCCCATTGAAGTCTAGGACCTCCTGTACAACCTCTTTTCGGGCCTGCCCTTCCAGACTGAAACCTGGCTCACCCGGATGTCAGCCTCCAACATCACAACACTGATTACCCTCCCCCCCCCACACTTCAACATCATAAGACAGGACAAAACCTTCAAACCCAGAGATGGACCAGCCATAATCATCAAAGCGAACATCAACTGCTCCATCACATCTGCAAACACGAGGGACCACTTGGAACACCTGGCTTTCAAACTACACATTTCCAGCAACCCCTTCTTGTGAACAGCCCTCCTCTACCAACCTCCTGGACCATGATCTAACTTCAGCTACTCCATCAAACATCTCGCCTTCCTGCTAGTACTCCACTCCAGCTCCTTCATCCTACTTCGCTATCTCAACTACCATCTGGAAGACCTCACAGACCCAAACACCAACAACGAGCTGGAGGGCCTGACCACACTTTGACTCATCCAACTAGTGACGGACCCCATGCATGCCGCCAGACTTCTCCTTGATCCCATCTTTCCAACTTGAGTGACATCACTGTGGACAAGTCCGCTCCCTTCACACAGACTGACCATGCCACTTAGACCTGTACATTCCCCACTTACATGGAACCACACCTCCCAAAACTGCCTCACGCAATTGGAACAGCATAATGGAGGAAACTTGGATCACACAGCAACAAGCCCATCAATCCCAACACCATGATGACCTAGCTCAATCCATCACCAGCTTCAGCATCTGGCTCACCTCATGCGCTGACCCCAGATCAGACCTAACCGAATGCTAAACAGCTCTAGCTACATCAAGGAAATCTTCACCATTGTGAAGGATGTCACTTAACCCGCTGCATGCTCCACAACCATCAGCCCCATCACAGGAACTGTGCACACAGCTCTCACTTTACTTTAGCGACAAGATCAGCCACATCTACAACAATTTCACCCCCAAGATGGACCCATGCTTCCTCGCAGCCCCCAACCAAATGAGATAAACACTCAGGAAACGACCCCTCCCCATGACCTCTTGGCCCACTATCACCACAACAGAAACTCATCGGCCATGCACTCAGAAGCACCTTCTGATCCCTGTCCTCACTTCATCTTCACCAGAATCCTGGACCCCATCTGCTCCACACTGACCCCAATTACTGCCAACTCCACCTCCAAAGGAATCCTCCTAGAGGCGTCTAAACATACTATTATACTGCCCTTTCTGTAAAAATCCCAGCCAGACCCAAAGGTAATAGCCAACTATCAGCCAATCTCCGTGCTACCCAACCTGGCTAAAGTCATGAAGAAAATCATCAGCAAAGTAGTGGATGACCAACTCAAAAACAACCACATACTGGATCCCTCTCTAGCCAGCTTCAGGCCCAACCACAGCACCAAGACCACCCTTATTACTACCACAGAGAACATCCCCCTGATCATGGATAGAGGATACACCGCAGCATTCACCCTGCTCTTATCTATCTGCTACTTTCGACACCTTCTTCCACCCCATTCTCATCCAATGCCTCTACGAAGCCAGCATAAGACGTCCCGCTCTCTGCTGAATCTGCTCGTTCCTAACCGGATGAACCCAGTCAGTCTAGCGCCTTACACCTCTGGCACCACCCATCTCATCTGTGGAGTCCCCTAGGATCCTCACTCAGCCCCATGCTGTTTAATTCCTACATGGCACAGTTCGCCAACATCATCAGAACCCACAGAATCTGCATTGTCGCTTATGACAACTGCACCCAGCTCACCCTTTTCCACTCTTATGAGAACATCTGAACCTATTTCATCATCTGCTTGTCTGAGGTCGTCAGCTAGATGAAGACCAACTGTCTGAAACTCACAAGACAGAAGTGGTTTTCTTCGGCAAGGATGCCTCACTATGCATCACTTGCTGATGGCCAGCTGACCTCAGTCCAGCACCCAGCGTGGCAAGCCAAGCCAGTAACATAGGGTTAGTGGTAGACAACCGACTGTTGATGACCATCCAAATCAACTCAGTCCTGCTTCCACACCCTCAAGGTCCTCAAGTACAACACACGCAGAACTGTCACTCAGGTTCTTATCACCAGCAAATTCAACTATGGCAATGCACTGGGTCAACATCCCTGCCCAGCTCACCACAAGACTATAGGTCATCCAAAATGCAGCAGCAAGACTCACACTCAGACTATCACCCCACATACAAATTACCTCTCATTACCTCTCATCTCAAAAACCTCTACCGACTCCCCATCCACAAACTCACACTCTTCAAGCTCCTGACACACATACAAAGCCTTACAAAATCTAGGATTTTATCTCTACAGACGCATCATCTTCCACACCCAAGCCAAAAACCTCTATTCGGCTAGATACCGTTTGCCCACATCCGCAGACCCAGATCTGGTGGGCACGCTTTCTCGTACCTGGCTCCCGAGGATTGGAGCTTCAGCAGGGCACCAGGTTATGAACCTCTGGAAAATACAATTATGCCTCTCATGCTATACCACTAGCTATTAAATAATTCCCTAGTACTTAGCAAGATAGGCTATTGCAGCAGCCTGCTAGTGTGCCTCCCTTAGTATTCCTTTACTCCGCTAGACAAAGTAATTAATTTAACAACCTGAACCTTACTCAACCTGCCCAGAAATGCACACACACTACCTCACTGAAAACATGACCTGTTACACTTGCTCCAGAATTCTGCCTTCCTCAATCCACAACCTACTTTTCACACCTTAACCCAACATGTGCATGGCATATAGTTTCTAGTGTTTTCATTTAATAGGCCACATCACTGAAATGCCCTACCTCGTGACTTCTATGCCTACCCCACTCTTAAAAGCAGACTAAACAGCCATCTAATGAGAGTAGCAGAAAGATGCATAAAGAATCAAGGATGCGTTTGGAGTTTAGAAGGATGTCAAAAGTTCTGTTTTTACAAGTACTTCTAGTTCCCAGTTAGAAGTACAAGCTTTGCCTGTTAAGAGGTTTATCACTTTTATAACATATTCTACCCATAGCACATCTGACCATGTTTATCTCCCATAAGTGTGGATCCCCATTTATTTTACTTGAGGAGGTTTTCCTAGTAATAACAAATGGTCCCTCTGGCATAGCTCCTGGACCTAATGGGGTTACCATAGATCTTTACAATTAAAACATTGAGCTCTGGGCTCCTCATATCATAAATATGTTAAATGTGTAAAGTACCTCTTACTTGCCGCCTTCTTGTTCACAATCCACCATTGTACCGCTATTCAGACAAGGTAACAAAAGTGACTCCTGTTGTTATCAGCTCATTTCTCTTATCAATTCAATAGCCAAAATTGTTCTGAGAGTGCTCCTTGAAAGAATTCTGACCCGGGCCTCTAAAAACAAGGTCTTTGCCAATGTGTATTACAGCTTTAAGACTATCCAAGGGCCTCTGAACAATGTTTAGATTTGCATTTGACAATCAGTAAATATACAAAGGCAGCAAAGTTATCTCTTCATTTGACTTTTATGGGTCTCAGCAGTGCCATAGACTGTGTGAAAATATTGAAGGTATGGTTATTACCCGGGGGTATTGATATTGTTCTTAATAATTTTTTGCAGTGTTTGAACATGGATCTCCCTGCTAAAGATAGGCATGGTTATGATGTAGAGTGTACCAATTATTTTAGGTTTGATAGAGGGATGTAGCAAAGTTGTGTCCTTACCCCCCTTGTTTTTATTTTGTACATCAATAACTAGAATGTTTATTTAGCCTAGTGGTCAAGAGATACTGCAAATTAGATGTAAACCCATTCATACTGTGCTTCATGTGGATGATGATATACTATCATGCACTGCTAACAGGCTACAAAAACTTATAGATGCTTGTGTCTCATTAATGGATGACCTTGGTTTGGATACTAATAATTGAAAAACATATGTGATAATCTGTGGCCCAAAATCCACCAACTCAAGGTGTATGATTGTCAAAAGCGAAAACGATCGAGAAAGATCCACACTTTTCAATATTTTTGTGTGACCATCTTTTCCTCTGGTACCTGGTCTTTGTTACTGTCATCCAGAAGAACACTATTTTTACTGTATTTAGGTGCTGTATTCAATGTTGTCTCCAGGCTAGGTAAAAAGTCACTAAAATATATGACAGAAATCTATAAAAGAAAATGTTTACCGTTTGTTATGAATCCACTTTTGGGAGGTGCATCAATATCGACAATTTCCATTGTGAGGAAAATAGTTTTTGTCCCCAGCTTTTAGTTCTTCTCCCTAGTAGCACCCATTTTACTTGTCATGAGGAATTGGGTATCAAATTAGCTTCTTTACAACTATGGCTGTCTATCGGGTCTAATCCTTCTACTTCGCTTAATAGAGCCATATTTAATTAATCTCTTTAAATCGAAGTTCACCTCAAGATTCCTTGGATTAATTGTGTTATTAATCTATGTTCTTATTTACATTGCATTACCAAAAGGGACGGGGTCTGAGATAAGAAAACAATTTGTTTAGGTCAAGTGTTCAGCTAAGGAAACAGTTAAGCTTCAAAAACATACTTATTGATACCATGTGGATTAGGTCCTGTCTGTTTTTGCTTATTTATGGCGGACCTGCGTTTAGCACCTGAACGTGAGCAATCTTTTAAGTGCCAATGACTGAACCATGTTAATCTCACACTGCTGGGTTTGCAAAGAATGATGCCAGCTCAGTAACTTAATTACTGTTGAATAGATTGACATGGTTGTATTTTGCAGATGAAAATTAGATCATTTTTGTGACTCGTGGAGAAGAGATAAGAAACTGTAGACCATCTCTTTTCCTTAGTTAAGTTGTTTACCAGAACACTCGCCTAGAAAACTCATTGGAAGAAAATGTAAGGTAAAGGTTTTAGTATTCTGGGTGGTTCCGTTAAATCTCAGAGGCAATAAGGAGATAGTTATAAACACTTCAAATTAAGGCTATCTGTGGTAAAAGTGATCCTTTAATGCTTTATTGCCAAGTGCAGGTCTTTGATTTGATGCAAGTTGATGTAAATTCCAAAATGAAGACTCGATTACAGAATAAAGGGATATGGACTAAAGAAAACATCAGTTTCTCCGAAAGAAAAAAATAAAGATCAGAAATAGTTTCTGAGAATTCATGCAGTGCAAGATCTGGACCGGAAACAGGAGCTGCAGAAACTAGCGGCAGAAAAATCATCTGGAGTGAGAAACATGCTGGAAAAAGAAAAATTGCTATGCACCAAAGTAATCAACCAGTTTCTCATTCATATATGTGAACTAAAAAAAACAATATGCACGTGTCCACCATATTGGATTGGTAGGAAAACAAAATTAATTAACATTAAGGCTCACTATCCCACAAAAATGTGAAAAGGATAAAAGTACTTTGAAAGGAGAGGATATTCTGAAGCCAGAATCACAACATGGCAGCTAGCAAAATACATCTAATAATGATGCTGTGCAACCTACACTAGGCAGTAAAGAAACGCTGAGACAAAGCAATGTTGAAGAAGACAAAGATATCAGATGAAGAAATGTAAGTTTAAATCAGAAGCAACCACCTGACAGCCGCAAACCTTTCTATCAGCAAAATCGATAGTTACCTGTTAACTCCGAGTCTGAATCAGTCTGAATTGAGAAGCACAGACTACAGTCTGCACCAACCACAGTGTGGAACCCCGCCACAGGCAATCAAGACCCTGAGTTGACTATAAAGCTGAATTAGTCTATGGGACCAGGATAGTAATGTGGCATATATGGCTGCAATTTGTTAGTGTTGTATGGCAGTGTAGGACTTAGCCATTTCTGCAGTGGTACCCTTAAACGTTTTGTCTTCACTCCTCCTATTTTTGCTGAATTCGTTTTTGTTGGCCTTAGGACGCCGTGTATTTTCACACTGCTAACCCATGCTAAAGTGCTTGTGCTCACTCCCTAAAAGATGGTAAAATTGGCCTACACCTGATTGGCATATTTAATTTACTTATAAGTCCCTATTTAAGTGGTATACTATATACCCAGAACTAGTAAATTACATGCTACTAGCGGTCCTGCACCACTTACTGTGCCACCTACTTCAGTAGCCCCTTAAAACATTACTCAGGCCTGCTAATGCAGCCTGCAAGCCATTGTAAAGTGCCAGTTCTAGTTGGCAAAATAACACCCTCTCCAAACCTTAAATTCCCCTTTTATTCCACATAAATCACCTCTAAGATAGGCCATAGAAAGCACATAGGACAGGGTGCGTTATAATTGGAAGTTTTACATGTCCTGGTAGGGAAAAACGTACAAATTGGTTTTTCACTACTGTGAGGCTTACCTCTCCCATAGGATAACTGTGGGTTGCCTCATTACATTTAATAAGTGCTAATATTTGATGGGTAGCAAGTAGGAATTTCATGTTTGGTGTTTGAGAAATTGTAATTTGCATTCCTCTTATTGGTGAAGTTGTATTTTAAGTCACACATTTGAAAATGCCACTGTGACTTGGGGTGAGTGTTTGAAACGTTTCAACACTCCAACCATCATTTTATTTTGTGATGTTGCTATGTGCACCCTAAGTGACAAAGGGTACGCCCAGAAATGGGTCTCTTTCTTGCTGCGCCACTGGATTCAAGCTAGCCTGGTTGTTGAGGGGTGATATACCGAAACCGGTCCCAGGATGCTTGTTTCCAATCCAGGAAGGACCTGGATTGGCAGTTTGGGCTGGACTGTTCCCATGGGAAGCAGGATCAAGATTGATTTGCATATGGCTGGGTCCAAACTGGGGTGACATGGCAAGCAAAATAACAATTGATTAATCCCATATCTGCGACTGGGGGTGAGTGTTTGAAAAGTTTCAACACTCTGGCCATCATTTTATTTTGTGATGTTGCTATGTGCACCCTAAGTGGTTAAGGGTAGGCCCAGACATGAGTCCCTTGCTCGCTGCACCACTGGATTCAAGCTAGGCTGGCTGATGACATGTGATATCCCCAAACTGGTCCCTGGATGCTTGTTTCTGGTCCAGGGAGGACCCGGCTTGGCAGTTCAGGCTGGACTGTTCCCAAGGGGAGCAGGGTCAAGACTAATTTACATATGGCTGGGTCCAACATGTGATGGCGTTGCGAGCACAATACCAATGGATCTGTGACTGGGGGTGAGTGTTTGATAAGTGTCAACACTCCGTCCATCATTTTATTTTGTGATATTACTTTTAGAAAGTTGGCATTTTTCTCTACTAACTATTTGATGCCTGCAGCCAGTCACATGACTGGGCATAGTTGGCAGTTGGACTTTATTTATTCCTCCTAGACAGCCTCACAATAGAGGTATTGAGTGTGTGAGTGTGCCTGGATGGGCCATCACTGGCAGGATGGGGGTGGAGCTGAGCACAGCCCAACTTGCAAATCAATAGGCTGTGTCCTGCCTTCACACTACATACTTCACACCACTTCATTGTTGATGCAGCCAGGGTAAAACCAGGGCGGAAGAGGCAGGAAACTCCAAGCATTTCAAAGGGAAAACTCTAGAAACATCTACTTCAAAGAAGACACCAGGTATAAAACTAGGACCTCTATACCTTCTCTTCAGTTCACTTTCTGGACCTGTGAAAGGACTCTCAGAGAACTTCCTGTTGCTGTGTCCTGCTGAGTACTTCAGAGGACTGATTTGCTGCACATGTACAGACTGCGCTGCTGCCTGAAGCCTGCCTTGAACAATCTGAGGCCTGCACATCTGCTTGAGCCCTGTTTTACTTCTTGAACCCAGGATTGCCAAGATCTAGTTGGCTGGCCTCCTCATCTGAGCCTCGGGGACAGAAAAGGCTCCAACCATCTTGACCCCGCACCTGAACCCAGCATGATTGAGTGACTCCAAGTGGTGCCTCTTCAGTCCTGGACCCTTGGAAGTGGTTCTAAAGGTACCGAGATAGCAAAAATTCAAAACTTGGGACGTAGAAACTTTTTGGCTAAAAAGTGTTAAGAAAACAGAGAGTAGACCGCGACGTACCTATTCGCTGTCCAAGGTGCATCACCAGTTTGCCTGACTTCACAGCAGCTCTGGCTGCTTTCTTCTCTGCAGCAGCAAAACCTGTTTAGACTTCATTTGCAGAAGCAGTATCTGGCCTCATAGAGCCCTCTTTAGCTACAGCCTCCAATTTCGTCAAGCTGGAGATTCTCGACTTCCAAAAAAGAGAATAAGCGCGAACGTGGAAATCTTCATCGTTACTTCATCCAGCGGATCCCTAATGATGACACCTCCTCCTCGGACACCACCTTGCCCCGCTGAACTTTACCCTCTCAGTTTCCCACAAATTTTCTTCTATGTCCGAAGGTAAGCACCGACCAGGCCCAATCCACTTCTTGTATTCAACCCACTCTACATCGCAGCTGGCCGTGTTCTTAGACTATGACCTGGTCTTCCATGAATAGATGTCAGTGATTGGCGTTTTGATCTTTTAGGCGCTAGTTTCTACCTTAAACTTTAAAAATCCATAACTCCGGTTCTACTGATTGGATTTTTGTAATTTTGGTGTCAAATAATTTATTAACATTTACTCTATTTTTTGTATGGGATTTTTCTTATGTTGTGTTTCCACTTTATTATTGTTTATGTGCTACAGAAATACTTTATACATCGCCTCTAAGTTAAGCCTGACTGCTTTTGTGACAAGCTACCAGAGGGTTAAGCACAGTTTAATTTAGTGACTATAGTGTTCACCCTGATAAGGATTGTGGGGTTTACACCCCATCTACCCAATTTCTCACAGGCAGATCAAGTGTTCGGAGTTAGAAGCCAGTAGTATGAAATCCTCCCTAATAGCCACGAAATGAACTATTTTAGAAGCAGTCAAATTTAAAATGGGGAAGCACTCCTGAGATGTTCTAGCTAAAATGTTAACTATCAGTTTTTTATATAGTCTTTTTGATGATCAATTTGGGAAACTTTCTTAATTGTGTTTGATATCTAAAGTAAATTATTAAATACAGTAGTTAAAATCTTCCATGTAACAAATTGATTAGAAAGGCCACAGTGCATTAAGAAACAAATGTTAATTAGTGCTGGAGCAAGAGTCATCATTAGCAAAAGTCAAAATAAAAATGTTGTCAAAACAATAGGGTTTGGTACTAAAATATGTATCTGAGTTCTTATTGTGTTACTGCCTTCATAAACATCTGTTGAAGCTGTAAATATTTGGCCCAGCATCTTCCATCAGGGGATTTGGGAGCTTGTTTCTATTTTATAGATTTGTAAGCAGTGAAACCAAACATTCCCTAACTTCTTACTGCTTTTTGTCAAGTCTGGCAGCCACCCTTATTAAGTGACCTCCTAAACACTGTCTTAGAAGCACTCCCACCAAAAAGGGCTTCACTTCCCCTTTGCTGTTGGTCAGAATCTAATTCTCTAGTCATATCAACAACCAATTTCCACTGCCCATGAGGCCTCAAGACCTTCCCAGGTTTAGCTCCACCTTAACTGGGTATCATCAGACAAGTTGAAATTCCTAATTTTGGTGGCTGTAAATGTAATTAATCTTGTATTTTGCATGTGGAAATAGATGCGAGTCCAACTCACCCAGGTGATAGTCCCTTCGTGCACCGTCCAGGCCCAGTTCTCTAAGCTTACACCTAAAGCTGTTATCTAGGACACCATTTGGACATGTCCTTAACCTCATCAGCTGTCTATAGCATGTGCAAAAAGAGGGGTTAACTGAAGATATGGGCTGTGGACTAAGCCAGTAACCCTTCTGGCATACACTTGACAATATATAATGGATTTCAGTAGTTAGAATTACAAAGGTGAATACTTAAACTTTCAGTTCCATTGATAACACTTTTTATTATTCAAATTTAATTAAAAAAAAACACATATAAAACACGATTCTTCGAAAGTTCATTCATATAGTTACCTTTTTATTGAAAATTCCACATAAGGATGCTGATTTCTGTATATTGTGATTCATACTGTACTCCTCGGAGTGTTTCATTAACTTAATAGGTAATATCAAAGGATAATTATTCCTTAACACAGCGGATTTTCACAATGTATGGCCCACATGTGTTTTGCGACTGTAATGCCGCTTCATCACGGCTATGAGAATACCAAATTAAAGAATATCTGTTTTAATACAATAAACTACCATGAGAGGGAGCATGCCTGGACCTAATCGCTGCATGAAGGTTATAACTGTGTAGTATCTTCGATACTATTTATAGATGATTTTCTCCTCATTTGCAATGGCTCAGAGAATGAGCTTAAGAAGTACCACGGGTTCTTAAACAATAATAATATAAATGTAGAATTGTCTTTAGAACATCGTCAATCTAGAATAACTTTTTTTGGACCTGGAGTTGCATGTATAGGATAATGTACTCCAAAATTAGAACATTGGAATGTGGAGCACTCCATTGAATACAATGTGTAGTGCTCCGTGCTTCTATGGCCCGGTAAAAACCGGCAGAGCAACATTTCACGTTGTGTTTGTTCACAGCTGTTGCTGTGAACAAGGGCCTCTCGGAGCCCGAGGGGATTTAAACCCCCTCGGGCTCTTAGAGGTTTTTGATTTATTTGTTAGAACATTCTGCCCTCTAGTGGCAGAATGTTCTAATAGCCTTATAGCCCTCCATAGCTGGGCTATACCGGCTATTAAAGTCCTTTAACGCTTTAGCGGGCCTTTAATGGCCGGTATAGCCTGCTACGGCAGGCTATAAGGCTATATTAGAACATTGGAATGTTGAGAGCTCCATTGAAGACAATGGAGTAGCTCTGGGCTTATAATGGCTGGATCTGAAAGAAACACGTTAGTTAGATTCCTCACCTTAGAATATCCCCAGGCGTCAGACTGGATCCGGAAGATTTTTGTAGCAATACCCCTTGCGCGTCGCTAGGCGTCGTCTGCGGCTCCGGGTCCGTCGTTGGCGTCGTGCGCCGGAATGACGTCGTCGGAGTACTTAGACGCCGCCCTCGCGCGCTGACGTCAGTTCTTCTTTTTTCCGCGCCAGTAAGCGCCGATCCAGGAGAGCTACCCCTTTAGTCATTTTTTGACTAAATATTTTGACTCTTTTCGGTCACTTTCTCGACTCCGGTGCCGGTAGGATGCCTGGTTTCAAGGCCTGCGACGACTGTCACCGACTAATGTCGGTGACCGATCATCACCGCCGGTGCCTGTACTGTTTGAGGCTCGACCACGACGCGGAGTCGTGTTCCGATTGTATGGCCCTGACCTCGAAAGCTAGGCGGAGCGGTCCCGTAAGCTTCTCGAGCTTCGCCACTCGGCTCCGCGCCCCTCTTGATCCCGGTCCAGGAGGAGGTCCAAGGATCGGTCGCGGAGCCACACTCGACATCATCGCTCGTCTGGCTCGAAGTCTTCGGGTAAGTCGAAGCGCTCCAAGAAGTCCAAGAGGCAACACCGCTCTTCGGACTCCCCTCGCCGGTCGCGCGACTCGGCCGAGGGTCAGGGTGGTCCCACCCCCGCGGCTCCGCCGCAGGCGCCGCGCACGTCCCCATACCCGCCGGTCCCTGGGACTGACGCGACGCCGGCGGAGGTCAGTGCCTTCCTCTCGGCCATGAGGAGCCTGGCCCCGCCGTCGACGCCGGCTGGCGCGCCTTCGGGCCCCGCGGACTCGACTGGGCGACCTTGCGCGCCGGCTGTGCCGGCGGCTCCGGCCCCGGCGCCGTTGGAGGCTCCGGCTCCGGCCCCGACGCCGCAGGTCCCCGAGGGGCCCAAGCCTGGTCGACCTCGTCACGCCTCCGACGCCGGCGTCGACACCGGTGCCACCTCCGACGCCGACTCCGGTCGACGTCGATCCCCGGTTCAGCCCCTGTCCGGACCCGACGCCGGTGCGGCGCCGCTCGACGCCGCATCCGACGCCGCTAGAGACACATTTTGTCTATCGTCCGGCTCCGATCATTCCTCCTGTTTACCAGGAATCGGATGACGGGGGCGACTGGGAGAGGTCCGTGGACCCTTTGGCCCTTCAGGGCCAACTTTCGCAGGACTGGGCAGATGAACTGGGGGAGGCCAGTGGTTTGGATACCTCACCGGACACTGGATTCATCTCTCCTCCGACTGTGGCTTCGGAGGAGGGTGCAGCTTTTTCTGTGGTGCTGCGCAAGGCGGCCGCGGCCCTTGGGTTTGAGCTGCCTGCCGTGGCTGTGAGGACTAACATCCTCACTGAGGTGCTTCAGTCTGCAGCAAGCTCCACTGAGCCTCTGCTGCAATTCAATGAGGCCCTCATTGACGTTCTGCAGGGCACCTGGTCCAAGCCCTCCACAGTCCCTCCTGTGGATAGGAACGTTGCCAGGCGCCACCGCTCTGCTCCGGGCGACCCCGGTTTTCTGTCCCAACACCCCACCCCCGAGAGTCTGGTTATCCAGGCCTCTACCTCCCAATCCTCCTTCCCGTCTGCTCCTCCGGACCGGGATTCCAAGAGACTGGAACAGTTCGGTAAGAAGCTGTTCTCCTCGCTCAGTTTGGGCCTGCGGTCTTTGAACACCGCCTGTCTATTGGACCGTTATTCCCACTCTCTGTGGGATACGGTGGAGGACGTGCTGCCCCTGTGCCCGGAGGAGGCCCGGGCACAGCTTTCCTCAGCTCTGGCCGATGGGAGAGATGCAGCGCGCCATGCAATCCGATGTGGACTCGACACTACGGACTCGCTGGGTAGGGCGATTTCTACCACGGTGGCGCTTCGACGTCACGCCTGGCTGCGGTCCACGTCCTTTTCAGGGGATGTCCAGAGCACTCTCATGGACATGCCTTTTGATGGCACTCGCCTTTTTGGGGAGAAAGCGGACAGTGCGCTGGCTCGCTTCAAGGACTCCTGGGCTACGGCCAAGTCCTTAGGCCTCTCGGCCCCGCGGCCACAACCTTCCGCTTTTCGCTCCTTTCGTGGCCAAGGAAGGGGCACCTCCTCACGTCCGCCTAGCCACCGACCGCAGAACCAGCCTGCACGCGGTCGCGGACGTGGTTTCCGCCGAGGCGGTACTGGAGGACAACGCGGTCAGTCCACATCCACCCCGGCAGCATCCGCCTCAAAGCCTTCCTAGTCCGAGCTTTCAGGCCCATTCCTCGCCAGTGGGAGGCAGGGTTCGCCATCACCTGCCCCACTGGCGTACCATTACTTCGGACAGGTGGGTGCTGCAAATCGTCCGAAGGGGCTACTCCCTCCCCTTCGAGACGACCCCTCCAGCCATGCCACCGCAGCACCACCGTATCTCTGAGGATCATTTGAATCTTCTGCAAGAGGAAGTTTCGGCCCTCTTGGCCAAAGAGGCCGTCGAGCACGTTCCGAGCCCAGAAGTAGGTTGTGGTTGTTATTCCCACTACTTTCTGGTTCCCAAGAAGGGCAAAGGGGGCCTATGCCCTATCTTGGACCTCAGGAACGTCAATGCCTTCCTCCGGAAGGAACGGTTTAAAATGTTGACTTTGGCTCAGGTTCTAGCTGCCCTCGACCCTGGAGACTGGATGGTAGCGTTGGACTTGCAGGACGCATATTTCCACATCCCCGTCCTGCCGGTCCACCGGCATTACCTGTGGTTCACGGTGGGTCAGGAGCACTTTCAGTTCACCGTGCTCCCCTTCGGCCTTACCAGTGCCCCTCGGGTGTTCACGAAAGTGATGGCGGTGGTCGCAGCTCATCTGCGCAGATCAGGGGTTCCAGTCTTCCCCTATCTCGACGACTGGTTGTTGAAGGCGGGCTCGCCCCAGGCTGTCGTCTCCCACCTCCAGACTACGGAGGATCTCCTGCATGGGGTTTTCCATCAACGTGCCGAAGTCACACCTGAGCCCCTCTCAGAAGCTCCTCTTCATCGGAGCGGTTCTCGATTCAGCGCAGTTCTGGGTTTATCCACCGGAACAGCGGGTCCGGGATATACAGGCCCTGATTCCCATCTTTCGGCCTCTATCCTGGGTTTCGGTCAGGCTAGTGTTGCGGCTTCTGGGGCTGATGGCCTCCTGCATCCTACTAGTGCATCACGCCAGGCGGCGCATGCGGGCTCTGCAGTGGGACCTGAAGTTTCAGTGGGCCCAGCATCACGGCAACCTGTCCGACCATGTCTTGATCTCGGAGGGCACTGCACAGCAGTTGCAGTGGTGGCTCACGGACCGCGATTGGGTCACGGGCAAGAGCCTCTCCCTACCCCTACCGGAGCATGTCGTAGTGACGGATGCGTTCCTCCTGGGATGGGGTGGCCATATGGGAGAGACGGAGATCAGAGGCCTCTGGTCTCCGGCGGAGTCTCACCTCCACATCAACTTGTTGGAGCTGAGAGCCATCCGACTTGCACTGAAAGCCTTCCTTCCCTCTGTCCGGGGAAGTGTCGTGCAGGTGTTCACAGACAACACCACCGCCATGTGGTATTGCAACAAACAGGGCGGGGTGGGGTCGTGGACCCTTTGTCAGGAGGCCCTGCGCCTCTGGACATGGCTGGAACACCAGGGCATCACCCTAGTGGTTCAACATCTGGCGGGCTCTCTGAATGCCAGAGCAGACGAACTCAGCCGCCGGTGCATGATGGATCACGAATGGTGTCTGAACTCAGAGGTGGCGCAAGGTCTCTTTCAGCAGTGGGGAGAGCCTTGGTTAGATCTATTCGCCACCGACGAGAACGCGCAATGTCAGCAGTTCTGAGCGTTGGAATTTCCAAGGCGGCACTCGCTCGGCGACGCTTTTCGTCGCGAGTGGAGTTGCGGTCTGTTGTACGCCTTTCCGCCTATACCACTTCTGCCCAGAGTGCTGAAGAAGATCAGGCACGACCGGGCCCAAGTCATCTTGGTGGCTCCGGATTGGGCACAAAGGTACTGGTATCCCGAGCTACTCAGTATGTTGACCGATCCTCCGATACGTCTGCCCCTTCGGGAGGATCTTCTGTCGCAGCAGCAGTGGACGGTCCTCCACCCGAACCTGTCCAGCCTCCACCTCCATGCGTGGAGATTGAGCGGCGGCAGTTGATGCCATTTGACTTGCCTCCTAAAGTCTGTGATATCATTCTGGCAGCCAGGCGTCCCTCCACAAAGACGGTATACGCCTGCCGGTGGAACAAATTTGTGGCATAATGCACAGCAAAGGCTGTGGATCCCCTTTCCTCCCCTCTTTCTGAGTTTCTCCTCTTTCTTCTTTCTTTGACCCAGCAGGGCTCTGCCTTGGGCACCTTGAAAGGTTATCTTGCTGCCATCTCTGCCTCCTTACGGCTTCCTGGTCAGCCTTCTCTGTTCAAGTCCCCTGTAGTTTCACGCTTTCTTAAAGGCATTACTCACACGTTCCCTCCTGTCCCTTTCGTAATGCCTCAGTGGGACTTGAATCTTGTCTTAACATTTCTGATGTGCGCTCCCTTTGAGCCTCTTCACAATTGTCCTCTTAAGACTGCTTTCCTGGTAGCCATCACCTCGGCTAGACGGGTGAGTGAGCTCCCGGCTCTATCGTCCAAGCCTCCTTTTCTATCTGTTCATCCGGACAAGGTTGTCCTTCGGCCTCGTCCTTCCTTTCTACCGAAAGCAAAAAATGACTGCAGCACTACGCAACACTACGCTACGCGTGTTTGCACTGTGCTACGTGCAATTCACGTAGTGCGAAGTAGCGCGAACTTCGCAAACTACGCGAGCGTAGCGTAGTGCTTTGCCCAGGCTTACCTAAAATGCTAAAAATGTTGAGAAAATTGAAATATGTCAAAAATAGGAAACGTGATGAGGAAAACTTAGTGTAAAGGAGTACAAGAAGAGAGGAGGGAAGAGTGAACGACAGGTGCACCTGCAGTGCCCGTGTAAGAACAATTAAATGAGAAAAAAAGTACAAATAATAAAACAATAAGATTTTGAGCAACAGAGTAAAAAAACAACACAGAATCGAAGGGAAGTGCAGGAGGACAAAAAGGCAGCATGAAGTTACCACGTAAGGAAAAAAGAAAAATGTGAAAGACACAGGTTATTAGACAAAGAACAAGAACAACAAAGTTGTAATAAAAGAAGTGAAGACAAAAAGAAGTAAACGTTGAGAAGTAAAAGATGCCAGTTAGCAGCGGCAGCTGCTCTATTAAAGCGGAGGAGCGCCGCCCCCCTCTGCCACCACCAGTAAATAAAACGATAATAAAACTGGTTTTATTATCATTTTATTTGAATCCCCTCGACCCACCCCAGGACTCTGACTGCGTTTCAGGCCGGCCAAAACCCTCATGGCCAGTGAAGCTCTCAACAGCCTCAGCTGCATTGCTGGGGCTGGAGACAGCAGGCACAGGCTCCCAGTCTGCCAGGGAGCGCAAGTTGCCGACACTCAGGCCAATCCTGAATCACACGACATCAGCTTCAGGATTGGCCCCAGGGCAGGCTGGGAGCCTGTGCCCAGAAGCAGGAAGAGCCGATCCGCGGGAGACTTCAGCAGCAGCCTTATGATAAGTTAATTTATTTACCCCTCCCCCCCACACTTTTGAAAGCGGACGGGCCGCTACTGCTAGTTAGTACTGCTGAGAATTAATAGGTTCGAATTAACGACGTACACTCTTTTATACAAATATTTTAAAGTCAAAGTAAAACAGTTGGTCGTTGGGACTGTTTTTCATGGTGGAGCGGCACATTAAGAAAGATAATGTGTTCTTTCAGTCTAGTTAGTATATTAATGGTTTGAGATCCTGTGTCGTTGTGCAGTGATTTGGGCGTGAAGGAGGGGTATTCGGTAGAGGCAGATAGTAAACCTGACCCCTATGTGTCTCCAGACTATTTGTTGCTCAACCAGCAGTTTTTTTCCCTTTTTTCATGACCTATTCCTGAGCGTTTGAGCAGATGAATGTAGAAATAATATCACACATGATGGGGCAATAGATGTCCGTATCTCCTCAGTCTTGCAGCACTAGTTTATCGAGAAATGGAATACGGCAAAGACATTTAGCCCCTGACTGTGAAATCGACAACGGAAGGTTACAATGTAAACCCACTGAAATACAGTCTCCCTGTGTCAAAACTCCTTTCACAGGGCCATGGAGAAAGCAGGAGCTGCTGGGCCCAACCGTGGTGGCTGAAGCCTTTTACTCCTGATATGCCCTGATCCATTCTATGATGGGCTCTGAGCAACTAGACCATGTACCCCTTTCTCACTTGACTCTCAGTGCAAGCGCAAGCCAATCAGTTCAAGGCTTTTTGGAGAGGAGTTAGGTGTAGGTTGAGCAAAGCCACACTACTCAATGTATATAATTGAATGTCCAGCCAAATACTTGCTTTTATAAAAAAAAAAGATTTCTGCACACCCAAAGCAAAAAACACACTAAATAACACACACTTGTTAAGGTCTGTATTCTTACACGGTCCCCACAGGCACTAGTGTCCCAGTCTTCTAACTACTGACTGGATTATTTCCCATTCACCTGAGTCAACATCCAGGCTAAGCCCCTGCTAGAAAATTTGAGTCTTAGAGGTGCCATGGAGGCTAGTTAAAGTCAAAGTGTCCCAGCACCCCAACTCTACAGTCAGTACAGTTGCCCCACCCACCTGCTCTGTGACTTGAGGTTCAGTCTTACCCGGTCCAACTAAAGACAAGTCGGAGAGCCGAGGAGTGTTCAGTAGTCGAGGTTGATGGTGGCAAGTATTGGTAGGAGCAGCAGTCTCTTTGTGAACGGGATGGTGTCTGGACCTCCGCGATGCTCCTATGTTGTTGCAGTAAGTACTCTTGAGTGCAGATGGCAGCCTTGGGGTGCTCCTGACGTGCCAAAGACAACGTTGCAGCTCTGCGCTGACAGTTTGCACTTGATTCATGGGTCATGGCCCACTTCTCCTTCCAGAGCCCCCAAGTGGCGTCCAGGGGTTGCTTCCCATGCTCTCAAGGTGATATCCCTCTATGGGTCACAATACTGCACAGGGCAACGGCCGTCAAAATTCCCCACAGCCCACATCTAGTATATGGGGGTTGCGAACAGCTCAGGCGCCGCCCTTCTTTAGGTCACAATGCTGTACCAGGGTGAGGGCCCTTAACCTTCACCACAGCCCCACCTCACATATGGAGGTCATGATCGTGGTGGTCCCAGTGTGGGCCTGAATCTCACTCTTTGATTCCGGGATCCACTCCGCAGGATCCCCACTGAACCTTGTTTTTCCCTCATCAATCTCCCATTCCTCACAGGGTCCTCTTGTCTTGGATCAGGCAGAAGCTGGTGCTCCAGGGCAATTTGTCGTGATTCCCCTCACCCAACAGGGAAACTGGATAACCGTTAGACCAGAGGCCTGGTCAAAATAGGCAAAACTCGTACTGAACTTCTCCATGCTGACATACGGCTTCACTCTGGGAGTCTCAAGCTCCCCTTTTTTAATCCATTTTCAGGCACAAATATGATTTATTGTGTATGTTTTTGAAGATGGTGCTCTGGGGATTGCCCACTTTGAAGTGTCAATTCCGTTGTTGTGCTCTTCCTCCAGAGAGCACTCTGTCACAGCCGTAGTGTCTCCAAATCTGATAGCCTTAAGTGTAGGCAAGGGAAGTTACTCAAGGTTCAAACCCGGATGTCAGCCTCAGTGATTTGCACTTCAAAAGGTTATCAAAGTCCAGCAGCCCTACTCTATATCATTCCCTTATCAGCCCATCTACTTCCTGAGATGTGTCCAGGCCCCATTTGATCAGTGACCTCTCTTAGAGTAAAAGAGCCCTTTTGAAGTGCACGAAACACCTGTTTTTTCCTTCCTCCTGTGTGTGTCCTACCAGCTCTCAGGAATGCAGCAATCCACAATTCGGTCTGGGGGAATCCTCTACCTTCATATGTTCCTCTAACAAGCCCTGGGTTTCCTAAAATGGAACCTAGAGACTTCCATATATTGTTCTCTCCACAAGCACACATTCATCGCTGTGCACACATGCAAATACACCTGTGTGGGCTCCCATATACAGTATCACTTCACAGGTACACAGACATCCCAGCACGTACACATACCAATGCACACTGTCTGACACCGTATACGACCCAATGCAGGCCAAAAGTGATTTAAGCACGCTGAAGCTGAACTTTACCAAAGAGGACCAGGAGGCACAACTTCAGTGACACAGGTATAAAGGCCTGGTCACTCTACTGATCACTAAAACTTAAAGCACAGAATGCTGCCCCCAACACGTTTGTACTACTTAACTCCCGGTGAAGGCAGTAGCCTTCCACCCATCTAATAGAGACTTCTAGCTACAGATTCCTTATGTTAGAATAATCTCCATGCGTCAGACAGGATCCAGACATTTTTCGTGAGCAGTACCACTGCACGCTTCTTGGTGGCATCCTTTGGCTCCTCGTGACATCGGCGGCTTAGTTCGTGCCGTAAGTGACGTGCACAGTGCCATATAGACGCCACCCCAGTGCACTGATGTCAGTTCTTTTCTTTTTGCGCCAGTCAGAGCAGATCTGGAGAAGAACTACCCCAGTCTTTTTGACTGACTCTTTTTCAACTTTTTGTCTGCAGATTTTTTTTAGACTTTGTCTCCTGTTGTGGCAAGGATGTCCATAAGAAGGCTGGTTTCAAGTTCTACGACAAATGTCGGTGACTGACTTACACTTCGTCTGTCTTTGGTGCCTCAAGCACAATCATAACACCAAGACCAGCATTGGTTGAGGCGTTGTGCACCTAAGGCCGTTATGTAGAGTTCCCTCAAGGTCCTTGCAGCTCGGTATGCGATGCCGCGAACCGTCTCGATCCCGGTTTAGCGAAAGGTCCGGAGCCACAACAAGCGCTCGTCGTCGCAGTTGAAGTCGTCCAGGAGTTCGGGTAAGTCCCAAAACTTGAAGAAGAGCAAGAATTCACAGAGGTCTTCGACTTCGCTTGTTCGTCGAAGTCATCTGACGAGAGGAGGGAATATTGGCATTCGATGTCTGGCGCCGCGGTTGAGCCTGCGCCTGGGCCGCCTCTGCGCCTCCCCAAGTTTCAAAGAGCCAGAGCGACCCCTGCCCAACTTCGTGAATTTTATGAAGCTATGCACCTCATATTTCGGTGGTCCGTCCCCGCTGGAGTTCCTCCGGGCCCCGCGGTCTCGGGAGGGGTCCCTACTGGTCTTCCGCCGGCAGGTTCACCCCTGGCACCAGTCATGCTCTTTGGATCCTTGGATGCATCCGGAGCAGCGCTGGTTGAACCACCTAGGTGTTCCCTGGCGCCTACTGCACTGCTGGCGTCACTGGGTGCCTCCGACACCCACAGGCGGCAGCACAGTTCCCATACTTATCCCCAACTCCATTACAGCACCAGCGTCAGATGACGCTAACTCTGGGGACGACTGGGGGCCGACCACCCTGCTGAAGTGTGTGCCTTATCCCTATGGGCTAGAATTTGAGGATGATTGGGATGGGGCCACTGGACCCTGATGAATACCAGCCCGTAGATGTCCTCTTGTGAGGATCTGTTGGATACCAGGTGACTGGATGCCTCCCAGATACGAGGCTGCGGAGGAGGGAGCCTCATTTGCTATGGTGGTGAGAAGGGCAGCTGAGGTCCTGGACCTTCGCTGCCCACTGTGGCTGTCAAGACGAATGTCTTGACGAAGGTGCTTCAGCCAGTAGTCATCCCAGCTGAACCACTTTTAACTAAGCCCTACCAGACGTCGTACTCAGGGCCAGGTCAAAGCCCTGAACAAGAGCTCCTGGGAATAAGTCGATTGCCTGCAGCCATCGCCCTGCCTCAGGGGACCACAGTTTTCTCATAACACATCCCCACACCGGAGAGCTTGGTGGTGTCCAATCCTCTACTTCCAAAAGAAATCCTGTTGCATTCCCTACCACCCACCTGGCAGGGAATTCAAGAGGCTGGGTACCTTGGGGAATAAGATGTTCTCTTCCGCCATTCTGGCACTGCAGTCAGTGAACACTGCATAGCTTTTGGGCCTATACTCTGACTCTCTCTTGGACTCGTTGCCCAAGTGCTGCCTTTGGCCTTATGGATATGCTCGTTGATGGCTCCCGTCTCTACGAAGACAAGGCTGACTCTGTGCTGGAACACTTCAAGGACAGCAGAACTATGGCCAGGTCCTTGGGACTTTCCATGGACCCTTGCCAACCACTGTCCGCCTTCCGCTCCTTTCGTGGCTATGGAATGGGCTTCCCGCCACATCCCCAACTACCTAGGCACTATGGCCAGCAGCTTTCTCAGTCTGCATGGCTGAGGGCGCTGCACCCACAGGCCTCGTGGATCAGGTAGCCAGAGGTGGAGCCAACATGGTCGAGATCACAGAGTGCACTGCAAAAGATATGCAGTGATGGCTGGCGAACTACGTTGGGATCAGCAGCAGACCCCTCTCCCTTCCCCAACAAGATCTTTTATATGTTAAGAAGTGATGCGTGACAGGCGCATCACTCCTGGGCATGGGTGTCCATCTGGGACAGGTGGAGCTCTGAGGACTCTAGTCTCAGACAGAATCCGAACCCCACATCAACCTGTTGGAGTTCTGAGTGATGCGTTTGGCATTGAAGGCTTTTCTACCCTTCATCAAAGGAAGTCTAGTGCATGTGTTCATGTACAACACCACTGCCATGTGGTACTGCAACAAACCGGGTGGGGCGGGGCTGTGGACCCTCGGTCAAGAGGCCGTACGTCTCTGGACATGGTTGGAATGCCAGGGCATTTCCCTAGTGGTTCAATGCCTAGCGGGCTCTCTGAACACCATAGTCGAATAACTCAGCCGAAGGTGTCCAGTGGATCACAAAGGGCATCTCCAAGGAGGTGTTGCAAGGTCTCTTTCAGGAGTGGGGAGAACCTTGAATAAATCTGTTCACCACTTCTGAGAAAGCATAATATCATCACTTCTGCAGGCTGGAGTTTCCAAGGCAGCTCTATTTTGGCACGCTTTCTGTCTCAGCCTCCTGTACGCCTTTCTGCTAAGATTTCTCAGAGTTCTGTGCTAAGATTTCTCAGAGTTCTCGAAGATCAGGAACGACCGGGCTCAAGTCGTCCTTGTGGCTCTGGAC
Organism: Triturus cristatus; assembly: GCF_964204655.1. Classification (NCBI taxonomy): domain Eukaryota; kingdom Metazoa; phylum Chordata; class Amphibia; order Caudata; family Salamandridae; genus Triturus; species Triturus cristatus. The sequence continues at coordinate 528,649,157 of NC_140582.1, read as the reverse complement.
TGGGCTTGTAGAATCTAGTATCCCAAGCTATTGAACATGTTCATCAGTCCTCCGATCAGGCTGCCCCTTTTGGAGGATCTCCTGTCGCAGCAGCAAGGAAGGGTTCTCCACCCGAACCTGTCAATGCTCCACCTTCATGCATGGAGATTGAGTGGTGACAGTTGGCAGGTTCTGGCCTTCCACTCGAAGTCTGTAATCACTCCACCAAGACAGTATACGCCGGCCATTGGAGCAAGTTTATGTCATGGTGTACAGACAAACATGTAACCCTTTATCTGCTCCCCTTTTACAAGTTTTTTTTGTTTTATTCTGAGCCTGGCCCAGCAGGGCTCTGCATTGGGCATGTGGAAGGTTTTTAAAATAAAATCTGATATCTCAGCTTTTCTACGGCTGCCAGATCAGCTCTCCCTTTTCAAGTCCCCTATTGTAAATAGGCTCCTTAAAAATCTTTAGCATGTTTCCTCCAGCTCCCTTTGTTATGCCACAATTGGACCTCAATTTGGTTCTTACTTTTCTTATGTGCACTCCCTTTGAGCTTCTTCATAACTACCCACTTAGGCTCCTCACTATTGTAACGGCCTTTCTCGTGGCAATTACATCTGCCCAGAGGGTCAGGGAATTGCAGGCGCTGTCATCTCAGCCTCCGATCATTTATTTTTACCCAAACAAACTGAGCATCCTTCTTGCCGAAGGTAGTCGCCCTGTTCCACAAAGACCAGTCCGTCACCTTGCCTAACTTTTACACTATGCCTAATTCCTCTAAGAGGCGAAACTTCATCGGCTGGACCCAAACAGAGTGTTGTCATTCTACCTTGACCCCACACGACCATTCCGTGTGGACAATCAACTCTTCCTGGGGCATGTTGGATCCAGGAAAGTGAAGGTTGTTCAGAAATGAACCATCTGTCTTGTCTGCTCATTCCACCAGAGCAAAGGCTAACACCAACGCGTTAGCACACGTAGGTCCAGTCCTGGACATCTGTCAGGCTGCAACGTGGGCTTCGCTGCACAAGTTCACCAATCCCTACTGCCTGGACAGTCGGGTCCGTTAGGATGGGCATTTTGCTTTTGCAGTCCTGCACATCTTTCTAGTCTAAATCTGGGTAGCAGACCCTCCTCTGGCGGAGGTATTGCTCAGATATTTATTCTAAGGTAAGGACTCTGTGTCTAGAAGTCGATATCAGATGAACAAGTTACTTATGTTCAGTAACGCCTTATCTGGTAGAGACTCTATCTAGCCGCAGATTCATTACCAACCAATCCATCCTCCCTGTGAAGTGATTTTTATGTACAAGGCTATTCCCTTTGCAGGACACTAGTTTCACACATCAGTGGTTAGTGTCCTTCGTGGCTCTACGCACCTGGTGTGGAAAGTCTTGAAAAGAAACTGTCAGCGCACTGGCGTGGCACCTAATATAGACAATCTGCAGGTCATTTCCAGTGCGGACGACAACACCAACCGGAGCCGAACAACACCACCTACCAGCGTGCTCACAAAAAGTTTCCGGATCCAGTCTGGCGCCTGAGGATTATTCTAAGGTAAGGAATCTGCAGCTAGAGTCTCTACCAGATAATGCGTTACAGAAGGTAAGTAACTTGTACATTGAGTGTAGCCTTTTGGGCACCCCTTCCGTTTTTAACAAGACCTCAGTACTGGAGACAGTCCTAGGTCATAGAGCACACGCATGATCCGTGTTCACATATTACCAGGTATTGTTACTAAGGATCGAGGTATAACCACAGCTGGGGCATTTAGAGCAGGGGTGCACATCCATTACCATGTGAGGTACTTTCTATCCAAACACCCCATTTACATCTAAAGAGGTGGAACATTTTGACTGTCATGGGAAAGCTTTCTGCAGAAGATTGGCCAGAGGTAGGGACATTGTTCACATTTTACATTATTCATAGAAACGTTTGCCATTTGCAATCAAACAATTCCATTAATATTAAGAAACTTGTATAACGCAAACTATGCAAGTACAAAGTAAATTATGTGCCTCTCTGGTTTGATTGACATGTTTTAAATCTGGATCGCTTGTTTCCTACCCAGGAGGTCCTGAAACACGCAGTAGCCACGTTTGTATTGCGCCCTGTGAGGTAGTTGGGCTGTTTCTTTAATTCAAACTGATCTACTGTTGCTCTATGGCTGTCATGACACCGTCTTTTATGCTTATGCAAATCACGGGTGCTGCAGCTTAGCAAGGCAAATGTGTATTTATGTTTGCCCATGAATCCCTTCTTTTGTATTCTTATTCAATTGGTAAACAGTCGGTAGGCCACAGGCAGTGAAAGATGTAATCTGCTTATAATATTGCTCGCAGGGAAGGGAGCATGTTTCCCTTATCAGCTCACATAGGCGCCTGGAAGCTATCCTAGCCCAGTGGAGACTGTAGGTGTGACGTGCTGCTGGGGCGGCAGATGAACTGGCGTGTGTGACACAATGTCAGTGGTCCATTGTTGGTGGCTTTCACTGGCGCGCTGAATTATTTATTTATGGTCTCTCAACAGAATGAAGATGGATTGACGCAGTTCTTTGAGAGCGTTGTGAAGGTCACTCCGGTAGAGCCAAAGAAAGTGGTCGGGTGGCTAATAAACGATCTGCTCGGCCACTTAAAGCTACAGAGCCTCACAGTGAAGGACAGGTAGGTCTGCATCAATGGTGTCTGCTTGTCTAATTGCAGCTCGTCATCTGTCTAGTTTGAATGTTGAGTTTTCCTGAGCCTGTTTTAGACAAGCATTGGCAAAGCAAATAGGTCTCTCTCAAGCTGTGCACGATGCCTGAAAGTTAGAGATTTTTTTCTTCTATCACGCAGCCAGCGCTGGCTGTATGTAGTGCTTTATTTTGCTTGCTAAAGGGTGGACTGGGATTGAGGCAACATGGAGGGAGGGTGTGTGGGAGAGGCAACATGGACAACAAAGTGTGAGGGGAAAAAGCACTATGACGCAGCCAGCACTGGTAGCGTTCATTGCTTTTATTTTGTTATGACCAGTAGGGGGGCAACATGCACTGCAGAGAGAGGCCGGTGGGAGTAGCAACGCAGACCACAGAAGGAGGGAAGGTAGGACAATATGGACAACGGAGGGATGACAGGTGGGGAGGCAACATGATGAAAAGCAGTGGGTCAACTTGCAGGGGAACAAGGTGGAGGGAGAAGTACTTGAGCGAGACAGTTGAAAAACATGCATTTTGGTAGAGTGCTTACACATAGAGAAAACAGTAGTTGTTAAAAAAAAAAAGAGCTGCAAAAGGATGCAAGTAATGCGTCCATGCTCCAGGGGAGGGACTAAGAGGAAAGAATCCTACGGGGCTGACTGATAAGAAGCAAGCAAATTAGATTGCCAATGAAGCCAACGAATGGTAAGCAGTGGGTGGCCACTGTTGGAAAACAATATGTCTTGCATGCGCTGTCATAGTCAAGACCTGAAAATGTAGACTTTAGCTATTTTATTCTTTGCTCCCTTCTGATTTCTTTTGTCTATTCAAAAGTATAAAATACACATATAGCGCAACCACTTGTATGTTGTTAAGGGTATGAGGATACTTTTTCAGTGATGTCAACAGACCTTGGAAGCCCTCACTTTAGCTGCTGCTCATACCTTTTAGATAGGAGCACTACATTCCACTGTTTGTCAGCCACTGACTTATTTTAATGTTTAGCCACTTGAAAAAGCCTCCCTCTGGTTTGCATTCCTTCAAGTGTGGCAGTCAGGAACTTGTGTGGGATCCGGGATAAAGTCTGGTGGCAGGCCCCTACCCAACTTATCCTCTCGCATTGTGAAGATGTTGACTGTTGAACACATCCCCCTTGCAGGTAGACAGGGTGAAGAGAAAGGAAAGAGCTAGCAAACACATTGCCAGTTCTGGGGGTCCAAGTTAGAGTTGGGAGATAATTGAAAATCATCACACTTCTAGGAGAATTGCCTTCTAGGAGAATTGCCTTCTCTGGGGGATAAGCCACCATGTTAAGTCTCCGATAGAGGGAATTCTACTGGCAGAAAATCAGCTGAATTTAGAATTCACTTCTAGATCAGGCCATTTCTTATCAGAGGCCATATTATACAAGTGTCCCTGGACCGCTTTGGTATTAAAGAAGTGGCAGCAGACGCTTGTGCGGCCCCTTCTGTAATACTGATAGCGCTGGCACTATCTTCAGAGGGTGTTCCCTCCTTTGCATGGGGGTGTGCCCCATGCAAATGAGGGGATCCCTTTGCCTCTGCCCCCACGCTGTATTACAGATGCGGGCGCAAAGGCAAATAAGCTCTCACAAGGCTCACTGACAGAGTGTCACCTAGTGCACCCCTGACGGCAGCCCTCTGTAGGGGGCAAAGGGAGTCCCATGGATCCCCCAGATATCCCCTTACAGGTGGGTGCAGTCACTCCCTGCTCTCGCCTGTAAGGGGATCTCTAATCCCCTTTAAAAATGCAGGCGGGTTGCCGCTTGCACTGTGAAAACACCAACCGGCTTCAAAGCAGCAGCTCTGTATTTTACATGAATGCACTGCCCCCAGGGCAGCACATTCATCACAATACTATGCATTTTCCTTCATTTTAAAAGGTGCGCCCAGCACAATGAAGGAAAATGCACCGCATGTATAATACGACCCCAGATGTGTCTCTTGATTGTACCATATGCAGACTTCAAGATTTGAAATGTATCTTTATTTATTTCCAGTCCAACCTGATCTTGTTCAATTTTTAATATTTCTGCCCATTAAGCAACAGTATAAATAGTAGGCTGATTTTGTGAAGTATATATGTATATTGCCATTCTATGAACTCTGCAGTCAGTGACCTGTAGCAGACCTGTGATCTTCCTCATTTGCAGGGTCTAATCCTCATGTTACCCTACTTTTTTATTTAGGGAAACGCCAATTTTCTACTCTGACCATTGAGCATATATCATTAGAACTTTGAGGGTCATCCTCCAATTTTGTGTCAGAGTTCACTCACTAAAACCTTGCAAAATAGAGAGCAATTTGGTAAGGGGATTTTTATTGTCTTTATCTGAAATGCAAAAAAGGACAATCTAGGAAAAATGTACTGATTCTGCTGAAGAAGCTCACGGTGATTCCTTTTTAAACAGCTAGATGGCTGTGTTTATTTATACTTAAGCCTTAAATTATATCTTGGCGGATGTAATACTCCATCACAAATGTGACGGATATCCCGTCTGCTGTATTTTTATTGTTGCCTGGAAACTGCTGGACACACAAGGAACTCTGCAGCAGGTGTTTTTAAACTCATGTTACTTTTAAACTGCCCCACCCCGAGCTCAGTTCTAGGTGTGGCTGCACTGGTCTCGACGCCCAAAAGCCGTCACTGGTTCACACTCTCTGCTTGGGCTCAAGATAATTAACAACCTTAGGCCCTGCATTCCAGGATACCAAGACGCATGCTAGAATCCTTCTCACGCGGTCGCTCTTTTGGGGAGTGTGAAACATTCTTTGTCACCTGTTGTTGATGAGGTACTACTTTCAGCTCCTGCATATATATTTGTTTTGAGTTACATAATGATGGCTACAGGGCTTCAGCTTTACTTAACCTTTATATATGAGAGGACTTCTGAAGTATTTACTTTATCATTTTCACACTCAACCAACTGACATTGGAACTTATCACAATAACATATCTAGGGGTTTGAGGGGAGAGTTGTGGTGCAGCGGCCAGAGCAGCTGACTCCGGAGCGTGGGGCTCGCCGTTAGGTCCTTGGCGCCGGTGGCAGCTCAGCTCAGCATCCTGTGCAATAGCTCACTTAAGATAAGTCGCGCTTTACAAACATGGGATTTAGATTGAGGGGTGCAAATTTGTCGGACTCAGCCAGTCATACAGAATGGTAATGTGATAGGAGTAATTAAGGTAGAAGTAGTTGGCATTAAGGACTGAAATTCATTTCTGGAATACGTTGCCCCTTTCTGTTCCTAGGAACTGGAAGTCCTCCCAGGAAGTCTTTATTATTTTGCAAATCTTAAATTAAAAAATCCAAAAGAGATTTTCAGAGAACTAGGGACCCAGAGGATCAGACTCCCCCCTTTCATCTCCGAACCTACAGAGATCAACTGCGGAGTTCCACAGGGATCATCGCTCAGCCCCACACTCTTCAACATCTACATGGCCCCCCTCGCCACCATCGTCAGACAGCATGGGCTCAACATAATATCTTACGCTGATGACACCCAGCTCATCCTCACGAAGGATCCCGAAGACACCAGGTACAGTTTCCAGGAAGGAATGAAGGGTGTCGCGGCCTGGATGAAGGACAGCTGCCTGAAGCTCAACACTGAGAAAACAGAGGTCCTCATCCTGGGACCCTCGACCTCTGCTTGGAACGACACATGGTGGCCCTCCGCCCTCGGGAGTCCTCCCACCCCGACAGACCACGCTCGGAACCTCGGCCTCATCCTTGAGTCCTCCCTCACCATGACCCGCCAGATCAACGCCGTCGCCTCCACCAGCTTCAACTGCCTCCGCATCCTTCGAAAGACCTTCAAATGGATCCCCCCGAACACAGAAAAAACGCCACCCACGCACTCATAACCAGCAGACTGGACTATGGAAACGCCCTCTACACCGGGGTCAACAGGACCCTTCTACACAAGCTCCAAACCATCCAGAATGCCGCGGCCAGACTCGTCCTCGGGGCACCTCGGTACGAACATATGACGCAACACCTTTGGGACCTACACTGGCTCCCTGTCGAGAAGAGAATAACCTTCAAGCTTCTTACCCACACCTACAAATCCCTCCACAACATCGGACCCAAATACCTCAACGAGAGAATCTGCTTCCACGCACCCAAAAGAAATCTCCGAACCACCAACCTCGCCCTAGCAGATACCCCCCGCATCCGCAGAAGCAGAGCAGGAGGAAAGGCCTTCTCCTACATCGCACCCAAGACCTGGAACGAGCTTCCAGCCAGCATCAGACGCTCCCCAAACCTGCACGCCTTCAGGAAGGACCTCGAGACCTTGCTCTTCGACTGAGCCGGAGCTGCCCACCCCCTCTCCTCCCTCCCTCCCCCCAGGGCCTTGAGACGCTCACTGGTGAGTAGCACGCTCTATAAACCCCCGATTGATGGATTGATAGGTAGAAAGCGACCACTTAATATAGGGCCTGCCAGGTAAAGAGTAGCACTTGCAAAACTCAAACCTCCCACAGCATAGGGTAATTCAGTAGTTCTGGATTATGAACTATGTTACATAGCTACACAGCTACAATGGACAAGAGGTGGGCGAGCTGACTACTATGTTCTTGGGAGTTAAGCAAAAAGCACAAAGCCAATTAAAGGGCCTAGTTGCCATTGATTATAGCAGGCAACGATATTTGCAAAGGACTATAACACAGACCCCATATGCGCCAGGGCCTTGGCACACAACAAGCTAAAGTAACTGGGAGGGATTTCAGGAGGTAGCTTTAGGGGGGGTGTTTAGTGTGTTACACCCCCTAATTAATTTATTTTCTGGTTGGTAATAGGTGCTTTCAGTAGTGTATGGTGAGATGTCTGTCGGATTTCACCAGGAATGTTTACAATCAATCAATCAGGGGGTTTGTAAAGTGCGCTACTCACCAGTGAGGGTCTCAAGGCACTAGGGTGGTGGTGGGGGGGGGTTGCTCTGGATCAGTTGAAGACCCAGGTCTTGAGGTCCTTCCTGAACGTGTGCAGAGTTGGGGAGCGTCTGATGTTCACAGGGATCTTGTTCCAGGTCTTGGCTGCGATGCAGGAGAAAGCTCTCCCGCCTGTTTTGTTTCTTCGGATGCGGGGGACCTCTGCCAGGGTGAGGTTGGCGGAGCGGAGGTTCCTCCTGGGTACGTGGAAGGAGACTCTTTCGTTGAGGTATTTGGGTCCGGTGTTGTTGAGGGATTTGTAGGCGTGGGTGAGGAGTTTGAAAGTGACCCTCTTCTCGACGGGGAGCCAGTGGAGGTCTCGTAGGTGTTGGGTCATGTGTTCGTGAAGTGGTGTCCCGCGTAAGAGTCTGGCTGCGACGTTCTGGATGGTTTGGAGTTTGTGTAGAAGAGTTCTGTTGATTCCGGCGTATAGGGCATTGCCGTAGTCCAGTCTGCTGGTTATAAGTGCGTGGGTGACGGTCCTTCTGCATTCGAGGGGGATCCATTTGAAGGTCTTGCTGAGGATGCGCAGGCAGTTGAAACTGGTGGAGGCGACAGCGTTGATCTGGCGGTTCATGGAGAGGGAGGAGTCGAGGATGATGCCGAGGTTTCTGCGTGGTCTGTAGGGATGGGTGGGTTCCCGAGGGCGGGGGGCCACCAGGTGTTGTCCCAGGCGGAGGTGCAGGGTCCGAATATGAGGACCTCGGTCTTCTGTGAGTTTAGCTTCAGGCAGGTATCTTTCATCCAGGCTGCGACGCCCTTCATTCCTTCCTGGAAGTAGAATCTGGTGTCTTCGGGATTCTTGGTGAGTGAGAGAATGAGCTGGGTGTCGTCGGCGTAGGATACTATGCTCAGCCCATGCTGTCTGACTATGGCAGCAAGGGGAGCCGTGTAGATGTTAAAAAGCGTGGGGCTGTGCGAAGATCTTTGGGGTACTCCGCAGTTGATATCGGTTGCTTCAGAGAGGAAGGGGGGAATCTGATCCTCTGGGTTCTGCCGGAGAGAAAGGATTGGATCCAGTCGAGGGCGGCTCCTTGTATCCCTGCGTGGTGAAGTCTGGCTGCGAGCGTGCAATGTGAGACGGTGTCAAAGGCTGCGGAGAGGTCTAGAAGGATGAGGGCCGCAGTGTGTCCCTGGTCGAGTAGCATGCGGATGTCGTCAGTGGCGGCAAGGAGGGCGGTCTTGGTGCTGTGGTTGCTGTGGAATCCAGACTGGGAGGCGTCTAGGATGGAGTTCTCTTCGATGAAGGCGGTCAGCTGGGTGTTTATGAGTCTCTCAGTGACTTTGGCTGCGAAGGGGAGGAGAGAGAGGGGCCGGTAGTTTTTCAGGTCCGGTAGTTTTTCAGGTCCGTGGGGTCGGCCGACGGTTTCTTGAGGAGGGGTTTAACCTCCGCCCACTTCCAGTCGTCTGGGAAGATGCCGGATCTGAAGAAGGCGTTGATAGTTCGTCCTAGTTCAGGTGCGATGGTGGCGGGGGCCCTGTGGAATATGTGAGGTGGGCAGCGGTCCGTAGGGGCTTCTGAGTGGGTTTTCTTCATGGTCGTGGTGATGTCTTCGATGGTGGCGGGATTCCATGTCATGATGGTTGGCTTATCGGCGGGGGTGTCGAGATGGGTGGTGTCTGGTGTCGGTTCGCTGAAGTTGTCGTACAGTGCCTTGATCTTGAGATGGAAGTAGGAGCTGAGCTTGTCGCAGAGTTCCTGGGAGGGTGTTATTTCCGTGGCTTCGCTGGGGGTTTGGCGAACTGCTGTATGTGGTTCAACAGTTCCTTGGCGTTGGTCGCGTTGGTCTGGACTTTGTCTCTTATGAAGGTCCGTTTGGTGTCTCATATGCACTGGTGGTATTCCTTCAGGGCGCTCCTTTGGTTGTTCCATGCTTCTGTGGTATTCTGGTTTCGCCAGGTTTTCTCTAGGTGTCTGCAGGAGCGTCTGGCTTCTTGTAGTTCTGTGGTGAAACAGGTGGCCTTCATAGGGCATTGTTTGGCGGGGTGTTGGAGGGGTGCGAGCTTGTCAGCGCAGCAGGAGATCCAGTGGGGAAATTCTTTGACTGCGGAGTTGGTGTCAGTAGTGGAGCTGGGGGGGCTTGGTGGAGGGTGGTGTTGGGGAGTTCCTCTGTGATCTTGCTCCAGTTTCTTCGCGGCGGGCGCGGGTGCGTTGGAGGTGTTGAAGGTGAAATGGACGCAGTGGTGGTCCGTCCAGAGGGGCTTTGTGGTGTGGCTGAAGCAGATGTTAGTTCCTCCTGCGAAGATGGGGTCGAGGGTGTGACCAGCTCGGTGAGTGGGCGTGTTGACCAGCTGCTACAGTCCGAGGTTGTCTAGGAGAGTGGTTTACATACACAATGACAAAAGTGCACACACACTCTCCCTCTGTTTTGAAAGTTTTCAGAGGCGTTGGTTATTTTACAAAATATTGTGTTTTCTCTCACTTAGTACCCCTACCAATCTGCATTCGTCTCCCATGTACCCTGCTTGGCGTGTGGTGTAGTTTAATATTATATGCCAGATGAAGCTCACTCTACTGCTCCCTCTTCCCCCCAATCTCACTGACTAAGCTACGCCCCTGGGGATTGAGCAAAAGGAAAGAAGCAGGGGTACTCCAACCAGGTGACCTCTTCCACTGGGGCTTGCAAGAACCTTTCAGGAGCTGGGTGGGTACTTAGGGCTTCCAGTGGGCAATGTTTGCTACGGTAAGCTCTACTATATGTAGGGCATGATGAACTGCCCACACACAGAGGGTTGCATTTAATGTGCACGACAACAGGCAACATCAAAGCAGTATCACAGCTATATAAAGCTGTATTGCAGCCGGCAAAGGGGTCACTGTATGAACTTAAAAGCAAATTGGAAGGAGGCATATTGGCAGAGTGCTAGATACTACAGAGTAGGAAAAACTAATTAATGACCCAAATATCACAAACGCCAGGTTTAAACTACTACATTGTACCTGTTATTGGGAATTATCATATATCTGAGTGAATTAATACATTTTACTTTATTGGGCCGGCGGGATGCCTGAGGTGTAAAAAGAGTGACGCACATTTTTTCATGTGACAGTGGCTGTCCTACACTAGGAGACTATTGGCAGCAACTTTCAAGCAGTAGAGCCGCAGACTGAAGAATCGAATGTACTGTTGAACCATGAATGTTGGACGCTTTCCTACACCCTCAGCAAAGGAAAGTTACCAGCAGATTTACTGACCTAGCATATGGGGAGAGGCAGATAGCAATTGGCTGAAAGAGCAGAGAGGTGCCCTCCACTATCAAATGGCTCTGTGAAGTTCTGAAATGGGCAGAGCGTAAGAAGAGCTTCTCCATTTCAAGGCGAGAAGAGGAAGCCCAAATTTGCACAGGCATGGGATGCACTAATTACTGGGGTTAGCAGAGACGAGACCAGGGATTAACAACCAGGTCAGGGTTTAAAAATGAGAAGCCAAGTAACAGCACGATGGCTTGAGATTTCACTATGGGTAGGAAGTACCATAGGAGTCATTATGACTGTTAGACACTCCCCTGCAACACTAAAAGGGCCCATCATCTATTGATATTATAGCGCCTTGCTTGAATATAAAGCAGCACAGTGGGGTACCGGATCGAACTCTTTAGATATGAGATTAATATTTCTTTTGTTTTTATTAATAGTGTCAATTGTTTCCTTTATTGATATATTCTTGCCTGCTGTCCTCTCAGATTCTGTGAAAAACACTGACAAACTAATATCAAAATTGCAGATAATGTATCTGACAAGGGTCTAAGAAGACCAATGTGATTGTAGTAATGGAGGCCCGAGAAAATGATGATATAATTTGCTTGTCAGTATGCAATAGGATGTTGACGCTGCTACCTAAAACAAAATTACTTTAAAAAAGTCCTTTCTGCACCCAAGTTTTCTAATATCAGTGAAACACATTTCATTCAGCTTCCCATATTATGCTGTTCTAAGACAAGCCGCCCATCCCTAGACCACATAGAATGCAGGTAGCCACACCTCACCTGTTAAAGGATAAAACATAAACAATGCAGTTTTATGTGACTTTAAAAGGACTCGCTGTTCCTAATTAAAAGATTATCCACAGTCATAACATTTTCTTGCATATAATTAAGACGTCCATTAATATTTTCCGCCAGAGTACTTGAGGGAATCTACATAATTCAATGAATTTCAGTTTCTTTAGCTTCTTCATAGGAAAACAAAATCCTTCACAGGTTTCACAGTTGTAATTAAACTGAATGTTATCTTTTAAACCTCTAAATAAAGTATTAGTTTACAACCATTATTTATAACTCAGGCTAGCTTCCTTCACCATGTGACGAGAACTTATTCATAGTGCCACTTTTTATGACGGCAAATCACAAATTTTCGTGAGATATCTGTGGGAGATGAGTTTGCACAGAAAATATCTCACCAAGAGTCATTTAGCATTTTGTATGAAGAGCATACGCGCTAAAAACATGTGGGATAATGGCTGTAGGCTGAAAGTTCTTCTATTCCCCAGGTTCGGATCTGTTTTCACAGGTTTAAGCTAAAGTGGTTACTCGGCTTCTGGCTTGGAGGCAGTTGTCAAGTATATATATATATATATATATATATATATATATATATATATAGATATAGATATAGATATATATATGTTTGCAGGCTCAGGTAAACACTAAAGAAGAGTGGTGAGAGAATCGAAACCTGAGGTACTCTGAATTGGTGGTCCTTTCGTGGGCTGATATGGATGTTAAACAGAAGTGATGAGCTGATTGAGAGTTGGTACACCAGAGTCAGAGTTGATAGTAGCTAAGGTACATTGGGCAGTAAGATGATTCTAGATCTGCCATATAAGTAGTAATGGCTTAGGTAGATGTTAGACAGGTGAGATGATCAAGACTTGAAGTGTGCCAGAGTTGATGTTGATAGTAGGTAAAGTACAGTGGGCCGAAAGATGATTCCAGTCTGCCCATGTAGACAGTAGGACTCCTACCTTCATAGATGTTCATGTTTCAGTTGTGCACCAACCTTAGCACACTTCGAACTGTTGAACAATGTTACAATAGATCTCAAAACCTCACCAAATATCATCAGACAAATGAACATTGTAAAATATGTTTTGTTGGTGATAATTAGCGATGCACATTGGGCAGCAGGAGCTTTTTTTAACTCTCCACTGGAAGACCACTTTAAGACTGATTATGATCCTTAACCCCAGAAACCTTAACATAATTCCCCACTTTCCCCTTCATTTCCTATCCAGTTTCTTTCCGTTGTAGCCATTTTTAGAAGTTTTTATGATGTACTGTTTTTACTCAACTTTTTTTCATTTTTTTTGTCTCTTGTCAGTGTTTATATACTATTATCTCGTATACACCAACGTGCAGTAGGGCGAAGCGTGTTAAATAAAAACTTGACTCGCCTCAGGGACCAATATGTGTGAAGAGTAAACTGAACCCAAACTCAGCTCAACAAGATCCTAGGAAAGGAATAGATTGTAGTTATGAATTGCTAGAAAATGGGTATTTCAAGAGCATAGCGACTTGAAAATACTATGGGGCCAAGGTATGAAAGCTTAAATATTGAGAGCCAAAATATTGTGATGGTAAGTAAACATAGGAAAGTATAGGCTTTCTATACTTAACTTCACATATATGTACCTTGACATATACACATAGATATGTATATCTATATGTATAGATATAGATATATAAATATACCTATCTATAGATGTATGTATGTATATTACCTACTGACAGTCCATAGGTAAAGGGTATTTTGACTTACTTATGTCTTTGGTGCCGTTTGACGAATCTTCCCTAAAATTTCCACAAAAAAGTGTGCAGGTGATTCTAGTTGTGCGTGGAAAGTTTCCGGGTGATCCGTTAAGCGTTGGCCAAGAAAAAGAGGGGGCAAAAAAGTGTGTTTCCCATATTATATCCCATAGAGATTTTAATCACTACTACAGCCTGAACCACTGGATGGAATTACACCAAATTTGGCAGAAAGCTAGCTCATGGTCAAGAAAGAGTGCTTTTTGTTATTTGGTGTAAATCGGTTCAGTAGTTTTAAAGATATTTAAAGAAATTCAAATTTCTAGAACTAGGTTCGCAAAGGCTCCGCAGACCTTCCCGATCTCGTGCTGAGATCTGTTTGGCTGCCAACACGGCAACCAGAAAGTGTTGGCAGACATCAAGCTGAGCCCCTGAAAAAAAAATTAAAAATAAAGAAAAGGGGGCAGGGTAGGAATACCCTGAACCATTAGCTCTGGTCCTGGGGTACCAGCAGATATGCGAATCTGGAGAAAATTAAATTAAAAAAAAAAGTATGGGCACCCACACTTGTTTTTATTAAAGTCCCCAGGTGGGCCAGGTCCCAGGGGCATATTTGTTAATACATTTTGGAGAGGTGTGCGGACATGGCCCCCTCCCCATGGCCAATCTTCTTTATTTGTACAAGGAGAGTGGCTGCATGGCACCCCTTCTGGGCCGTTTTCGGCCCTGGGGACCACCACTTCCTTGGTGAGGCCTTTCAAATTGAAATAGGTGGGCCATATATGGCCCTGCAGACGGCCACCCCCCAGGACTGGTCCCTGCTATGTCCTGGGGTGCCCTCCCTTGGGACGTAGCTTGCAAAAGCAAACACTCAATTTCCAGCAAGTGGGAGCAGTCACACATGTGGGCAGGGATAAAGATGAAGCTATGGAAAAAGATAAAACTATTGTTCATGCACGCCGGGAGCTTCATTTCCAGCAGATCTCTGTTTGCAGCAGCAGTGCCGGCTCTCGCAGGAGATGGGGAGCCGGTTGGGACCGCGGGGGCCTGAGGCTCCCCCTGCAGTACCAAAGCACACTGGGAGTTGTTGCCTGGCAAAGGTCTTCCTGCCACTCACACAGCCACTTAGACCCACTAAGAGACTCACTCACCCACTCACAGACTAACAAACCCACTTGCAGAACCACTCAGACACTCATGCTCTCACTTGCAGACCCACTCAGTAACTCATACACTCACTCACAGACTAACTCCTACATTCATGGAAGCACTTGCAAACTCACTCAGCCACTCTCACACTTAATCACAGACCCATTGAGACACTTGTTCAGACACTCATGCACCCACTGAGACACTCATGCACCCACTCACAGACCCAGTGAAACACTTATGCAGCCACTCCTTGACCCATACAGACATTCACCCACACCCACTCATTCGCACATTGAGACATTCACTCCCTCACACACCGACTGTGACACTCATGCACTCACTCACTCACACACTCACTCTTAGTGGTTACAGGCTGCAGTTAGGAATTAAAATTTTAAAAAGCTTAGAATTTAACTTTAAAAAAAACTCAAAGGTTACAGGGATGTTATAGTTAGGTAATAACATTAAAAAACCGTAGAAGACTCAGATTTCACTCGTGCAAAACCATAGAAATTCAGCAGTTTTAATTACCTGAGCGAACTATAAATTACGCCCCCACAATGCCCTGCTGATGACCTCACATATTACATCTCTCATGACATGGTCAGTGACATCACTCATGACATCTCAAATGACATCGCTCATGGCATACCTGATGACATCATCCAACGATTGTGAGTGTTTTCTAGAAGTTTCAGAGTGTTAAAGATATATACTAGGATACTACAAAAGTTAACTAGCCCTCTGAGATTTGAGATCACAGACCTTTTTTCCCCAAACGATGGACAATAAAGTGCTGATCATTATATCAAAATAGTACATATTATCGCCACCCTTCACTTTTTTCCAATTTCTCATACATTGCCATAGTCAGAATTCCTATTAGAAAAACCTGTATTAAAGGTTATTTGTCTTTGAGAATCAAGTCAGTGCTTGACTTTGTCATCTGATGGCCTGCATTCTTATAGAGGGCACTTGTCAGTTTTGAACAATCTTGTGTAGGTTTGCCCCCTTTTTAAGTTTGGCTTCACAGCACAGCTGGCAGTTGACCTTATGTGATCAACAATAAAAAGAAGAGTACAACCGAGAGGAACGGATGCTCCACTCACACATTGAGTACCATGAGTACAGAATTTGATTGAGCAGACGTATTTAATTTTTGGGATTGTGCATAGCGTATACTCAGTACAGGAGGACTGAGTTAGGCAAGTTGGCAAGCCAATGATCTTGGTTATAGCATTGATCTGTTGATTACAAAATAATGCAGTAAAGTAAGTAGGCATGACCTATTTTTTGTGAAAAACATGTTAAGATCAATACATTTAAGTGTGGATTGGATTACTCTGTATGAAAGCCTGCTGAGAAGGAGTTTGTTACATGGAATCTCACAGTTTGCTATAGTAGGCAGGCGTTTTTGTAGTGGTTTACCCCTCTGACAAAAGTGGATATAGAAGATTTGCTGTGGGAGAATCATCCTTGTTAGACCCTCTTATGAGATCTAGTATTTTGCTAGCTAACTGTAATTTTGTATTCCGTTATAATTTTATGACTGTGTTCCTGGTGGTTGCCTTGTGTGAAAGCTTACACTCAAACCAGTAGGCCTGAGTTGGTCATGGTGACAAGCTTTTGACCTGGAAGTTGCACTTGCAACATTTATATCTGATGGCTTAGATCTGATCTGCTTATTATGAAAAGTTATGACAAAGACACTAGGGCTAGCTTATTTATTGTGAAAAGCATTTGTTAACGCCGGTAGATCTTTAACTGTGAGTTATAATCACATTGTGTTACAGGCCATAGACAGGGACTTTGTTTCATGTCATCTCATAAATTGCAAAAGTAAGCGTGTATCAAACCCTGTGGTTTTTCACTGTGATGATTCTTGTTAGACCCTATTAAATGGAGTTGTGTTTTGCTTTGCAAGCTAATTTTCTACCTGCATGATCATTGCCGGGTGATGTGTACTTGAATAGCCCTGTGTTGGTTATGGTGGCAAGACTCTCACAGATTTTCGTAATAGACAAGGTTTTGGTGTTAGTAACCCACCCGAACAAAGTGTGGGATTAGAAGATGCGCACTAAAATAGTCCTTATTTGCCTCTTTTAGGAGGGATTTTACATATATTAAAATCAATAGATAGTTAATGGTGGATAGTTATCACTCTCATCAAAGCATACAGATAGGTATTTTATTACATGGAATTTCACAAAGTTCCTTTGAAGGACAGGGTTTTGGTGTTGGTTATCCTCTCCGATACAGGTTTGCACTGTGAGATTCTTAGTTAGACCTTCTAAGAAGAAATAGTAATTTGCTTTGCTAACTGATATATATAAATTTATGACCTTATGCCTGATGGGTGCTTTGTGGGAAAGCTTAGGCTCAATAGTGAAAAGTCAAACATGACAGCAATGTGCCTGATTGATACACTCAGAAAAGGTATGCTGGGTGCCATAAGTCTGGTCTGTTTACTATGAAAAGTTATGACAAAGGCGGTATGCCTCGCTTATTTATTGTGAAAAGCGTTTGTTAAACCAGAAGTCCTCTATCACACTGTTACAGGCGGTACACAGCCATTTTGTCACATATATTTTACAGATTACTGTAGTTGATAGGGATTTTGGTGTTAGTCACTCACTCTAACAAACCCTTGGAGTATAAGATTTTCACTGTGATAATTCTTGATAGGACCTGTTGTGAGGGGTTGTATGTTTTGCCATCTGTAATTTTGTAAATATTTTTCATTTTAGAACTGTATTCATGATGATTGCTAGTTTGTGCAACTTCAGTTGTATTGGTTGTAGTGCCAGGCCATTGGTAAAGGCTGTAGGTATTATCAGTTCACAGAGAAAGGTTATGTCAAGTACCATAGGTGAGCCCTGTTTATAATGAAAAATCATGACAAACGTAGTAGGCATCACTTTATTTTGAAAAGCATGTGTTAAAATATAGGCTTTAAGGAGGATTGTCATTACACTGTGTTGAAGCCTGTAGACCGGTATTTTGTTACATGGAATCACACAGATTACTGGAGTAAGAAAAGGTGTTGTTGACCACCCAAACAAACCATCTGCATAGGCATTTTGTACAATGTTATCCTTATCAGGCTCTCCTGGAAGGGTTTGATATTGTTTTCACAACAGTAGTTTGGTTAATAATTTTAATTGTATCTTGGCTTACTGGTTAAATTGTGAGAAAGTTTATACCCTACACAGTAGGTCTGAATTGGTTATGGTAACAAGCCAATGGTAAAGGATATAACCCTGAATCTTTGTTATGAAAAGTTACTACAAAGGCTGCAGACCTGATGTTTTTGTTTTGGAACGAATATTTTTGATGAATACCTTTAACCTCAAAATCCTCACCTTGTGATTTTGCCCCAGGTGCCAGACTAGGTCTGAAACCCTCACAAACAGTGCTCCTGTACGCTAGTAGGTGCCATCATGTGACTCCACAGTTATGCCATTCCACTCCGAAAGTGGGAAACAGAGCCACATGTAAGCCCCACCCATACACATTGAAGTTTGTTCCTTTCCTTCAGTGCCTTCAGATGCTAATTCAGAGCTTTGCGCCTTCTTACTTGCATTCTGTGAAGAGATTTTCTTGACAATTTTCCAGTGTGCAAGGGACACATCACCCTCTAAAATGAAGGGTTTAAACCTTGTAAGGACTGTTGCAAACAGATGTCTGTGACAGATCTCAACGATGTGTACCTCTGGTGTCTGGATTTGACGCATGCCTCCAAGGCCTGTGACAACTGTGCCTAGATGAATCTAAAAGCCATTCAAGACCACAAAGCTGTACATGGGAAAACACCAGAAGGCAACATGCCGGTCCTGCTCGAAGTTGCGAGCACAGACCCATTCCTGCAGCATCTTCGCGGTCAAAATCATCTTGTACGTCAAAGAAAAACTATAAGAAGACCAAGCAGGAAACTGCCCCTTCCCTCATTCTCTTTCTCTAGCGAAGGCATGAGGGCACCATGCCTCTTGTCCTCTTTTCCATTCCACTGAGGAGCAGAGTCCTTCTTTGGTCCCAGTGCACCCCAGCTAAGTCTCAGCAAGTCAAAGCCTTTCAAGAGGCCATGCTCTGCATCTTTGGCACACTTCCAGCTCCCTCTGGCAGTTCTTTGGGCCCCAAGGATCGGCAGGGACTTCCAGTTGTATTACTACTGAGGAGGTTCCACCTCGGCAACATCTGTGTCCTCTTGAACTGGCTTGTGTTTTGTACGGTCGTCAGTACAGGCTCTGTGGGAAACTTCATGTTGACCCCTAAAATGCTGATGCAGACACAGAATACATCGGAGAAGTAACCACAGCCCGTTGTCGTATCTGACTCTGAGCTGGCTTCATCTTGACCAAGACCACATCTAGATCTTTATGTGCCTATACCAAATGCTTCAGAAACAATTCACTTCTGAGTAACTGTGCCCAGTCTCTACATCAGACTCAGACCAGAACCAGAAAATTGGAGAAGACAAAGGTGGGAAAGGGAAAAAGTTTGCCTCACCCTATGATGACGACAACTGGTACATGGACTTACAGGATGCCAGTGTTCTAGACAATTTACCTGATACCGGGTTGATTTCTCCTCTGGCCCAGCAACAGTAGAAAGCACATTCTTTACTATCTTAATTAGTAGAGCTGCTGAAGTCCTTGACCTCCACCTTGACCTCCACCTTCCCACAATGGAGGTCAAAATGAATGTGGTGATAGAGGTCCTGTATGCTGGCCAGGCACTGACCAATCCTCTAGTACCCTTCAACGAAGCCCTCACTGACACACTGTTGGGCACTTGGTCTAAGCTATGTTCTGGTCCCCCAGTTAACTGAAAAGTCACCCGTTGCCATAGATTGACCTCTGGTGAACTTGATTCCCTGACCCAGCACCCAACCCCTTGAGGGCTTGGAGGTACACGCATCTAGCAATAAAGTAAACCCTAATGTCTCCCCAGCCTCTCCTCCTGACAAGGAGTGAAACGGTGTGTATAGCTTTGGCAAGTGAATATTCTCCTCCGCCAGCCTTGTTTTGAGGTCAGTTAACGCAAGCTGCCTGCTCAGTGGCAAGGCCTACATCCTTTGGGGCATGTTTGGTGAGATTGTACCGGTGGTCCCAGAAGATGTGCATTTGTCTTTAGCCCAAAACATTTAGGATGGTTGCGATGCAGCCAAATTCGTCATCTGTACAGGCCTAGACACCATGGTTTGTCTAGAGTGGGCTAAGAGAATGAGCGTGATGCTCCACCACCGCGCTTTGATGAAGTCCACAGATGTTCATGCTTCCTTAATCGACATGCCTTTCTGTGGCCTCTGCCTGTTTGGGACATAAAACGGACTCAGCCCTAGAATGTTTTAAGGAAAACCAAGCCATGACATGCTTTTTTGATCTTTCAGCTCCATTCAGGCATCCTACCCCAAAATGTTGCCATTTTCGGGGATGTGCGAGGGGCTTGGCCTATCTGCAATGGCAGATTGCGCCACATGCACAATAGATCATCCAGCCCTTTTAAGGTCAGCCAGCATACAACCTGGCCACCAGAGGCAGAGCTCATCCCAATCCTCAACCTCTCTGGCCACAACAGTGAAATCATTTTAGTGCCCCCTTAGTGGCACATAGTCAGCCGGTAGTAGGCTTGATCAGATACTTTGTGCAGTTAGTGGCCACAAATTACATCCAATAGAAGGGTCCTGCAGATTGTCCAGTGGGGCTACAACCTACCATTCGTTTTCTACCCACTGCGTCTGCCACCTATAGCGGATGACTTCTAGGAGGACCATATGTCATTTTTATGCGAAAAAGTGCAAGTTCTCTTGGCCAAATGAGCTGTAGAAAGGGTGCTGGCTTGAAAGCATGGACTGGGTGTTATTTCTGCTTCTTCCTTGTGCCGAAGAAGGATGAAAGGCACAATCCTTTTCTAGATCTTCAATCTTTCAGAATCTTTCTGCACAAGGACAAATTCAAAATGCTCATCCTGATTTTTTGCTTCATATTCCTCTCCTGCAGGCCCACAGACACTGCCTGCGGTTCAAGATGGTCCATAAGCACTTTCAGTTTGCCATGCTTCCTTTTTCTTTCTTTTTCCCAGCTGTGCCTCAGGGGTATCCTCAAAGGTGATGCCGGTGATCGCTGACCATCTTTGCAGGGTGGGGACACCAGTCTTCCTCTCCAACCTTAGTGACTGGCTGTTGAAGGCGAGCTTGCCACAGTAAGTTGTGGACCACCTTCATATGACAGAGAACCTCTTGATATCGTTGGGGTTCTCAATTAACCTGCTGATGTCACACCTGACATCTTCACAGAGGCTCCCTTTTATTGGTACCATCCTGGACACTGTGAGCGTTTGGGCCTTTCCTCCAGATCAATGAGTCCAGGACATTGTTTCAGCCTCTGTCCAACAAGGGGAGGCAGGTGCAGGTCTTCTAGACAATACCACTACCTTGTGGCACTGCAACAGGCAGGGCGGGTTCATGTGTCCTATTTAAGAGCTGGCTGAATCAGATTTTCCTTATGGAGCACCAAATCTTCGGCGGTGTATTGAATACCTGGACTGAATCCGACAGCATTCTCTGCCTCGGCCGCATGCCGGACGCGGACGGGCGCAGACGGGCTTGCCTTGAGCGCGCCTTTGGCGCGCCCGCTGCGCATCCGGCGAAGCATCCGGATTTGTATTCTTCCGGGGGCCAACCACTAGTCTGCGAAGCTGTGGTGGCTCACCGGAAGTGAGTGAGAATGCCTCGTTAATTGAAAGTGCAAAGTGCGGTAAACAGATGCAATACAGTACAGCGTTTTCAATTTTTTAAAATCAACTTTCAGCATAAAATAAGAAGCGGGCAATATCTATTATTAAAATAGAAGCAAAGCGAGCAGTTTTCTCATTTTAAAAAAAACGTATCCCGACCTCCCCTATTCCACGCTATCTGGAGCTCAGTCCTGTACCATAATCTCGACAATTGCCCAACGTCCCCCATCACCTGTCTTTATTTTTGCCACCTCTAAACCTGTGTTAGCTCTTCTTAAAATTGCCACCCCTTTAACACAATGTGCCTGGTCTGTTGCAATCACATGGGCAACCCAGCTCTTCCTCTGCATCAATTCTTTACATTCAGCTCTTAATAAATGGGTTTCTTGCAACAACATAATATGTGCATTTCTGCCCCTGAACTAACTCAGAATCTGATGTTGTTTCCTTTTGATCCTGAGGCCATTCACATTCCACCACATCATCTGTAGCAGTGGCTCCTGTCGGCCTCCTATTACTTCACCTGCGTCCATCCTGGTCATCTGGGCTAAGAACCAGTCTTGGGTTCTTTACACTCCATGTAAGCTTGAAATGACGACTTTGAACTTTTTCCCTATTCTCCCCACCTCGTGCCCCCGCTCAAACTCCCCAGGCCCCTCCTGAACCCTCCCGTTTAAAATCTTTAGCATAAAGAATGCCTTTATTTGAGCCATCGCCACACCACCAGGCGGCCATCATGTTGCATTTCTATGTTTTAAGATTAACCCTCTCCTGCTTTTATGCCTTGCAGGAATTCATCAACTTCGTCCTTGTCAGTAAACCTATACATTTGTTATTTCTCATAACCTTCAATAATGCTAGGAACTTGAGTTGAGCACTTGCTCCAAATTTCTTTATTTCCGCCATCTGCTTACCAAGCTCCCACTGCCTGTCTTAGGTAGAATGAGAAAGGTCTGATCTGATGGAAAATGGAGCACCTTGTACATTTACATTTTTCTCCCTTAAGGAAGATGTTAAAATCCTCTCTTCTACTATGTATTACAGAAAATTAACAAGGATTCTGCAATGTTTCCACCTTACTGGATTTAGCCTGAAAGGATCTCTGTGTACTCTCTGTATTTCTAACTTTAAGTCAACTGCTTTGGTAACCTGCAGGATCCTACTACTACAAATGCCTTCAAGTCACTCCATTCCTTTCTGGGGGATGAGAACTGCAAAGTGACATATCTGTCTGAAGGTGGCACACCTCATTTATATTTGACAAGGTGGAGCACTAAAAGTGAGATGATAAATGAGTTTCCAATGGTATTCTGAAATGTGATTGTAACTAACTGCATGTATGTTTAAAAGAACTGGGACCGCTGCTGCATTCTAAACAAACCTCTGCGCTGACCAATGCTCTAAAAATCCATTTTAAAAATCTGTGTCCTCCCGTATGTATGTCCATTCGCAGTATTTTAATATATAATGTCAGACTTCTGAAAGGAACTATCTGGCACATGCTTCAAAAATGCCATTTGCAATTCCTTATTAGCGAAAAATAAGGATTCGTTAATAAAGAATTGCAAAAGCCTATGCATGTAGGAATCGCTATAAAAATAGCGATTCCTACAAATTCCTTAATAGCGACTCGCAAATTGCGAGTCGCAATTAAGGAATGGCTTTTCTACAGGCCCATGGGAATGAATGGGAATTGCATGCGTAATTTGCGAGTACCCATTAGGTACTCACAAATTGCGCATGCAATTGCAAGGGTGTCAAAAGGACACCCTGTTGCACCCCTGAAATTCTAATGTGCACCCATGTTGCGCACACACATACCCAAGAGCATGTGTGTGTGTGTAACATGTAACTTTGAAAAATACACTTTAGCAAATTACCGACCTGTTTTATTTTTCGGTAGTTTGTGACCCCTGATAGCGAGCTCGCTATTTTAAATTGCTCCTAGCATTGCATTTAAGGAACCGCAATTTGCGATTCCTTAAATGCAATCGCAATTTGCGATTTTTGCATTTGGGATGATGCAAAAATACCGGTCGCAAATGGGCAGATTCTGAGAATCGTTTGCGACCGGTTTTTAGTTTGATGAATGGGGCCCGAAGTTAGCACGCTATGAATCTCACATAACAGGCTCTAAATAACCCAGTCTGTGAGGCACTGCTGCTCGCCAGGTGTGAGCAATATGTACACACTGACTGCTAAGGTTGTGCACACTCTTGGCATCACGTGCTATGACAACATGAGGTGAAATCCGTGCATTCCAAACAGTTCAACCATTACCATATGCCACAGTCGCGCAAGCAGTAGCTCATGTGTTCATCTGTTGTATCACAGACCAGCTAATGACTTTTTAATTTCGAAAATGTAATTGCCATATTCATTTTGCAAGTTCTCTCAGTTTGACAGGAAGTTGTCCATGATGATAATGAGAACAACATTTCCAGAATGCTTGAACGGTTCATAATGTCTCTTTGTCCGTCTTCTCTCTCTTGTGCAGCCGGATCAGCCCTGCCACCCTGGCGGAGCTCTTGACCCTTTTGGAGAACGGAAAGATTTCTTCCACAGTTGCCAAGCAGGTAGGAATACGTGCCATGCTGCCTGCAGGGCTGTGCTTCGAAAAGCACGGAGGCCTATTCACAAAGGCACTTTGGAGTACGTACAGTAATAGTTCTGCAGTACTCTATTACATAGCCTTACGGGTATGCATGTACTGCCCTCAAAACATCTAAAACAGGAAAACAGTGGGAATACTCACAGAATATTCATATGCAGTTAGTAGTACTAGAAAGGACTGTGCTCTCTTAGCACTTTAAATAAGAGAGTTGGACGTTTTGGGGTGGATTTCCGAAGGCATGTACTGATGCATAAAACAGGACTTCTGTTGTCCTACTTCAGGAACTCACAAATGCTTTAGTGAATCAGCCAATGGTTTCTTTTTTTTTTTGGAGACTTAGAAGGACAATTGTTAACCCACACCCCCTTAGCCAGTATACGTATGGTGCATTTGACCTGCTAAAAAGCAATATACATAATTTACAGTAAATGTTATATGAACGTATGTTTTCGAACTTGTTAAGTGCTTTTATAATCGTTAAAATACATTTTGTGTTTGACATACAAACGTTTTTTTAGTACTCCAAAACAGTCACATTTTAAGCACTTTATGCGAATTACTAACTCGCTCAGCAAATAGGCACAGCCTTAGAGCAGAATTTTTCTCGGCTTGTACAAACATAAAATGACTTACTACAGTGGATTGGGTGTTTTTTTCTATTTTCTACATCATGCTCCTCTAGCATGGAATATTACTGAATTATTTTTATTTAAAGTTGCGAAATGATGAGTGCTGTTTTAATTAATGTATATCTAGAGTTTCGTGTCTTGAGCCAACCAGCAATAGGACGTCACAATCCCGAATTTAGTTAAAACAAAATAGTGATTTATTCTTAACAAATCTTTTTGGACTCAACCATTTCCGAGGTTCAAAACAATAGCTAGGAGAGAATTACTTGGTAAATTAAAATATAGATGTTGTAAAGATCAACGATTGGAAGCAGCTAGTTGATGCGGAAGAACTTTAAGATCTTCAAAAGTTAGTCAGCTGCTTTAAATGAGATCACCTTAAGAGCGTGCGGCTTGAATCTAAGGAAGAAATGTCTCTCCTTGGCAAAAAAATTGAGATATATTTGTGGCAGCTGTACATGAGCGCATCACAGAAAACCGTGAAACTGTCAGGTGATTGCATTTATACATGAAAAATGGGAATAGACAAGAAGTGGCCTTAACATGCAATGCAAATGAGCGAAAACTGATCTCAGAAAGGTTGCTGATGCACACAAAGCATATTCCAGCGTTTGGCACATGACTTTTTTTTTTTTTTAACTAAAATATCAAATGGCTCCTAACTTTGAATTTTAAATAATTTGTTTTTTCATAATACCATCATTTCAGAATGTTGTAGCAGTTTAATGAATGCTCAGTAAAGCTCTCATTTTTTATTAACTCTTTTCTGTTGAGGCATTTACATTGAATTATTTACAAGAAAACACCTTTTATTTAAAAGCTGATAGAAACTGCATTGAGTTCAAATAGGTGCCAGGAACAGAGCATCTTGAAAAATAACACATCTGTCTGTATATACTTGGTACATGTGTACTGAGAAACCATTTTTAACTTGGAAAAACATGATGCATGCTTACACCCTCCTAAGGGACACCATGGGAGGTGGGGGTGAAGGGTAGCACTAACTGTGTACCACTTCATATGTTGTGTACAATCAGTGTGCCACGTGATGATCTGTTTGCCCATGCATCGGTCATATGGCATCGGGGCCTAGGCGTTTTCAGGTCTGCATGGGGTCGAAGTCACATAATAATGTGTGCTTTTATGATCCATTTTACTGAATGGACCCCACAAGCACCTGAGGACACCCTTTGCTGATACCAGAGTACAATAGGGTTTCACAACTCTAAATCATGTGCCTGTTCCACCTCCATGCACTTTCTGTAATATGGTCTCTAAGGCCTTTTCCCAATATTCTTGCAAAAGGTGTGTTACCTCTTATGAAAGGTAGAGCGGAATTGTGATTCATAAAAAAGAGGTATGTGTAAAAGTATCCAGTACAGGAGGCAATGGCCGGAAGACTTTGGACTGGTCAACATTTATTATCAGTGCTGAAAAATTATGAGAAACATCAATTTTCTTTTGACTTTTGCTAAGCATTCATACATCCTAAAAATGTACATATCTTTCTAGTGGCATCCTTTTAGGAATAGTATTTAAAGAGAAAATATTATTTGCATAATCGCTGGAACATAATCTGAAAGATCATGTAACCTAGTACCTTACTATGACAAATCAACTTTTCTATGAAAAGTTGCAAGAAAGGTCGCTTTAAACCTAATGACTGTATTATGATACCGAAGGAGAACCGTTGATCTCTTTAGTAGTCACTGAATTCTCTTGCATAAACACCATCATCACAAACTAAACATTGAATAGCATAAAGAATTTCAGTGCTCTGGGTTTAGCCCATGCCTTTCAGATGAAGTACAATTGATGGGTATCTGGACTGACTACTCCCTGTTTATGAATTCACCTAACTTCATCTCTAAATCTGCCAGATTCTCTGTCACAAAATAATTTCTCAAATCCTACTTACCACCAACTGACTTCCACTTGTTTGGCCAATCCATGTTTATCTCCCGTGTTGATTCTGGCAACACAAATCTCATTGAAGTCCCTAAATCTTTCCTCGACCCTCTCAAGGTTTTCATCAACTTTTCAGCTTGCTTGATCTCCAACACCCGCAAATTCAATCACATCACCCCAATACTAAGAGACCTGAACTGGATCATTTTTAAACCCCGAATAAAATTAAAATTAGCTTGCACTACTTTAAAAGCAGCTCACTTACCTCACCCAGGCTATTTACTACCTGCTATAACAACCTCTGGAATCAGCAGGCATCTTAGAAGCAGAAGCATCCTATGACTTAAATCTACAAATCTGAAAACTCGGTTTGCCAAGGTGTTGTCCTTTTCTGGGGCAGCTTCCACCCTCTGGAACGCTCTCCCAGCTGAATTGCACTCCCAGAAAGATCTACTTACCTTCTGCAAGAAACTAAAAACGTTCCTTTATAACTTATCTCACTTAATTCTTCACAGAACATTTCTTAACATTAAGTTTGCATTGTTTTTATTGATCGTAACTCTTACGTTTTTTCACAGCTTTTTTCCTTGGCCCTTTCTCTGCCTCCTCACTACCTCCCTCCTGTCCTCTTAATTTCTTCACCACGTTATCATCTTTCACTTGTCTTTCTTCTTAATACATTCATTCTGTTCTTCCTGCAATCTCTCTTATCCCTCTCACCTTCCACCCTCCACTCCCCCTTTCCTGCAACCAATCTCCTTCCTTTATACTACCTCACTGCTGCCTTCAGCCTTACCTCACTCTCCTTCTCCATTTTGCTCTTGACTTTTCCTCATACTTCCCCTATATAGGCACCACGCCCAGATCGCTAGAGTCAGTTCTTTTCTTTCTGCGCTAGTCAGCGCAGATCTGTAGAGAGATACCCGCAGTCATATTTTGACAGACCTCTTATCCGAATTTTGTCTAACTTTTTTTCGAGACTTATCTCATGATATGGCAGGGATGTTTGTGGGGACGGCTGGATTCAAGCTCTTCTGCACCTTTCACGGGCAAATGTTGGTGACTGACTCGCACCTTATCTGCCTCTGGTGTCTTGGGCATGACCACAACGCCAAGACCTGTGTTGATTGTTGGGTCATGCACTCCGAGGCCTGGTGGGAGCGTTCCCTCAAGCTCCTTGCCGCTCAACCAGGATAGGTCATAGAGCCAGTGCTTAATTTGTGCCGGTGCTTTCCGGTGCTAAGAACCGGCAATTATTTCTAAGGACCGGGTCTACATGGGTGCGATTGCTGTGAATCGAGTACAGTAAACAAAAGAAAAACCCACGAGCTGTTTCAGGCAGTACGTAACCTTAAACTCGTGTTTCAGCAAAATGAATTCACAATGCAGCTGCCCATGTGTAAACCTGGAGGCACAAGGCAGTGTTGCTTGTATTATCAGGATGGTGGCGCGGCATTTTACAATGCCCGTGTATTTGTTCCCGAAGGTCCGTTAAGTCTTTTAACCTGGGGCGGGGCACACAACACCAGAGACAAGCGAGGCAGGGTTGATTTATAGTAAACGTGTGAATCCCTCCCCCACCCCATGCTGGCCTGGAACGTTTTTGCTTCAAAGAGCAGGGGCTGGAGGAGGGGCCCACAGGGTATTTGACAGTTAGCCCACGTGGGAGAAGTAACGGGTGCAGATCATTTTGTTAGCAACTCGGCAAGCATGGCGTGCATTGCTTCACTGTTACCTCGAGCAGCAGCAGGATTGCAGACCTGTCAGTGCTGCCAAATCCCTACACCTTTGGAGCTGCAGTGTCTTTGTAGATTAGGGTGACCAACTGGCATGGGTGCAAATTCAGGACGGTAAGTTTAAAAATTCAGGACAGAGGGTCAAAATTCAGGACAAAAATTCGGGACAGAAGGTCAAAATTCAGGACAAAACTTTGTGAAAAAAGGTACGTTTTACAGACACATCAGGGGAAGTTGCGCGATAGTATAAAAGTAAGTACATAGACAGCCACTTAAGAACATGTCAAATAAGTTTATATTAGATTGAGACAATCATGCACTTCACATTTATTTGGTATGCGTGCAGCTTTGAACAACTGTGCAGGTCTTTTTGTGTTATTTCATATGATAATTTACATTATGTCATCCATTAATACTTTCATCCATCAATCAGTCTTTCACCATTCGTGCTGTCCTTCCACCTGTGTGCCCATCCATATCCAAACATTTTCAATCATTTGCAAACATATCCATCATCTATCCTTCCATCCATCATTTCACTCATCCATCCCTTCATCCACCCTTTCACCCAATCCATCCTTTCACTCATCCATCTACTCTTCCACCCATCCATCCACTCATCCATCCAACCATTTACCCTTTCACCCATCCAGCCATCCTTTCACCCATCCAGGCATCCTTTCACTTACTCATCCATCCACCCAGTCACTCATCCGTCCACCCTTTCACTCATCCATCCATCCTTTCATCCAGCTATACACTCTCCCTTTCACTCATGTATGCATTCTTTCACTCATCCATCTTTACATTCTTCTTTTCACTCATCCATGCACCCAGTCGTACATCTATTCTGCCAATCATTCATCCATGATTTCACACATCCATCCATCCATCCTCCCTTTCCCTCTCTCTCCATTCCCCTTTCACTTAGCCACTCATCCTTCCAGCCACACTTTACCCATACACCCACCCACCTATCCAGTTGCAGACAGAAGAGGCCCATCAAGAACTTCACCCTCGCTGTGTTCCTAAAGCGAGGGGTGGGGTGGGGGAGGGTTTACTATGCCCCTGCTCATAGGCAATCTGAAAACTAGAAGTCATGATTCATGCATGATGCACAGTGCCAGGACGTGAGGTGACTGTGACATGGTGTTGTTTCCAGGGCTTAACGTAGGATGAAAAAACTGGGGGTCTCTCCAAGGGGTGTTTCTGATGTAATTAAGGCCTTGGCTTAAAACACCCAAGCTAAAAATATGTGCTGAGCATAGTGTGCCGCCCGACTGGTATTTTGCAGTTTCTGTCATTGCATCCAGTAACATTAGACCTACAATAAGCCATTACTATTGGCTTTGTCAATGGATGTTAGTTGCATAAAATAAATAGAAAAGCAGCAACTATGGCTTCGTTGTATAACATATTAACAATGCTTCAGCTCTGAAATGATGAGATTGTGAAAGAACTATAAAATCTTCTTTTTAACTATTTAACTTTGTACACTGTAATCATGGTACTTCTCTTCTACATATTCTTTTTGTTTGCCTGCTTGGTGTATCTTTTCCTTCTGTTGCAATAGTGTTTTGGAAGAATGACCAGTAAAGAAAAGGGTCTGGGTCACGATAAATAATGGAAATCCTACAGTTTGTGCGCTGTGGTCCCCTTAAGTGCACCAGGGACACATTTGAAACAAGAGCTAATCCCAATTCGCCCGCCAACTCTCACCTGCAGCAGATTTGGGAATTTGAGTAAGGCATTGATTGTGCAACCCACAGGTATTTATTGCCTGCATGATTTTCGCCAGACAAATTCAGGCTCAAATCATAGAGAAATGTGAGAAATCTGAGTTTCTGCACCTTGGAATCGGAAAAACACATGCACAGGTAAATAGTTATTCCTCATTCTGGGGGTCAAAACGTGAACACTGAATGAAGTGCAACATGTCACCCGAAAAATGCTGTACCCAGTGTCACTGGTGTTTACTAAATGCTCAGCTCACAACACCTAGATTTGTGTAAGAATCAAGATCGGGTTCCAAGTTATAAAATTCCAAGTCACCCTTGTACTGCTGTAGGCTATCTAGACTAGTGTTCAGTGTCACACTCCAGACCACCGCCTAAGAGGAGTCTTAAGTTTAAATGTCGTCCATCTAACGCTAAGAGAATGCCCTGCCCCAGGGGGAGACTGGAGGAGGCCCCCACATGCTTGCCCAGCCCAGACTGGCCCATTGTCATTATGTATGTGGCAATCAGCCGCATACAGAACGGCAATGGGTGGGATGGGGCTACTCTTGTGCTTCGCAGATGAGTGCGAGGCGCCCCAGCAGGGAGCTGAGGCCTCTCACAGGGAACAGCTCTGTTCCTGCAAGGCCTAAAATTACGGACAAAAGGCGTCCGTAAATGGGATCCTCACGGACAACGGACGTGAGGTCCAATTTACGGACGGTCCGTGAAATTTACGGACGGTTGGTCACCCTATTGTAGATTGGAGCCTGCAGCCCCAGACCGCACGTCGCCATTCACAGGATTGACGAGAGCAGGACATCTGTATTTGGTATGTGATAATAACAGCAGTAATGCTGTAAAGGGTAAACAGCATGTTGCCAATTTTTTTAGTTTGGTATGGAGATGCGAAGATTGTCTAACAATGCTCCTGGCCTCGCTGCACATTTAAAGAGAAGTTTGCATTAGTAGATATACAATTTTGTCTTGGGCATTTTACATACGTTTCAATATGGAAAGTCACAATTTTGCAGTTAACAAAGATGCCCACTCTCATGTCGAGTGTAATTATTTCAACTGCATTATTACTCTCTACAGACTACAGAGGCTTTAAAGGCAGCAACGGCCCCTAGAAGTGCCCAGACCTGCTTCCTGTCTTTATTGCCCACTGCAATGAAGAGAGGCCGGGCGGGCAGATTAATCACAGCTGCTGGAAAGAGGAACACGGAGTTTTAACCTTAAAAGTTCTGTTTTCAGAAAGACAGTGTTCCTCTAAAGGTACTAAAGGGATTTAATGTGTGGTCATGCATATCTACGATTCTACAGATTGCTGTGCGTGCTTTAAGTCTTTCCATTTTTAATATTTATGAGTGCAGGGTGACTGGTGTGCCTGTTTGAATGCCTGTGAGCACTGTGCCTGTATGAGTGCATGGTAAGTGCTGCGCATGGTGACCTGTGTGCATCTATGAGTAAAGTTTGAGTGGTGCACCTGTATGAGTGCAGGGTGACTGGTATGCTTGTTTAAGTGCAGGGTGACTGATGTGCCTGTATGAGTGCAGGGCGAGCGGTGTGCCTGTATGAGTGCGGGGTGAGCAAGTGTGCCTGCATGAGAGCAGGCTTAGCAGTGTGCCTGTATGAGAGCAGTGTGCCTGTATGAGTGTGGGGTGACTGGTGTGCCTTTATGAGTGCAGGGTGAGCGGTATTCCTGTATGAGTGCAGGGTGAGCAGTGTGCCTGTATGACTGCAGGGTGAGCACTGTGCCTATACGAGTACAGGATGAGCACTGTGCCTATACGATTTCAGGGAGAGCGGTGTGCCTGTATGAGTGCAGGGTGAGCGGTGTGCCTATACGATTTCAGGGAGAGCGGTGTGCCTGTATGAGTGCAGGGTGAACGGTGTGCCTGTACGAGTGCAGGGGTGAGCGGTGTGCCTGTATGAGTGTATGGTGAGCGGTGTCGCTGTATGAGTGCAGGGTGACTGGTGTTCCTGTATGAGTGCAGGGTGAGTGGTGTTCCTGTATGAGTGCGGGTTGAGCGATGTTCCTGCATGAGTGCAGGTTGAGCGGTGTTTCTGTATGAGTGCAGGGTGAGCAGTGTGCCTGTGTGAGTACAGGGTGACTGGTGTGCCTGTATGAGTGCAGGGTAGGCGGTGTTCCTGTCTGAGTGCAGGGTGTGCAGTGTGCCTGTATGAGTGTAAGGTGAGCGGTGTTCCTGTATGAGTGCAGGGTGAGCGGTGTACCTGTATGACTGCAGGGTGAGTAATGTGCCTGTATGAGTGCAGGGTGAGAGGTGAGCCTGTTTGCGTGCAGGGTAAGCAGCGCACCTGTATAAGTGCAGGGAGAGATGTGTGCCTGTATGAGAGCAGGTTGAGTGGTCCAAACAGAAAACTGCACAGGTGGACATTTCTGACTTGGGTCTGTGAAGTTTGCAGACCTACATTATATTCCCTGAAAAGCTTAAGTCATCTGCACATTTGAACAGTGTAATTTTCAGATACCGCAGTATTGCATACCGTGCATATACAAAGGGTCCGCATTGTATACCATAGGCATACCTGTGACACTGCATTTTACACAAGCCTATGATATATGACCATTTTGGATGCCTTATATATGCATATATTAAGAGGTTTCAGATGTCCATATTGGGAATATTACATGTCTGAATGATGTGCATAAATCACTTATAGGTTGTGCATATGCCAGAGAGGTGCATCTAGCAGAGTCCAATATATTCTTAATGTGATAGATGCCTTCATAGTGGGCTTGTATCACTGAGCTCTACAGTGTCATATATTCTTTGGCAACAAAATGTACATATATCAGTGGTTGAATTCCCCAAGTTCTGAGAGCAAAATGGTTGAGAAGTGTGTAAGGTGTGGTACTGTCTTTTACAAATAGTTTAGCAGTTTAGAATGTTATTTGAAAATCAAGCCTAGGGAGACACAAAATGCAACAGAAGTAGAAGTAGTCATTTCAGCGTTACTTTAGAGTCAGGCCTTTCCCGGTCAGAAAAAGTTTATTATCTTCAGTTCCAAAAGTCATAACATCCAGTCTCTTTTGCAGTTTTGCCTTGATTTTATTAAAGATGTCCTTCACAAGGAGCTTGGAAAACCCACACGTGTTTCAAGTCAACCATTATATTACCAAGGTAGGAATTCAGACCACGCATTGCATCTGGCTGTCAGCGGTGCCAGTTGAGGTTGTGGGTGGAGCCAATAGAGTAAATGGGTGGAGCCAGTGAGGCAGTGGGTGGAGCTGGGGGAAGTGGGTGTGGCCTCCTACAAAATGTGAGCACCTGCACTTAATATTTTACAAATTAAGCACTGCATAGAGCCATCTATCTTCATCGAAGTCGTCCCATTCCGGTAAGTCCCACAAGAAGAATAAGAGTAGGAAATCGAAGAGGTCTTCAACTTCATCCACGTCCGTCAAAATCATCTGACAAAACGAGGAAGCATTATCACTCGAGGCCCGACTCTGCAGTTGAGCCTGCACCCGGGCCATCTTCACGCCTCCCCGAGTTTCTGGGAGCCGAAATGATCTCCTTCCAGTTCAGAGAATTTTATGAGGCCATGCACCTCCTATTTAGGTGGCCCGTCTAGAGAGCCATTGGGCCCTGCGGGTTCGAGAGGGGCCCCTACTGGTTTCCTGTCACCAGGCCCACCCCCAGCACCACTCGGGTCCTTTGGCTTCATGGATGAATCCGGCCCAGTGCCGGTTGTACCACCTCAACCTTCCCCAATGTGGTCCAGTTGTCGATGCTCCCGGTGCACTTCGGTGGTGCCGTCCCCATGCTTTTCCCCGACATGGAGCTGGAGGGGCGTTGCCCGATGCCGACTAGAGCCATACCCTCCAGGTTAGAGCCTGAGCCCCATTCTTATGGGCTAGGACTTAGGGAAGATTGGGAGAGGGCACTGAACCCTGGAGAATACCAGCCTCTAAACCCCAATATGGACCGACGTGAGGAATTGACAGACACCAGTGGACAGGACACCTCCCCAGGTACTGGCATGGTCTCTTCTTCTATCATGGCTATGGCGGAGGGAGCCTCTTTTGCTTTGGTGGTCAGCAGGGCGGCCAAGGTCCTGGACCCTAGCCTGTCTTCAATGGCAATCAAGACTAATTGAGGTGCTTCAGCCAAGAGTTACCCCCTCAGAACGCCTTCTCCCATTTTAAGAAGCCCTTACGGACGTCCCGCTAGGGGCCTGCACAGGGGTTGCTGTGAGCAGGACAATTGCCCACCACCATCGCCCCACCCTAGGGGACCCCAGTTTCCTCACACAACACCCTACTCTGGAGAGCTTGGGGGTTCAAACCTCCACTTCCTGTGTAAATCCTGGTGCATTTCCTACCACCCCACTGGATGGGGAATTCAAGAGGCTGGATACCTTAGGCAACAAAATGTTTTCTTCCACCAGCCTGGCACTGCGATCTGTATACACCACTTACCTTTTGGTCTGTTACTCTCGTACACTTTGAAATTCGGTTTCACAGGTGGTGCCCATTGTCCCGGAGGAGGCCTTGGCCATACTCTACCAAGCTGTGGCCGATGGGAAAGATGCAGCTAAGTTCATGATCTGATGTGGGCTGGACAGAACCGACTCGCTAGGCAGAGCGGTTTCTTTGTCAGTGGCCTTATGGCACCATTCCTGGCTGAGGGCACCTTGCTTTTCAGGGGATGTCTAAGCTTTGTTTATGGACATGTGCTTTGATGGCTCCTATCTCTTTGGAGAAAAGGCGGACTCTGCACTGGAGCACTTCATGGTTAGCAGAACTACAGCCAGGTCCTTGGGCCTTTCTATGGACCTCAGCTAACCCCAGTCTGCCTTCCACACCCTTTGTTGCCACAGAAGGGGCTTCCTACTCCGTCTTTACCCACCCAGCCAACACAGCATGCAAGGTCTCCCAGTCTCTGCGTGGCTGAAGGCATGGTACCCTCAGACCTCTTGGATCAGGTAGCCCTCTCCCGGCAGCTGCCAAACCTCTTTAGCTAACCATCCAGACATCCTGGGCAACTAGTGGAGGCAGGATACGCATCACCTGCCCCACTGGAGGTCTGTAACATCAGACCGCTGAGTTCTCCAGATTATCCAAGGGGCTACTCCCTCCCATTTGTGACTACGCCTCCATCCATGCCACCCTCTTGCATCCCGCTGATGGAGGACCATTTCTCTTTACTCCACCAGGGAGGGGTGACTCTCTTGGCCATGGGAGCCATATAGAGGGTGCTGATGCCAGAAGTATGTTGTGGTTATGATTCCCTCTACTTTCTGGTGTCCAAAAAGGACATAGCCTTCGTATTATCCTTGACCTGAGCCCTCTAAATTTCTTCCTGAAAAAGTAGAAATTCAAAATGCTCACGCTCTCTCAAGTTTTCTCTGCCTTCGTCGCGGGAGACTGGTTGGTAGCATTCGACTTGCAGGACGCATACTTCCACATTAACTTCTTTCCTGCAGTTCAGTATGGGGCACAAGCATTTTCTATTCGCCTACTTCCTTTAGGCCTTACCAGCACCCCTTTGTGATCACCAAAGTGATGCCGTGGTTGTAGCTCATCAGCGGCGATCCGGAGTACCAGTCTTCCTCTATCTTGACAACTGGCTGTTGAAGGCGAACTCGCCTCAGTCAGTCATCTCTCACCTCCGAACTACTGCAGACCTCCTGTTGCCAAAATCACACCGGACTCCCTTTCAAAATCTCATTTTCATCTGAGCTGTTATGGACACAGTGCAGTTTTGGGCTTATCCTCCTGATCAGCGAGTCCAGGATATTCAGGCTATGATACCGATATTTCATCCTCTATCATGGGTTTCAGTGAGACTACCTCTGATGGTCCTGGCATATGCGGGCTATGCAGTGAGACTTGAGGTTCCAGTGGGTGCAGCATCAGGAGAATCTCTCTGAAATGGTCACGATCTCGGAGGGAACTGCAAAAGATCTGCAGTGGTAGTTAATGAACCACAATTCGATCAGCGGCAGACCTCTCTCCCAACCTGATCTGACACTAGTGACAAATGCATCTCTCCTGGAATGAGGCAGCCATCTAGGAAAGGTGGCGATCAGAGGCCTCTGGTGTCTGGCAGAATCCGGATTCCTCATCAACCTACTGGAGCTCCTGGTGATCAAGCTAGCATTGAAAGCCTTTCTACCCTCCATCAAGTGAAGTCTAGTGCAGGTGTTCACGGACAACACCACCGTCATGTGGTACTGCAACAAACAGGGCTGAGCGGGAAGAGGTCCTGCACCTCTGGACATGGCTGTATCGTATTGGCATGTTCCTGGTGGTTCAACACCTGGCAGGCTTCCTGAACGTCAGGGTAGATTAACTCAGCCGAAGATGCCTAGCGGATCACAAATAGCGTCTCCATCTGGGGGTGGTACAAGGTCTCTTTCTTCTGTGACAGCAGTTTTGTGCACTGGAGTTTCCACGGCAGCTCTCGCTCATAGACACTTTTCATCTCGAGTGGAGCTCAGGCCTCCTGTACACCTTTCCGCCCATACCACTCCTGCCCAGAGTCCTCAAGAAGATCAGAAATGACTGGGCCCAAGTCATCCTTGTGGCTCCAGACTGGTCCTCTAGAGTTTGGTATCCTGAGCTGTTGAGCATGGCCATCGGTCTTCGGATCAGGTTGCCCCTTTGGGAGGATCTCCTGTCTCAGCAGCCGGGGAGGTTTCTCCATCTGAACCTGGCAACTGTCCGCCTTCATGTGTGGAGATTAAGTGGTGACAGCTGACAGCTTTTGACCTTCTGCCCAAAGTCTACAATGTTATCTTGGCACCAGGCGTCCCTCCGCGAAGACGGTATACGCCTGCCACTGAGGCTGGTTTGTGGCATGATGTGCAGAAAAGCAAGTTGACCCTCTTTCTGCTCCTTTATCTCAAGTCCTTCTATTTATTCTTTCTCTTGTCCAGCAAGGCTCTGCTTTGGGCACCTTAAAGGGCTATTGTTCTGGCATCAAAGCTTTTCTGCGGTTGCCAGATCAGTCATCCCTATTAAAACTCCCTGTTGTGAGTAGTTTTTGTAAGGTCTTCAACACGTTTCCACCTTCACCCTTCATCATGCCTCAGTGGGACCTCAATCTAGTCCTCATCTTTCTGATGTACACTCCTTTTGAGCTGCTGCACAACTGTCCTCTCAGGATTGGTACCATCAACACAGCTTTCCTAGTTGTAATAGCATCTGTCCGGAGGGTCAGTGAGTTCCAGGCTTTGCCTTCTAAGCTTCCATTTTTTTGTTTGATCTGTTTATTGAAATTTTGTAGTTGTATGAAAACGTGATACAGACATGCATAAAAGCAACAAGTACCAGCTGGAGCGACAGTTTACATTATTGAAACCTGCATAAAATTCTTACAAAGATAGAAAAAAAAAACAACAGCGAGAAGTATCTTGTCTTAGAAATATACAGTGACTTAACCCCTTCAGTGCCCATGACGAGATAGTCTCGTCATGGAGCGCGGTTGCGCTGTGCCCATGACGAGACTATCTCGTCATGAACCCC
The DNA here is from genome assembly GCF_964204655.1 of Triturus cristatus. Lineage (NCBI taxonomy): Eukaryota > Metazoa > Chordata > Amphibia > Caudata > Salamandridae > Triturus > Triturus cristatus. Next base: position 528,611,816 of record NC_140582.1, on the reverse strand, counting down.
GCCCGCTAATGAAACGCCCGGCACAGGGCGTGGAAAGGGCGGGGCACAGAAGGAGTTAAGCAATTATACTTCGTACTTAATTTTATATCAACCTTCCCAGCCTGTGATTAAAGCAATAGCCAAGCACCATGGAAGAGCGCAAATTGCTGTCCACAACATTAGGACTGCACATTTCTAGCAACTACCTTCAGCAGGGTCATAGAGTCACAATCATTATGTAAGTAACCAGATTCATTACATAACAAAAAGTGAATATAACTATTGAGAGAAAATCAACTGGGAAAAACAGCGTAAGTCACAAATAATTCATCTGAATTCAATTCATGAAAAGAAAACAATTCACATTTGAGATACAGGAACGCACTATTAAGTTTTTGGATGTAGAGATCACCAAAACTCAAACAGGCTTTGATACAAACCTGTTCAGAAAACCCACTGATAGGAATAACACCTTAGCATATGATAGCTTCCAACCGCAACCACTAAAGCAGTATTTACCATATTCTCAATTATTGAGGACAAAGAGGATCGTCTCGGACCACATCAAGGAAGTGGAACAGTCTAAAAACATGATACAAAGATTCAGACAAAGAGGATATCCGGAAGATCTATTAACACAAGCTTCTAATCGAGTAAAAAACAAAAGCAGATCAGAACTACTAAAAATACAACCCAAAACGAAGGACGACCGAATGACATGCGTAAGTGAATATAGGAGAGGAGCGCGTTATTATGACCAACCAGTAAGCGATTCGGGCAGGGTCTGGGAGCTCCACGCATGGGAAGGCACTTTTGATAAAATATAGCACGGAGGGGAAGGACGAATAGTGGCGCCGCATGCTACTCCATAGGTTCGTTATAATCACGTAGGCACTGTCAACATGCCAATATTAGCGAAACACAAGGCGTTTAAGAGGCACGCTATTAAATCACACAACGACATTGACAACGGAATGCATGACTTTTAGGAGGCACGCTAATAAATCACATAACGAGTCTTTCATGTAACAGTTAACCACAACTAGTATGGTGGTGATTATATCTTGTTTGGTGGAGAATCCCCTGATAAAAGGAACGTTATTTTTGCTTTTCCTAGACACCCCTGAAGAAGGCAGCAAGCCGAAATGCATAGGGAGAAAGAAATGAAATCGCTTTGTATAATGCAGAAGTGATGCATGTTGGGATATGAAGTTACAATTGGAATGCAATTGAAATAATTGTGAAACAAAAGAATTAAAACATAAAGAAGTTCAAGCAAGAAATGATGTGAAGAGAGAATTCATTTTGGCTGTAGATACAGCAATTCGACCTGTGCCCAGGGAGACACCCCATGGAGGTGGGGTTGCGACCACAATGTATATTTAAGCACGCCATCCTGGGATCGGAGTGCGGTGATGAGACTCGCCGCCTGATCCCACTTGATTAACCAGGCTAATAAAGCACTAGTGCGATCGCTCTGCGCATGAGCCCATACTGAGTGCGCCACGTAATTTAGGCATCTCTGGTGTTCCAATAGTTCTGTGTGTTTTTTACACGTCGCCAAAAGCGGAGCCCGATCCGGAGCGGAGCCCACTGTTTCGGATTCAATCCTTGAAAAACCCCGTTCCACTTCAAGAAACTCCGACTCCACCTGTCTTCTCATGCTACAGCCCAGCTCTACACACTTCCCTCGTATTGTGACCTTCATGACAGCCCACTCCAACATGCTCGATGAGGCCGTTCCCGTATTGTGTGCAAAGTACACACTGAGGGCTTTCCCCACCCCATCCCTGAACAGTGGATCCTCTAGCGTTGACAGCTGTAGCGGCCACGTAGGAATGGCAGGAGGACCAGTTTCCCATGCCAATGACACATAGTGTGGGTTGTGGTCCAAATGGGTACGACCCCGATATTCTGAACCCAAGACATATGGGAGTTGGGAGTGAGAACCAAGGAATCTGTGTATGCGGATGTGTAGATTATGTGGCACCGAGTAAAAGGCATGCACCCACACTCTAGGGTTTCGGTGCTTCCAAATGTCCACTATCTCTCATCCCCGAGTCCACCCACTCAAGGCAGCTCAATTGACTGTGGCTGCTGTATGTGTAAGGGGGGGAAATGATCTATCCAACCCAACATCTAAAACACTATTGAAATCCCCTCTAATCAGCCATGAAGTTTCACACCATTTAGCAAGAATTAGGGAGACTGAATCAAGGAATGGGTTTAAGTCCATGTGAGGAGCATAAACATTACCGATGAACACATAGCAACCATCCTGTCTGTTGCCTACAATCCTATTTTATTGACAATTTTCTTCGCAATTTTATTAGCATCACCGATTCATTTATGTTATGTACATTTCTTTTGCATTTTCTTGTGTTTGTATTATGCTAAAAATTCCAATAAAGATTTTTGAACTAAAAAAAAAACATTTATAATATCACCATATTTAAGTTTTTAAGTGAGTTACTTATGGTCATGCTTGTGTTTCATGTCCTATGTATCCCTTGACAAACCCTTCCTCTTACACCCCACCAATTGTGAGTGTGGTCTCTCTCGCTGTGCTGTCCTTCAACATGTATTTAATTATGCAGAAGTAACTACTAAAGCTAGGTGAATGCCCTCAGACGCGCAAGTTTAAGGGTGTTCACCAACATTTGCAAGTGACCCATTTTGTAATACCTACAAAACTGCCTCAGAGCAGTTTTACTCGTACAGAAATTTCTCTGCGTTAAATACCATGGACAGGTGATGAATCACACCATTCCAGACCCCATGAATCTGGAATGAGAATTTCCACTTGTAAAATAAGGTATTAACTGAACCTTGCTTACATTTGTTGTGCACATGCCTCTCTGAATCAGACCTGCAATACACCAGGTATCATCCTTGACTACCAAGACATTTAACAAATTCAAGTAAACCTTTGTGGGGATGACTGATTTCCTGGTATCATGCTAAACACTAATTTAGTAACAAACAAACAAGCAAGGTTACCTAATCGACCTCTATTCCAATTGAACATATTCAGGGCTATTCTTACATCTGAAGTGAGGAATGCTAGTTTCAACATCCTATTTTTTAGGATAGATTCCCAGATCCAGTTTAAAGTTAGATAAAACAGAAGTCACTGCTTGAAAAGGAAACTGGGGTATGATTTCAATCAACAGTTGCATTCTCTTGTGCTTTTAGGTGTTCCAGGAACTGTGGGACGATGAAGCAAGGTCCCCATCTCAGATTGTTGCAGAAAAGAACCTTGGGTTAATATCAGACCCAAAGCAGCTAGAAGAAATCATCAACGAGATCATGGAAGGGCACCCAGAGGAGGTAATCAACCATGGGAACATACTGTTTATTTGCATCCATTTAATTGTTTTAGCATTTTCTTGTGAGCATTTCCTCAATTTCTTCAATATCTTTATAGGCCATCTTATAGTTTGTCATTCCATTGTAAGCAATATTATATTGTTATATTGTTGATATTCTCAGATATACAAATATGGGCGCGGAAGATCCACAAACCCTCCCGATCTCCTGCCTGAGATCTGAGTGGCTGCCAACACTTCAAACCAGGAAGTGTTGGCAGCCATCTTGTGACTCGGTTAAACCGAGTCACAAGGAAAAAGGTAAAAAAAACTTAAAAATTAAGAAAAGGTGGCAGTGTAGAAACAGCCTGACCCCCTAGGCCTGTTCTGCGTGTCCCACAGGGACCCCAAGGCCAAAAATAGCTTTTTTTGTAAAAACTTTTGTGGGATTTTCGTTGGATCCGCAAATCCGGCAAAATTTCTTCTTCTTTTTTTTTTTTTTTTTAATTGAAGCGCTTTGTTTTCTTTAAGCCCCTGGGTTGGCCAGGTCCCAGGGAAATGGCACGCGCATGCCCCGGGGAACGCCACCTCCCCAGGCGTTAAAAACCTTAGAAATTCACTGAAAAGTACACAGGTTTCAGGGATGTTATAGTTGGAAATTGGCATTTAAAAAAACCTTAGAAATTCACTGAAAAATCCTAAGGTTAGAGGGACATTATAGTTAGTCTGATATTTCACTCGTACAAAACCAGAGAAATTGAGCCCTTATAGTAAGCTGAGTCAACTATAACTTGCACCCCCGCAATGCACAGCTCATGACGTCACATATTACATCACTCATGGCATGGTCAGTGACATCACTGATGACATCATCCACATAATCTCTGATGCACCTACTCACACCCCAATATAACCTTTCTTACATCCACTCCAAATTTCAGACTACCATTCTCGAAACCATAGACACACCAATACCAGTATGTACATACCCACTCACTGATCATAGGTCTACTCATATATCCTCTCACCTACCCATACAGCTTCTCATACACACAGTCACTCACCAATACAGCCACTGATATATCAACTCATACACCCATACAGACACTGCCATTCACCCATAGAGCAACTCACACTCATAGTAACTCACCCAGAGTCAATCACACTGGCACTTACTCACATATACAGTTATACACAGACCCCTCACTTATTCATACAGATACTAACACCTACTTACTCACGTTTACAATCACTGACACCAGCACCCACTCATCCATAGAGCCACTCTCAAAATCACTCACTCACTCACAAATAGTCACTTATCTACTCCAATACTCACATATACTGCCTTTCACATATGCAGTTACTCACCCATATACCACTGAGACATCCATTCACTCACCGACACAGCCATACGCACACTCACTCACCTATACAGCACCTCACAGACACACTCATGAACCCATACACCCAGTGAATCACCCACTCACACATCCATACAGGGAGTCACACACTGCCTCACCCACACACACAGACATTCAGGCATCCTTACTGGTACTCAGACAACTAAACAACCTATATAGACACTCATGTAGCTACTCACCAACCCATGCAGCCACTTACACACCAACTGACAGACCGATGCAGACATTCACACAGATTAGTCACTCACCCATACATTCACTGAGACACATATATTCACTCACTTATACAGTCAGTCACGCACCCACTGAATCATCCATACAGACACTCATACACCCACTCATTCTTCAGTACACCATGGCATATATATATATATCTATATATATATATATATATCACATTCTTAAACTTTTTATTTTAGAAACAGTCACTGGATGATGTCATCAGTGATGTCACTGACCATGTCATGAGTGATGTAATATGTGACGTCATCAGCAGTGTGTTGCAGGGGCGCGGGTTATAGATAGCAGCTGAATTTCTCTTGTTATGTATGACTGAAATGTCAGACTAACCATAACGTCCCTCTAGCCTTTGGTTTTTTCCATGAATTTCTAAGGTATTTTAAATGCTAATTTCTAACTATAACGTCCCTGAAACCTGTGGTTTTATATATATATATATATATATATATATATATCTATATATATTATATATACATGCATAAAAGACACTTTGTTTTCCCAGGCGCGCTCTAAAGAAGAAATACGGCCTGCGTTTAAAAATCATGTGGGCAATTTTAAATACAGAGAGACTTTCCAGTGATCAAGGCTTGTTTGAGCAGAAACGCGTTGGGATAGTAAGCCTCTTGCCTGCATATCTTTATGGATTAAAACAATTTTTAACTTGCACAGCCCAAGCCGCTTTACTTTTTGTCAAGGACAGATAAAGAAGAAAGTGCATATATATATCTATCTGCCCACAGGTGGTCAACCCACACTGCACATATCCTTCAGCTGTGCCCAGTGGGGATTGGCCACAGAGCCAGACTCTGTGCCCAACGCTTCGCAGGCAGCCAACCCCTACTGTGTAGGCCTTCGGCCATGCACATCAGAGTTGGGCGCAGGGCCTGGCCCCTTTACCCATCCCACTACAAGTGTGCAACACCCTTTGGTCATGCGCAAGTGGGCTCCAGCGCTACATGGGCCTGGGGGTCAGTGTGTGCTCATCCTGCCATGTTATGTGCCCTTTCTGAATTGTTTTCAGGACTCCGGGAGCGAGTCCTGTAATAGCAGCCGCTCCATTTTCTTTCATTTTGCAACCAGAAAATCAGATCCATCTTTGATTTGAGGATATCCATGGATCCCTAATTGTCCAAATATTACTAAACTTTTCTGAAGTTTAATATCTTTTCACACCTCCATCCTGATCTCCCAGCCCCCCTCCCTATCACACTTCTTACCCAATCACTCCTCAACATTGAACTGCACCTCTCGACTCTCGTATTAGAGCTCTCTTCCCTCAGAAATGACGTCTCCTCCATCACCACTAAAAACCCTCCCAATCTCACCTACCCCTTAGTCCCCTCACAAAATTACCACGCACCATATAACCAAGGAATTATTTCCCCCATCGTCAATTCTCCTTCTAGACTGACTGTAATATTTCATTCAGCCCACCGCTCCTCCCGAGCCATCTCCCCCCGACCTCTACGACCACAATAAAGTTTTCCACCTCGACCTCGACCTCCCCCCCACCTCATGCATCTATCCCAGTGATCTTGGGAATTAGTAGGATCCTGTCCTCTCCTGTTTCTCCATCTAAACTGACAGACAGTATTAGCTCATTCAGCCCTCTCCCTCCCGAGTCATCTTCCCCCCCATGACCTCGCTGACCTCAATAAAATCTACCCCCTCTCCACCTCGACTGCGAACCCCCCCCCCATCTCATTCATCTATCCCAGTGATCCTGGGAGTTAGTAGGATCCCGTCTTCCCCAGTTTCACCCAGACCCCATCAGCAACTCACTTCTATCCACTCCTGTTCCTCCACCAAACCTAGTGACCCTAAACCCCTCAACTGCATGCTGGTTAATTGCCGGTCGGCCTCTTGTCACGCAACAGAAATCGCTGAAACCATCGTCAGCGAAAGCATTGACATTGCCTTTTTGACGAAAACCTGGCTCAACTCCCACTCCTCATCAATCCTTGACATGCTTTCTTCCCCGGGCTACACCATCCTCAGAAAAGACAGGCCTGAAAAAATTGGAGGGGGCCTCACTATAATTTATAAAGAAGAACTTGAACTTTCACCTGCCCACCACCATGACCTATCTACTTTTGAATACCTTGGTGCTGAACTTACAGTACAGGGTTCCCCGCCTATCTGCCTACATAATATCTACCACCCCCCTGGCGAACCTCTCTCCTTTGCTGAGGAATTGACATATCTACGTTTGAATACCTTGGTGCTGAACTTACAGTACAGGGTTCCCCGCCTATCTGCCTACATAATATCTACCACCCCCCTGGCGAACCTCTCTCCTTTGCTGAGGAATTGTCCGATCTTCTTATTCAATCTTCGCTCTCCAAATCTAGAAACCTCTTCCTAGGGGATTTTTACCTTCAGTGGAACAAAACCGACGACCCCGCAGTTAACCTTATCAATGACTTACTTGACATCAGTGACTTGACGCAAATCTGCAACTCTCCAACTCACTCCAAAGGTGCCACCCTTGATGCTATTATCACTAGCAAGGAACTGGCTTCTCTTTCCCACATCATCCCCATTTACTGGTCCGATCACCACCTCATCCTCTTCACGATTAACAGCTCTATGCCCCCTCCTCTCTCTAACACCAAAATACAAAAGAAGCTAACCCGAAATCTTCACCCTATTCCTCCTGGCGAGCTGTCATCTACAATTAAAGCTCGCCTACAGCTTTCCCCTCTCTCCCAAAGCACCACTGGTCTTATTGATCATTACAGTAATTCTATCCTTGAAGTCCTTGACCAAATTGCCCCTGCCAAATTAAAACTCCAGAAAACTATCCCCTCCAAAACTTGGTTCAATACTGACCTTAACAAAGAGAGACGAGCTCTCAGACAGACTGAACGCATTTGGAGGCAACAACCTTCCACCTCAAATCTTGTCCTCCTCAGAGCTGCAAGGGCCAACTACAAAAAACACATCTTTAACGAAAAAGCTTCCTTCCTCCACACACAACTTGATCGGACTAGAAATCGTCCTAGGGAGCTTTTTAACAGTTAAAAACGAAACTACCTCAGCCCCCCCTAAATTACTAGCTACGGTTGAGAGGTGTGAAGAAATTGCTAGCTTCTTTTCTGATAAAAGTCACCAAGATTGACCAATCCTTCGCCACAACTCCCCCACCACACAGTCAACCCCCCTCCTTAACATTCCCCCTGAGCCTTCTTCCACTCCTATCCCCCCCCCGATTCCTCCCAACTCCCACTCTCTTTCACCCACTAAGAACCTTACCTTACCGCCCCCCAGCTAAAAAAATAATGCTTCCTGGAATAATTTTTGTCCAGTGTCAAAAAGTGATGTCCTTAACATCATCACCAAGATTAAACCATCCTCACATACTAGAGATCCACTTCCAGCTCATCTGGTACAAGAACTAAAACACATCATCGCCCCACTATGGACCAATATCATCAACTTGTCCTTTGCCACTGGTAGTGTTCCTGCTTCCCTCCAACTTGGCCAAATTACCCCCATCGTCAAAAATTGAGCGGCTGACCCCAACGACTTAAACAACCTGCGCCCTATCTCCAACCTTCCCTTCCCATCCAAAGCCCTCGAAAAATGCGTCCTGCTACAGTTGGACAAACACATCGACTCATTCAACCTCTTAGACGTTTTCCAATCCGGTTTTAGAAAGGGATGCAGCACGGAAACAGCAATGCTCAGCATTACTGATGACCTACATTGCTCCCTTGACAAAGGTGAATCCTCCCTCCTCATTCTTCTTGACCTCTCTGCAGCCTTTGATACTGTTAACCATGACGCTTTACTCAATATTCTCAAAGACCGTTTCGGCTTTGACGGTGATGTTCTCAAGTGGTTCACCTCTTATTTCCAAAATAGAACTCAACAAATTAAAGTCAGCGGTTGCCTTTCTAAACCTCAACCTGTCTCCTTGGGCGTTCCACAGGGTTCTATTCTCTCTCCCACTCTATTCAACCTCTTCCTGGAACCCCTTACCCTCATTCTTAAACAAGCGAAAATCAGTTATCACCTCTATGCCGATGACACACAACAATACCACAAGATCAAATCCCATGACGACGACTTACATCCTAACGATGCCCTGACTAAGATCCAACAGTGGTTCCACCAAAACCACCTCAAACTAAACCCCCAAAAAACGGAAATCATCCTATTCTCTCCCAAGAACTACTCGCTCCCCATTCAACACTGGATCACGGACATTAAAGCTCTCGACTGCTCTCTTGCCATCTCCAACTCAGTCAAATCCCTTGGTATTAGCATTGATCAGAACCTCAGTCTCACTCCCCATATAAAAAACTCAGCAAAAGGTGCTCTCTTCATACTACATCACCTTAAAAAAATTAAACCCTTCATTCCAGCAGATGACTTTAAATCAGTTGTACAATCATTAGTCCTGTCTAGAATTGATTACGGTAACGCCACTCTTGCTAGTACCCGTAAAGTCCACCTAGCCCCTACCAAATCCATGCTTAACCTCACTGCCAGGCTTATTACTGACTGTAAGCGTTACAATCACATCTCCCCTGTTCTCAAAAACCTTAAATGGCTTCCGATCGAAGGCAGATCCACCTACAAGATCGCCTGCATCACGCACAAAGCCCTTCATCAAAATACCCCTTCTTACCTCTCTGACAAACTCCAAAAAGCTGGGTGTACTAGAATAATGAGGAGCACTAACGCTCTTTTTCCTTGTCCCTCCTCTGCTAAAAAAGAAATCAACTCAGTCTCGCTCATTCTCTGGTAATGCGCCTTCTATCTGGAATACCCTTCCCAAAGATCTACGTTGCAACCCCTCCTACCCCTGCTTTAAAAAAGACCTCAAGCAGCTCCTTCTCAACAAATACTGGGGTTCTTAATCTAACTTACTGTCTCGGGCCATGAACTCCTCCCATGTTCACTGTCTATATTAGCCCCCCTTTACTTATAATTTCACCTCCTCCCTCCCCTCCACAAATATACCTCACTCTCTTGCCCCTCCATCTACTGACACACTATATAATTCTTCACTGTCTTCCTGATCTACTATCTTCGATTTGATACCTGATTTTGATCTTCCGAACTTACAACTTTCTTAAAGTTCACATTGCCTTGCCTTATTTTCTCAATTGTACTAAGTATGTCTGTTATTCTGTGTTACCAAATCCTGTAAAGCGCTCTGATACTCTTGGGTCCAGCCAGCGCTATATAAAACCTTTAAAATAAATAAATAAAATATCTGCATGCCCAATCTGAGTCCCTCTCCTTGTCCCTCTCCTTCGAGAACTGATGTACACCAACCCAAAAAAGATGCTTCCTTGAGTCAAGTTCTAGTTCCGTGCCAAATGTGGTGCATTTGTGTTTAGCTGTTTTTTTCTGTATCAAAAACAAAACTTCTTAAGGGAATTAAACTGGGACATGGAACTTTTAGGGCTTCCCTTTTTCTTGTCCCCCACTTAACAGATCTGCACAAAACTTGCTTTGAAGGGCCCAAAGAAGATGAACTTTTATTTTTAAAAAAGAATGCAGATTCATTGAACGACACCAAGCACACACCCATCCACCATGGCAGTGAAAATAAATGTCGACCAATGACCCGTTATTAAAAACAGCTGTACTAATAAATATATATACACACACATTTATTACTATAGTGCAAAAGCCAATCCCAGTTTATTATCACACCACAGCATATCTAACATGAAAACAATACTCCCAAGTTCATGCTGCAATGACTTTACACAGAGAAACAACTCTCCCGAAATCAGGAGGTCTCTACATCGTGATTTTTACCTTCTGCACTAGTTTAACATTCTGGTTTCAGTAAAATGCCTATTGTTAAAACAAATACACAGAAAATATACACAGCTTAAACCATATATGCAGATATGCAGAGTATAATATGCTCCATTGTTGCAGAGGGGAGGAGCAGCATGATCCGCTCTAGGCTTCACCCCTTGTGAGTCAAGGCCCCTCCCCAAACTAAACATTGGTAATAAATAGCATATAACCTGGGTTTAAGCAGACGCAAAATTAAAATATGGAATTAAGGGTGCTTTAAAATGGGAGACCTTTTTGTCTAAGGAAGATTTGAATCATTTCTGCAGTTGCCATCGGATTGTGCTATTCCTTAGCCAGAATGAGCCCATTGCCACAAAGTGGCTTCCAATACAGTATGCATTTTACAAAATTAGTTAAATAAATGTTATCACCTAACATGCTAGATATTGCAACATGTGATCCGACAGAAGAGGACACGAAAGTGCTCACCTCATAGGAGAAATGGCTCAGACAATAGAAGACTTCAGTCACTTGGTCATATTATTAGGTAAAATCTTACAAAACACCTAGAAAAAAATGAAAAATTAACTTGTCACCAAGCTTGGGAGGAAGAGCTAGAGTTAGTTCTTCATGTATTCACGTTGACCACCATATTTTTTAATGAAAAATAGTTTTACAAAACATTAGACTCAACCTCAAGTTCCTGCTTAAGGTGGTCTCCACTTTCCACCTTAACCAGACAATTGACCTCCCGGTCTTCTTTCCAAGTCCTTCCATAAAACATGACAGATTTGTGTTGCCTCTACACATCCTCATAAAGGTAATCCTATATTTAAGGCTGATCTAGCCAGGTAGGTTGTCAAATATATCCAGACCTGTTACCTAAAAACTAAAAGAACCCCACCTGCCCTCCTCAGGCCTCACTCCACCCACAAACGGGGCACCACTATGGCCTTTTTTGGGAACATACCCATAGCTGACATCTGTAAAGCTGTGCCATGGTTCCCTTCACACACATTCACAAAGCATTACTGTGTGGAAATTCTGGCAAGGCAACAAGTCAAGCTGGCAATCTCAAACTGTCTTAAGTACTTTGTTTCAGACCTTAGCACCATTTACTGGCTAGCCAATGCTCAGGGGAGTACTGATTTACAGTTAATGCAGAGCATGTGTATCAACCGCCACACATGCTAAGAAAGGATTATGTTACCCTGTAAGCATCTGTCCGTCACATGTGGTGTTATATATTTACATGCGTCTTCCCGCCTCCCTGGAAGTCAGTGTCTGCTATAGATATCTTCACCTACATAATTATTTACACCATACTACACTATCCTTTCCTACTCACTACTCTTTACCTGCTCTCTCCCGCTGTGCGCAAAACAATCTAACAATGGAGTCAGTGCCCATGTGGATTCACCACCAGAGGAGGAGTCACCAAGAGCTTGTGTCTCTATAGACTTCTGTGAAGAAATCCATATTGCAACTGTCTGTGCCCAAACCTAGATGGCAGGAGTATGCAGAGCAAATGAATCTACAGCACTACATGTGACGAACAGATGCTTACAGGGGAGTGACATAATCCATCTGGGTGTACGTGTTCACATCTGTCAGTTTCATTACAAACCTGACATCTGGGTTATTCTGTTTGTTCTAATTGGTCCAGACTGATTAGGCTTATTTTGAAATTTTTCAACTTACTTGGTGCCTCACTGCTGGTCCTCTGCTAATATTGCCTATTAGCAATAATCGTGGTTGGTTAGTAGTGCATGTCAGCTCTCGGGGTGATAATCTCATCTGGAACCTTGCGCTAGAGGAGTTTTGAGTGAAATATGTGAATTGCATGTTTCATCGCTTTTGCAGTCCCAAATTCTTTGGCACACAGATTGCATAGTGATCTAGCTTCTTTAGTACTGTTGATTAAAATGCTGTGTAGCTTTTTTAAAGAATGACACATTAAACCATGTTTTCCTGCATATGACCTATAGGGATGAAATATTCTTTCAAGTAGTGCAAAAAGCACATTAATGGTCTGTATCGTCTGCAATTGTATAAAGATTCAAATGTTCCAAATGGTCCGGTTTGAAGGATACTTTTTTTTTTTTTTTAAAGAATTTTAGGATGCAGCTTCCAATCGATTATCTAGGCGCTAAGAAAGAACAGGACTTTAGGCTTTGTCACACTTTTGTTTATGGCTAACCTGCATAATCAACCTATTCTTTCTGTACTGAGTGACTCTGGAATCTGGGGATCATGGTTCGATCCCCGGCGCCGGCGGCAGATTAGCCCAGAACCATGTGACTCTGGGCAATAGATTGCTTAATCTTCCCGACGGCCCCCAGCGCCTAGAGACCCTTACGGGTGATTGTTCGCGCTTTATAAATGTGGATTATTATTATTATTACGTGAAGCCACATTAATCTAAAGGTTTGCTGAAGTGGGATAGTTTACTTTCAGGGGGAATAAACCGAGACACTAAAGGTCCAATGTGTCAGGTTAGCAGCACAAACAGACTAAGAGACAGACAGATGGATTGTTTGAAATAACTTCTTTCTCAGGAGTTCACTAGAGAGTGAAAGGCATAATGTTACATCACTCAAACCCAGTCCGTGCAGTCACCCCTGGTTGTGGACAATTCGTTTTGATGTTCGAGTTTGAACCTTTCAAATCAGAAACCGCAGCCTTAAAGTGATAGAAAAACTCTGACACAAAAGTACCCTAAGGTTTGACTGGCAATATGAGTAAACTGTGAGGGGAGGAAGACGGCAGAATACCTTGAGAGAGGTGATTCTGCCCCGTGAAGCATATATGGGACACTATTTTGTGCTAGTTTTAGCTGTGCAAGCATGAAATGGGGCATAATCGGGGTGATATACCGCTCACACAGGCTATATACACCTAGTTGTCACACTTAAAGGAAGAACTAGCTGGGCATATGAAAAAATCAGGAGCCAAAATTAAATCTGAGATTCCTGGGACTATATGGCTAGAATAACTAGGTTATGATGACAATAGCTTGAATGATTATTTGAATATTTCTGGGACTACCCAGATGTGAGCTAGGGAGCTATTGATCTGATTGGTGAAACAAAAATAGTTTTCTCACTGTAAGAATGCACATTATGACTTCTAGACTCGAGTGTTGTTGGAATAGCACAAGGACAATGGTACTTTACAACATATTTGTTGATCCTGCTCTAAAATATGCTTCTGAAATTTAGTGTATGAAAGAATGGAAATAATGTTGCTAAGAAAATTAAATGACATACAAGCCTATTTATATTAGGGTGTCCAAGTTAACTGAGACAATGTGATTGCTGAGAGCAGTAACGTGCAAAAAAGTAACTTATTGAGCATTGGCAGTCTGTTAGGAAACCCACAGGAGAAGCATGGATTGGGGATATGATGCAGCGCTGTGGGACAAGATTTGCATATTCTCCTTATGTCAGACTCTTATTCCCAACAGCTCATTCATACACTCATTCATTGGTAGCGCCCATAACACCAACATACTCGTCATTCAACCAAACTCACTCAAATCTGCACACAGGAGAATAAGGCGCTGGACATGTGGGTACCTTATTACCTATCAGGATTAAATTGTATTTACATTATATACACCTTCTACATATACATCTTCAGAATCCTGACCTTAACATCAAGGCACTCCACCACTTGGTCGATGGACCAATTAGTTGGACTGGTTGATGGTGAATTAGAACCCGCTAAATCACTATTAAAGCCTAGGAAACATTTGGTATTTTCTTGTAATTAATAAAAGAACCACAAACTCATTTCTTATTATTTCAATTGTTATTTATCTAATTAATAAAACTTCTTTACGTTTGCATTTATTAACTACATCTCATAATATAAAATGTTAGTTTTATTAAAGAGAAATCAACATTTAGAAAACAATCATTAATTAGGAAAATGCAAATAATCAGTTACCAAATAGAAAGCGATGATGGTCTCAGATCAAATAGAGAGTTCCCCACATTCTCAGGAACAACTCCCTGGGCAGGCTGTCTGACCCACAGCGAAGGATCAAACCGTCAGGCAGAAACATAGGATGCACAACAAACTCTTCTCTCAAACGCCAAATAAATCCAAGGCAAACCAATGGATCAATACCAGCTCAATGTAACTCAACGCCACGAATGAGCAACCCAATAGACTACTCCCAATGGTGAATTAATGGCTTCTTGTACTCTTTTTCCCTCTTACTTTATTCTAACTCGGCAACATTTAGGGGCAGAGAAAATGTTCTGATTGGACAGTTCGGGGTTATCTGTAGGTTATTGAAAGTTTCTTAGCGCAAAACCTGTTCTTCATGATGACTTGGCATGGGAAAGCGTAAATGGTTAAGTTTTATTCTAGCTCCCAGGCTAGAGCCATGAATGTAGCACTTCAAGGAAAATAAGTCATTGTTTCACAGGTTCTGTATTGTCCTATCCGCTGTTCCCACATTGTCATGTATTTTGCTGGCAGTCAATTCCGATTACTGTCCTTGGTAGAGAACACTGTGTCAGAAGTTCAAGTTACTTGATGATCTCCAGAGCCATCCGGGCATGCGCAGAAATCATCACGCTCACATGGTGGCATCTGCTTCTGAGAACGCCATCTTGGGTACTGCGGCCTAGTAGGCCCGAATGCAAATTTAAGCAAAAATAGACATAACAGTAATTAAAATATAGAAATTAAGATGCTAATGTTTAAACCCACACTAATACTATTATATATTAGTTTTTTCCTAGCTGTGGCAACATTTTAAAGCAATAATATTTACCATTTCATTAATTTATAGCACAGACAATCACAAGGCAACATAAATCATGCAATTCTACTATTTCACCACAATCTAAGATTAGTTTGCTTACCGGAGTTAATGAATTAATTATTCTGCCATGCAATTTGCAATTTAGTCCCACATGTATCTCGTGTTTATCAAGGTGCAAAAGTTGATTAATACATTTCACTGCAAACATGTTAATTAAATTAATTTTAGAATGATTGTTATTAATTACATGCAAATTAAAGAAGGTATACAACATTTTGTTTTACCTCCTCCATCAGATATGACCAGAGAAGGCCTTCTACAGGTTTTGAAATAAAAGGGAGGAGTGAGAATGTATGTGGCTCAACCTTTTGAAATTAAACATTTCCAGCTACACTATAAGGATTACAAATATTATTTTGCACTGTCTGTTTTCTCTACCACCTGCCTTTCTACCTTATCTGTTTTCCTTTGTCTTGATGTTATTTATTTATTTCTCGTACTTCTTTCTGGAATGAAATGGACCCGATAGTTCTGACCCTTGCGCCAACCAGGGTTGGCGCAGGGATTGGGATTATAAAATGTGTTTAGTGTACTACATTCAGTAATTGCCAGGTGCACTAAAATCAGCGCACGTGAAATTTTGCCCTGGAAAAATTTTAACGGGTCAAATCTACTGAAATATACTTTTCGGGTGGGCGGCGGCCAAAGCCGAGTAGATACCAACATGTGCGGATTTTGGTGCAGAAAGTCTGCATTTTCTGCCCTATTCTGAAGGGCAAAAACCGCTAAGTAAAGAAAATGTTAGCATCCTATGAATTCAGGACTCTGGGGTATCGAATTTCACAGATGCAATAACTATTTAATTCCCCTCTAAGGCACCATTGATTAGGGACTCTTTTTTTAGAGCAGCTAATGTGCAATGGAAACACACATGCTGGAATTTACGGTGGATTTTTTGCTAGAACATCTAATTTGTATATGTCTATATTTGTTGTAACATACATTATTCGCTAGTGTATGGTAAAACGTGTACTGCTGTCTGTGCAGAGGCATTGATGTTGGTATTGTATTTTACCTGTATAAGCCTAAAATAAAAAAATGTGAGGGGTAGTCTCTCTTAAGACCAAAGGCACGTTGTCCACGAGTGATACGTCACAAACCTAAATGTAAATGACCAAGATCACCCACGCAGGTGACTGGACTCCGTGATTTGCGATTGGGGGCGCTGTTTGCCGACCTGTGTGAAGCGTCTGCTATATGTTTATTATGTTTGATGCTGAGCCTGCTGTCATTCCCCCGCTCCGCTGGGTATTTCACTTTTTCTCCCAGTTTCTTGTCAAAAGGGTTTTTCGACAGAAGGACGTTGGTTCTGCATTTTCAATTACCTCTCTGAGAAAAATGTTCCTCTCTCTCAGTCTTTCCATATTTTCCCTGTGGCGCCCATCCGCAGTGTTCATGTTTTAAGCATGGGTTTCGCACACAGGCGCTCGAGCCGACAGCGCCTGCTGTTTCTGTGCAACGAGTTTGTGTCACATCCTAAAGAAAAATGTCCTCCATTGGCGTCATGGACGTATTAATCACTAGACGCCCTGGTTGCAAAGCAAACCATGCAGAGTGATGGTTCCTGGCCACGGATTGTGAAACTTTTCTGATGACCTCTGATATATTGCTTTCTTAGACTCTGGTGATGGAGGAAAGGAGAGCGGGTGTGTGCTTTGAGGGAGCCACAGAGGTGATTTGCAGAAGAGGAAAACATACTCGCATCGTTATGCTTTTTGAAATCTTTTTAGGAGATGCTTGGGCAACCGTTATCCATTTGGCACTCTAAAGCTGCCCATGCGTCGATGGTACCCGACCATTTTACCCAAAACTCCCGTGGCTTCCATGCACATTGCTACTGCCACCTAATTGTACCACATAATTTGCGTTTTTGATGATCTGCAAGATAGCTTGCAACATGTTTTCAGTCATTATCCATTTTTGTGGAAACTGTTATGGTTTCCGGCACAGGCTAGGAGGTAAATTAAAGTTTTCGAATGTCGCTCGTAGCCTGGAACAATTAATATTACTGCTGGTAATAGAACTCATTAAATGTATGTCCACATGGAAGGAAGGCGTGAAGGTAGCGTAACACCTGCCTTAGTATGTGCCTTGTAAGTAATGGAACCAGAGAGCGCCAGTGAAACGCTGTTTGAGACCGATTAAACGATGTCTTGCAATTAAGGTATAGAGAACAATGAAAAGAAAGACAGAAGAGTAACTCATTTCCTCCCAGAGTATATAGACCAGATAGCTTAGTAGATGCCAGAAACTGCTCTGGGGACACTGATTTGTAGCACTGGCTGACGGCAGGTGGCGATAGCCAAGCTGAGACTGCCGACTGGTGGGGGATGTATGGGGCCCCCTGGTTTCACAGGCTTTTACATAGCAGCTCAACTTCAGTGGGTGGCACTCTGGTTAGCGGATCGGCAATTACATGAAACGGGGTTCACGTCTACTCAATTATGGAAAGGGGCAGTACAAGTATTAGTGATGGCCCTTGCGAAAGAAACCAGAAATAGCCCTATGTTGGTCCAGATGGCTAGGATATACTTACAGTGCTGCATAGTCTACACAAAGCGCTGAAAAGCCTATGTTCCAGTAATCTCTTTGAGCGGTCTCCCAGTAGCCCAGGGATACATTGCACACTATGACCTAAGGCACTGGGACGCGGCTGGGCTATGCATGATTGGCCACCTTTTAAATAACAATACCCTAACTCCACTGCAAACACTAGAGCACGATTAGGAACTACCAAGTGGCCAATTCTTGCTCTTCAATAAAATACTGAATGGCCTTTGACAACTGTGGGGCATTAGAGCCGCTGAGCCCCAGACGCGCGCACTCATTCTAGCGATCTAAACTGGATGGGGCAGTCGCAGGCAAGATGGTGTCCAGTATTTACAGGGCAATTTTAGAATGGACGGGAGGGTCCCTGCAGCCATTGAAGGGCAAATGGGAAGATATATATGGTAGAGTATTTAGTGAGAAAGAATGTAAAGGGCCCTTAAATAGCTGAAGAAATATCCTGCAGTGCCTGTTTCAGGTATATACAGTTCAATATTTTGCAGAGGTGACCCACTATTAGACTCACGTTAGCACCAATTACATCCCATTCAGTCCGCTTTACTGGACTGTCACACACTCCATGTACAACGACTTTGCTTCTCCTCCTTAGCCAGTCACCCTCCTGCATGGTCAGGGCGAGAAAGCAAAAGACACACAATTGATGGACGGAATGCAGAACCAATTTAAACATTCACCCCCAGTAAAGAGATCTGGGTTAAGTCCATCATTCTTTTGCTCACCATGCCACCCCAGTTTAGACCTGGCCATATTCAAATCAGTCTTGGCCCTGTGCCTCATGGGAACAGTCCAGCCCGAACTGCCAAGCCAAGTCCTTCCTGGACCGGAAACAAGCATCCTAGGACCGGTTTCGGGGTTTCACCCCTCTTCAGCCAGGATAGCTTGAATCCAGTGGCACAGTGAGCCCGGGACCTACGTCTGGGCATACCCGGCGCACTTAGGGCGAGAAAGCAAAAGACACACAATTGATGGACGGAATGCAGAACCAATCAAAACATTCACCCCCAGTCAAGAGATCTGGGTTAAATCCATCATTCTTTTGCTCACCATGCCACCCCAGTTTAGACCTGGCCATATGCAAATCAGTCTTTGCCCTGTGCCTCATGGGAAAAGTGCAGCCCGAACTGCCAAGCCAGGTCCTCCCTGGACCGGAAACCAGCATCCTAGGACCGGTTTCGGAGTTTCACTCCTCTTCAGCCAGAATAGCTTGAATCCAGTGGCACAGTGAGCCTGGGACCCACGTCTGGGCATACCCGGCGCACTTAGGGCGAGAAAGCAAAAGACACACAAATTAAAGGATTGTTGATAAAAAACATTATTTGTGAAATATTCGCATCAGTGAATGTTTTGAGTATTTAACATTTTTATTGCAGGCATAAGGTGGCTACATTTAGGTGACAGCACATTTTTTGTTTCCATTTTATTTTGTGGCAAATATTTCCAATAAAAAAAAATAAAACAAAAAACATCACACGAACTTGCCAAAGCCAGACCTACTGGCCTTTCCAATGTTTGACTTAAATTGTTAGAAAATCATGAGCGGTAGTGTTAAGTTATTAGGTCGAGGACTACCGGTCTGCCGAAGGCAGAACCGGAAGTCGGAAGATTTAATGTTTTCTAGAGTGGCTATTTAGCCCGCCTCTCTTTTAGCTTCTCCTCCATTGGCTGGCTTCCTAAACGGAGGCCAGCTATTGGAGGAGAGAGCCGTCCCTCCAAATAGGCTCCGTCTTTTTCAGATTCGGGGGCGTGTTTTTTGGTGTTCTTTCCACTTTTTAGCCACGCCCCCGAATCTGAAAACCGCCGCTGCGTTTCTCCGAGGCATTTCTGCTTCGCCTCGGAGAAAGGCAGTGGTGTGCTTATTACTTTAGATTTCTTATTACAGTTCTCCACAGGTCGGTCTTAATTTTTGTAGCTTTATTTTTCTTCTTTGCAGGCTGTGTACAAATTGCAAGATGTCGACAGTTCGTTTCACGGTGTTGTACCTTTTGTTCCGTCGCTTCGGAGGTTTTCTAAATATGGGTTCAAGTCAAACGCCGCCTGCTTGAAGTGTTTAGTTCTGTTTTATATGTTTGATTTCTCAAATGGATGTGTGGAACCAGTGTCTTGTGTCCGTCTTTGGTCTTAATCCCATGTTTTGTTGTTTTGCTTGCCCGGATTAGTCGGTTTACGAGCTGTCTTCACTTCCTCCGAGATGGTTTCTGTTTGTCTCGGGCCACTGGAGAGCAGACGCTTTTCTTTACGAGAATTGAGTTTCCTCCCTTCGTCCAGTGCGCGGAGCCGGGAGTGCAGAGCCGTCCGTCCCAGGGGGCTGCGGCCACGTTTATTTAACGCTTCGTAGATGCTGGTTTCGTTGCTCAAAATTACAATCTTGGCCATTTCCCCCCCCCATGGCCTCCTAGGGCTACCATTTAGGGGTAGGTGTCGGAAGTGTCCTGCAGCAGACGGACGGTCTGGTACAAAAGGCAGACATTGGGGTTTGGAAAGATAATTGGGGGGTGTTTACAAACGCCGGTGGAAGGGTTTACAAAAGTAGGTGTTTTGGTTCTTTCCATCTTAAAGGGTGCCTGCCTCTGGGTTCCGACTCCTTCCATATTTCCGTTTCAGTCTTGACCTAACTTTTTATTTGAATAACCCCTCGTGACTCCTGCGTGCTGTTAGTCCGCGAAACATCGGCCCCCTTTTCCGGTAGACGTTTATTTCGAGTGCAGCTGCTGCTTTAACAACGCGCCCTGTTAGTACTGTTTGTACATTTCTGTAGCTGCTTGCTTCAAAGATCTACGCAAATAAACTGATAGCACAGATATCCATGCCGCTCCCAGGTCTCTCAGACGCCTGTATTTTGTCTGCGTCAGCAGTGGCTCATCGAGTGCCTTCAACTTGCACCCACTTCGTCCTAACCCGGGCAAAGAGTGCAGCTGATGGGTTTTTGTGTAATGTGCATCCGCATCCCTTCTGCTTATGTGCATTATCTTGGGCGCCTTTCTACACACTGGACAGTGAGTTGGTTTCATACGCAGTGTATTTGTTTTCGCGGACCTGAAGTCACAGGGCATGAAAATGGAAACCGCGTCCCTCTGGGCAGCCTCCGCTCTGAATAGACCACATTCATTTTTTGGTAGGCACGGGAGATTAAGTAATTTGCCCAGATTCACAGGATGTTGAGCCGACGCCGAGACTCGAACCTAGTTTCCAGAGGAGAGGATGTGGCCTAATGGCTAGAGCGGTCGACCTCGAAGCTGGGGACCCGGGATCGAGTCTCACCAGGGGCTCAACATCCAGTGATTCTGGGCAAATCACTTAATTTCCCCGTGCCTACCAAAAATGAATGTGTCTGTTGGTAACTCAACTCCTACCTTGGGTCGAGTAAGCGAGTAATCCGGGGAAAAAAAAGTCGGCATCTCTGACTAGTACGCCACACCCACTTCATGGCTATGCAAAAGCAGCCAGCGGAAGGGCAATTCATTGCCTTGCTGAATGCAATGGTCCGTTTGGAAATCAGCTCAGTGAATGATATGGGCAGGTGACCGACCCTCAAGGAACTACTAGAAAATACATCAGCAGAAGGGAATTTTGCAAAAAAGTTTCAGAATTGTCATCAATATTTAGATTCCACGACGCATATTAATCCTCTAGTGATCACACACAACCAAACTTTACAAAGCAGCATAGAATAAAGCGCTACAGTCAGTGCCGTAGCTGCATTGGTGCAGCGGGTGCAGTTGCACCAATGCACAGAGCCCCGATAGGCTCTTTGGACAATTGCTGTATTTTACTACCCTAACAGCATTCAAAGGGTCCATTTTCGATACTTGCACGAGGGCCCTTGGCATTTTTGCTATGTTACTGGTTACAGTGTCGTACGCTGATGGTAGAAAGTGCAGAAACACAACAGCGGATTAATAAGTATTATTGTCAGCATCGTAAACCTCGAGACCCCTGGTTCAGGGATTTAGTATTCACACCAGAGTCCGAACTGGCACAATAGCACCACTAATCTAAGTTACACATTATATATCTTTTTGTATTTGTTTTTCACAATTTCCCACATTTTTCAATGGTTCAAATTAGGGGTGTGCGTAACTCGCATAATCCCTTGTTCCATTACTAGGGCGAAAGGAAGGGCCGGCCATTTTGTGCGCGGTCAGGACGTGGGGTCGCCTCTTCCTTGCTGAAAGGCTTATCTTTGGAGGATGGAACCTCGCTCTCCGCTGCTGCAGGTCCGGTTGAAATGGGACCATTCAAGGCCCCTTTCAGGCAAAAGCACTCACTGATTTCTGAATAGTGAGTGTAAAAGCATTAAGGTAACAATGTTGTTCCTGCTTGCATTTCACATGGTTTGCTAAATTTTGCATTCCCCTATGAGTGTTTGCTTTTTCCAGGATGCTGTCGCTTTTTTTTGTAGGCCGCATATTGCTCTTGTCTATTGCGTCATTTAAATTGAGCCTCATCCAGGTGTTTATAGCCGGCAGCAATTGGGTTGTAGTTGAAGGCAGTGCGAGTTTTTCTCAGTGGGGCAGTATGGTGTTCTGTGGGGGATAGGATGTGGCACTATGGCCAGAGCTGCTGAATTTGGAACTGTGTCCTCATGAATTGTGTGTGGGAAGCTCTACGTGTGTGTGGCTCTGTGTGGGTGGCTTTTTTTGTAGGTGGCTTTATGCGTTGGTGGCTCTGTCTGTGTGTGGGTAACTGTGTGTGTAGGTGGCTCTGTGTGGGTGGCTCTATTTGTGTGTGGGTGGCTCTATGTGAATAGCTCTGTGTAGGTGGCTATGTGTGGGTGGCTCTGTGTGTGTGGGTGGCTTTGTGTGTGTGGCTCTGTGTGTGGGTGCAAATGCAATAGGTCTCGCATTTGGGAGAGATTAAGCTATTGACATTGTAAATAACAATGCCGTTTCTTTAAATGTTTTAAAAACATAAACAAAAATAATGTCATGAGCAATGCCAATAGCTCTAACTTTAACAATGCCGAGACCATTGCATTGTAAATGCTTGTTTTTAAATATGCATATGTACTTGTTACAAAACATCTGCCTAATTCTGTCTGCCAACTAAAACCACTACTACACCTCAAATAGGACTCCCAGATATGACACATATTGTCTGTGCTTATGCAGATGAGTGTGTGAGGAAGCGCACACCTATGTAAACCTTTTTCAGGCTATGCAAATTAAGAAATACGGGTGCTGCATTGTGACGCTTGCTGTCAGATCAAGCGTTAACAATGCAACTTACAATACTAACACGGCCAACAGGTCATGAACACTGCGCACTGTTCCTGAAGGGTTATTACCCTTTTTCTAATGTATATAAGCATACAAATTATTTCATGAAGAATTCAATCACAGAATTATAATTCAAACATATCTTTTTAGTGCTGTTAACATATTCTAGCATATGTAACAATAAAGTGTAAATGCACTTAAAGTTTATACAGACATCAATAATAGAATCATGGCGTAACATGTCAACATAATGGTAGCGTCAAAACACAATTTTTCATTTTACAAGTGAAATTTTTGAGATCATACCCGATGCATTTCGGGACTGGCAAGTCCCTTCTTCAGGGGAAACCTATAGAATGAAAAGCTCTGATTAATAAAATGGTATATAAGGGTAGCTACTAGACACCGAGAGATCACCATAGTGTGTGGAAAGTATAAAATAAACAAATTAGAATAACATGAATGCCCAGGACTTGATGATGCAACATATATAGCACTGGGAAGAAACCGTTGTCAGTGCGAACAAAAATTGGTGAGACAGAAACAAAAAACAGTGCACAGAGTACTGGTGCTCACGTTGATGGTGGAAGAGAGATAAAACGGATGATGTTAAGAGAGTGTTCAACAGGGTGAACTCAAAGAAGTGTGGACATAGACCAAATCTAGTAGTGCTGACGTGAAATGATGCTAGTGGGGGTTAAAGAAGAAAAGAACACGAAATTAAAAGCTCACCGATCATAAGGATACAGATGAGCAACCTTCGTTGAAATGCAAGCTGTGGAAATAATGATGAGCGATTATGTGGAAGTCCAAAAACGTGATCAAAATATCACGAGTCAACATAATATATCCTCACCGATAAAAAAGGACCATAACCGGGCTGGTGAGACAACTGCTACCAAACGGAAGTTAATCTGTAAAAAAGGGAACCGGCACTGATATTTATGGGACCTTGATAACCACAACGTTCAGTAAATGAAGATATAAGGAATGTACATATGTGGCATATGCCCGCTTACCTGAAAAAATGTAGGAAAGAAACCAAACGCTACGCCATTACTGCAACCGGGATTACTACTGACCCGGTGTGGGACGGTGCTGATAAAGTGTAACGTCGATAGATATAGAAATGAGACTGCGAGGATACGAATGGGAGACGGACATGTTGAACTGGTATGCCTTATGGCTCCGACCAATCTGAATGAATAAACTCATAAATGTTGTGGCAAAGTAATCGAAATACGGAATCGACTGTGTTAACGGTGAATGCAAATGAGAATGAAAGCATGGTGCTGAAGCACTGCATAAAACAAGACCAAAAAATGAATAAAGCCGCATAAAAACGATAAGAAAATGAAAATGGCAGTGACATATGGTTGCTTAAAATAATAAATCGCTGAACAAATGGACTAAGGGTATTAGGGAGAGTCAAGAAGTTCAATTAGGGGATCACGAGAAAATTATGAAAAAAGAAGAAACGATGTGAAAAGGGTTGTGTGACCATGTGTAGACCACGTAAATGGTGATATAAAAGGGGCCCACCACCCGAAAAGGTATGTGTGTATCAGTTACCACTATCAAAAACATATTGTTGAAAAAGTGCGGTACATCCTAGGAAACAAAGGAACCGTGGTTTGCAAGATATTAATCCAGTAAATATCTCTTTGAAGCAACCTTTTGGTAGTGTCTATACCTGGTCTAACTGTGAGTCTTTCAACTATTTGAAAGCGTAATTGCGCTATAGTATGTTGTGCATCTTCCCAATGTGTAGCAAGACTGGATATGGTGGATTTGGTGCGAATTTTGCTTTTATGTTCAGAAATATGGATCTTGAGCTTGCGTTCGGTTTTGCCAACATAAGCTTTGCCACAAGGACATTTGATACAGTAGATTGCTTTTGAGGAGTTGCAGTCTAAAAAATGCCATAACTGCATTCATTGCAACAATGTCATTGTAGGAGATCGTCTAACTCATCCTGTCACTGGCAAAAAAATCAAATTATTAAACACTACTGACTGCAACTCCTCAAATGTAATCTACTGTATGAAATGTCCTTGTGGCAAAGCTTATGTTGGCAAAACCGACCGCAAGCTCAAGATCTGCATTTCTGAACATAAAAGCAAAATTTGCACCAAATCCATCACATCCAGTCTTGCTACACATTGGGAAGATGCACAACATACTATAGCGCAATTACGCTTTCAAATAGTTGAAAGACTCACAGTTAGACCAGGTATAGACACTACCAAAAGGTTGCTTCAAAGAGAGATTTACTGGATTAATATCTTGCAAACCATGGTTCCTTTGAGGCTCAATGACCGTTATGACATGAGTTGTTTCCTATGATGTACCACACTGTTTCAACAATATGTTTTTGATAGTGGTAACTGATACACACATACCTTTTCGGGTGGTGGACCCCTTTTATATCACCATTTACGTGGTCTACACATGGCCACACAGCCCTTTTCACATCATTTCTTCTTTTTTCATCATTTTATCGTGATCCCCTAACTGAACATATCGACTCTCCCCAATACCCTTAGTCCATTTGTTCCGCGATTTATTATTTTAAGCAACCATATGTCACTGCCATTTTCATTTTCCTATCGTTTTTATGCAGCTTTATTCATTTTTGGGTTTTGTTTTATGCAGTACTTCAGCACCATGCTTTCATTCTCATTTGCATTCACCGTTAACACAGTTGTTTCCGTATTTCTATTACTTTGCCACAACATTTATGAGTTTATTAATTCGGATTGCTCGGAGCCATAAGGCATACCAGTTCAACATGTCCGTCTCCCATTCGTATCCTCGCAGTCTCATTTCTATATCTATCGACGTTACGCTTTATCAGGACCGCCCCACACCGGGTCAGTAGTAATCCCGGTTGCAGTAATGGCGTAGCGTTTGGTTTCTTTCCTGCATTTTTCAGGTAAGCAGGCATATGCCACATATGTACATTCCTTATATCTTCATTTACTGAACGTTGTGGTTATCAAGGCCCTATAAATATCGGTGCCGGTTCCCTTTTTTTACAGATTAACTTCCGTTTGGTAGCAGTCGTCTCACCAGCCCGGTTACGGTCCTTTTTATCTGTGAGGATATATTATGTTGACTCGTGATATTTTGATCACGTTTTTGGACTTCCACATAATCACTCATCATTATTTCCACATCTTGCATTTCAACGAAGGTTGCTCATCTTTATCCTTATGATCGGTGAGCTTTTAATTTTGTGTTCTTTTCTTCTTTAACCCACACTAGCATCATTTCACGTCAGCACTGCTAGATTTGGTCTACGTCAACACTTCTTTGAGTTCACCCTGTTGAACACTCTCTTAACATCATCCGTTTTATCTCTCTTCCACCATCAACGTGAGCACCAGTACTCTGTGCACTGTTTTTTGTTTCTGTCTCACCAATTTTTGTTTGCACTGACAACGGTTTCTTCCCAGTGCTATATATGTTGCATCATCAAGTTCTGGGCATTCATGTTATTCTAATTTGTTTATTTTAGACCTTCCACACACTATGGTTATCTCTCGGTGTCTAGTAGCTACCCTTATATACCATTTTATTAATCAGAGCTTTTCATTCTATAGGTTTCCCCTGAAGAAGGGACGTGCCAGTCCCGAAATGCATCGGACATGATCTCAAAAATTTCACTTGCAAAATGAAAAATTGTGTTTTGACGCTGCCATTATGTTGACATGTTACGCCATGATTCTATTATTGATGTCTGTATAAACTTTAAGTGCATTTACGCTGTATTGTTACATATGCTAGAATATGTTAACAGCACTAAAAAGATATGTTTGAATTATAATTCTGTGATTGAATTCTTCATGAAATAATTTGTATGCTTATATACATTAGAAAAAGGGTAATAACCCTTCAGGAACAGTGCGCAGTGTTCATGACCTGTTGGCCGTGTTAGTATTGTGCTTATGCAAAGCCACTACGTCTGGTTAGCACTTCTAACAGCAAATTCCTCACCTAAAGAAAACCCCTAGACTGGATGTGGACGTTTCCGTATCAGTGCTTCTGCATGCCACTAGCTGTTGTTGTGTGGCTCCACCGTCACTCTATATCAACCTGGAAGAGACAGAGCTGAGCCGCATATAAGCGGTGCCCGAGAGCTGAAATCAGAACAGAAGGTCTGCTCCCCATTTAGTTGGTCTTGCAAAAAGTTCTACAACAATGTGCTGTAAAACGATGTTCCTTTCTGAAAACTACATGAGTCAGACAGTGCCACGACTTCAGGAAACTGATTTTGGTCACTAATCCGCATGAAGTGTGTTTGTGGTAATTCGGCTTCGGTCATCACTCAGACGATAAGTGTCCTCTTATGCACCTAAAGGTGATGCAGGAGCAGGGGGAAAGAATCGATGTTACTGAACACAAGAGGGCTTAGCCTAAGCTCAGATCCTGCTTCAAGTCACAGGCCTGGTCACAGTCTCGAGGCCGCTCCTGCGAGAAGTCTACTTCCTGTTCAAAGTGTTTTGGTAAATCAAAGTCTAGAAATAAGCATAAGAAGACTTAGTGGGGCTCTACCTCAACCCACTGCTCAACGTCTAAGAAGGCAGTAGGGCTGAACATAGAGATCCCATTCCTCCAGTGTGGCTTGAATCCAACTTGTCCTGCAGTTAGTCCTGGCACACCCCGAATTTCTTGGGCTGTCTCCGGCCTCACAGCTGATGACATTCTTCAATGCAATTCCTGCTCCCGCTGGTATGCCTTCAGTCCCCATGCCTGGAGGAGTCCCCAGCCGGGCGTCTACCAACAAACCTTCCCCAGATGCCGTCTGCCTACTTGAAGCCCATTATCAGTCCCCCTTCGACACCAGACCTGGCATCTACACTTGCACACTGGTTCCCTCTGTACTGGCACCGGACCTTGAATGGAAATCCACCTGCTCTAGATCCATGTTGCGCTACAAGACCATATAAGCACAACAAGCTATTGCTCAACCTGACCACAATCCAAGCCCTCTGCCACAACACCAGTCCTATCAGAGGCTTGAGCCTCCCTTCAGTTCTGATACTGACCTGATGCAGGACGCAGCGATTGTCCTTCAGGACACTGATGATGATGGAGAGGGGGATAACTTGTTTTCTATTCATTATACTGACAGTGCCATATATTTAGACTTTCAGAATGCCAGTGGGCTAGACACATCTCCTGAGACAGCCAGATTTGGCATCTGGGCCACCAAAAACTGTCTTGTTTGCTGTGATGCTTCAAAGCTTGTAAAGAAACCAGGGAACCCTACGAGTCAGAAGGGACCTAGGGTATACATAACATTATAAGAGACATTGGTCCCTTCAAAAGATTCAAGAACAATGGTACACAGGACAAAAGTTGGACCTGTGTTGCTATTCTCAGCAATAGAGATTCAATACATTTATTATAAAAAAATAATTAAAAAACAAACAGCAAGAACATATAAAAAAATTACTTGGGTAAAAGATTGGCAGTCAACAGATTTCCACACCTCAGGCATTCATATACACTGTGACTTTGTCAGTAAGTACATATTCAGCCAGTCACAGTAGAGAAAAGCATTTTATGCTCCACAGAAATTCAAATGAGCCAGTTTGGAGTCAAGATACAAGAGTCAACGACGTTTCGATCCCAACTAGAATTTAGGGATCATCATCAGGACGCAAGCATTATATGCCTAAGTGATAGCCTGTACATTGAGGGAAAAACGGGGGTGGGAAAAAGAAGGGGTGGGGAGAAAAAAAGAAGAGAAAAGATGGGGTTATAGTGGGTCCAAATATGGCAGTTAGATCAAGGTACCAGTGCACAGTGCATATCAACCTGTGACACGGGTGGAATATCAAAGAACTAGGTGTCAAAGTGCCCATCGAGCTTAATACCAGATGAAATGATGCAGTAGTCTGAGTGCACACGACGATTCTAAGAGGCTGTGGGAGACGGATGCATAATACCTAGGCATGCAGATCAACTGACCTTTAGATTCTCAAGGGTACTAAAAATAGAGAGAACACATTAGTAACAATTGTCTGGGTTGCAGTGGCCACATGTCCATGGGCCGAATTCCAAAGTGGAGCTGGGAGTAAAGCGGTGACCTAAAGGGTGATAACAGGATCCAGGTCACTTATGTGACACTAATACTAAGGTGCCAGTGCATATCGCCAGAGTGGAGGCAGGGTACAACTTATTGAATTGAGGTTAACGGTGGTGATACTACGATGGGGGGGGGAGTCCTGTCGATCTTCACAGAAGAAAGCTGCATCGGGTCCCTGATGAGGGCGGAAGGTATGTAATGGGTCTGAAGGAGAGAATAATTGATCAGGGTCCTGCGGAGATGCCACTGAACACAGAAGTAAAGCCGCTGAGCTGCAGGAAAAACAACAAGCCACAGTGGGGGCTTACCATTCGACGCACAATGGTGTGATCCGACGACCTTTCAAGAGTTCCACTGTATCCAGGGTGGCGCCGGGAAATGGGATCTCTGTATGCAGCAGCCGTCGGGATACTAAGGGTGGCGAGTCGTGCTGGGAGTGTGCATGACCGTTGGTGTTCAGCCGAAAACTAGTGTGTGTATGTAATCGGCTGGTGAGGGGGGAATGTGGTCGCCATGATGGAAAATTATAATAGAGTGAAACTTGAAGATGAGTAGTTATGAAGCAATATTTGGAAATTGCAGTCATCCGAGATGAGAGGCTATATGTTGCGCACATC
Source organism: Triturus cristatus (assembly GCF_964204655.1). NCBI lineage: Eukaryota > Metazoa > Chordata > Amphibia > Caudata > Salamandridae > Triturus > Triturus cristatus. The sequence continues at coordinate 528,581,758 of NC_140582.1, read as the reverse complement.
CAAGGTTACAGAGAAGTAACGTGGAGGAAAGAAACATGAGAGACAATAGAGGGAAGCTTCAAAATGTTGATAGTCTGAAAAACGGGTATAAAACAATGTGGTATATTCACAGAAACAGTAAATATGTGGCAGCCAGCAAGGTATGATGCAAAGAGTTCCTAGTACATTTGAAAAGCAGCGTGCAATGGTCTACCTTATGAACATTCCTAGTTGTCACGTTCAGATTGGAGGAGGACCTGCGAGGTATAGTCCGTATTGGAAAAGATGGCGAAATACAGTGCTTATGAGCAACAAAATATAGAGTGCAAAAACGTGTTAGAAACAACTGACCAAACATGATGACATTTATGACCTATGTGGAAAAATTGCATCCTGAAGAGTCAGTCTATATGGTACTTGTACGGATAATGTATAAAAAAATGCATTCTCAGGATCAATAGATACGGTGTAAGTAATGGTGAGAGTACTGACACTTCCTCGCAGGTGCCCAATTTTTACTAGGTATGGAGAGGAGAACATAGAATCATTGGAGCGATTCATAAATTAAATAAAATTAGTCCAATCCTCCATTCTGTTGAGTCCAGTGTGTAGGCTATTAGTCCATAATATCCATTTCGGTTTCTCTTTGTTGAGGATGGTGCTGATGTCTGTGCTGCGCGGTGGTGGTTTAATCATGCTGATGACTTGCCATTTTAAGTCGTTCTCCGTGTCTCCCAGGTCTGTGAAGTGTTCCACAAGTGGTGCGTTCGGTGTCTTACATCTCAGGCTGCTCCGATGTTGGCAGATCCGAATTCTGATCTTTTGAGTGTTTTGGCCAATATAAATTAGATCACAGGGACAAAAGATTGTTTATGTAACATTGGCAGTGTTACAATTAGAGAATTGGTTCAGTGTTATTTTGATGTTTCTGAAAGCAACTTCCTTGCTTTCGATGGTTACTTTGCACACACTACAACCACCACATTTGAAAGGGCCCAACACAGGCATTAGACCCCAAATGTCAGTGAGAGTTTGGGTCGATTTTTGGCAGGAAGCGACTTCTTGACCAATTGAGCTCTAATGTTTTAGTTTTTGCGGAAGGCAAACAGTGGACGTTCTAATGTCAAATTGCCAGCATTGAGCCGTGGCCAGTGTCTCAAGTTGCATTTCTTGACCTGATTGGAAACAGGAGCGAAGGTAGTCACTCATACTGCGCGGTCGTTTCCTGTTTTAGACTTGGGTGTCAGGATTACTTCTCGAGGACAATACCATGCTCTTTTCAATGACCTTCTGACAAGTTTTCGTGGATAGCCCCTGATCATGAGTTTTTGGCCAGATTGTTGGCCTCATGAAAATAATCCTGTTAGAAGGAACAATTCCTTCTTATACGTAGAAATTGTGAGAATGGTGGAGAGTCCCTTAGGGCCCGTGGGTGATGGCTAGGGTAAGAGAGTAAGGTATTCCTCTCCGTGGGTTTGGAGGAGGACCTGAGAGGTATAGTCAGTATTGGAAACGATGGCAAAATACAGTGCTCATGAGCAATAAAATATAGATAAATGGATATAGGATGATCGCAGGGATCCAGTTGAAGTTAAAAATATCTTGAGGTATACCCAGGAGTTTAACCTTTATTGTGGGTTACTCAGATATGTATAAAATCACCACAGTTTTGGATATCGGGTGAGATATAATGCCTCTTCTACCTATGTAATTACGCCAGCATTTTCCGGCCACTCAAAAAGCCCATTTGGGTCCCGGCCTTTTTCAGGGCCACTATGATCCCTCCCTAACTACTCATTCATTCCATGCAGTCAAATGAGGCCTAATGCTCTCACCTTTCTGGATCTCTTCTATAAGGAATAAAACTGATTTTAGGGTGGTTCGGACTATTGCTATTCAGAAAAGGGAGGCACTCCCGTGTAGTCATCCATCCATTGGCCACTGGCAGAGAGGAAACATTTTAGGTGTGCAGGCAGACATCCCATTGATCATCTTTTCTTCAGACTGTGGCTCTTTCTCCTTCCTTGTCTCTGGTTATGTTGTTTATTCATACTGTGCTAATCTCGGATACTGTGTCTGCATTTGCAGGGTCTTCACTCCCACCCCATTCGCTGAGGCGGTATAGTGACTTTGGGGCTTAAATTACCACTTCAGAGTCAGCATGGTAAACTGATCCTGCAGTCATTAGTTTTTGTATTTCTGCAGGGTTACTCCCACATGCCCTTGTTGCTCACAACTCCTCTGTCTGTCTAGAGCTAATCCGAATTTACATTGCGCTGCACGCCCGAAGACACCAACACTAGGAACGAGACAGCCTGTCATCCATTTGAAATAAATTCATCTTTAACGGTCTATTAAAGTGTAAAAATGTATAGTCCAACCTCAGGGTAGTAGTAGTCAAGCTCCATATTTAGTTACGATGAAGTCTACCCTTCTGATCATATATTTTGCGGGCTGGACACCTCTCAGATTTATTCTACCTTATCTTGTTCAGAGTGCTCACACGCAGGCCCCCACCACCCCACGACGAAGTCTGAAACCTCTGTAGCTGCCAGAGGCACAACTCGTTCTCATAGTAGGCCGCTAAGCAGCGAAATGGCCTGTTCTCGAGCACCCCAAGGAAGCTGTTGATGTTTCATAAATTACCGTAATCCTGACAGAACAAAATAAATGTGCACCCATAATTGTCTCACTGGTTGTTGTTGTTTGACGTAAGAGCCAACACACTCTCCTCCCATCGCCATGTCTGAACTCCTAATACACTCACACTAACGATATTTATGCAACTGTACCTGTCTTGGAAAACATTCTTCATTTTCAGGCTCCCTACACTTTTAGCTGCCCCAGAGCAAAAAATATAAATGTGGCGTCATCAGTTCTGAATTATCTGAAACTTGTTTTTTCTTTACGTTCTGATTTCAGGTTATCCAGATCAGAAAAGGACAGAAGAAAATTCTGAATAAACTCATTGGCCTCGTGCAAAGAGCGACCAAAGGCCAGGCGGATCCCGTGCTTGTGAAAACTATATTAGAGGAGAAGTTGTCCTGACCTCCACTCGGAATGGCTGCCGTATTCACCAGCAGGCAGAGCCTCCATCACGTTTTTGAGGAGCTGTGTTAAGGACTGTCCGACAATCAGCAGGCCATGACAGCGCCGCGAGGATGCAAACACCGGTGTTACACACTGTTTGGTTTATGCTCCTTTGACTTGCACAGTATGGAATAGCAGGACGCTTCATTACCTTTAGCTGTTCTCTTCTCTAGGTCTTCCTGTCTAGTGCTTTCCAGCTGCCATCCCTCTAATGTGTTTTACAGGATTATTTTCTGTCCAGTGTTAATTGAGACAGAGCAAGTCGTGAGCATCTCTGAAGGGTGCATCTGTCATCGTGTTCTGCCCCATGATTACTGTGAACCTCAGACTGGTGCTTTATGGCGCTCGATAAAGCAGAGCAAGTGCCGAGATATAAAGGGCTGTGAAACAGAAGGGGGAAATTAATGACTGCTTCGGAGTTTGGATGTTTGGCAATGAAAAAGCTACTTGTGCGGCTCAGAGCTCCAAGGCAACCTTTTTCCAGGTGCTCGCAATGTGCAGTTGATTAAGCGAAACGCAGGGAGATAAAGTGATCTGTCCACAATCACATGAAGGATCAAGTGATGGGATGGAGACTTCATCTGTCAACTTCTCTTTTTCAAGTTGGTGCCTTGAGCACTAAATTGTATCCAACTCCAATAGCGCACATGCGATGCTCATGAATCACGCGAAAACTTGTTGCACTGCAACACATAGAGGCGCGAGGAGGTGTTATAAAGCACCATGATGTACTCTGTGTCCTGACATTTTAAAATCAATGTTTATTAGAAACCAAGCAAGTCCTCCTATTTTGGCTTTAATACTAAGTCAATTTTGTGTTTGTCAGCCACATTTTCTTCAGTGGACCGTCTAGTTTTATACACGCTCTAAACCATGGAGGAGTTTGTCAGTGGATGATTGTATACCCTGCTCTGAATCTCCTGTGAAAAAAGCCCTCCCCACCCTTCAAGTGATGGGAAAATGCTCGATTGCTGCCATATCTGGCAGCTACATTTTTATTTCACAGTTAATCAAGTTTAGCCTTTCAGATGTAACTGTTTTACAAACACCAGTCTCCCGTAGTAGAAGTTATTTTGACTACTTTTACAAATAAAGTTTCTTTGTATTTACAGTATAAATTTGATTTGCATGTGAACACTATCCAGTAATGCATATCTTGTCAATTATCACACTGTGTTGGAATGGTTTAAAAAATGAAGAATGTTTTCACCTCATGAAATAAATCAGTGGGATACAATAATGAGGCGACTCTTAGATTTGCTGTAGTGCAGTAAGATACCGTAGGGCTGAGATATGTTTTTTGAATAACTGAAAAACTTAAATTCCAAATGTTTTATGGTTTCTGACAATTGTAAATTCATATGGCTTATTTTCTACTTTGTCTAATATTCTTTCGCAAAAGTATAACTGAATTCACAACACGGCTGTCAATAAAGAATATGTAAGAGGAATGGCGTTGTTTGGGTTTCTTAAAGTTATCTGGTACCGTTGAGTGCCCAGTGGTGCCCAGTACAAAGTGGATATTAGGTAATGAAGCAGCCACCAAACCCTGCAAGCATACCAATCATTATCCTACATATCTTATCACTTAATTGCCTAACCACCTGGTTAAGAAGGGGACATCTTAGAATACTATGTCATGCTAAAGGGAGACCGTTGTTCCTCAATAATCTAAGGTGAACAGTCGGTACAACTACAAGATGAGGGTTAATTAAATGTGGGAAGTTTTGTAGTGCAGTGTTGAGAGAAAAACAACACAAGTTCTAACTCCTATATGAAAGAAACCCAAGTTGGAAGTTATCAAATTTGAAACTTAAGATGCTGGGCAGGCAGCTTTTTCCCACTCACATAAGTGAACTAACAAAATGTATGTCATGAATATTCATGCCCCACGAAATATCCCACTGCTCAAAGATGTATCTGTATCCTGGCTAAACTCTCATCCACAATTTGGCCACTATCAATTAATGGATTTTAATTAATATCAGTGAAACTCTAGATATTGGCTTGATCTTTAAAAAAAATCCCTGTGGATCTGAGACATAATAACTAACATATATAAAATTGACGCTAAATCTAATGATTGTATTTGTAATAGCATTTTTAGTGCTTACTACCCCTGATAAGGCGTTGAATTGCTTTACTCTTGGCAGCACACTGCTCCAGAACCCAGGGTTAGTGGTTAGTCAGTGTTATTGTTATTAGTCCAGTGCCCTCAAGCAACCCATTCCATGCAGTCATTCCAGTTTCGTTATGGGGGGACTAAATTAAAAGGAGTTTGTTGCTCTCATTAGTGGGGGGTATGTGAGCTGATGCACATGGTTGGTGGGATTAATAGACGAGTTAGAGGAGATTAGGCTTTGTTAGGTTGTATGGGTATGAATTTCAGAGGAAGGAGGAGAGATTGTGATCCTGTAAATGAGTTGTGAGCAATTTGCAGAAAAAACGTAGTAGAGAATGAGGCAAACCTGCGTATGTCGGCATAGGTTGTGCTCAGAGAGAGGAGAGGGACATTTGAAGGGGAGAAAAAAGGTGAGGCGACAATCGAAGTTTTATTTAAAACCCAGTTTTTCAAGCCAGATTTAAGGAATGTAGAGAATATTTTTGAGACAGCATGCAGTTGAGGATGCAAGAATGCGGAAAGAAACATTATTTACTTTTGAACATTGTGCCACGTTAGGTATTTTTGATGGGTCCAGCAAGGTCAGAGGATCAGCTCGTGGATTTAAAGTGAGAAAAAATGCCTGTAAGCATATGTGGAGCATTATCAAGAGCTTTAGGCTTCACTCAGAGGAAGCAGTAACTTCAAAATGATAGCAATGTGAGAAAATACATGGGCAAATAACGTACTTATTGAGAAGGAGATTCTGCAAATGCTAGAGCAGGTGTCTTCTGATGTTCATCCTCAGGCTTGGATCACAATATTAGTTACAAAAGAAAGAGGGATGCGTTTCAATGCCTCTGGTTTCAGTTTCAATGCCTCTGGTTTCAGTTGGCAAAAGATACGAGGTGAGATAGGTTCTCAGACGGTGGAAGTGTATAGCCTCAATTCCAGTGGCTTGATGACAGAGATGCAGACACACCAGTGAGTGTGCAGTAGTGATAAGGATACCTTTACAAACACACCGAAGACTCTGTTAGCAAATAGCAGCCGATTAGACTTCCTGAAGAACTGCCCTTTTGTAAACGCTGTGGGTGAGGAGGAGTGGAGTTACAGGTTGAAGGGGGCCCTTTAACCTCTTCAGTGCCCATGACGAGATAGTCTCGTCATGGAGCACGGTTGCGCTGTGCCCATGACGAGACTATCTCGTCATGAACCCCACCCACTAGTGCAACGCCCGGCACAGGAGGGGGAAAGGGCATGGCACTGAAGGGGTTAAGTGAGGCCAAGCATTTTGTCTACCTTAATCACAAAGAAGTGTTACAGAAACACAGTATTCTTGATAGATAATACTTCTCCTGGGTTATTGTTTGTCATGGGAATTACTTTTTTATTGGCTGATTAATTCAGAATAAGACTTGTTTTTAAATAACACAAACTGGTTGCAAACTATTTCTACTGGAAATGTTCATGTTACCAGTGTATAATTTGAGTCAGTGGCTGCAGGTGGAGCCCGCCAACGCTCATTTCTGTGGACCAGGACTTATTTTCCCTTATCATACTTTGACACAAAGCAAGAGAGAGAGAGAGAAACACAAAAGTGGAAAAAGGGAGTTAAGAAAAACAGTGGCGAAGTAAGAACGTAGGGATGAAAAAGAACCTACAAGAGTTAAATAAAGAGGGAAGGAGTGACTGTATTAAAGAGGCATGAGATGGAATCAAAACCAGGCAGCGAAGGCAGACCAGGAAGACATTGTACACATAGGATTTGATTATCATTCAAGAAAAAATTGATACATTGAATAGGAATCAATGGCTCTGATTTAACTGTCCAGGTTCAAGGGTAATATTTCTCTATCAGCTAAAACCAGGTTTACTAGTGTTCATAAATATCATGGCCACCAGCAAGGCGGCACAAGCTATTGCTCACCTCTACTGATACACGTTGGCACTGTATGGAAAACGGGAGAACGTACCCTACCTCATGCTTAAATATACATTTATTTAATCATTTTGGTTAAAAGGTTTGAAAGAAATCATTAGTATTTAAGCCTGAATACAGTCTTAGTGCCCGATTTAGGGTTTGGTGGAGAGGGTACTCCGTTGCAGTGGTGGCAGAGTACCCTTTCCACCAAACTGAAGGTCTTCCCACCTGATTAAGAATTGGACGGACCCCCCACTATTCGATGACAGACACTGCTTAGTCTCTGCCGCTGACCTACACATCTGACGACCCAACAGACAATTGGCCATCTGAGGTTTTGTGATTTCTCCTCCCTCTCTATTTTGAGTGGACGGACAAAAGGCAATTTTTCACTGTCCGTCACCACCAGATTAAACCTGGCGATAAGGGGCAACAAAAACTGCAAAATGCCCCCCACGTCTTGGTAGAAAAATCCCCTGGCAAATAGGTCATTGCTTTTTTTATTTTCAAAAACAGAATCCCACTTAAAATAAATAAATAAAAGTTGAACGTTTGACGTATGGCTCCATCATTTTAATTGAGCCATTTGTCAAATGTTCAATGCATTTATAGTAATTGCCATGATGGTGGTTCCTGGAAATGCAAGAGATGTCAGATGGGCCAGTGGATATCTCTGAATTTGCCAAGCGTATTACTCTCGCCATGGCGGGAGTCAAATCCATCCGCCAAACTCTAAACCAGACCCTTAGCCTGTTTAAGAATCCATGCTATTCCAGATTTTAAAGAACTACATGTTACTAATATCCTCTGGGCTATGGTTATCAAGATCATTTTATCTAATTGGATGAGAGACAATAGAATTTGCATTCGCGCATGGTGGATATGAGCGTGTTACCTTTAATAGTGCAGAAACATTGCTCTGAAAAATGCCAATGCCATTAACAGTGAGAGAACTTTATTGAATAATCTAGATGTTAACCTTCAAAACTCAAAACTGTCTATGATTTGCCCATCATTATCATACTCTCACATGTAAACTTGTGAATCGTCCAAGACTTTATTTTATTGGATATTCTTTCACATCTTTTGAATTGCAGTTTATTGCATCTTCAGTTCTGAGATAAAAATATCCCTGTAGTTGACAGCATCTTGCAATATGTTATCACCACGCTAGTAAGACTCAAATTGATTAAGCAATTTGTTATCATTTCAAATTCCATATTTTTGATGTAGTTGTAATGAACGATCACTAACAATATATCCTCTCTGATGTAGAATTTGTTGGTAACTTCTAATTATTCATTGTTGCCTGATTTCCGGTTAGTTTCTATGACACTACCAATGTTATGATAACTTCTAGCATAGACCTATGATGGGGAAACTTCTAAATCCTGCAAGGTACTGTGCATTTACTACTTATGTTACTTTAACCTTAAATAAAATTTGCTATAAAAAAGTAATGTTTGTGGGAATGTGCACAAATCTAATATTAGTTAGCAATGGTTCTTTGTTTAGAGCAAATACAAAGACTCTCGCTCTCTATCCTTGTCCCTCAATCTTTCTTGCTTCCTTTTTTTTTCTCGCCAGTCATGCAGCAGTGCATTGCTCATAGGACGAGGGGAGAAGTGGAGGGGCTTAACTGCAGGAAACCATTTTGTTTTAAAATGGACAATAGGCGTGTGAACGGTCCCTTCAGGGATCATTTGCTTCAAAATAGCGCAGATTGGTAGCTGCAGGAAGGAGTTGGCTGTTTCACACTCCTTCCCTGCAGGTTGCGGCACACCGCTCAGAGCAGCTGGCAGTGCGAGGCAGGAGTAGCTGTAACTATTGCATAAAGCAAATAGAAAGGGAGAGTAGTGCGCCAGTATGCCAATGATAGGCAGCTTTGCCTGCAGGTGTCTTCTGTCTCTGACGTCAGTTGAAACACTACCGACAGAATATTGAGTCGTGTATAGTTGAACATTTTTTAAATTATAGTAACTCAAAGATTAAGATTTTGTAGTCCACAAATTCTCGTTGTAAACTACCAATTGGGTTTTGGCTGGATAATCTACCACTTGATAGTACCACTGGCTGATGCCAAAGTCAGTGGATTCTTTTTGTGCTACACTCTCAACTGCCCACAAAATGAAAGTTTATTATACTGTCACATAATGCTCTTTCCTGTTGTCAATTTTGTGGGTACCAGCCTCATAATGGCAGCAGAGAAAACTGCCCCAAAGCAATGAATTCTGAGCAATGCACACATGCATGCATGTGTGCATTTTATAAGGCATGATCCTTTCCCTGCATGTACTCACCTTTGTCAGTTTCTTTTTTCCACCTAATGTTGTGAATTGGAACCCACTTATGGAGAGCTTAGCTATTTCTTGTCACAGATCCTTAGCCCTCATACCTTTTTGGATATTGCGTTCATTTTTAGGTCTTGCCTGACCCAGCGCATGCGCTGGTCTGGCGAGACTTTTTGAGAGGGCTCCAAAAAGTGCTACCAGGCCAGTCTAGAGCTACAGTGCATGTGCTTGACCGCGATTGCTTTCACTTTCGGGGGTCTCGCTCTGTACAGTGAATCTGCAGACTAGTTACCCTTGCACCTGGATTGCAGTGACTCAGAACCTAGAAGCTGCACGTTTGGACGCAGGGAGGCCGTGATTTTACTGAAGGGCCGGCGAATGTATTTCTGGCCAAATCACATCCACCGACCATTTCAGTGTGTGTACATCCCACCTCTGACTACATTAAACGATTTGTAATTCCAGTCACGACACATCATTTGTCGTGCTCTAAGCTGTTCTTTTAATAAAACTATTGCTCGGTAAAAATGAACAATTATTAAAACGGGGCCTCCAACCGGCACAACATACCTTTTTTCTGTTTTTATCTAAAGATCGGTTCTTGAGCGAAGGACAACATCAAGATCCTTATCGTCTAAAGACCTAACATATTTTTAAAGGAGTAGAATGTTAGACCTAGTTCTGACGTTATAGAAAACTGTCCTGAAGAAGGTGATTGATTGACCATTCACCGAAACGCCACGTCTACCTTTGTTTTCTAATATGTATTGTTTTTAACTTGTGGATGGAAAATCCTCTTTATATTCTTGTTATAGAATACATTTGCATGGAAATATTTAATTGAATGTTTTTGGGATTTTTTTACTGTGCTCTCCTGACGTACTGTGAATTTGCAAAAAATGAATTTTTGTTTGTTCTCTCAATGCTAAGGTGTGAGTGTCCATTATTTGGATTTGACATAGTCTCAGTGTAAACGGTGTCTTGTTTAAGGGACTTACTGTTCTTTAGTGACTCAGAAGGCACCTGAGTTTCATAGTGTGTATCACACTGCCGCTCAGGCTCCATACTGCCTGCAAGTCGCTACCAAATTCCTCTCCATGGGGGTGATATTTCTGCAGCTGCACAAGGCTCACGGCTAGTCTCAATTGAACGATTGTCTCCTCAGAACCGAGTGAAGGGAGAAGCAGAGTCCAGTCTCACCTCCACCCCCCGGACATAGTGGTAATTTGGGAACTACCTAAATCCTCCGTGTTGCTCTCCACCTTACTTCACCTAAACCATGGATCCTAAAATCAGTTTTTTTCTAAGTGGTCAAACCCTGATTATATCCGGGTCAGGTGTTTGTATACCAGCCTAAATCCACCACTAAATCAATTGGAGTAAGCTTTAAGTCAAAAATAGCTATTTTACCTACAAGGCAGTTATTTTGTCTATTGATTACCATCCGTAAAGACTCTCTGTCCTGCATAGAGTATACAAAATGATGCGTTCTTGATGTACTGAAAACGCGAGTGGTGGCCCGATCCTCCCATAAATAATTTAGACAGCCCAGGTCCTTATTGTTGCCATTAAATGAGCATTGCTTCTCACAAGTCTCATTTCTAAATGCTACATTATAACTAACAGGACATTCCATTAATTTGTTTAAAGAAAGCAAAGGAGAAACTTCAAGTACAGCACATTAATTCGTTCAATCATGTTCATGAGGTACATGCAATTATTCGTTTGCAATACTAAAGTGCAACTTTAGTTGTAGCTGTTCACACGATGAAAATATATATTAATTATCAAGCTGGAACTAGAGTAGTTTCTTGTTCTAAAAAAATCTACTTTTAGGAAAAAATCCGAATCTGTTGCAGGCAAATATCTATGATATGTGACGGTGTAATTATCTCCCTATAATTGCTTCCCACATACAGGGATTTGACTGAGATCAAGAGTGTCTGTCGGTAGAGCAGCTGCTGTGGATAGCTGTGCCTAGACAAACAGTGAAGCAGTAAACTCCACGGTTGCTACTCTGAGGAAGCCAGAAAGTAAATAGTAAAAGTATGTAAAAATGTCTCTGGGTTAAGTTATCCACCAAACCTTGACCAAGAGAAAGAAGTCATATGTAAACTTCATGCCTGACCAAGAGAAAGAAGTTGTCATGCCAGGGGTTTACATACGTGGGAACATCTTCCCAAATAAAACTATTGCCACTTGTACACGTATCAAGCAGCCTCAACCATGGTATTAAAGCGCAGCTTAGCCTGTAAACAATTGAAGTATGGTTAGCTGTGAGACCTGCTTCAGAAATGGCAACCATCCAAGGACTCTTACATAGGGCCTTGGGAGCATAATGGGTGTGTGCACCCGTTTTTGCGTCCCCGGGCATAGGTAAATAGTGGTGTGGGTATAGGTAAATAGAGGTTAGGATGGTTTTACGATTAAGGGGTGGGTAAAGTTAATGGGTGATAAGGGGATTTTGAAAAACAAAAAAAGAAGGGTCGAGGAGTCTATATATATATATATGTTCACTGAAAAAAGGTTTGCCCTGGTCCCCACAGAGCTAGAGCATGATTAAAGACATACCCAGGTCCCCCCAGAGATGATTAATGGGATGCACGCGGATAGCACACAGTGATAGTGCATGATTAAAGTCATGTACAAGTCCTCACATAGAGATTGTGCGATTACAGTGAGGTTTAAGTCCTCACAGTGATAATGTGTGATTACAGTCATATTCAAGTCAAGTCTCCACAGTGATGTGTGTATTGATTGGTTTTTTGGAGAACACATACAGATCGTATTAGTCTGGTGGCTTAAATGAATGAATCCACTTGAGGGATGTGTTTGACCACTCTCTCACGTTTGAATCCTGGTGCTACCACTCAGCCTTTATTCCTTCCAAACAAGGTGAAACATGGGAAACTTTCACAAAGTTGAAACCTCTATTTGTTTAGCCTTTTATATCTGAAGTGTAAAATAGAAATCTTTAAACAAGGCTCAAACATTCTCAAAAGTGTCCATGTCAGCTACAAGAGACTTTCTCAGTGTTGGTGGTCTTGTTATTTGAAGTGCAAATCTTATACAAGAGTCTTACATATTGTATTCCTGAACTGAGCTTGTATGCTCATAATGTAAGAGTAGAGAAAGTCACTTTGGCTGACATGCATCTGTCTTTTTCATGGGAATAAAAACCTCAGAATGTGCCTACTTTAACTATAGGAATCTTTCACAATGTTAACAAAACTTTTTTGAGGGGTCCGCCCAAATGTTGTGCTTCGGTGTGTGTGGTGTATAAAACTAGGCTTCCTAAAAGGAGCCGGTATATCATTTGTTCAGGAATAGAGAGGGACAATTTGATAGCCATGCACTAGCTGTTTTTGTGAGAAAAGAAACCTTCCAAAATATCATGTGACATAAATAACTTGTCAAAAATATCACCACTGCAAAAATAAAGTGGAACAGAATATCAAAATAAAGGGGCCGATTCCGATCCGGGTTGGAAGGGCACCGAACGCGATCCGGACGGAAAAACTACGTGCCGTATGCGTGTTTTCTGCCCGACTCGTACAGCTGTACGAGCGAGCAAGTACGATGCGAGCTACATGAAATTCACCGACCGACTCGTTTCCGGGTCCGAACCGCTCCGTACGTCTCGGTCGGAAGCTAACCGTGGTGTGCAATTGATGCGATTCATGACCGAGCCAGTACGATGCACACGTCGGACAGCCTGTGCGAGCTGGAGTGTCCGGCTCGCAAATCGTCCGGGTGGTTGCCTTTGGGGGTTCCCGTCGGACCCCCTATCACCCGCAGCCCTGCGACTCGGACACAGGGGGAGACCCATGGGTCTCCCCAACACAGACATGTACGGTGCGAATGGCACCGACGCGTACTCACTGTAGGGGGCGCACTTGTGCGCGACATACCCATTCAGTCAATGGGAGCCCATGTACGCGTCGTACGACCAGCTCCCATTGACTTCTATGGGAGTCCGACCGAACCGAGTCCGACAGCATACGGCCGCATCATACTCGCTCGGTTGGACTGCAGAACTCCGGCTCGGTTGGAAAACACTCTAGATCCGGCTCGGTCGGAGTGCTTTCCGACCCGGATCGGAATCGACCCCTAAGAATGCAGGTTTTATTGTCTACAATATGGTAATGAAGACAATTGTTGTAATTAATATTGGGTACTTTAGTATACTTGTAATAAACATTGTTTTTAATTAAATATATATATACTTATAATATTAGTAAAATTGTATGTTTTAAATATAGTTTGCAATTAATTTTAAATGTGTAATTGAATTTTCAATAGGTAATTAGATGAGTCTGGTGGTTCAGTACTATTGGGTAACAATAAACACCTGTTAGCGCCAAGATACCGAAGAGTTAATGTGCGATCTACAAATACCTATGTTAAGTAGTTTATAATTTAGTAGGGGGATATTGGGTTTTTAGGGGAATATGGTGGGAGGTAATTACATTTTAACCATTTTTTTAATGTTAAGTAATGTATGGTAAAATCAATATATAAATGGTTAGTATGTAATGTTTTAATTGTTCTTTTATTTATTTGGGTTTAATTTCAGATTTTGAATTTATATTTTTTATGGTATAATTAGTTATAGATAATTTAACAGCATGTTCAGTTTGTAGGGGAATAGAGTGAGAAATTATTTAAATGAAAATAGTTTTCTTTATTAATTTTTTGGTATTTAAATATTTAACGTATAAATCATTATATAATTTTTCATTGAATCTTTAAAATGAAAGAAGTTTTATTTAGACTATGCGAGAAATAATTAGTAATACATATCAGCAAGTGTATATTATATTTATAATTTTTATGTTCAATTTATTTTAATTTTATTATTGTTTTATTTATATTTTAATTTATCTTCTTGGTGTTTGTGGGTTTTTTCAGTAGTAGTGAGAGAAGTGAATTCTACGTATGTTTATTTAAATATTTCATTTAATTATGCATTTATTTTGTATATGTAAAATAAATTGTGCATTTTATTTAAATGTGTACAATATGTTTTCTAATTTATCTATGGTTAGTAATTTTATGTTTTTAGGTATTTAAATATTTTTTTAAATGACTCTGTTGGAATGGTATATGTAACCTTTCTGAAGTCCAACACTTTCCCTACTGTTGCTTAAATTGGGGTGGGAACAGTAAATCTAGTCCATCCAATTCATATGCTTTCCTTATTATTGCTTAATTGGGGTGGGGCTAGTTAATATAACCCTTACAAAGTCCAACACTTTCCCTACTGTTGCTTTGGATGGAAGGAGAATTGTAAATATAACCCCTTTGAAGTCCAATACTTTTCCTTCTGTTTTATATATATTGGGGTGGGAATAGCAAATCTAATCCTTCTGAAGTCCAACACTTTCCCAGCTGTTGCTTACATTGCAGTGGGAATAGTAAATCTAACCTTTCCAAAATTCAGCATTTTCCCTGCTTTTGCTTCGGGAGGATTGGGAATAGTAAACTTGACCCCTTCAGAGGTTCAACACCTTCCCTACTGTTGTTTAGACTGGAGTGGAAATGGCCATTTGAACCCCTCTGAAGTCCAACACTTTCCCTACTGTTACTTAGATTGGAGTGGAAGTAGCAAACACTGACCTTCTAGTGGACTTGATCCCTTCATAGCAAAGCTCTGCCTGGTAGCTGCTGCTGCCCCTGTTCCTTCTGTTGAGCCTTGGTCAGGAGCTCGAGGCCCACCTCCACCCGCAGACCCCTGCCTGCGCCTCATATCTGGTGGTTTAGTGGTAGAGCGTCACTGCTCTGCTGCTGAGCTGTCCCTCTGCCTCTCTTTTCTGATTTCTGCCTTTATTCAGCTTTTTACTTTTTTACCTTTTTCTTTCCTTTGTTTGCCACCCTCGTTCCTGTTACGGTGATCCCCATGGCCTGACCCCTCCAGTGACCATTTCTCTCCTGCATTTCCTGCCTCTTAGCTGTCCAGCCCCCAGCACAATTTAATGGTAGCTGCTGCGCGGCTGCACCACTGGGGTGCCAAAGGCAGGCCTGTCTGCACCTGTCCGTGCCTGGACCATGCCCAGCGCCAGGGACACTGGTTCTCGGACCTTCCACCGCTATGATGCCAGCACCCTCCTCACCCACAACTTGGGACGCCATACCGCCTGCAACCTCACGTCACTGAAGACCCAAGGACCCTTCTTCTGCCAGAACTGCAGCCCCATCCTCACCCACGCCAGCATGCCAGATCCTCTTGCCGCCCAACCGACCAACAGCACACTCGACAGACTCAACTGCATACTCCTCAACGTGCAATCCCTCCACAAACACGCCACAGAAATCTGGGACCTCCTCAACGTGGCCTCTCCCGACATCAGTTTCTTCATGGAAACCTTGATCAACCCCTGACCCGGACCGGACATCGCCATCACTATCCCAGACGGCTACAAAATCACCTGCAAGGACTGCACCGACCGACCAGGAGGAGGCATCGCCATCATCCACAAAAACACGCTCCGACTGACCATGCACTCAAACGACCAAATGACAATCATGGAACACCTCCACTTCCAGATCCAGACCAACAACACCCTTTGCAGCACCCTCATCTACAGGCCCCCAAGGCCCCCGCCAGCTCTTCACCGACACCAACGTAGACCTCATCGTACCCCAGGCTCTAGCATCCACCGATTATATCCTACTCGGAAACTTCAACTTCCACCTGGACAACCCCAGTGACCAGGACACTGCCTCCCTACTGGTGAACCTTGCCAAAATCGGACTCAAGTAGTTAGTCACCACACCGACTCACTCAGCTGGATACATGCTCAACCCCATTTTCTCTGCCAGCAGAAACATCACCTACAGCCACACCACCGAATTCGGCTGGACTGACCACCACTGCGTGCATCTCGCCTTTGCCATGTCCACCGTACACTATCACCCTCATCATCCTCCGTCGTAGCTGGAACAAGGACACAGAAGAACTTTTCGTCAACTTCCTCAGCACAACCACTCCGCCAACACCAACAGACGCCAACACCGCAGCCCAAAACCTTCACCAATGGATTTCCAACTGCGCCGACACTCTGGCCCCCTCCAGAAGACATCAGGCAAGCTATACTCGAAGAAAGCCAGTTGGTTCACTCCCGCCCTCCATGAGTCCGGACGACTTGAGAAGTCAACATACATCACACCCTCCCAAGACCTCTGCAATAAACTTGGCGCCTTCTTCCACCACCAGATCAGGCAGATCTACTACAGCTTCACCACCCAAAACCCTGCTACCATTCGCATTATACTCATGTACTTGCAGTAGAATGTTGCTGCAAATGACACAATAGTATGTGAAGTGGTGCAATTTTGGAAATTTTTCTCAGCAAGTGTAGAGCAATGTTAAAAAAATTCTGTGACTCTCTGTGCTTCATTTAATTTTCTTGTGGTCTAAAAATGATGGTAGACCGTAATAATGGGAGTTGGTGATATGAGAAGTAGCACTACACCTTTTTTTAAAGGAAGGGACACAGCCTAGTACTGTATGGTTATATGTCGTTGACTTGGGGAAGGACACCATGATGTGGAAAGACTGATGCTCTGAAAGATTTTTAACTAAAAGAAGTACTGCTCCTGCGATGATCTTATAAAGAGTATGGCATGTTATAAGAAAAAGAAGTTGTGCATGGGTATTTGCGTGGTAAGGGATTTTTTAAGGTTTAGGGTGGAAATAGGTTTTGGGTGGCAGGGGAACTTTCAGGGTTTAGAGTGTTTATGGGTTTTTGGGTGGCAATGAATCTTTAGGGTTTAGTGTTTGTGTGGATTTTTGGGTGGCAAGGAATTTTTTTAGGGTCGGTATGGGTTTTTGAGCGGCAAGGGATTTTTAGGGTTTAAGGTGAATACGGATTTTTAAATGGTAAGGGATATTTTAGGGTGGGTATGATTTTTTTGGGCGGCAATTGAATTTTTATGGTTTAGGGTGGATATGAGTTTTTGGGTTGTAAGAGATTTTTTAGGTTTTAGGGTGGGTATGGATTTTTAGGTGATATGGGCTTTTTAGGGTTTAGGGTGCGTATGGGTTTTTGGGTGGCAAGGGAAGTTCTAGGGTTTAGGGTAGGTATGGTTTTTGGGTGGCAAGGGAAATTTTAGGGTTTAGGGCTGGCATGGGTTTTTGGGTGGAAAAATTGTTAAGATTTAGAGTGGGTGTGGGTTTTTGGGGGCAAGGTACATTTTATGCTTTAGGTCGGGTATGGGTTTTCCGGTGAGAAGGAATTTTTAGGATTTAGGGTGGTTATGAGTTTTTGGGTTGGGAGGTTTGTGTTGGGGTTTTGGGTGGGCATGGCTTTTTGGGTGGTAAGTGAATTTCTAGAGTTTAGGGTGGGTATGGGTGTATGGTGTTGAGGTATTTTTTCGGGTTTTGTGTGAATATAGGTTTGCAGGTGATAGGAGTTTTTTAGGGTTTAGGGTGGGTATGGGTTTTTGGGAGGCACAGGAATTTTTAGGGTTTACGGTGGGTATGGATTTTTGGGTGGCAAGGGAATTTTCAGGATTGATGGTGGGTATGGGATATTGGTTGGTAAGGGATTTTTTAGGTTTTAGTGTGGGTATGTTTTTTTTTAAGCAATATGGGCTTTTTCATGGTTTAGGGTGGATATGGGCTTTTGGGCAGTAAGGGATTTTTTTAGGTATTAGGGTGGGTATGGGTTTTAGGTGATATGGGCTTTTTAGGGTTTAGGGTGCGTATGGGTTTTTGGGTGGCAAGGGAAATTCTAGGGTTTAGGGTGGGTATGGTTTTTGGGTGGCAAGGGAAATTTTAGGGTTTCAAGGAAATTTCTAGAGTTTAGGGTGGGTATGGGTGTTTGGTGCTAAGGTATTTTTGGGGGTTTATTGTGGATATAGGTTTGTAGGTGATAGGAGTTTTTTTAGGGTTTACGGTGGGTATGGATTTTTGGGTGGCAAGGGAATTTTCAGGATTTATTGTGGGTATGGGTTATAGGTTGGTAAGGGATTTTTTAGGTTTTAGTGTGGGTATGTTTTTTTTTAAGCGATATGGGCTTTTTTATGGTTTAGGGTGCGTACGGGTTTTTGGGTGGTAAGGGAATTTCTAGGGTTTAGGGTGGGTATAGGTTTTTGGGTGGAAGGGTATTTTTTAGGGTTTAGATTGATTATAGGTTTTGAGGTGATAAGAGCTTTTTAGATTTTAGGATGGCTATGGGTTTTTGGGTGGCAAGGAAATTTTTAGGGTTTCAGTTGGGTATGGCTTTTTGAGTGGCAAGGTATTTTTTAGGGTTTAGGGTGGGTATGGGTTTTTGGGCGACACCTGCATTTTTTAGATTTAGGGTGGGTATGGGTATTTGGGTGTAAAGGGATTTTTTAAGGTTTAGGGTGGGTATAGGTTTTTGGGTGGTAAGAGCTTTTTTAGGGTTTAGGATGGGTTTGTTTTTTGGGTGGCAAGTGAATTTTTATGGTTTAGGGTGGGTGTAGGTTTTTGGGTGGTAAGTTTATTTTTAGGGTTTAGGGTGGGTATGGGTTTTTATGGGTAGCAAGGGATTTCTAGCATTTAAGGTGGGTGTGGGATTTTTGGTGGCAAGGGATTTTGTATGATTAACGGTGGGTATGGGTTTTTGGGTGGCAATGGAATTTTTAAGGTTTTGGGTGGGTGTGGGTTTTTGTGTGGCAAGGGAAATTATATGGTTTAGGGTGGGTATGGGTTTTTGTGTGATAAGGAATTTTTAGGGTTTAGGTTCGGTATGGTTTTTGGGTGATAATGATTTTATTAGGGTTTTGCATTTGGATGGGTTTTTGGATGGCAAGGGATTGTTTTAGGGATTAGCATATACAAGCATACAGAAACATCTCAGAAAGAAACCAAAATGCTGGTCGAGTGACAAACTATGGGAAACAAAAATGTATTTTACATTTCCCTTTTTAGCGAGCCCCCACTTTTTTCATCCCACTTTCAAACCTGTCTGCACATATTTCCATATGACTGATGGCAGCCAGCAGGTGTGGGTGCTTGCTGAAACCTGGTTAGAGCATCATTTTCTTCCAAGTCGATGCTGCATGTGGTGCAAGTCGCTTGGCCTGAAGTTGTAGCGCTGTACAATTTTCACATTAAAGGCACGGTTGAGCATGTTAATGCAGTAAGATACGGGGACATTTTCAATTTGTTTAATATTTTAAGACTATATGTTTCCACTGCTTTAGAAACCTTGCATTCTCACTAAATTCGTTTGCACCATTTGCCAAATGTCTATTTTTTATTCTTGGGAGGAGGTTCACCCAAACTTCATGTTTGTCCATTAAGCTTGCTCACTTTGCTCCCTACATAAAAACCATAACCAACGTTTACAAAATGCTACTTTTAAATGTCACCAACTGCCACTGGACGAATACACACAACTCATTCTCTCCCTCTCCGACAAGAGACCCAACAGAAGAGTCAAGTTCACCGCATGCATGACCAAAGTTGCTAAATGGATGAGAGTCAACTGCCTCAAGCTTAACACTAATAAGATAGAACTAGTGATGTTCGTAAAGAACACCTCGCCATAGGACTCCAACTGGTAACCAGCCAAGTTCGCACCCACAACCACACCCAGCACATATACCAGGAACCTCAAATTCATCAACAGCATACTGGACATAATTGCACAAGTCAGCACCATCACCACACTCTGGAAATGCTGAGGAGTATTTTCAAAATGGCTTCTAAGCAACACTAGAAAAATGGTCACTAGCAAGTTAGATTCCCGGAACAGCCTCTACTCTGAGATCACCAAGCAACCCACTAGAAGACTACAATCCTTTCAGAACTCAGCAGTCTTACTCATCCACAGTATCCCAAATAGTGCTCACATCACACCACACCTCAGGGAGCTCCACTGACTCCTGATACACAAACACACTCTTTTTTAAACACCTCACACACTCACCGAAGGCACTAGCCAACTTAGACACCACGTATCTGAATAGTTGCATCTCCTTCCACCAGACAGACTAGACACAACTGTTCCACAGGACTCCAATCTGCATACATTTCATGCATACGCAGAACTAGGATGATGTGCGTTCTATTACATCACTCCTAAAGCGCGGAACGACCTCCCACTCCACATCGGAGCCTCCTTCTTTTTTCTCTTCTTGAATTCTGCAAGAAGCTGAAGACCTGA
Organism: Triturus cristatus; assembly: GCF_964204655.1. Classification (NCBI taxonomy): domain Eukaryota; kingdom Metazoa; phylum Chordata; class Amphibia; order Caudata; family Salamandridae; genus Triturus; species Triturus cristatus. The sequence continues at coordinate 528,561,235 of NC_140582.1, read as the reverse complement.
TTCTCCAATCAAACTAGAGATGGCTCAGGATACTGAAATTTTGAGTCAGGCTTGAGCCTGAATCCTGGCTCTGAATCAGCTTGAAGTTCTGTTAGAACCTTGATCCAAAAACAAGTCGATCTTTCATGTGGCTTTTGCCTGCTTTACTCCCTCTTCCCATGATGTGGTGTTATGGCCAGCGCTGTAGACTGTGCAACTGGGTAACCAGTTTTAAGCCTTGGCACTAGACCAACAGTAATCCATGTTAGCAATGCAGTCCCTGTTTACATTTCACATTTTTTTCATGCTGCATTCCCCAAGTGTAATTTAGTCTTGCCAGATGTTATTTTTCTGTAGGTTTTTTCATGCAACACAGAATTCTTGTCTAGTGCATACTGTGAACTGAGTCGCCCATAGGTGTCTGGGTGAATTTGGGTTGGGGATGGCAATTCCTATTGGGGCTCAGTTGAGGGTTTTGTAGTTGAAGATAAGGGCAGTAAGAGGTTCTCACATCGCATGGCATTGGGTCATAAATGTGTGCATATTACATGCTGATCGAATGCGTGGACTCTATGCAGCACACGGAGCGATGGGTTGCTTTGTTGGGTTGGCCTGCAGTTGCTGCTTCTGTGTGTGGGCAGTGGAAAGGATGGACTTTTGCCTTGCTGTGGTATCCTATTTAAGAAGATTTTCTAAGGGCTTGAAGTAGAGCTTGATTCAGGGACACAAAGACTTTACCTGCAACTTGCTAAACAACACCTGGCTTCCTCTGCTGGACTCCTGGTTGCCAAAGGGTGCCAATTCCAGATCGTGGGGGAGCGATGCTGCCAGCAATGCTGCAACATACACCGAGGCTGTGGGCACCTGTTCGTGAAGTATACAACGCACTGCCCTGACTGCACCACAGCTCGGACAACCGCCGATACCTGCAAGTTATCGTTCTTCCCGACGCCAGCGCTCGCACTGAGACCTGACGTCGCCAGCGACTGCATCTCATCATCGCGAACCCAATAACCGATGTGGGTGACTTTCTGAACTCATCGAGACTGACTGCTGAATGGAATCGATGCCTCGTGGACTCAATGTCTCGCCTCCCTGTGACAGTAAGGAGCCAGCCCTTGCCATGGCCCATTGACGCTTCACCTCCGTGATGCTGTGCACCATCCATTGACTCTGATTTCCAGGGTCCTGTTACTTAGGGATCAATGTGAATAGGTAGCCGGCCTGTACACCTTGCAGTCAGTGGCGTACTTGGGATTTGTGCCTGTCATGATGTCGTAATAGCCCCAGTTGGACCTATATGTTGTTACACACGTTATTTTTGCAATATTCATTTTAAAAGTGATATCTTGATATATGTGTGCTGGATTCTTGTCATTCTTCGGTTTGGATAAAGGTATTTTAATGTTCTAAATTGGTGTGGTGTCCATTTGTAGTGTTTTCACTGTGTTACTGTGTGTTTTATGTACAAATCCTTTACACATTGCCTCTGATATAAGCCTGTCTGCTCATGCCAAGGTACCAAGGGGGTGAGCAAAGGTTATTTTACAAGTGTAAGCCCCCTTACCCTGACTAGAAGGAAAGTTCCCTACTTGGACAGGGTACAAACCTGTCAACGTTGTCTTTGGGTTCTCATGAGTCAGGATTCTCCTCCCTTAATTATGACATAAAATAGCATAATTTACTTTGTACATATGCATATTTAGAAATATGGAGGCATATTTTGTCATGTAATTGTAAATTGTATTAATATAACGCTTACTACCCTTGATGAGGCGTTGATGCATTTTGAGGCCAGTAGCACACTACCCAGGGGTACATGTTTAGAGTTAAATAGATAGCAGATTATTAATCTGTACAAGTTTTGCCCTTAACCCACTCAGAACGTATTACATTGTTCACAGAAACCGTAATAGCAACACCTCCTTATTGGAATCTGGTATCTGGATAGACCTTTGCAAGTCTGAAAAGGGCTCCTCACATGGAACACTCCTCTAGTTTGAGACTTTAACTGGATTCATTTTTGTAATCTGGTATGTATGTTTTTCATCCTTTCCAGCAACAGCAAGCAGGCACTGTGAAACTGTACAGAAGGTAGAACCTAGGAACTAATTAAGGATAGCAACAATAGTTTGAGACTGATGTTAGAGTTGTTAGTAATTCCTTGATGATCTGGCCATGCACATCAAGCATAAACCCCATGCAGATGTTTGAGTATTGGAGATTAATTATGTTCAATTTTTTTCTATCAAACCATGGAATTAGGAGTGACTGAATCTCTGTAACCTTAAATCAAAGTAAGCTTCTTGAAGAGCTTCCTAGGCTCAGTGTAGAAATTGTCTTGTCTCCTGATACCAATACACCATAAAAGTAAAACATTTCTGCTGACCTGCTAGATACAAAGTCTCAGTATGTTGAAGATTGGTGGCTGAACTAGACACTCTGATATGATCCATCAAGATCCCCAGAACGATAAAAGAGAAATTTGACAGTATAACTGCTCAGTTGATTCTTGGTTGTGTTAACAATATTTCAGCATAAGGGATCCATGTTGTTTGCTACTCTTGGTTGTCATTAGTAGTATGTGGTCCAACTTGTTGGCTTGAAGCCAACCCACCCTACAGGTTTACATGGAGTTCCTGTCTGAGGTAGTAGCCTTCCTGCTACTTGGAGGATAACTCCATACACCTACGTGGATGAATACTTCAGCCTGACCCACGAAGCAGCTGGTAAGTAAGGAGTTGGAGGCGATCTGCCACTGCCCTTCAAATTAACATAATTTTGGAAGCAAGGAAAAGTCAAAGTGTCACCCCTAACTCAGTGACCTCGTTATATTGACTTACTTCTTGCTTTGTCAGGCCACTATAATTCTTTTATGGTATTTGTTTGTTAGCAGCAATACTTCCTTTACTATGGATGGTATGTGAATATTTTGGCGTTTGAAGTAAGAGGGAGGTCTAATCTTCAGATTGCTGCATACTTTATCAATTGCGGTCTTAAAATGTAACATTCACTGGCCCTGTTGTTCCACAAATACAATGCTGACTGACTACTTAGACTGAAGTCAAGTCAGAAACCTTGAACCACAATGGGTTTTCAGAGTGCTACAGGAGAGAGGATGTGGTGTTGCAGCAGAGCTGCTTACTTTGTCCCAGTTCCAAAGTAGGTTCAAACCTCTTAGTTCACGTACAGGATAGTCTGAGGCCAGAACAACTCTAATTTAACATACCTGATTAATAAGAATGTGACAGGGAATAGCAGTATTTATGTAAAGCCTAGATTGCTTAATGGTAATCTCCAATTCTTCTAGTCCAACTTTCTTTGTCATAGTCTTTACATCCTACCAAACATCTTTCCACCTAGAGCTTTGCTTTGCCTGGAATGCTTCTATAATTGGCCAGCTTCTCTTTTAGCAAATTTATTTGGTGGGCGAGAAAACTATCTTCTACAGATTTTTAGTGTTTATAAATGCAAGTTATTTTCTCAGAGGTGTAATCCACCTCATTAGTACGTCCTGTGATGAGAAAGAGTATGACAGTGGGTAATGAAGATAACCTGTAAGGTACTGATTATGTGTCTGACAGAGCAGAATTCTCATTTGGAAATCAGATCTGCCCTATCACGACTGGGACAGGTTTCGCACACGTAGTTTTCCTGGGTACAAGAACACCAGATCTTATTTTCCTGGTTGAAATTTCCAGCTGGAAAAATTGAATGAAGTTTTGGCTGCAACAGCATACAATCCTCATCCCCAATCCTGGACAAGCATTTTGTCTGGTGACAGGGAAGCATTCACTTGCCCCCCCCCCCCCCCCGCCAGAACTGTTCTTCCCTTTGTCTCCCCAACCTTCCAAACTTCTCCACCCACTCGGAAGCCACCGCTTCTACTTACAATCTGCTAAAACTAGCTGGGAATAATGTGCAGAATTCCACACTGTAATTTGGCATCTGCAAAGTTATTTCCCATTCCAAAAGGTATGACTCATCATAGGTCAGTACAATGGTTCAGAACAAGTGCTACTTTGCCTAGTAAACTGTGAGCTATCGAAGTCTCAGGTAACATTTAGGTCCGTGCATAATCTTCATTAGTTGGGTGAAATCCTAAGTAATTTATAAATGTCACATTATGTAAAATGTGCAAAATGCTCACCATTTCACATGATGTCAAGTTTATACTTATATTCGCCTGTTGGATGCTGGTGTGAATAGAAGTTGTCTAGCAGCGAGGCCTTTTATCCATGAACTAGTCAATTTCTGCTTAAGCCAATCTCTGTCTCTCTGCACATTTTGTAACTTTTCTGTTCTGGGTATGCCCACAGCCATCACCTATCACCTAGAAAAGTCATGTGAGGTGCACATTGTGTAATTGAGCAACTATTTTTCTGAAATTTTGCGTAACTTTGGGGAAAATAAGTTGTGCAAATTCACCACATCCCTAATAATTACTAGTATCTGAGCCAAATACTCATGGCAGTAGCAGACTGGAAGACACATTAAAAACCATATTTTAATTAAGTGTATAACGCTGCTTGCAACATATCAGGTTTCACAAATATTATGACACCCATGATGTAGAAGACAACTATGTAATCACAAGGCAGTAGGGGGATAGTCAACTATAAAGCCAATGAGTTGGAGTCTGAAGGTAGTGGAAAATGTAACTGTGTGTAAACTAAAGAAACACCAGCCGTGCACAAATCCACTTTTTGAAGTAAAGTGGAGCCTGAATCCTATGCTGACAAGACATCATGGCAAATGTTGTGAGAAGAAGCACATCTCACAAAAAGTAAGCATCCCTTTCTTTGCCATCCTTTGTCAAATAAAATTGAGTCTGAAGTGGACCTTCCAGAGGTACCAATGGTGTTTTTTCCAGCTATCTGTTCAGCATGTCCACTCTTTGTATGGGAGTGCACCCAGTTAAACATCCACAGCTCCCAGAGAGGTGGGAATAGCCATTTTTTTCTGCGGAAAAAGAGAAAATGCTAGGTATCGCAGCCCCCTTCTGTTGTCTAATTGGGGTTCTGGCGAATTAGTGCAAAATATATTTGGACCGGCACAGCTTGCAGGTGTGTAGAAAGAGTCCTCCTCCCCTCTCACTAGCAAAAAACATGGTAATATAGATTTTTTCCAAGATACCATGGCGCCTAGTCTGGATGGCAACCCACTACAAGATGAAGGTCTTGGTTAGCATTTGCTGCGTAAGGGTTGGTAACACCTATTGCTGAGTAAATCATTTAATAAGCCATTTGTGGGCAGAATGGCATGGCAGCCAGTATGTCAGATAGAGATTGTATAGCTTATGTGATTATAGGCACCACACAAGCTGATTAAATAATTTCTGTTAGATACACTATAATATGTAGCAAAATACACTCAACCAAAATATACATCATTATTCATATAAGTCATATCCTAAGAGCTAGTTAGTACAAGGGATTAGTACTGCACACTACACTGCAATAGGGGTTATCATGTATTGCATGCGTGCAACATCGCATGGTGTGTTACAGGTAATAGTAGGAAAAAAACATACAAGGTGGCAAGAGCACACCTGGGGCCTTATTACACAAAGTGCCCCGGGGCGCAACAGGGGTTTGCACCCGCTTTGCGCGTCCGAGTCACTTGGTATTACAGAAGAGGCTGCAAATGCTTGTGCCGCCCTTTCTGTACTACAGATAGCACTGGTGCGATTATAGCACTATCATCAGAGGTTGTTCCCTCATTTGCATGGGGGCATGGCCCCATCCAAAGGAGGGAGTCTCTTTGCCTCTACGCCGTACTACAGACACGGGCGCAAAGACAAAGAAGCACTCAGGAGGTGCACTGAGAGTGCTCCACAAAAAGGTAGCACACAGTCAGTACACCCCTTAATGGTAGACCTCTGGAGGGGGTAAAGGGGGCTCTACAGACCCCCCAGACATCCCCTTACAGGCGGGTGCAGTCACTCACTATACCCACCTGCATACAGCTCTCTATCCCCTCGTAAAAGTGCAGGTGGCTTGCCACCTGCACAGTGAAACACGGAGCAGCTGCTTTAAAGGTGCTCTGTATTTCACTTGAATGCGCTGCTCTAGGGGCAGCTGCCCTGGAGGCAGTGCCTTCATCCTAATATGGCACACTTTCCTTGTTTGCGCAGGGCACCCCTTTTGAAAGGTGCACCCTGGCGCAAACAAAGAAAATGCACCATAGTCGTATTACGGCCCCAGGTTGACTGGCAATTCTGAAAAATCATAAATTATAACAATGATAGGTTTTAGATTAACCTTTAGGAAAACAACCTGGAAAGACTGATGTATGTTTCCTGGAACAGGTGGGTTTTTGGGGCTATGTAACATCCCAGTGCAATCCCTGAATGAATTGCTTCTTCCTGTGACATCATCTATTCTTGAACTTTTTAGGACGCGATAGAGCTGCAGGCCACAAACCTAAAATGGTAATCTCTTTCTGATACAGGCACACCACTTCTGAGTAATCCATTTTGGAGTCCCTGCTTCCCAGCCGCGGCTCCTCCCCTAAGGCGGAGGATCATCTCCCATCTGCTCTGGGAGCAGTTTAAAAAGAAAATTATAATAACTAATATTATCATTTTCGTTTTCCTTCCTGCTTAGGTGCAGGGCGGGGTGGCGGGTGGGGCTTGGCTGGCTAGAGCAGGGGCCAGGGGGAGGAGTGTTAAGCACACTCTAAAGTGTGCAGGACGGTTTGGCCGGCCCTCTTGGGTCGACCAATCAGTCCTGCGCACTTTGCATGTTCCCCACCAGGATGCATTACACAGCCTGGTGGGGAACATGCATAGCCTAAATGTTCCCGTCTGAGTGCTGGACCACGATGCTCAGACCAATACCAACGCTGCATTACAGCGTTGTGTTTGGCCAGGGGACTCTGGGAGGCTGTGTGCTTCCTGTTGCGGCTCGGAGAAGACGACGGAGGAGAGGCGGCAGCCGGTGGCACCCAGGTAAGTCATTTTATTTTATTTTTTATTCCTCTCCTCTTCCTTCCCGCCTACCACCCCCGCTCAGTAGCAGCCGCTACTGCTGCTTCCTAACAAAATCTTTGGTCAATTGGAAGGAAACCCAATTCACAGTCCCATGACATCCTTGGTTCAAAAGGTTTCTGTCTTACACCTGTGGGCTTGGGTTACATCATGGTTGTCATAAGATAGCAAATTTTCCAGTCCTGAATGGGTCTTATCAACCTAAGGCTTCATTCTCTATGGGCTTTTATAGCTATCACTAGTGTAGCTACTCCTTACCAAGTGGGCCTCTCAGACCTACTACTGTAGGCGTCTACAAATATTGCTAGGATAGCAGCGAGTGTTCTGTATTTCTACTACTGTAGGTGCTGTATGAATGACCGTTTTTTTACCTTCTTCTGTAAGACAGTACATAATGCATAGCTGCTTACAAGAACCATAAATACCCAACTAAGGGGCTGATTCCAATCCAGGAAAAAGGTTGTACGAATCGTTGTACGGAGCGTTTTCTCCGTACGACTCGTACCCGGTAAACATTCTGTACAACCTAGGAAGTACGAATCGTACAGAAAGCCTATTTCCGTACGTTTCGTACAAAAGCCCATACGGGTCAAAAAAATCTACGATTCTGATCCAGAACAGCTTGTACGCGACGTTCCGGACGTATTCAGTCAGCGGTTTCCTGCCCAGCAAGTACGATTCGTCCCTACGTCACTCCACACTGCTCTTTTTTTACGGGAGCCAAACACAGCCGGAAAAGCAGAGTCCTACGCGAACCGCTACGCAACGGTGCTCCGGTACGCGACGTACACGCCATGAACCCCATCATACGTGTCATCCTGGTCCTCCTAGCCTACGACCTGGTGCACCGGACCTGACGCACACGCCGCAGAAGGTGAGGACAACACCCAGGGGCCAGGGTGGGGGTGAGGGGCAGGAAACATACCCCATACCCAAAGCCAAACCTATAATATGGAGCCCATACATTACCACCAGGGTCTGGTCACTTGGGGGGCGTGGCCAGCAACCCCTGCGTACTGCAACAACGAAAGTGGACGTGTACGGTGCGTTGCACACATACCCGTACGGCACCAGTACAATAGTGATACGGACCGAACCCACGCAATGAATGCGTGGGTACGGTGCGTTTCACATGTACCCGTACGGCACCAGTACAATAGTGATACGGACCGTATACACGCAATGAATGCTGGTGTACGGTGCGTTTCACACGTACCCCTACGGCACCACTACAATAGTGATATGGACCGTACACATGCAATGATTGCGTGGGTACGGTGCGTTTCACACGTACCCCTACGGCACCAGTACAATAGTGATACGGACCGTACACACGCAATGAATGCGTGGGTACGGTGCGTTTCACATGGACCCGTACGGCACCAGTACAATAGTGATACGGACCGTACACACGCAATGAATGTGTTTGTACGGAGCGTTTCACACGTACCTGTACGGCACCACTACAATAGTGATACGGACCGTACACACGCAATGAATGCAAGTGTACGGTGCGTTTCACACGTACCCGTACGGCACCAGTAACAAAGTGATACGGACCGTACACACACAATGAATGCGTGGGTACGGTGCGTTTCACACGTACCCGTATGGCACCAGTAGAACAGTGATACGGACCATACACACGCAATGAATGCGGGTGTACGGTGCGCTTCACACGTACCCCTACGGCACCAGTAGAACAGTGATACGGACCGTACACACGCAATGAATGCGTGGGTACGGTGCGTTTCACACGTACCCGTACGGCACCACTACAATAGGGATACGGACCGTACACACGCAATGAATGCGGGTGTACGGTGCGTTTCACACGTACCCGTACGGCACCAGTAAAACAGTGATACGAGGCGTACACATGGCAGGAATGGAGGGCTACGAGTCGCACAAGGATGTCCATCAAGTACTTGTCATTGCATACTTTCATGTGCAGGCCCTAGGTGTGTCAGCCAGTGATATTGCACAGGTCCACTCATCTAGTTGCACAATTGATGTGTGATGACCTGTGTACACATGTCATGTGTGATGGGGCACTATGTGGCACACATCACCTTGACACTTGCCACATGTGTGTCTGTAGTCCAACTGGGTCATGCACAGCAGCAGTGGGATGGCACAGTCATCACCACCCGCACCTGTCTCCTGATGCCAGGGGCAGGGACACTCTATCAACAGACATGTCACGATCATCGTGCCCCTATGTGACTATGTCAGGTGTGTGTCATGTGTTCCCATGAGCTTGCTGTTAGTGTTCCGTCAATTGCATCTGCTGTTGGTGCATCCAACATGTGTCTGTGTGGAGATGGGCATGGCACACATCTACGCACACCATGCCACATGTGGATTCCCACGGCTATAGGGTCTGTGTGCATTGGACATCATATTTTCCCAGGCATACATGTCTGCGTCGTCTCAATGGCTGTGTTTATTTGTTGTCACGTGTACCCCTTCATCGCAATGTGTTTCATATGTGCATTTGACATTCCATGTGACCTGTGCGTGTGGCTTGCAGTCTACTGTCTGGATGAGATGACATCCTTCCAATGCTGCTATGTGGATGTGTGTCACTCCGGTGATATCACTGGCTGTTCACTCAGACTTGCCCCCAGCTCATTTCAGGGCATGTCATGTAGACTTGACAATCAACAGGTGTATCTGGCTTTTCGTAGGAGTGCCAGCAATCTGGCATATGTGACCTGGATGTATTACACACACCAGACTCCATAGTTACCTGATGTTTAGTAGCAGTTTAGCATGTGCTATGTTCATTGACATTGATGTTGGCAGACTCTCAATCTTCATTATTCCTACCAATGTCTTGCAGGGCACCGCCTGTCCCAAGAACAATGCCAGACGTGGCTGCCATGAGGGAACGTGCATGCATCCAATGTTACAGATTCACTCAATAGTTGATTGAGGACTTGACCGACAAGCTGGCACCACACCTCCAACCGCGACACAGGTATCCTACTGCGCTGACCCCCAATATGAAGGTGATGGCAGCCCTACATTTTTTTGCCACAGGTACGTTTCAATTGACCATAGATGATGTTGGTGGGATGTCACAGACAATGTTCAGCCGTGTCCTGCGTGATGTTTTGGCAGCCATGTTGGAGCACCTTGATGAATTCATCAAATTTCCTACTCCTGAGGAGTTGACAGATGTGAAGGGTGAGTTCTATGCCCTGGGAGGTATGCCCCATGTCATTGGGTCCATTGATGGGACACATGTGGCTTTGGTACCACCACAGGCACAGGAGCAAGCCTATCGCAACCGTAAACATTACCACTCAATAAATGCCCTTGTGGTGTGTCTTGTTAACATGCTGATTTCCCATGTTTGTGCACGTTTTCCAGGATCAGCACACGATGCCTACATCGTGAGGCGTAGCAGGGTGCCACAAATGATGCTGCGGCTGCACAATGAACGAGCATGTCTTGTTGGTGGGTATACTCTGTTGGTCCTGTGCGTTGCGGTATGTTTGGCTCTTACGGCCTCTCCTGACCCACTTCTTTACATGATGTTTCCATGTAGGGGACTCTGGATATCCCAACATGCCATGGCTAATGACACCTCTCCGCAACCCAAGAACAGCTGCAGATCACAGGTACAACAATGCACACGGGCAGACCTGGCGAGTGATTGAGAGGACGTTTGGCCTCCTGAAGAGCCGATTCCGGTGCCTTGACAAGACAGGTGGGTCCCTCCCATATGCACCAGAGAAGGTCTGCAAAATCTTCATTGTGTGCTGCATGCTGCACAACATGGCCGTTGAGAAGGCAGTGCCACTCATCCTTGATCCTGATGAGCAGCAACACCCACCCGTGGAGGATTCAGGGCTTGGTCACGAGGCAAGTGATGAGGAAGAGGATGATATCCGCAGTCAGCTCATACGCAACTTCTTCTCATAATGGTGAGCCACTGGGCATGAGTGTGCAAGCTTGTAGCATTGAGTGCCATGTGTTGCAATGTGTGTGTCCAGCTGACTGAATGCAAAGTGACTTTGATGTGTGTACTGATGTGTCACTCGAGTGATGATGTCATGCCACACAGTTTTGCGGAGAGACTTTCTTTGAAATTTTCATGTGTCCAACATTGTTCATGTTTCGTAACTGACCATGTGTGCGGCGAGATTTGTTTTAGGTGACTTCTTGTGTGTCTGTCATTCCCAGGTTTTTGCGCCTGTTGTCTGCTCGTGTCATCTTTGTCCTCCTGCTATTCCTCATGAGGATTGCAACATGTGCTGAATCAGTGTTCCATGCACGGACATGTGGAAATGTCAGTTTGGTTAAGGATTGCAGCAAGGCTTTTTGGTGGTGGTACGGGTTGGGAATGTGTGGGGACTGCTTCTGTGCATGCTGTGGTACCATGCATACATGTCTTCTCACCATGGAGCATATAACATGTAGCATCACTCCCATGACATGATAGTCACCCTTATTGACAGTCATCTGTAGTGGAGTGTGGAGTCTGATGAAGGCATCAATGTGCGTAAACCTTGCCTCTGAAACATTGCTGATGCTACGGGTGGACATAGTGTGGGACATCACAACAACAGGCTCTATGGTGATTTGCAGCCTCTCCGTGTGCAGCAGGATGTGTTTGGCTCATCCCCTTAACTTGTGTGCCAGTTCATTGGGATTTACAACATCCGTGTTGTGAAGGGGGGCCCAGCGTATATCCCACATGTTCTGTCAACTGACCTGTGAGTCTGTTCGTATGGATGCATTTCCCTTTGTGTGAGTTTGTGCAATAAAGGTGTTCAGCACAATCCAAAGTGCCTCATCTCTGTCATTGCAGATCTCTTGCCAGTTTGCATGTGTCATCTATGACCTAATTATCAAAGATTGAGCATATGAGTGTATGTGTACTTCGGCAACATAAATGCATTTCTTCATGGCTAATAATCTCTATTGGGCATGAAGTACCTGGTTGTGTATGTATTTGTGCAGGTTGCTCCCCACAACGGGACGTCAACGCCCGCTGACTGTCTGTCTCCTGTGCGCAGCTCCGCATTTTGTTGCCTGATCCTGTGGCCGTCATTTTTGTTGATTCTTCATACATTTTCTCAGAGTGACCCATGAGTAACCTGACACTCCTTCCTTTACATACACCTGTTGTACTGTGCCTTTCTGACTTCCTTGTCTTTGTGTGCTACTTTTTGCTTAGTTTCTCACCCTTTCCGCCTGCTGCTGCCTCACCTGCGGCACCGCCCCACCAAGTGCCCTGATCCTGCAACCCACATGCCTCCAAAATGCTCCTCCCTTCCCCCCTCCACCCATTCTTAATGCAGCCAGCAGCTTGTCTGTGCCACTGTTGCGCCAACGCCGTGCCAAAGGCAGGACCGTCTGCGCCTGCAACATGCACAGTACACGACCCTCTGGTCCTTGCATGACCCACGTCACACAACAAGCTCATGCTGCAGCCATCCCTCCAAGCAATGTCCACCAGACAAGCAACCGCCTGCTATCAGGCAAATCCTAAGCGCACACACGACACCTTTGCTGCTGAGTGTGCAACTCCAACTGCCTACACAGCGCTGCCCCGCCTACCAGACCCTGTCAGAACAACCAGGTCATGTGCCTCCTACTCCACACCCGCTCCGTCCACCAGCACGCCATTGGACTCTGTTACCTCCTCAACACAACAGCCCCACACATCACCTTCATGACAGTAACCTGGATAAAAGCATCCTCAGCACACAACTTCTTCATTGCCATCTCTGACGGATACAAGATCACCCGCAGGGACGGCCCCAACAATCCCGGCGGATGACTTGCAATTTATTCACAAGTACACCCTCAGAATCACAAATCCGGTTTTGCACCAACCCCCTAGCGACCCTCAGAGTAACTCTCATCTACAGATCTCCAGGCCTACATCCACAAATCCCCCAAGCCGTCAACACGTACATCTGCACGCACGCCCTCACCTCCACAGGCTACATGTGGCTGGGGGCCAGTAACTTCTTGCTGGAGGAGAACCACACCACCATCCATCATTGGTCCATCAACACTTGCGTCCACGTCTCCGACAAGCAACACACTGCCCCACACCCTGCTACCGATCCCCCAAAGATGCTTGATGTAAGTCACCATAGACAAGCTGTGTGGGACACTCAAACCAACACCCCCGCCACACCCTGCAACCTCACACACTGGATCAGCAACTGATCTAACAATCTTGCCACATTGACGGACTTTCCTGTGAAGCACAACAACAGTTAAGCTACCTGGGACAAGGCAGACCTACTGGACTCCTACAGATCTTGCCGGACTCTTGTGCAAACCTTGCAACACAAAGAACCATCAGTTACCTTACAGCCCTGGAAAACGCCACACACAGCCATCACCATATCATCAGCAAGGACAAGTGGAGATCCTTCAGATAGGGCCGAGGCACCACAACACACGACATAAAGGAGCTCATCAGCATTGTGAGTGGACTGACAGCAGCTCTCCATCCAAAAGACACCCCCACCCTTGCAAGGCAGATCAAATCTCTTGCAAATTTCTACCACTGCAAGCTCATGGATATACACAACAGCCTTGACACACAGAGGCAGACAGCACTATTATCTGTGGCACAAACCCCCCTCAGGTTCTGGACTCCCGTCAGCAGCAAATACACCACCTGGCTCATGTGCACCATCCACTCTGGCTCTACATCAGGCCCCTTCCCACACAACATCTCAACCACATCATTCCCCATCCTTGAAGCCCACATCCAGCACGTCATGAATGTCTCCTTTGAGTTTGCAACATTCCATGGGAGCTGGAGGCATGCAGAGACCCAGGCCCTTATTAAACAACGGACGGCAGTACCGCCGGAACTCCTGGAACATCACCCTGCTTCCCTACCCAGCAAATGTCATCAGGAAGACACTCAACGAGCAACTGACAGACTTCCTCCACGCAAACAGCTCCAGGCAACGACCACCAGACCATCTTCCACAGTAATCGCACCACTGCAACCGTCATAATTGCCACCACCAACGACAACTTTGCCCTGCTCAACAATTGTGAGACCACCCCCCTTGACCTCTCAACGGCATAGTACACCATGTGCTACCACACTGTCAGCTCACACATCTCCAACACTGGTATCCAGAGGAGGGCCCAGGATTAAATCAACAAGTAGCTCACCAGCAAGGCCCAGGGAGTCGGCCTCCACCCTTCCGCATGTGGTACACTGGGGTCATCTGGCCCATGCCCCAGGGCTCATCTCTCAGCGTGACGATCTTCAATGTCTCCATGACCCCCCTCTCCACCATCACATGCACACACGTCCTCATCATCATCTTGTATGCCAATGACACCCAGCTGCTCCTCACCCTCACCAAAGACCCAGCCATTTGCAGATCCAACCTTCAAGAAGGCATGAGACCCGTTGACGAATGGCTGAACATCAGCCACCTGAGGCTGGACTTGGACAGGACTGAGGTCATCATGTGAGGATTGTCCCCTTACGGCTGGGTCAACTCCTTGTGTCCCACCAGCCTGGGCACAGCACCAGCACCCAGTGGCCACGCACGCAAGTTGGTGTTCATCATGGACTCATCGCTCACAATTACCATGCAAATCAACACCATCTGTACCTCATGCTGCAACACCCTCCGCATGCTGCAAATGATCCACAGATAGATCCACTCCAAGGCAAGACAGACCGTCCCCTAGGTCCACGACACCAGCCGGGTCAACTACAGCACTGCCCTGTACGGAGGGACAACAGCAAAACTGCAGGACAACTTGTCCACATCCAGGGTGCGTCCGCTCACCTCATCTTCAACTTCCCCCACCCCAGTCACCTCACCGTCCACCTGAGATAGCTACAATGGCTCACTGTCTGCTGCAGGATCACCTTCAGACTCCTCACCCACACTCAGGAGGCAGTCCACAACCCCAGACCCAAAACCGACCTTGGACGTCTGTCATCCAACACCCCGTTTGCCCAACTCCGTACAGACAACCTTGCCCTGGCCACCATTCATCACCTCAACAGAACAACTGCATGCAGGTGATAGTTTATCCACCTCGCCAAACAGACCTGGGACTCCCTCCCCGGGCACTTCAACATGACCCATGACCTCTACGCCTTCATGATACTCTTCCAAATTGGTCTGTCCGAGCAATATTGCAAGCCCCCCCTCAGCAGCTTGAGGCCATCACGGGTGAGTATTGGGCTCCATGTCTGTATTTGATGATACATTGTGACCCATGTGTGTCCTCGACTGGACTCAGATACCAGTGTATGGATGGCTGGAGTTAGTTCCACACTCAGGCATACTTTGACATATCCCCACACGTATGTTGTGGACTCATGCAAACTGACTGCAACATCAAAATATTTTTTTGTTTTTATTATAGGTCTGGGCCGTGATTTGTGCAAGAAAAAGGTGCAATACAGGGACCATAGAATCCAAAGTTCCCAGGGGGAGGCGGGATCCTTGGCATTTGAAAGCAGCAGAGTCCAGACCACAGTGTTTGGCATCATTGGTCAGACTGTGACCAGCAAGTCCATGTGGCAGAGAATGTCTGTCAATGAGGTGATGCTGTTGCACATGAAGGCCAGGTGCCAGGCCAGGTGACCTGGGAGATGTGGATGGCCCGCTGCCTCTCACGTTCTTTTCCGTGGACGACCCACCTTCCTCAGGGGACCCTCAGATGCAGGCCTTGACGATGCTTGGGACGCTCCGTCAGACAAATCCTCCTCCCCCTCCCTCCCTGTGGCTGGTGGTGGTCTTCGCCTGGTGGGTTGCCCATGTTGTCTGCGATCCGACGCAGTGAATGGCTTATGTCCCTTTGCACCGCCAGGAGCTCAGCCAGTCTTGCCTCCATCCGTCCTTGGTGTTCTTGTTGACTGGAGTGTTGCTCGGCCTGCTGGTTCTTCATCTCTGTGATGGTCCCCTTTATCTCTGTGAGTGTCCCAACTACCTGGCAGATCTCCCTGGTGTCACGCCGGTATGCCTCCATGATGTTTTGTATGTGTGACATACCGGTCTCTTCAGCTGGCTGGTCAGGTTCTCGCCTCCGCCTGCCTCCACTCCCACCACCCCTGCCCACACGAGCCTGGCCTACCGTTGTGGGCATATCGGGTCTACGGGACCCCTGAGGGATGGCAGTGGTGGTATTGTCTGCCTCCTCCTGGGTGCCCGGCGAACCTTGTCCCTCCTGGTCAGACAGGCTCAGTTGTTCACTGCAGTCAGGGCTCCTCTGTGTCTCCTGGGATGTGGCATGAATGGGGGTGGTGGATGGCACAGATGTTCCTGAACCAGGTGCTGCAGGGGCTTGGACAGCAGAGGGTCCAGGTTGGTCGGGGTAATCCGCGGAGTGTTGAGAGGCGTCGCTGCCGGTGGGATCATGTTCCTCCCGAGCCTGGGACTGTGTTTCTTCACCCCCATTGTTGGGGGGAGATTCCTCACGTTGCCCTCTGTGTGAGAGACAGTCAATGTTAATGCTGTTTCATGCAACATCCATGTTTCATACACATTCTAGTTGGCACTGTTCCTCCAGGTAGTTGTATGTGCCTAGCATCCTCCTCAATGTTCACTTCTGGATGGGTTTGTTGCAGGGGACAGATTGATATGTGTTCCTGAGTCTTTGACTTGTTGATTGTTTGCTTGGATGCTTCTTCAGCTATGTATTGGTCTTGTTGTGTTACATGTCCATTGTGACAGTGGGTAAATCCATTGCCTGTCCCGGGGGTGTCTGCTTGTGTAAGGGGTGTGTGTGACAGGGCCTGCTGCTGGGTGTAGTGTGATTTTGCACTGGGGCTCCCAGGTGATGTAGCTGTCCCCCCATGGAGCATGCTGCCATGATAGTGAGTGTGAGTTCCTGTCCTAGATATCTGACCTTGTTGTCTTGGTGTTTGTGTTAGCACTGGTCACAGGAGGGCCTTGTGCTGCCTACACCAGGGCCCAGTGTCAGGTATCTTGTCAGTACTTTCACAGTCCCTGTGCATTGAGCATGGTGCATGGGTATGTACCTGGGCCATATGAGATGAGGGCAATTGTGTCTGATTTGGAGTTCAACAATGCGTTTTGTGACACCCACCCTCCCAGCGTACCGGACATCCATTCTTGGGTTAGTGCTTTGTGTAGCATGGGACATAGCATGGCCTTGCTTTCTCAATGGGGCATACACATGTTAGTGGCATTGGCGTTGTTTTTGACTATGGTTCTGGCCAGTGAGTGTTTGGAGGTAGTTGCGTGCATTTTGTGTAGTTGGGGTGTGGATGCCATTACCCCCATGTTACATAAGTTGTTTGTGTACTCACCAGGCTCTGGAACTCCCTGAAGTCCATTTACTCCCACCGGCGGAAGCAGGGCCATCACCTTCCCCTCCCAGGGATGGAAATGTACTGGTCTGCGGGGCCCACCACATCCAGTGATGTTGCTCTGGGCGTAGTCGTCATTCATTTTTCGCTTGACTGCCTTCCGCAGATCGTACCACCTGGCTTGGCATTCAGTCCTGGTCCTTATGATGGGTGCAACAGCATTCACCCTATCGACGATCCTCTGCCACAGGCGTGATTTTTCGGCAATGCTGGTCTGTCTGACCAATGTTCCAAACAGCTGTGGCTCGACTCTGATGACTTTATTGACAAGGATCTCCAGCTGCTCCCTTGTGAACTTTGGATTCTTGTCTGTGGGCATGGTGAGGGTGTGGATGGTTGTGGGTGTGTGGGTCTGAATGTGAAGTTGTGTGTCTGAATGTGAAGAGGGGGTATGTGTGAAGGAGGTTGTGTGAAGGTGTATATGTTAAGGTGGATGGGTGCAGCTGTTGGTGTGTGCTCTCTAGCTGCAGTGAGTCTGTTGCAAAGGCTCATGGTTTGTGTGTGTGGGCCCTTTTTATTGGTCCTTTTGTGGGTGGGACTCAGTTTGAATTTTTGGTGGGTGTGTTATAAGGGGTGGTTGTGAGTTTGGCCCGGTGTTTGCCTGTTTGGATGTGGCCAGGTCAGTCATTTCCATGTTTTGTGCACTGTAGACGTGTTTTGTGGTGTTGTGCGAGTCGAATAGACCCTCATTGTGCTGTTTTACATTGCCTATGTACGGTGCGTACATACGCGATGATGTTGTTGTAAGGTGCGTACATACGCGATGTTGGGGTACGCACCGTACATACACGATGATGTTGTTGTAAGGTGCGTACATACGCGATGTTGGGGTACGCACCGTACATATGCAATGATGTTGTTGTAAGGTGCGTACATACGCGATGTTGGGGTACGCACCATACATACGCGATGATGTTGTTGTGGGGTGCGTACATACGCGATATTGAGGTACGCACCGTACATATGCAATGATGTTGTTGTAAGGTGCGTACATACGCGATGTTGGGGTACGCACCGTACATACGCGATGATGTTGTTGTGGGGTGCATACATACGCTATATTGGGGTACACACCATACATACGCGATGATGTTGTTGTAAGGTGCGTACATACGCGACATTGTTGTGAGGTGCGTACATATGCATGGGTGGGCCTGTTCGACTCGTACGACTCGCACCCCGGGAACTACTTTTCCCGGGATACGAGTCGTACAATGTTTGCTTTGTAGTGGGTGAAGTCATTCCCCGTGTACGGGACGTTTTCTATACGAATCCTAAATCGGTAAGCCGGTCCGGATCGTACTTGTATGGTCGGACTGTATTTTTAGGCTTCGTACGGAAGAGTGTCCGGGTCCGTCTCGTACAACTTTTCCCGATCGAATTCGTACGGATCGGGCCGATCCATATGTATTTTTCCCATACGAATCGTACTTCAAGGGTGGGACCGGACTTGTACGATTTGTACGGGAATAATTACGGATTCAAGTCGTATGGAAAAAAAAAATACAGGATCGGAATCGACCCCTAAATGGCATTGTTTGTGACAACAGCCTTGCAAACCAATTTCCTTATGCATGACAAAGTTAGTAATATTGTGAGGATGATTTTATATAAATATGCAGATTAATCTGTGTACATATATTTAGAACAAATGAGACAAATAAACTGCATACAGATTGTCACACCCAGCATTACAATCACGGGATAAAGAGCTTGACAGTCAGTAACCCCTTTGCAGGAACATCATGACAATTTACATTTCCTTTAGTCAGATGTATCATTTCCGTTCACTAACAAGGGATGTGCTGAAAGAGAATCCACTTGGCGAAACAACTTGCTTAAAGCATATCAGACCTTCATCCTTCAACATTTTTTTTAAGAAGCAGCAAGTTGATGTCCATTTAAAGCACAAGTCCTGTGTTTTTAAAAACAAATAGGTTTCCTCTGGACCAATTTCTACTGCCCCCAATGGCTCTGGCATGATTTAAAAAGGGGTGAGTGTACCCTTTGCGAATCAGATACTACCCCAACTCAGGGTTTGGTAATTCATCACACCTCTTTCATGATCTTACCTATTTGCATTGCAGAAAGAATAGCAAATGCCCTTTTGAGTTTGCAGATCCTCTGATTATGGGCCAGATGTACTAAGATTGAATTCACCAGAACTAGTCGCACTGTGAATCCAGTTAGATGTTGCAAACTGACCCATGCATTAATAGGCGATTTTGCAAGATTCCTGTATAAAGTGGCTCAAAATCCAACCTACCTCATTAGTATTAATGACATAGGTTACAAATTGTGACTCAGCCCAGTTGGTAGCACTTCTAAATCCCAATTTAGGAGTTGGTATAAGTTTACAGACTCCCAAAACCTGATTAATAGATAGGGAAAACCTAGTTTGCCTTTGCAAATCCAGATAATTTGCAAATTTGACATCACAAAATCGGTCAGTTAGTCTGGCGCTTTGCCAATCGGAAGGTGTGTTTAACAGCAATAGAGATTTGTACATCTGGAAACTAGTTTCTGATTTAAGGTTTTGGAGACTTCTTGACAACTGTGTGATACACAGTGTAACAATTATAATTTACTATACACAACATTTCCAATATAGAAAACATCCCTTTTGTGAAGTTTGAACAACAGTCTGTAATATTCATACATTTAATCAGTGACACAAAAACAAATGCATATCAACCATGTAATAAAAGCATAATAGTCTTTAAATGTTGTGCATGATAACCTGCAACTCCTCATATAGATTAGCGTACTATCTGTCTACAAGTCACTTCAGCACTTTGGATATTAGCCCTACACAATATCCATACCATACCATACCATATTTTCTGTTCTTACCAACCTTCGATCTATCTCAAAACCTAAAACCAGGACCAACGTACCCCTTTGCATTACCTATCTTATCAGACAACATTTTGTATTTTAAATTTCTGGTGCTCTATATAGTAAACATGTGCAAAAGGTTTGCATGTTCAAATGACTCACTTCTTGCGCTCCGCTATAGTAAAATCATTTTTGGTGCTATGTATTTCTAGTACGCAGCATTGCCAGACTGCTTGTGTGCGCAAATTATATTCGCGCTAGTGTAATGTCGAATTGTACTAATGGCTAGTTTGTGTAGGCCATTCCACATTATCTCTGTATGTTAGTTTGCAGTAGGTTGAATGCTAAACCAAAGTTGAGAAAGTAAAAATGGGGATTGCTTACGACCTATGCTTTTAAAGGTTGTGCGCGTTTTCTTTCTTTTTCCTCTCAATGTTGCTGGCATTTTCATTTAAAGAAAATGTGCATGATTATAAAAAAATAAGAATATTTTCGTTATTTAAACAGTTTATGGAACCACAGATTTTAACTAGGTTGGCTTCTGTGCATTACAATAATTTCAAACACTGTGGACTGCAATACAACTGCTTGACAGACATTTTAATGACACCATCGATTAAACAAATATTTCTCTACAATACAAAATCATTGCGACTTTTATCGGAGCAGTAATATGAGTTAAAGCATCTTATCTGTAGTTATTACAAACTGAAGGAGTCACTATGTTTTAAAACTATATTTTTATTACACACAGTAGCAAAATGTATATTTAATAATAAAACAAATTGTAAGGCCGTATACCTGTAAATGATTTAACTACAGCCAGCATTTCCTACAGGATGTATACCATGCCAGTCTTCACTCTGAAATTCACTTTACACTGCTGCTCTGGAGAGGCCAAAGGCACATTGCATCTTAAAGTCCTGCTAATACGTGGAGATTCCGGTGAGGGATCGGAGTAGTTGCTCGGCAACTATAGATATGTTAATGAAATCCTTCAACTCGTGTTTTGTGCTACTGTTGAAGGAAGGGTGTGCCGCGCAGCCTAGCCCAGGTGAAGAGATGTGCTAATTATCGCATTGTTACGTGTAGCTGCCTCATGCTGTGACTGGGGCGAGCTGTCATCCTGGAGTCACTTTCAAACCAATTGCACTTTCGAGAAGACCTAGCATTTTAAAAGTCCCAAACTCCAAGAAAGCTCTGCCCCTTGCAGAAACATACCTGGGATGTGTAAATTAAATCAACCATATTTATTTCTGCAGTATATTTCCCTTAAGGGATTAGAACATCTCAACAGCAAATGATAAAAATAATTCCGGTTTATTTACAAAAGATGTGTAGAATCGATTTACAGAATAATTAACGGCTCCCAAGAAGGGTTTCCATTATATTTGTTGGACTTTATATTCTAGCTTCCCACATGCAACAAATACCGCATTGTAAAGTGGGGAATACCCCGAGGAAGTGAGGTAGCATAATTCAATAGTATTTCATTAAAAAAATGACATATCATTAAAACAGTCAGCCCATTTCTACCAGTTAAAAATAGTGTGGACTGGACCTTGTTGCAGACTTATAGGTTTATGGAAACCCACTGAACTGCTCATGAGAACATCTGATTTAATTTGACTTGTATTCTGAAACTGAATATCGACATCTAATTCTATCGAATGTAGAAGCTGATAATCTAACTGAAACAGTGCAGTGTTTTTGATTTTTTATAAAGCAGTAAGCTGTATTCGGTTCTCTCTTCCTCATGTTATAGTGCATAACACTGAAGGAGCTATGCACCTAAAATTACTTTAGCATATGGTACTGGTAACTAACTACCAATATGTTTTTCCCACACAAATAATAACGAAGGCCTTGGCATTAAGTATTTCTGAAGTGAGCGTATTTGATTACATTACAGTTTGCATTGTCAGATATTTTAGGAAAACAATTATTAAACCGCTCCTTTTGCCAAAATACCTCTATTCCCGTTGTCAAAATGGCTCAGTGAGTTAAGTGCTAGATGCTGAAAAGTGAGCCAATCTGTAGGTCATGTGTTGGAATCCCAATAAATCCTACTCAACCTTCCGTTCTTCTACAGATTTTAAACCTACCACGATTAAGGTGGGTAATAGTAACACCCGTTATTTTGCAGAAAGAGTAGTTACTATTATGGTGCTTCTTTCACTGTCATTTGTGGGCAAAAGGCACGAATTAGCTATGCAGCATTAATTTTACCTGAATTACAAAACTGGTATAAAAAGAATGTATGCTCGCCCTTGCCCTCCACCGATTACCATTCAGGTGTAAACTGGGCCCACTGGCATTTTGTGCATGATTATACCACCTGTTTTTGCAGATTGGAACATGGCACATAAATGGTGAAGTACAAAAACTGATTGCGCACACATTAACTTGTAAATCTGGTGTAAAGGCACACCACGCACCCAATTTATTTGTTTTTGTGCCAGGGTGTTTTCGCACCCGCTGCTTAGAATGAGATATTAGTGCTAGATAAAACGTTCCAAATTCTCTCACTGTCAACATGCGTAGTGCAATTGTGATTTAGCTCTGGATGTGAAAGCTTCTCATGTCATACTAATGTCTGGATTAGTTATCAGTAATTTACCAGTCCTCCTCCTCTCTTTTAGGTCCACATTCTGATCCTAGAAGAATTACTGTGCGCTAATTTCCCTTTAGGAACCATTTAAAATCACACATCTGGCCTCATTCTCACTTCCCTGCCTGTTATGTCTGTGTGGGTATACTAATGGGTGTCTCCCTTGAGCTAATAAGGATTACAAATACACCCCCCCCCCCCCAGAATGGTAAATAACATGCAGATCATATATTTGCAGCACCAGTTCTGCATGTTTTCTCCTTTCTGGGGCATAAATGGGCCTAAATTCACATACATTTAGCACCTTCTTACAACAGGTGGTAGATTTTATGAGGGTTTTTATTTTCTTGGTCGCCGGGAGCAGAAGGGTAAACATCCTTTACAATGACTGCGTTACAACGCATATCATTACACCACATTTTTTACTTTGCAAAATCTTTTACAACGCAGGGCTTTACACCACAAGCCATTACAACGCTCCAGTGGAGTTAGAATAGTAAATTGTGTTGTAAAGGACAATGCATTGTAATGGATTGCGTTGTAAAGCCCTGTGTTGTAAAAGATTTTGTGGGGTAAAAAATGCGGGGTAAAGTGTCATATTTGGTAGAAGGGGTCAGGAGTGGCTGGAAGGCACAGTTTCCTTAACTTCAGCTGGAAAAAGCATTTTCCTTCCCATGCTGAAGTATGAGTGTGGGCAGTGTCTGAGCACAGCAGCCTCCCGCAGCCCCGATGCTCCTAGGAAGTCTTCACATCCTGTGTCTCTTGGCTTAGAAAAATCAGTTCAGAAGTTTGAGGATCCGATATCTCGGGGCTCAGAAACTCCAAAAAACCTGTTGTTGCCCAGAGCAATATTCCGCCATGTATACCACTCCAGACAGCTCTAAATGAGGTTCTTCGTGATTTTTTCCAGGGGTCAAATATGAATTTTTCTTCTCAGAATAAGAATTAGAAAGAACGTGTGGAATCTGGGTTATAACAATAGATTTCCACACATTTTTCCTCTTCATGACCAGTTTCCAAAATTACAATTTTGGCAGGTACTACCTGGCAAAATTCAAGCATGGAAAAAGCTTTACTACACTCTCCGAAACTTTAATCCACTTAACGCTATACCACCACACAATGCCACTCCACTCCACTCTACTCCACCCTACTCTATGCCACGCCACTCTGCGCCATGCCAAGCCACGCCATTCCACTCAATGCCACTGCAGTCCACCCCACTCCATCCCGCGCCATTCAATGCCACTGCATTCCACGCCACTCCACTGCATTCACGCCACTCCACTACATTCCATGCCACGACATTCCACGCCACTCCACCCCGCGGCACACCATTCAATGCCACTGTTTTCCACGCCACTCCACCCTGCGCCATTCAATGCCACTGCATTCCACGCCACGACATTCCATTCCACGCCACGCTACGACATTCCATTCCACGCCACTCCACGCCATTCCACGACATTGCATTGCACTCCATTCCACGCCACTCCACGCCACTCCATGCCATTCCACGCCATTCCATTCCACGCTACTCCACGCCACTCCACGCCACGACATCCTATTCCATGCCACTCCACGCCATTCCATTCCACGCCATTCCACGCCATGCCATTCCATTCCACTCCACGCCACTCCATGCCATTCCACGCCATTCCATTCCACGCCACTCCATGCCACGCCACGACATTCCATTCCACGCCACTCCACGCCATTCCATTCCACGCCATTCCATTGCATTCCACTCCAAGACATTCCATTCCACGCCACTCCACAACTTTCTATTCCACGCCACTCCACGTCATTCCATGCCATTCCATGCCACGTCACTCCATGCCATTCCATTCCACACCATGACATTCCATTCCATTCCACGCCATGACATTCCATTCCATTCCATGCCACTCCACGCCATTCCATTCCACGCCATTCCACTCGACTCCATTCCACTCCACTCCGTTCCATGCCACAACATTCCATTCCATTCCACTCCACGACATTCCATTCCACGCCATTCCATTCCACGCCACGACATTCCATACCACAACATTCTATTCCACAACATGACATTCCATTCCACGCCATTCCACGCCACATGACATTCCATTCCACGCTATTCCATTCCATTCCTCTCCATTCCATGCCATTCCACGCCATTCCATTCCACGCCATTCCATTCCACCCCATTCCACGCCATTCCACTTCATTCCATTCCACTCCACGCCATTCCACTCCACGACACGACATTCCACTCCATGACAATCCA
Organism: Triturus cristatus; assembly: GCF_964204655.1. NCBI lineage: Eukaryota > Metazoa > Chordata > Amphibia > Caudata > Salamandridae > Triturus > Triturus cristatus. The sequence continues at coordinate 528,536,190 of NC_140582.1, read as the reverse complement.
CTCCATGACATTCCACTCCACGACATGACATTCCACGCCACGACATTTCACACCACGACATTCCACAACACTCCACTCCATTCCATTCCACGCCACTCCACTCCATTCCACGCCACGAGATTCCACTCCACGACATTCCACTTCATGACATTCCACTCCACGATATTCTACTCTATTGCATTCCACTCCACATTCTACTCCATGACATTCCATTCCATTCTACTGCATGACATTCCATTCCATTCCACGACATTCCACTCCACTCCACATTCCACTCCACGACATTCCACTCCAGGACATTCCATTCCACTCCATTCCATGACATTCCACTCCACTCTGCTCCACTCAACAACATTCATTCCACTCCACTCCACGGCACAACATTCTACTCCACGACACGACATTCCACTCCATGACACTCTACTCTACTCCACTCCACTCCACTCCACTCGACACTCCACTCCACTCGACACTCCACAACATTCCACTCTACTCCACGACATTCCACGACATTCCACATTCCACTCCATTCCACGATATTCCACTCCATTCTACTCCACTCCATTCTACTCCACTCCACGACATTCCACTCCACAACATTCCACTCCACAACATTCCACTCCACTCCATGACATTCTATTCCATTCCACTCCACGACATTCCACTCCACTCCATTCCATTCGACGACATTCCATTCCATTCCACGACAATCCATTCCATTCTACTCCATGACATTCCACTCCACTCCACGACATTCCACTCCATGACATTCCACTCCATTCCACCCCACTCCACGACATGACATTCCAATCAATAAGCTTTATTCGGCAATTAAGTCATAAAAGCACATTTACAGTAATTACATAAAATGATAGTTAATAAATTACCTAAAAAAGAGTTAAAATACAATTAAATTTAGACAACCGTCAAGCTAACAAAATTTGTTTAAAACAAAACAAAAAAGATGGAACATTCTTTATAGGGTCAGCCCAGGGAGACTTGTGTTACATGGAAATTAGCAAGGTTAAGTTTTACGGACACATGGCCTATCTACTTGTATGTGGTATTTACGTCGGATAGAGTTCAATAATGTCGTTAGATTTTAGGTGGGGAGGGTTACAGCATTCCTCAAGGTTTTTGACCTTATGCCCCAGACCCACCCTAAAAATTTGGCCACAGCTATACAGATCGGGGGTGCAGGGTCTGTACTTAGAATGCGAAGAGCTATAGCATACCTTCTGATACCCAGGAGTTTACAAATTGGCTTTATCCATCTTTCCCGGGGTGCTACATACATTGGGCAGAAGAATAATACATGTCCTATAGTCTCGCATTCTTCCAGACAATTATAGCACCTATCATTCTTACTTCCTTTGCCCCCCATCTAGAAGTAAATTCTGCAACGGGTAAAGTACCCACCCGTAGCTGGAAATATAGCTTGCGATCTATAGTTTTTTCGATAATATCCCAATACTCCTCTAGAAGAGGGTAGGTTTTTAGATCGAAAAAACGGCACAATAGCTGGGAGGAAAGACCTTGGGAAATTTCCAGCTTGTAAGCCCATTCCCAATATAATGTTTTCAGATTTTCTTTAGATGGGAAAACAGCATTTGCGGGATCTTTCCAAAGTTCAATCAAGCCTAAACTACCCAGGAGGAGTTTGATCCCGTGTAACCACTTTATTTTTTGGGACCTGTCAGATTCAATTAAGTCCACAAAGCCACTCCTGTAATGGACAAGTTCATCTGTACACCAAAGTCGACGCCAATATAGTATTGGACGGAGCTTCGCCAGGTGTTCAAGAGGCTTTTTGCCAAGGTCCAGAAGTAGAGGTCGCATCGGTGTACTTGAAGGTAGGTTTGTAACCTTGCGCAAAAACGCATTTTCTAGTATCTTCAAGCTATTCAGATTGTCAAGGCTCCAAAGCTCGGCACCATACAGGCAAGAGCTCAGGACCTTTGTCCCATAAATTTCTAAAACTGGAGAAATTGGCTTAGTAAACGAGGATTTAAATCTCGACATAAGGGCACCTGATTTTTGTTTATGTTGCAACATAACACGGTCTAGTTGGCAACCCCACCGCATATCTTTCTGTAATGTTATACCTAGATATGTGAATGAGGTGACCTCCTCCAAAGGTAGCTTATTCATAAAAAAAATTCCTTTGAAGGATTTGTGGGCATTGAAAGACATGAACTTCGTTTTTCCTGTATTCATTTCCAGGCCCCTTTCTGTACAAAATTCTTCAAAACACCCAAGGGCCTTTTGTAAACCGCTAGGGGTCTTTGAGATAATTAACGTGTCATCCGCGAACATGAGGATAGGAATGCGCACTCCTGCCAAAGCCGGCGCGTCGGTGGGGGTAAGCGAGAGGCGGCCGGCCACTCCGTTGACAAAGAGCGAGAACAGGGTCTGTGCCAAAACGCAACCCTGCCACACGCCCCTGCCAACCGGGAAATCCTCGGTCACCTCCCCCACGCCCCCCCACCGCACCCGAGCGATATTTCCCTCATGCAGGCGGATAATCACGGTAAGAAGCTCAGGAGCAATGCCCATTTCGGATGTATGACGTTACAACGCACACTATTACAACGCATGCACTTACAACGCATTTTTTACAACACATAATCCATTACAACGCATGACATTACAACGCATGACACTACAACGCATTTTTAAAAAATACCTTTACAACGCACTACCATTACAACGCATACTACCTTTACAACGCATACAATTACAACGCATAATATTAAATTACATTTAAGGTAAGTATTAGATAGTATAGGGGTAAAAATTACTATTCTAACTCCAGGGGGTGCAACAGTAGGGTAAGTGTTGGATAGTGTAGGGGTAAAAATTACTATTCTAACTCCAGGGGGTGCAACAGTAGGGTAAGTGTTGGATAGTGTAGGGGTAAAAATTACTATTCTAACTCCAGGGGGTGCAACAGTAGGGTAAGTGTTGGATAGTGTAGGGGTAAAAATTACTATTCTAACTCCAGGGGGTGCAACAGTAGGGAAAGTGTTGGATAGTATAGGGGTAAAAATTACTATTCTAACTCCAGGGGGTGCAACAGTAGGGTAAGTGTTGGATAGTATAGGGGTAAAAATTACTATTCTAACTCCAGGGGGTGCATCAGTAGGGTAAGTGTTGGATAGTATAGGGGTAAAAATTACTATTCTAACTCCAGGGGGTGCATCAGTAGGGTAAGTGTTGGATAGTATAGGGGTAAAAATTACTATTCTAACTCCAGGGGGTGCATCAGTAGGGTAAGTGTTGGATAGTATAGGGGTAAAAATTACTATTCTAACTCCAGGGGGTGCATCAGTAGGGTAAGTGTTGGATAGTATAGGGGTAAAAATTACTATTCTAACTCCAGGGGGTGCATCAGTAGGGTAAGTGTTGGATAGTATAGGGGTAAAAATTACTATTCTAACTCCAGGGGGTGCATCAGTAGGGTAAGTGTTGGATAGTATAGTGTAATATTATGCGTTGTAATGGTATGCGTTGTAATGGTAGTATGCGTTGTAATGGAATGCGTTGTAAAGGTAGTTTTTAAAAATGCGTTGTAGTGTCATGCGTTGTAATATCATGCGTTGTAATGGATTATGCGTTGTAAAAAATGCGTTGTAATGGTAGTGCGTTGTAAAAGTTGCGTTGTAAAGGTTGTTCCCCGCCCATTTCCCTCAATACCTGCCAGAGCTTTATACATTCCATTCCGCAACATTCCACTCCACATTCCACTCTACATTCCACTCCACATTCCACTCCACGACATTCCATGACACGCCATGACATTCCATTCCCCACCACTCCATGACATTCCACTCCATGGCATTCCATTAAATGACATTCCATTCCATGACATTCCATTCCACTCCATGACATTCCACTCCATGACATTCCACTCCATGACATTTCATTCCACTCTATTCCATTCCACTCCACGATATTCCATTCCATGACATTCCATTCTCCTCCATGACATTCCACTCCATTCCACTCCACGACATTCCACTCCATCACATTCTACTCCAAGATATTCCACTTCATGACATTCCACTCCACAGCATTCCATGACATTCCACTCCCCTTCACTCCGACATTCCACTCCACTCCACTCTATTCCATGACATTCCATTCCATTCCACGACATTCCACTCCACGACACGACATTCCACTCCATGACACTCTACTCTACTCCACTCCACTCCACTCCACTCGACACTCCACTCCACTCGACACTCCACAACATTCCACTCTACTCCACGACATTCCACTCCATTCCACATTCCACTCCATTCCACGATATTCCACTCCATTCTACTCCACTCCATTCTACTCCACTCCACGACATTCCACTCCACAACATTCCACTCCACAACATTCCACTCCACTCCATGACATTCTATTCCATTCCACTCCACGACATTCCACTCCACTCCATTCCATTCGACGACATTCCATTCCATTCCACGACAATCCATTCCATTCTACTCCATGACATTCCACTCCACTCCACGACATTCCACTCCATGACATTCCACTCCATTCCACCCCACTCCACGACATGACATTCCAATCAATAAGCTTTATTCGGCAATTAAGTCATAAAAGCACATTTACAGTAATTACATAAAATGATAGTTAATAAATTACCTAAAAAAGAGTTAAAATACAATTAAATTTAAACAACCGTCAAGCTAACAAAATTTGTTTAAAACAAAACAAAAAAGATGGAACATTCTTTATAGGGTCAGCCCAGGGAGACTTGTGTTACATGGAAATTAGCAAGGTTAAGTTTTACGGACACATGGCCTATCTACTTGTATGTGGTATTTACGTCGGATAGAGTTCAATAATGTCGTTAGATTTTAGGTGGGGAGGGTTACAGCATTCCTCAAGGTTTTTGACCTTATGCCCCAGACCCACCCTAAAAATTTGGCCACAGCTATACAGATCGGGGGTGCAGGGTCTGTACTTAGAATGCGAAGAGCTATAGCATACCTTCTGATACCCAGGAGTTTACAAATTGGCTTTATCCATCTTTCCCGGGGTGCTACATACATTGGGCAGAAGAATAATACATGTCCTATAGTCTCGCATTCTTCCAGACAATTATAGCACCTATCATTCTTACTTCCTTTGCCCCCCCATCTAGAAGTAAATTCTGCAACGGGTAAAGTACCCACCCGTAGCTGGAAATATAGCTTGCGATCTATAGTTTTTTCGATAATATCCCAATACTCCTCTAGAAGAGGGTAGGTTTTTAGATCGAAAAAACGGCACAATAGCTGGGAGGAAAGACCTTGGGAAATTTCCAGCTTGTAAGCCCATTCCCAATATAATGTTTTCAGATTTTCTTTAGATGGGAAAACAGCATTTGCGGGATCTTTCCAAAGTTCAATCAAGCCTAAACTACCCAGGAGGAGTTTGATCCCGTGTAACCACTTTATTTTTTGGGACCTGTCAGATTCAATTAAGTCCACAAAGCCACTCCTGTAATGGACAAGTTCATCTGTACACCAAAGTCGACGCCAATATAGTATTGGACGGAGCTTCGCCAGGTGTTCAAGAGGCTTTTTGCCAAGGTCCAGAAGTAGAGGTCGCATCGGTGTACTTGAAGGTAGGTTTGTAACCTTGCGCAAAAACGCATTTTCTAGTATCTTCAAGCTATTCAGATTGTCAAGGCTCCAAAGCTCGGCACCATACAGGCAAGAGCTCAGGACCTTTGTCCCATAAATTTCTAAAACTGGAGAAATTGGCTTAGTAAACGAGGATTTAAATCTCGACATAAGGGCACCTGATTTTTGTTTATGTTGCAACATAACACGGTCTAGTTGGCAACCCCACCGCATATCTTTCTGTAATGTTATACCTAGATATGTGAATGAGGTGACCTCCTCCAAAGGTAGCTTATTCATAAAAAAATTTCCTTTGAAGGATTTGTGGGCATTGAAAGACATGAACTTCGTTTTTCCTGTATTCATTTCCAGGCCCCTTTCTGTACAAAATTCTTCAAAACACCCAAGGGCCTTTTGTAAACCGCTAGGGGTCTTTGAGATAATTAACGTGTCATCCGCGAACATGAGGATAGGAATGCGCACTCCTGCCAAAGCCGGCGCGTCGGTGGGGGTAAGCGAGAGGCGGCCGGCCACTCCGTTGACAAAGAGCGAGAACAGGGTCTGTGCCAAAACGCAACCCTGCCGCACGCCCCTGCCAACCGGGAAATCCTCGGTCACCTCCCCCACGCCCCCCCACCGCACCCGAGCGATATTTCCCTCATGCAGGCGGATAATCACGGTAAGAAGCTCAGGAGCAATGCCCATTTCGGATGTATGACGTTACAACGCACACTATTACAACGCATGCACTTACAACGCATTTTTTACAACACATAATCCATTACAACGCATGACATTACAACGCATGACACTACAACGCATTTTTAAAAAATACCTTTACAACGCACTACTATTACAACGCATACTACCTTTACAACGCATACCATTACAACGCATAATATTAAATTACATTTAAGGTAAGTATTAGATAGTATAGGGGTAAAAATTACTATTCTAACTCCAGGGGGTGCAACAGTAGGGTAAGTGTTGGATAGTGTAGGGGTAAAAATTACTATTCTAACTCCAGGGGGTGCAACAGTAGGGTAAGTGTTGGATAGTGTAGGGGTAAAAATTACTATTCTAACTCCAGGGGGTGCAACAGTAGGGTAAGTGTTGGATAGTGTAGGGGTAAAAATTACTATTCTAACTCCAGGGGGTGCAACAGTAGGGAAAGTGTTGGATAGTATAGGGGTAAAAATTACTATTCTAACTCCAGGGGGTGCAACAGTAGGGTAAGTGTTGGATAGTATAGGGGTAAAAATTACTATTCTAACTCCAGGGGGTGCATCAGTAGGGTAAGTGTTGGATAGTATAGGGGTAAAAATTACTATTCTAACTCCAGGGGGTGCATCAGTAGGGTAAGTGTTGGATAGTATAGGGGTAAAAATTACTATTCTAACTCCAGGGGGTGCATCAGTAGGGTAAGTGTTGGATAGTATAGGGGTAAAAATTACTATTCTAACTCCAGGGGGTGCATCAGTAGGGTAAGTGTTGGATAGTATAGGGGTAAAAATTACTATTCTAACTCCAGGGGGTGCATCAGTAGGGTAAGTGTTGGATAGTATAGGGGTAAAAATTACTATTCTAACTCCAGGGGGTGCATCAGTAGGGTAAGTGTTGGATAGTATAGTGTAATATTATGCGTTGTAATGGTATGTGTTGTAATGGTAGTATGCGTTGTAATGGAATGCGTTGTAAAGGTAGTTTTTAAAAATGCGTTGTAGTGTCATGCGTTGTAATATCATGCGTTGTAATGGATTATGCGTTGTAAAACATGCGTTGTAATGGTAGTGCGTTGTAAAAGTTGCGTTGTAAAGGTTGTTCCCCGCCCATTTCCCTCAATACCTGCCAGAGCTTTATACATTCCATTCCGCAACATTCCACTCCACATTCCACTCTACATTCCACTCCACATTCCACTCCACGACATTCCATGACACGCCATGACATTCCATTCCCCACCACTCCATGACATTCCACTCCATGGCATTCCATTAAATGACATTCCATTCCATGACATTCCATTCCACTCCATGACATTCCACTCCATGACATTTCATTCCACTCTATTCCATTCCACTCCACGATATTCCATTCCATGACATTCCATTCTCCTCCATGACATTCCACTCCATTCCACTCCACTCCACGACATTCCACTCCATCACATTCTACTCCAAGATATTCCACTTCATGACATTCCACTCCACAGCATTCCATGACATTCCACTCCCCTCCACTCTGACATTCCACTCCACTCCACTCTATTCCATGACATTCCATTCCATTCCACGACATTCCACTCCACGACATTTCACTCCACTCCATTCCATTCCATTCCATTCCATGACATTCCATTCCATGACATTCATGACATTCCTGACATTCCGTTCCATGACATTCCTGACATTCCATGACATTCCTGACATTCCGTTCCATGACATTCCTGACATTCCATTCCATGACATGACATTCCTGACATTCCATTCCATGACATTCCTGACATTCCATTCCATGACATGACATTCCTGACATTCCATTCCATGACATGCCTGACATTCATGACATGACATTTATGACATTCATGACATTCCATTCCATGACATGACATTCCTGACATTCCAGGATATGACACTCCTGATATTCATGACATGACATTCCTGACATTCATGACATTCCATTCCATGACATTCCATTCCATGACATGACATTCCTGACATTCATGACGACATTCCATTCATGACATTCCATTCCATGACATGACATTCCTGACATTACATTCCAAGACATGACATTCCTGACATGACATTCCTGACATTCCATTCCCTGACATTCATGACATTCTTGACATTCCTAACATTCCTGACATGACATTCCCTGATACGGCATTCCATGAAATTCATGACATCACATTCCATTCCATGACATCACATTCCATTCCATGACATTCCATTCCATGACATTCATGACATGACATTCCATTCCATGACATTCCATGATATCCACGACATCCATGACCTGACATTCCATTCCATGAAATTCCATTCCATGACATCCATGACATGACATTCCTGATATTCCATGACATGACATTCCTGACATTCCATGACATTCCTCTCATTCCTGAAATTCCATGACATTCATGATATGACATTCCTGATATTCCATGACATGACATTCCATGACATTCCTCACATTCCTGAAATTCCATGACATTCATGACATTCCATTCCATGACATTCCTGACATTCCATTCCATGACATTCTTGATATCCATTCCATGACATTCCTGACATTCATGACATGACATTCCTGTCATTCCCTGACATGACATTTCTGACATTTATGACATGACATTTATGACATTCATGACATTCCATTCCCTGACATTCCTTACATTCCATGACATGACACTCCTGATATTCATGACATGACATTCATGACATTCCTGTAATAACGAAGGCCTTGGCATTAAGTATTTCTGAAGTGAGCGTATTTGATTACATTACAGTTTGTATTGTTAGAAATTTTAGGAAAACAATTATTAAACCGCTCCTTTTGCCAAAATACCTCTATTCCCTTTGTCAAAATGGCTCAGTGAGTTAAGCGCTAGATGCTGAAAAGTGTGCCAATCTGTAGGTCATGTGTTGGAATCCCAATAAAACCTACTCAACCTTCCGTTCTTCTACAGATTTTAAACCTACCACGATTAAGGTGGGTAATAGTAACACCCATTATTTTTCATAAAGAGTAGTTACTATTATGGTGCTTCTTTCACTGTCATTTGTGGGCAAAAGGCTCGAATTAGCTATGCAGCATTAATTTTACCTGAATTACAAAACTGGTATAAAAAGAATTTATGCTCGCCCTTGCCCTCCACCGATTACCATTCAGGTGTAAACTGGGCCCACTGGCATTTTGTGCATGATTATACCACCTGTTTTTGCAGATTGGAAATGGCACATAAATGGTGAAGTACAAAAACTGATTGCGCGCACACTAACTTGTAAATCCGGTGTAGAGGCACACCATGCACCCAATTTATTTGTTTTTGTGCCAGGGTGTTTTCGCACCCGCTGCTTAGAATGAGATATTAGTGCTAGATAAAACGTTCCAAATTCTCTCACTGTCAACATGCGTAGTGCAATTGTGAAAATCACACATCTGGCCTCATTCTCACTTCCCTGTTATGTCTGTGAGGGTATACTAATGGGTGTCTCCCTTGAGCTAATAAGGATTACAAATCCACCCGCCCCCCCCAGAATGGTAAATAACATGCAGATCATATATTTGAAGCGCCAGTTCTGCATGTTTTCTCCTTTCTGGGGCATAAATGGGCCTAAATTCACATACATTTATCACCTTCTTACAACAAGTGGTAGATTTTATTTTTTTGCAAAAACAATTTTTATTATATAACACAGGTACAGTTGCCAAATGTAGTGATCAACATATCCGCGGTAACAAGTGGTAGATTTTATGAGGGTTTTTATTTTCTTGGTCGCCGGGGGTAGAAGGGTAAACATCCTTTACAATGACTGCGTTACAACGCATATCATTACACCACATTTTTTACTCCATTAAATCTTTTACAACGCAGGGCTTTACACCACAAGCCATTACAACGCTCCGGGGAGGTAGAATAGTAAATTGTGGAGGCATGGCTTAGCAAGCCAACATGGTGGACGTGCGTTGAGCTAGCTCCGCACCGCACAATAGCAAAATCCTTCCCGACATCCTGCCCTCCCACGCAGACATCCGGCTGGCTGGAGGAGCGGCGGACCGGTGCCCCCCCGGTAGATTGGTCCGGTGAGCGAAACGGGGCTCGGATGCCAGCGGAACCGGGGTTGATATCCTGCGGCCTTGTGCGGCCTATTGACGGAGAGGAGGCGGCGCCCTTGCGTGGCAGGGGCGGCGGCGGCGCCGTCATTGCAGGAGGCCTCAGTGGAGCTCCGTACGGGGCCTGGGAGCCCGAGGTGACCTGTGCAGCTTGGGAGAGGCGGCGGCGCTTTGAGCGGGACGATGGCGTACTGGTGAGTGCCGCTGGGGGGGCGATGATCCTTCCCTGTGCCCCCCGTCACCAGCCGTGCCCGGAGGAGGAGGAGGGGACGCGTCGCATCTGGGGCCCCGGGGAGAGTGGCGGCGAGGCTTCGGCTGTCTTGCCTGGATCCGTGGTGGGGAGTGCGGCCGGGGGGTCCCCCCCTCATGAGCTTACTACAACCAGAGTGGCTGACGAGGCTGGGAGGTGAGAGTTCGGTGGTCGAGCCAGACCACGGGGAACACGGGCGATCCCCGCACCGCGGAGGGGCTCTCTGGGTTGTACGCTTAGAAGGCCGGCAGACGGACGGGTCGCTGGGGCAGCGGGGGTCTCGGCAGCTAGATCGGGCTGCGGTGGCCAGACCCTTCCCCCCCCACCAACCCCCCTCCCCCCTACCCGATGGTGCGATAGAGGTAGCGCTGCCTGGAGGTCCCCGGACAGAGGGTCAACAACTGGAGGGGGTATTCCTCGGCTCACCTGCACACCAGGGCGATCAAGCATTGGTGTTGGAGGAGAGCAGCGGCGAGGGACGGCCAACCATATTGCTACCAGGGGGGCGGCCCTCGCGACAGTGGAGAGTGCGACCGGGACAGGGTGGGCCGCATCCCGCGACGCACAATGACGAGAGATGGCAAGGGAGGCGGCCAGGCCAAACAGGGCCCGATAGACAAGTTCAAAGGCCATGGGGCGACCACTGCAGTCCCGAGCACGTCACAGCCAGTTGGCCCCAGCAATGCTGAGCTGATGGCTGCAATTACGCAGTCAAGAGACATGCTAGATGCCAAAATTGGGGCTGTGGGAGCGGATGTCACGCTGCTCCGCCAGGACCTGCGGAATGCCGTGGATCGTATCACGGAGGCCGAGACAAGGGTCTCTGGAGTGGAAGACGACGTGGGGACACTTAAGAAGCGAGTCAAGGCGTTGGAAGTGGTGCAGAAGGGCCTGGCAGAGCGAGTGGAAGATGCGGAGGGGAGGGTCCGACGGAACAATCTGCGCTTTGTGGGCTTTCCGGAGGGCTGTGAAGGGGGGGACATGAAGCGGTTCTTGTCAGGATGGTTGGAGAGCTGGGTGCCATCGGACGGCCTCTCCCGCGATTTTGTGGTGGAGCGGGCACAAAGGGCACTTGCGCAGAAACCGCCGCCGGGCTACCGTCCTCGGCCTGTGATTGCCAAAATACTGTACTATCACGACCGTGACGTAATCCTGAAGCAGGCCAGGGTGAAGGAGCCCCTGCTGTTTGAGAACACACGCATTCTTATATTCCCGGACTATACCCGCCTTGTGCAGCAACAGCGCCAGTCCTTCATGGCGGCAAAGGCCCGGCTTCGTGCCCTGAAGCTGCCTTACGCTCTTCTGTACCCGGCCTGGCTGCGGGTGGTCTACAGGTCCCGAACACATTTTTTCGATTCACCCCAGGAGGTCTTTAAATGGACGGATGAAAATGTACGCTTTCGGCGACAATCGCCCCCGGGCAGGGGGACCAACAACGAGGCCGCTGATGCGGCTCAGGACAGTCAAAAGTCGAAAGGGAAGCACCCCAGGCATTCTAGATCCCAGAGGCGCTCCAGATCCCGTGGCTCGGTGTCCGGGACTGGCTCCACGGGCGGGGGAGCAGTTGAAGGGTTACTATCTGACAGTTCTGCATAGTGACTGGTCTTGCGGCTTCTGTATTTTTGGGGAGTGGGATCGGGGGGGGGGGGGTACGGGACTTATGCGGTGTGGGTAGCGTAGCACGGGCGGCGCACCGGTAGTTTTGGACGGTTGGGGGGAATCCATTGGATGGGACGACCCAGGGTTCCCAGTTGGAGCCTGGGGCGAGTTCCACCGCGACAGGTGCTTCAATGTTTTTGAGGTATGGGGGTGGGGGGAGGGAGGGTCACAGGGTGTTGGAGGTTTTTATGGTTATTGTTGACCGCATGTTTCCCATGGTACGTCTGGAACAAGAGGTATGGCACAAGATACCGCGCAGCTGGGTACCGTTAAGGTAGTAAGTTGGAATGTAAGGGGGGCCCTAGATAAAATTAAGCGGGGGCACTTTTGCGATACGCCAAGCGAGTGGCTGCAGACATACTGCTCTTGCAGGAGACGCATCTGCTAGGTATGAAGACTCTCTGCCTCCAGAGGTATGGGTATACCCAGGTCTTTCATGCGGGCTTCACACGGGGGTCTCGGGGTGTAGCTATCCTAGTGCATAAGCGGGTCCCGTACACACATGCTAGTGTGTGGACAGATGCTCAGGGACGTTATGTCTTTGCTAAGGGGCAAATAGGGAGTGACTGGGTGGTGTTTGGAAGCGTGTATGCCCCACCCCGATGTCCTGGGCACTGGTGGAGAAGATCACCGCCGTCTGGACCGAATTCTCAGAAGTGGCATGTGTGGTTGGCGGAGATTGGAATGAGGTGATGGAGGGTTCCAGGGATCGGTGGAGGGAGGGGGGAGTGCCCGATAGTTCGACCCGTACCAAACTGAGAGCATTGGTGGAGGGCCTAGACTGGGTGGATGTCTGGCAGCGCCTTCACGGCGCGCAGCGTGCATATACATATGTTTCCGCAGTGCATGGATCGTTCTCGCGGCTGGACTACATTTTTCTGTCCCGAGACCTGTCCGGCAGGCCCATGAGGGCCAAGATTCTCCCGCGGGGCCTTTCAGACCACTCTCCGGTGGCGGCGGTGTTGCGCCTGGGGCACTCGCGGCAGCCGTTCCGGTGGTGCATGTCGGTGTGGCACCTGCAGCAGGAGGAATATGGGTCGTGCATGCTGGAGGCGTTGGATCAGTACCTTTTCGTTAACGTTGGCTCGGTCCCCGGGGCCGCATCAGTGTGGGAGGCGCTTAAATCGACGCTTCGCAGGGTGGATATCTCGTATTGTGCCATGGCACGATGGCGTAAGGGGGAGAGGGCCGCACAGGCGGAGGACGAGATTGCCGCCCTGGAGAGCCGGAGCACCGGGGAGGGCGGAGGCCAGGCCCATCGTCAGCTCCTATTCGCGCAACAGAACTATGCCTCGATGTTAATGGAGGAGGCGCACCAGGCATGGTTGGCAACCCGTAGTCGGGTTTATCAATGGGGGATGAGTCGGGCCGGATGCTCCATAGGCTGTTTCAGGGCATGAACCATTCGCGGGTGCTCCCGGGGCTGGTGGATGCAGCTGGGGGGGCCCATCTTGGTTCCTAGTGTGCTGGCGGAGAGTTTTGCGGTATACTACGCGGACCTTTATGGTCCGCAGGAGGTCCTATCGGTAGAGATGATTGAGCGGTTCCTTGCGGACATTCCTCCTCGGGCCCTTTCGGATTCGGTACGAGAGGAGTTAGAACTCTCATTAACGGTTGAAGAGCTGGGAGAGGGTCTGGGTGGCTTCAACCCGGGTAAAGCGCCGGGCCCGAACGGATTCCTCGCTGAATTCTTTTGGAAACATTTCCTGCAGCTTGGTCCACACTATAGTGCGGCCCTTGAGGAGGCTCGTGAGCGGGGGATACCCCGCGCGATTGGCGACACGCCATAATAGTGGTGTTCCACAAGCCTGGTAGGCCCCCCGAACTCTCCGCATCACATCGCCCAATATCCCTCCTTAATGTGGAGGCTAAGATCTTGGCGAAAGCCCTGGCGAATCGCTTGCTGCCCCATATTACGTCCTTGATCCATCCGGATCAGGCCGGGTTCATGCCAAACAGAGCAACGCGCCATTATATTCGATGAACGCACGTAGCGATTGCGGCCGTGCAACGATTGGGAGTACCGGCGGCGCTCTTTTTGGCAGACATGGATCGGGCCTTTGATTCCTTAAGCTGGCAGTACCTGTTTGCCCTGTTGAGACGCCTGAACCTAGGGCCAAGATTCCTCTCGTATCTGCTGTTGCTATTTACGGACTTATCGGCTTCGGTGCGGGTGGCGATTTCTGCCCAGTTTCCGGTGAGTCGGGGCACGTCTCTTCGCGCTGGTGATTGAGCCATTGGCGGCGTGGGTCCGGGTAGATGCACAGGTTGCCGGGTTTGAGTGGTCCGAGGGCCTGTCGGACTGTATAGCACTATTTGAGGACGACGTGCTCTTCTTTCTGACGGATATAGATTGGACGGGGCCGAGGCTGCTGCGGATCATGCAAATATTCGGGGAGACCTCGGGTCTCCACATGAACCCGCAGAAATCTGCACTATGGGTCCTGGGGGGTGAGGCCCATCGGTGGGGCTGGCGCACTTCGGTTCAACTGGCAGTTGGGGGGCTTATATATCTGGGCGTATTCCTATCTGACGTTCCGGCCATTGCATGGGAGAGATATGTGGTCCCCGTATGGGACAGGGTGCGTGAAGACGTTAAGCTGTGGGCGCGCATGCCACTGACAATATATGGTCGTTCGGCCATCTTTAAGATGGTCGCGCTTTCCCGTATCAGCTGCAGAACCATCCGTATGCTATTTCACCAGGCTGGTTCCGTAGAGTGAATACAACTCTGGGACAATTTCTTTGGGAGGGAGGGGGGGTGCGGGTGGCACTGCGAACCTGCTTCCTCTCGGTGTATAGTGGTGTCCTGGCAGCGTCTGACATACTCTCCTACTATCAGGCTTCCCATCTCCTCGTCCTCAATGAGTGGCGGTTGATGGATCCATATACCCTACACACGATCTTATATGCGGCTCCCTTGCGTTCGGCGTTGCCGCCGGTGACTCGAGTTATCTTCCAAATCTGGAGACAGGCCCTGAGGCGGATGGGCTGGTGGAATAGACTCACATTGGAGACCCCACTGTGGCATAATGGTCGCTTGCCCCAATTGGCTGCGTTGTCGGGCTTCGTGGGCTGGGACCGCATCGGCATATCCACGCTTGGGGATGTGGTGCAGGGTGCAACATTAAAGTCATTCCGGTGCCTGCGGGGAGAGTTCAGCATGCCGAGTTTAACCCGCTGGAAGCCAGGGTCTTTATGGGAGACCTCCGGGAGCGTAAGATTTCTCGGATATTTCAAGCCTTGGTCATTCATGGGGCCCCACCCCTGCAGACTCTTAGAGACCAGTGGGTGGAGGACGTAGGCCCATTGGATGACACAGACTGGATGGAGGCGCTGGCGTCGCCTCGCGGGGCGGCAGTTGCGATGCGCCTCCGCCTGATCCAATTTACATTTTTTCACAGGATATATTATACTAGGCAGCGACTTTGGCGGGCGGGTCTGATCGCCTCCCCGGAGTGTTTCCGCTGTGAACATGCGGAGGGGAATTTCCTTCATACGGTGTGGTCTTGTCAGGGCCTCTCCCGCTTTTGGAGGGGGGTCCTTGGGTGCCTTGCGGAAGTGCTGGGGTGGGACATACCATCGGATCCTAGGTTGGTTCTTCTCCACGTGATGGATGCCGTTGGGGGTAACACATATAAGAGGCATTTGTTGTTATTAGGTCTGACTCTGGCTAAAAGAGATGTGGCCAGGGCATGGAAGGCGCCGGCTGCCCCTTCAGTCAATGTATGGAAGAGGGGCCTGGACTTTAACATGGGTCTAGAGCTCCCGGTGTTTGAGGCTAGGGGGTGCCCCCGCAAGCACTATAAAATCTAGAAGCGCTGGGCTGACTACAGGGGGATGTTTCTGGAGCCGCCGGCGGTTGGGCGGGACAAACAGCGGGTGTGAGTGGTCTGTGGTGGAAGGTCCCCGGGGGGTTGGGGGGGAATTTCAGATTCCGCGGGGCTATATTTGGTTTGAAATGCCCTGCATTATTTTACTATACAAAGAAAAATGTCAAGATATTGTGATGTGGTAATGATTGGGCAGTACTCTCTGGGTTACAGGGACCTGCATGATATGTGTTCTTGATAAATAAAATATGTTTTAAAAAAAAAGAATAGTAAATTGTGCTGTAAAGGACAATGCATTGTAATGGATTGCGTTGTAAAGCCCTGTGTTGTAAAAGATTTTGCGGAGTAAAAAATGCGGGGTAAAGTGTCATATTTGGTAGAAGGGGTCAGGAGTGGCTGGAAGGCACAGTTTCCTTAACTTCAGCTGGGAAAAGCGTTTTCCTTCCCATGCTGAAGTATGAGTGTGGGCAGTGTCTGAGCACAGCAGCCTCCCGCAGCCCCGATGCTCCTAGGAAGTCTTCACATCCTGAGTCTCTTGGCTTAGAAAAATCAGTTCAGAAATTTGAGGATCCGATAACTCGGGGCCCAGAAACTCCAAAAAACCTGTTGTTGCCCAGAGCAATATTCCGCCATGTATACCACTCCAGACAGCTCTAAATGAGGTTCTTAGTGATTTTTTTCCAGGGGGCAAATATTAATTTTTCTTCTCAGAATAAGAATAAGAAAGAATGTGTGGAATCTGGATTTTAACATTAGATTTCCACACATTTTTCCTCTTCATGACCAGTTTCCAAAATGAAAATTGGGGCAGGTACTACCTGGCAAAATGCAAGTATGGAAAAAGCTTTACTACACTCTCCGAAACTTTAATCCACTTAACGCTATACCACCACACAATGCCACTCCACTCCACTCTACTCCACCCTACTCTATGCCACGCCACTCTGCGCCATGCCACTCCACCCCGCGCCACGCCATGCCATTCAATGCCATTGCATTCCATGCCGCGCCACACCATTCAATGCCACTGCATTCCACGCCACTCCACTGCATTTCACGCCACTCCGCCTTATTCCACGCCATGACATTCCACTGCATTACACGCCACTCCACCCTGCGCCACGCCATTCAATACCACTGTTTTCCATGCCACTCCATCCCGTGCCATTCAATGCCACTGCATTCCACGCCACGACATTCCATTCCACGCCACGCCACTCCATTCCATTCCACGCCACTCCATGCCATTCCACGCCACTCCACGACATTATATTCCACTCCACTCCATGCCATTCCATTCCATGCCATTCCACGCCACTTCACGCCATTCCATGCCACTCCATGCCACAACATTCCATTCCATTCCACGCCACTCCATGCCATGCCATTCCATTCCACACCACGCCATTCCATTCCATTCCACTCCACGACATTCCATTCCATGCCACTCCACGCCACAATATTCTATTCCACGCCACTCCACGCCATTCCATGCCACATCACTCCAAGCCATTCCATTCCATGCCACGACATTCCATTCCATTCCACGCCACAACATTCCATTCCATTCCATGCCACTCCACGCCATTCCATTCCACGCCATTCCACTCCACGCCATTCCACTCCACTCCACTCCATTCCACTCCATTCCATTCCACGCCACAACATTCCATTCCACTCAATTCCATTCCACTCCACGACATTCCATTCCACGCCATTCCATTCCACGCCACGACATTCCATCTTACAACATTCCATTCCACAACATGACATTCCATTCCACGCCACATGACATTCCATTCCACGCTATTCCATTCAATTCCACTCCATTCCATGCCATTCCACGCCATTCCATTCCACCCCATTCCATGCCATTACACTCTATTCCACACCATTCCATTCTATTCCACTCCACGCCATTCCACTCCACTTCACTCCACGACATGACATTCAACTCCACGACATTCCACTCCATGACATTCCACTCCACGACATGACATTCCATGCCACGACATTCCACGTCACGCCACGACATTCCACGACACTCCACTCCACGACACAATACTCCATTCCATTCCATGAAATTCCACTCCACAACATTCCACTCCACGATATTCTACTCTATTCCACTCCACTCCACATTCCACTCCATGACATTCCAATACATTCTACTCCATGACATTCCATTCCATGACATTCCACTCCACTCCACATTCCACTCCACGACATTCCACTCCACGCCACAACATTCCAGTCCATTCCACGATATTCCACTCCATTCCATTCCACACCACGCCATTCCATTCCATTCCACTCCACGACATTCCATTCCATGCCACTCCACGCCACAATATTCTATTCCACGCCACTCCACGCCATTCCATGCCACATCACTCCAAGCCATTCCATTCCACGCCACGACATTCCATTCCATTCCACGCCACAACATTCCATTCCATTCTATGCCACTCCACGCCATTCCATTCCACGCCATTCCACTCCACTCCATTCCACTCCACTCCATTTCATTCCACTCGATTCCACTCCACTCCATTCCATTCCACGCCACAACATTCTATTCCACTCAATTCCATTCCACTCCACGACATTCCATTCTACGCCACGACATTCCATCTTACAACATTCCATCTTACAACATTCCATTCCACAACATGACATGCCATTCCACGCCACATGACATTCCATTCCACGCTATTCCATTCAATTCCACTCCATTCCATGCCATTCCACGCCATTCCATTCCACCCCATTCCATGCCATTACACTCTATTCCACACCATTCCATTCTATTCCACTCCACGCCATTCCACTCCACGACACGACACGACATTCAACTCCACGACATTCCACTCCATGACATTCCACTCCACGACATGACATTCCATGCCACGACATTCCACGTCACGACATTCCACGACACTCCACTCCACGACACAATACTCCATTCCATTCCATGAAATTCCACTCCACAACATTCCACTCCACGATATTCTACTCTATTCCACTCCACTCCACATTCTACTCCATGACATTCCAATACATTCTACTCCATGACATTCCATTCCATTCCATGACATTCCACTCCACATTCCACTCCACGACATTCCACTCCACGACATTCCATTCCAGTCCATTCCACGATATTCCACTCCATTCCATGATATTCCACTCCACTCTGCTCCACTCCATGACATTCATTCCACTCCACGACACGACATTCCACTCCACGACAAGACATGCCATGACATTCCACTCCATAACACTCTACTCCACTCCACTCCATTCCACGACATTCCACTCCACTCGACACTCCACTCCACTCCATGACATTCCTTGACATTACATTCATGACATTCCATTCCATGACATGACATTCCGGACATTCCATTCCATGACATTCATGACATTCCATTCCATTACATGAAATTCCTGACAGTCAATTCCATGACATTCGATATTTCATTCCATGACATTCATGACATTCCTGACATTCCATTCTATGACATTCCTGACATTCCATTTCATGACATTCATGACATGACATTCCTGACATTCCATTCCATGACATGACATTCCTGACATTCCATGACATTCCTGACATGACATTTATGACATTCCTGACATTCCATTCCATGACATTCCTGACATTCATGACATGACATTCCTGACATTCCATGACATGACATTCCTGACAATCATGACATGACATTCTTGACATTCCATTCCATGACATTCCTGAAATTCCATTCCATTCCATGACATTCCATTCCATTACATGACATTCTTGATATTCCATTCCATGACATTCGACATTCCATTCCATGACATTCCTGACATTCCATTCCATGACATTCCTGACATTCCATTCTAAGACATTCCTGACATTCATGACATGACATTCCTGACATTCGATCCCATAACATTACATTCCTGACATTCCATGATATGACATTCCTGACATTGCTGACATGCCATTTGACATTCCTGACATTCCATTCCATGGCAAGACATTACTGACATTCCTGACATTCCATGACATGACATTCCTGACATTCCTGACATTCCATGAGATTCATGACATTCCATTCCATGACATTCCTGAAATTCCATTCCGTGACATGACATTCCTGACATTCCATTCCATGAAATTCATGGCATTCCATTCCACGACATTCCTGACATTCATGACATTCCATGACATGACATTCCTAATATTCAATGACATGACATTCCTGACATTACATGACATGACATTCCTCACATTCCTGAAATTCCATGACATTCATGATATTCCATTCCTGACATTCCATTCCACGACATTCCTGACATTCCATTCCATGACATGACATTCCTGACATTCCATGACATGACATTCCTGACATTCCTGATGACATTCCTGACATTCTATTCCTTGACATGACATTCCTGACATTTCAAGACATGACATTCCTGACATTCATGACATTCCATTCCTTGACATTGATGACATTCCATTCTATGACATTATATTCCTGACATTCCTGATGACATTCCTGACATTCCATTCCATTCCTTGACATGACATTCCATTCCATGACATTTCATTCCATGACATTCCATGACATTCCATTCCATGACATTCCATTCCATGACATGACATTCCTGACATTCCTGATGACATTCCTGACATTCATGACTTGACATTCCATTCATGACATTCCATTCCATGACATGACATTCCTAACATTCTATGACATGACATGCCTGACATTCCATGACATGACATTCCTGACATTCTATTACATGATATTCATGATATTCCATGACATTCATGACATTCCTGACATTCTATTCCTCCTTGCAGGGACCCCAAATGGTTTGACCATTCCTGTTCAAAAGTTGGTCGAGAGCTAAAGGCGGCTTTGAAGATTAGCCCTAGGGATCCCACATTGATCAGGTCCTTACGCCTGTCCTATAAAAAGCGCAAGGCAGAAATAAAGGACAAAATTTGGCAAGATCTGTTAGACCCCAATACCCTTTGTAACAGCGAAAGATTCTGGGGTATTATCAACAAACCCGTGTTTGATATGGTAGGGGACAATTCAGTTGGCACCAATATCACTGAAGATGAGTGGGTATCCCACTTTAGTTTCATCCTCAACAGCAATATTCCTCAGATAGAGGCAGACAGAGGTGATCAAAGTGTAACTCTACCACTTTTTACAATTAGCGAGGTTGCGAAGGGTATCATGGGGTTAACAAGTAACAAAGCACCTGGCCCAGACGGTATGCCCCCGGATTTATTTAAATCCAAAGTATCTCTTTGGGCGCCAGTTCTTACTGCTGTGCTTAACGCAGCTGCAGAACATGGCTGCCCCAGGTCTTGGGGGACATCTATGATAGTGCCAGTATTTAAGAAAGGTGACCGTAATAGAACTACCTGTTACAGGCCGATCTCGCTTATCGACTCTGTGGTCAAGGTAGTGGGTGGAGTAATCCTGAACAGGTCACAGCCTGGGCCAATGAGCACGGGATCATCTCAAGAATCCAATATGGGTTTCGGCCTGGCCACTCAACAATAGCGCAATGCCTTAACCTGTACATGGTCCTAGGGAAATATACCATGGCTCAGCAAGGCACCATCCACATGGCGTTCATGGACCTTTCCTCCGTGTTTGACTGTGTCAACCGGGGGAGGCCATGGGCGCCATGGGGGTGGAGCCTAATTTGGTTAACCTTCTGAGGGACCTGCATCAGGATACCAAGGCCAATGTGAGGTATTCACATGATCTAAGGGTGTTGAGGGATTTTAGTGTTCATAGGGGTGTTAGGCAGGGCTGCATTTTGGCCCCCTTTCTCTTTCATTTATATATTAATAATTTGGAGGAGTTTTTATTAAATACTGGTACCGATTTCCCCAATGTCGGCCGCAAGGGTTTGCCTGTATTATTATATGCGGACGACGCCGTCCTCTTGGCTAGGACCGCAAGAGGTCTCCAAACCCTAGTAAACGCTTTTCATAGTTTCATGGAAGCTCGGGACCTATCGATTAACAACACTAAATCTTTTATAATGCAGGTGGGGCAGCGCCCTAAGAAACCGTATTTATTTAGGATTAATGAGGAGAAGGTCCTCACAACGAGAACATTCTCTTATTTGGGAGTGTTGTTCGATGACCAGTTGAAATGGGGTCCACTACTCCAAAGGAAAAGGGGGGAGATAACTCGGGTTAACGCTGCAATATTTAATTTTGCCAGGAAAATGGGTAATCGACCTATTGTTGCACTATTAAAGATCTACCAGGCAAAGAGTGTGGCAATAGGGAGTTACGGCAGTAAACTCTGGGGGTATGCGGCAGTTAATGATATCGTGGTGGCAGAAAATATCTTCCTGAAACAATTGTTGGGGGTTTCAAAGGGGACTCCCAACCAAATAGTGCATGAAGAAACTGGTACACCTTTTATTAGTGACATTCTAGCACTACGGCCACTAACTTTTTGGTTAAAATGTTGGCTAAATAAAGATCTGATTTTAAATCACCTACTCCTAAGGGAAGCAATATCTATGGATAATATGCTTAAAATCCCTTGGCTAAAATATCTGAAAGACTGCTTTTCTGTTATGGGGCGCTCAGAACTTTTTTTTAAACTTGCTGATGTAGAGTTTGTGAGGAAAACCGTTTTCTTATCACGACAAATGAATCGTGAAGAGGTGGAATTAAACAAACCGAGTGTTCGAAAACATGCCATGTTGAAAACTACACTTTTAATGGAGCCTTATTTATCATGGCCCTTGTCGGGCTTTGAGCTATACCTGTTAATTAGGTTCCGGCTGGACTAGTTTCATCTTCTTTTAACTGTTCCAAGGGGTTGTCATCATGGTCAAGTGTTACCAAACTGCGGCTGCGACAATGAGTCTCCGCAAGATTTGGTGCACTTTATATTTATTTGTCCCTTTTACGATTTACCCCGGAGGTTCTATCTAAAGCCCCTTTTAAAAAACAGAATTTTACCCAGGTTAGACCAGCCCTTTGTTATTTACAAATGTTAAACCCTGAAAGTACATTATTTTTGACTGGTTTTCTAAAAACTGCCATAAAACTCAGAAACAGCAAGGTGAGTTAACTGTCTAGAATGGCTGTTATTATGATATATGATTAATTGTGTCAGTTGTTTTTAATACATATTTTAACACTTGGGTATTTTATCTCTGTACATCAAGTTTTTCTTCTGTGCATTATTTTTCATTTGCCATTGTGCTTTTATGGTTCTTTCTGTCTGAAAAACCGAATAAAGATTTTCTATCTATCTATCTATTCCATGATATTCCTGACATTCATGACATTCCATACCATGACATTCCTGACATTCCATGACATGACATTCCTGACATTCATGACATGACATTCCTGACATTCCATTCCATGACATTCATGATATTCCATTCCATGACATTCCTGATATACCATTCCATTCCATGACATTCCTGACATTCCATTCCATCACATTCCTGACATTCCATTCCATGACATTCCTGACATTGCATTTCATGACATGACATTCCTGACATTCTATAACATGACATTCCTGACATGACATTTATGACATTCATGGCATTCCATTCCATTCCATGACATGACATGACTGACATTCCATTCCATGATATTCTAGACATTCCTGATATTCCATACCATGACATTCATGACATTCCATTCCATTCCATGAAATTCATGACATTCCATTCCATGATATTCATGACATTCATGACACAACATTCCTGACATTCTATTCCATGACATGACATTCCTGACATTCCTGACATTCCATGACATGACATTCCTGACATTCCATGATGACATGACATTCCATGACATTCCTGACATTCCTGATGACATTCCTGACATTCATGACATGACATTCCATTCATGACATTCCATTCCATGACCTGACATTCCTGACATTCCATTCCTTGCCATGACATTCCTGACATTCCATTCCATTAAATGATATTCCTGACATTCCATTCCATGACATGACATTCCTGACATTCCATTCCATGACATTCATGATATTCCATTCCATGACATTCCTGATATTCCATTCCATTCCATGACATTCCTGACATTCCATTCCATGACATTCCTGACATTGCATTCCATGACATGACATTCCTGACATTCCATTCCGTGACATTCCTGAGATTCCATTCCACGACATTCTTGACATTCCTGATGACATTCCTGACTTTCATGACATGGCATTCCACTCCATGACATGACATTCCTGACATTGCATTCCAAGACATGACATTCTTCACATTCCATTCCTTGACATGACATGACATTCCTGACGTGCCATTCTATGACATTCCATGATATTCCATTCCATGACATTCCATTCCATGACATTCCTGACATTCCATGACATGATATTCTTGACATTCATGACATGAGATTCCTGACATTCCATTCCATGACATGACATTCCTGACATTCAATGACATGACATTCCTGACATGAAATTTATGACATTCATGACATTCCATTCCATTATGACATTCCTGACATTCCATTCCATGACATTCCTGATATCCCTGACATTTCATTCCATGACATTCATGACATTCCATACCATGACATTCATGACATTCCATTCCATGATATTCCTGACATTCCATTCCATGACATGATATTCCTGACATTCCATTCCATGACATTCCATTCCATGACATGACATTTCTGACATTCCTGATGACATTCCTGACATTCATGACATGACATTCCATTCCATGACATGACATGACATTCCTGACATTCCATGACATGACATTCCTGACATTCTATTACATGATATTCATGACATTCCATGATATTCATGAAATTCCTGACATTCTATTCCATGACATTCCTGACATTCCATACCATCACATTCCTGACATTCATGACATGACATTCCTGACATTCATGACATGACATTCCTGACATTCCATGACATGACATGACATTCCATTACATGACATTCCTGACATGACATTTATGACATTCATGCCATTCCATTCCATTCCATGATATTCCTGACATTGCATTCCATGACATTCCATTTCATGACATTCCATACCATGATATTCATGACATTCCATTCCATGACATTCCTGATATTAATGACATGACATTCCTGACATTCTTGATGACATTCCTGACATTCATGACATTCCATTCATGGCATTCCATTCCATTCATGACGTTCCATTCCAGGACGACATTCCTGACATTGCATTCCAAGACATGACATTCCTGACATTCAATTCCTTGACATATAATTCCTGACATTCCATTCCATGACAAAACATTGCTGATATTACATTCTATGACATTCATGACATTCCTGACATTCCATTCCATGACGTGACATTCCATGACATGACCTTCCTGACATGACATTTATGATATTCATGACAGTCCATTCCGTGACATTTCTGACATTCCTGACATTCCATTCCATTCCATTACATTCCATTCCATTCCATGACATTCATGACATGACATTACTGACATTCCATGACATGACATTCCATTGATGACATTCCATTCCATGCGATTCCTGACATTGCATTAAAAAACATGACATTCCTGACATTCTATTCCTTGACATGAAATTCCTGACATTCCATTCCATGACAAAACATTGCTGATATTACATTTCATGACATTCATGACATTCCTGACATTCCATTCCATGACGTGACATTCTTGACATTCCATGACATGACTTTCCTGACATGACATTAAAAAACATGACATTCCTGACATTCCATTCCATGACATTCATGGCATTCCATTCCATGACATTCATGACATGACATTCCATGACATTCCTGATATTCCATGACATGACATTCCATGACATGACATTCCTAACATTCCTGAAATTCCATGACATTCATGATAATCCATTCCTGACATTCCATTCCATGACATGACATTCCTGACATTTCAAGACACGACATTCCTGAAATTCATGACATTCCATTCAATGACATTCCATTCAATGACATGACATTCATGACATTCCTGACATTCATGACATTCCATACCATGACATTCCATTCCATTCCATGACATTCATGACATTCCATTCCATGATATTCATGACATTCACGACACAACATTCCTGACATTCTATTTCATGACATGACATGACTGATATTCCATTCCTGACATTCCATTCCATGACATTCCTAACATTCATGACGTGACATTCCTGACATTCCATTCCATGACATGACATTCCTGACATTCCATGATGACATTCCTGACATTCATGAAATACCATTCCATGACATGACATTCCTGATGACATTCCTGACATTCATGACATGACATTCCATTCATGGCATTCCATTCCATGACATGCCATTCCTGACATTGCATTCCAAGACATTATAATCCTGACATTCCATTCCTTGCCATGACATTCCTGACATTCCATTCCATTAAATGATATTCCTGACATTACATTCCATGACATGACATTCATGACATTCTATTCCATGACATGGCATTCCTGAAATTCCTGATGACATTCATGACATGACATTCCATTCATGACATTCCATTCCATGACATGATTCTTTTCATTGCATTCCAAGACATGAAATTCCTGACATTCCATTCCATGACATTCCTGACATTCCATTCCATGACATTCCATGACATTCATGACATTCCATGACATTCCTGACATTCATGACATGACATTTCTTCATTCCATTCCATGACATTTCTGACATTACATGACATTCCTGACATGACATTCCTTGCCATGACATTCCTGACATTCCATTCCATGACATGACATTCCTGACGTTCAATTCCATGTCATGACATTCTTGACATTCCATTCCATGACATTCCTGACATTCCATTCCATGACATTCATGACATTCCATTCCATGACATGACATTCCTTACATTCATGACATTCCATGACATTCATAACATTCCATCACATTCCTGACATTCCATTCCATGACATTCCTGACATTCCATGACATTCATGACATTCCATGATATTCATGATATTCCTGATATTCCATTCCATGACATTCCTGACATTCCATGACATGACATTCCTGATATTGCATGACATTCCATGACATGACATTCCTGACATTCCATTCCATGACTTGACTTTCCTGACATTCAAGACATGATATTCCCGACATTCCATTCCATGACACTCATGACATTCCATTCCATGACATTCATGATAATCTATTCCATGACATTCCTGACATGACATTCCTGACATTCCATTCCATGACATGACATGAAATTCCTGGTGACATTCTTGACATTCATCAAATGACATTCCATTCCAAGACATGACATTCCTGACATTCCATTCCTTGACATGACATTCCTTGACATGACATTCCTGACATTCCATGACATGACATGACATTCCTGACATTCCATTCCATGACATGACATTCCATTCCATGACATTCCTGACATGACATTCCATGACATTCCTGATATTCCATGACATTCATGACATGACATTCCTGAAATTCCATGACATGACATTCCTGACATTCCAAGACATGACATTCCTCACAGTCCTGAAATTCCATGATATGCATGACATTCCATTCCTGACATTCTATTCCATGACATGACATTCTTGACATTCAATTCCTTGACATGACATTCCATGACATGACATTCCTGATATTCCTGATATTCCATTCCATGACATTCATGACATTCCATTCAATGACATTCATGACATTCCATGGCATGACATTCCTGACATTCCATTCCATGACATTCATGACATTCCATTCCATGACATTCACGACATTCCTGGCATTCTATTCCATGACATTCCTGACATTCCATTCCATGACATTCCTGACATTCCATGACATTCCATGACATGACATTCCTGACATTCATGACATGGCATTTATGACATGACATTCCATGACATGACACTCCTGATATTCATGACATTCATGACATTCCATTCCATGACATTCATGACATTCCATTCCATTCCATGACATTCCTGACATTGCATTCCAAGACATGACATTCCTGACATTCCATTCCTTGATATGACATTCCTGACATTCCATTCTATGACATGACATTCCTGATCTTCTTGATATTCCTGACTTAAATGGCATGACATTCCATGATATGACATTCCATGGCATTCATGACATCACATTCCATTCCATGAAATCCATGACATGACATTCCATTCCATGACATTCATGACATGACATTCCATTCCATGACATTCCATTCCATGACATCCATGACATTCATGACATGATATTCCATTCCATTCCATGACATTCATGACATAACATTCCATGACATTCCTGATATTCCATGACATGACATTCCAAGACATGACATTCCTCACATTCCTGAAATTCCATGACATTCATGACATTCCATTCCTGACATTCCATTCCGTGACACTACATTATTGACATTCCAGACATGACATTCCTGATATTCCTGACATTCCATTCCATGACACAACATTCCTGACGTGACATTCCTGACATTCCATAACATTACATGACATTCCTGATGTTCCATGACATGACACTCCTGATATTCATGACATGACATTCCTGACATTCCATTCCATGACATTCATGACATTCCATGACATGACATTCCTGATCACATTCCTGACATTCATTACGACATTCCTGACATTCATGACATGACATTCCATTCATGACATGCCATTCCATGACATGACATTCCTGACATTGCATTCTAAGACATGACATTCCTGACATGACATTCCATGACATGACATTCCTTGACATTCCTGACATGACATTCCATGATATGACATTCCATTACATTCATGACATGAATTCCATGATATGACATTCCATGACATTCATGACATTCCATTCCATGACATTCATGACATTCCATTCCACGACACGACACTCCATTCCATTCCACAACACTCCATTCCATTCCATTCCACGACACTCCACGACACTCCACGATACGACACTCTAAGACACGACACTCTAAGACACGACACTCAAAGACACTCCACTTTTTACCACACCACTTTACTTCACTCTACGCCAGATTTGTACCGAATCGCGATTTGGTAATTGCAAAATGCTATGTAGGTAGGAATCGCGAAATATTTAACGATTCCTTAATATTACCTAATAGTGATCAGGTAAATACTGAATCACTATTAGGTAATATGACTCCATTCGTTCCTATGGGCCAAAAGATCCATAGTTGCGGATGGCTTTGCATTTGCTAATTTGCGATTACTTAATTGGTAATCGCAAATTAGTGAATGCAAAGCCAAGGGTGCCCAGGGGCATGAGCCCCCCCTGAAGCACCCTCAAAATTCAAATTTTGCACATGTAAAGCGCACACATGCTCTAAGGGCATGTGTGTGCAGCATGGCACTTCGAATAATGCATTTTTCAAAATTCCTACATGGTTACCATCAACTTGAAGTTGATGGTAATTAGCAATTCCTAAATTCACAGTTTGCATTTAGGAAAGGCTTCTTGCATGTGCATTAGGGATTTGCAAACTGCCAAATTTTGCGATTCACACCATTGGCGAATGCAAAATGCTTTAATACATCTGGTCCTATGCCCCTCCACTCTACAACACTACTTTATGACACTCCACTCTATACCCCTCCACTCTATGACACTGCATTCCTCATCCCCCACTGTACAACACTGTACGGCACACTTCTCCACTCTACGTATCTCTCTCTATGCCACTTCATACCACTTTACTCTATGCCATTCCACCACTCTCCACCCCACCACTCTCCATTTCACTCATTCCACTCTCTACCCTACCACTCTCCACGTCACTCATTCCACTCTCCACCCCACTCATTCCACTCTCCACCCCACCACTCTCCACCCCACTCATTTCACTCTCCACCCCTCTGCTCTAATCCACTCTCCACCCCTCTGCTCTAATCCACTCTCCACCCCTCTGCTCTAATCCACTCTCCACCCCTCTGATCTAATCCCTACTCACCCCTCTGCTCTAATCCACTCTCCAACCCTCTGCTCTAATCCACTCTACCCCACTCTGCTCTAATCCACTCTACTCCACTCTGCTCTAATCCACTCTGCTCCACTCTGCTCTAATCCACTCTGCTCCACTCTGCTCTAATACACTCTGCTCCAATCCACTCTACAACACTCTGCTCTAATCCACTCCGCTCCACTCTGCTCTAATCCACTCTGCTCTAATGCACTCTCCACCCCTCTGCTCTAATCCCCTCTCCACCTCTCTGCTCTAATCCACTCTACAACACTCTGCTCTAATCCACTCTCCACCACTCTGCTCTAATCCACTCTACAACACTCTGCTCTAATCCACTCTGCTCCAATCCACTTTACAACACTCTGCTCTAATCCACTCTGCTCCACTCTGCTCTATTTCACTCTGCTCTAATCCACTCTGCTCCAATCCACTCTACAACACTCTGCTCTAATCCACTCTGCTCTAATCCACTCTACAACAGTCTGCTCTAATCCACTCTGCTCCACTCTGCTCTAATCCACTCTGCTCTAATCCACTCTACAACACTCTGCTCTAATCCACTCTACAACACACTGCTCTACTCCACTTTACTCCAAAACACTCCACTCCACAACACTCCACTCCACTGCACCCCACTCCACTCTACAACACTCCACTCCACCACCCTTTACTTCACTGTATTCCACTCCACTCTATGACACTCCACGCCACTAACGTTTAGCCATGCTAAACAGCAGTCACGCTGGTGTACAAGATGTCTAAAACACATTGGCAAACCCAATAGCTCTTGTATAGGCGAGACCTATTGGCTTTGCCAGTGCTTATTATGATTGTTCTTCATCCACCCTTGGGAATGTCAACAAACTGTTTTAATTTGGTAAGCATTAGGAACCAATTTTAAATTAAGCAGTTCAAATGTTTAAATGCACTAACATATTATGGCAATATTTGCATATATCTTTTAAGAAGTTCACTGTAACTATAAGAACATGCCTTGTCTGTTAAAAATAAACATCCCCATTGCTTCACTTCACTGCTTGTGAGAATGTTACCCTTATTGCAATACAATGCTAGTAACTCATTCATCTAGCCATCATCTAAAAGAACATATTCATGGTGCAAATTAATATTTAAACCAAGGCAAAGTAATATACAGATCCAGAATTTCTGATATAAGCATTAAAATGCAACAATAGGCATTGATGCCTTAAGGCTACTTGCCAAAAACGATCTATTCATTTTAAATTGTATTGCATATTATTGCACCATCATTGTTTATTTGCAGATAGGTATCAAATGGCATTAGTGACCCAAATTGCTTTTAGCAATCTATAGAAGGCCACTAATAATTTATAGACCCAAAAAGTTTAAAATCAATAGAGAAAAGGGTAATTTGAATGGAAAATATTTGGAAAAACACAGGGTTATGCAGCTTTTACTTTGGTATGTCTGTCCTTTCTGCTGCTAGTTTCTGTTTCTGGTGAGGAAAGTGTGTTTAAATACAAAGTGTGTTTAAGACTGCAGTACCACCTCCTATCCACAGGGGCAGAGCTGAGCAAAAGTATAAACACACTTCATGAAACACAGGTCCCCACAAGGCAATTATTTAAAAAGTTGCAAAAATCGACACAGATGTTCCTGGAGTCATTTTTTTTTTATCATTTAGAAGACATTGCCTTGTGGGGACCTGGGTTCAGGTCCCCACAGTGCAATCCAGTCCCCACAGCGTGAGTGTGTAATCACACCCAAGTCCCCACAAGGATAGTAACACAAACAAACTCTCTCTCTCTTTCTCTCTCTCTCATTAGATGTCATTGGCTATTGGGAAACTCCTTTGTGTTTTTATTTATTTGACATTGGGAATGCACTAAATTGTATAAAATTAAAATGATTATACTATGAAATAATATTAAATGGTGAGATAGATCAATCACATTCTGTTGTCCAATCCATTTTTCCCTATGTGCTTTTTATTATAAATGTATATCTGTATATGAGGGTGATTCATATAAATAGCGCAGTAATTTTTTGCCAGAGGAAGGGGAAAAGAGAAACAGATGCCGCATTTTAACTACATTGGCCTATTTTATTGAAAGGTGTTCCCTTGCAAGAGTGCTTAGGTAGACGGGCATTTCTGAATAGGTTAATTGTGTTTTTCAATCTACCATCTGCTTTATCATGCTAATTTCCAATTTACTAGCATCTCGTGCTAGGGTTTATTTTCTATGCACAATGATGGAGGTTAGCATTATTGCTGCTTCCAAATAAGGTATCTTAACAACAGCCATGTATTTGAAGATAGAGGTATCTATAAATATATGCGGGGGTTTCACTATGCTGGAAAACATCCCAGAACAATTAGTCACCCATGTATTCGAGCTGTTTGTCTATTAACATGCGAACAATTAAGAGGGCTTTACACTTTAAAAAAGCTTTTAACACTTTCATTCTGGCAACTAAATGAAGTGTAGAGCGAGAGCACCAAGGGAAGGTCGCAAAAGGATGTTTGTGATGCATTAGCATACATACAGTTGCATGGGGCCTGAAAAAGGATTTAGTGCCGAATTTAGAAGCTGCCAGTAGCTGGGCATCTCTAAAATTGACAGAGTTCCCGTCTGTCTACCTCTCAGTTCAGCTGCCTCGTTTAGAGGAGCTAGGAATCTTTGCATTTCCCATGGGAGGGCTGCCGCAGGAACCGAAATTGGACACATCATGCCAGGACAATTGATAACTGGTAAGGCAGAGGAATACCCCGTCCTATTAGGCCCTCATTATGAGTCAGGCAGAGTGGAATAGCCTCACGGAAATCCTGATTCAATTTCCAAGATGTCAGGAGGTAGCTTCTCCAAACTCGGTTTATCCGGGTGTGGGCGAACCAGGCCCAATTTTACCACGCAGTAGTTCCACCAGTAAAATCGAAGGCGATATTGGCTGCAGCAGCCCTCAAGCCTCAATCCTCATTTTATTCTGACAGGGAGAGCATACAATGCTCTCCTCTGCCAGAAAACAGCTTCCCCTTCCCTTTCCTACTGCCCTGTCTCCTTCTCTTTCCCCACCGCACCCAGAGTCACGCCATACATTTGGCAGCTACTGTGGGCAGTTGATAATTATATTCGTCCTATCCCAGGGATCTCGAAATTACACATGGTTTTACAACTGGAAAGAAAACGGCCCCACACTGTAATTTCCCATTCCATGGGGATTCATTTGCAACTGCATGGTAATGGGGAGGATTTACAGCATAGTAACAGTAAAATTGTTTGTGGTTTTACTGTGTCCCTAGTAGGTACAACTCAGAATGAGGACCTCAGTGTGGGCCTTCTCATTCCACATCTCCCTTGTTTTTGTCCTGACTAGCACCGCCATGCAGGGAAAAATGATCTATGCCCCCCACTTGGTGGGTGAAAACAAAAGACCACTTTAGGGGCTGGTTTTTGTATAGTAAAAAAAAAAACAGTCCTGCTGGCCAGCAAAAAGTGTTCTCGCTTTGTCTGCAGTAGGATGTTTGTCAGTCCACCGGGGTAAACATCCCTTATTACGAATCCGTCACCCCGCATGTTGTTACAACGCGGTCGTTACAACGACCGCGTTGTAACAACGCATACCATTACCCTTTAAGTCCTAACAACGAATTGTGGAGGGGGTAGAAGGTGTTGGATTTAAAATCCAACACCTTCCCTGCTGTCCGCACAGACTGGAGTTGGAATAATAAATTATACTATTCCAAAATCCAGCGCCACCCTCCGCAAGTCATTGTTATGACTTGTGGGGTAATGGTATGCGTTGTTACAACGCGGTCGTTGTACAAACCGCGTTGTAACAACATGGGGTGTAGAGTGGAGTGGGGTGCAGTGGAGTGGAGTGTTGTGGAGTGGAGTGTTTTGGAGTAAAGTGGAGTAGAGCAGTGTGTTGTAGAGTGGATTAGAGCAGAGTGTTGTAGAGTGGATTAGAGCAGAGTGGATTAGAGCAGAGTGGAGCAGAGTGGATTAGAGCAGACTGTTGTAGAGTGGATTAGAGCAGAGTGGATTAGAGCACTTTTGCTCATCCTGCCCATTATTCTCCTTTTCCCCTTATGCCCTCAGTCATCTGTTCTGCCAGTCAGTCTTCTCTTGCCTACTATTTCCGTTGACCTTTGGACTGCTCTCATTCTCTGTAATAAATGTACCTGTAATCTTGATAATTTGCTTTTAGTTAGTTTGTGGTTTCTTTGTGTAACAAGATCCTGGATTCTTGCTCACGATTATGCTACTCCACCAACCTTTCTATCCTTCAGCTACGCTTTTTCTTAATTTTCACATATCAATGATTCCCTCGGACTCCCTCCTTTTTCTGTATCCTCTTTTAAATGTCAGTGTATATGCAATATGACTGTTGAACCAGAGGTCTGTGGCATGAAAAGTACAACAGAGATTAGTCATTATGATTTTGTGGAAGAGGCATGCTTTCATGAGTGATGGTTGGTGGCTAAGATGAGAAGATTAACTTCTCCATACGTTAACCACTCCTCCTGGAAATCACTGAGTAGAGTTTCTCTTACTGCAGCACCTAGGTGTTTCGAGTCAGTGGTTGATTAGTTTGAGTCTCCTGGGCCATGGAGGGATACTGATGAAATGTGGAAGGTATGTGGGTTTGTGCTTACATTTTGTTTCTAGGTGATCCAGGCCAATATGGAATTGCTTCTGGTTCCCAAGAGAGCCAGTGATGTTCCTAGAGGACACGGGTAATGTGCCTCAACTGTTTGGAGACCATAGTACTCTGCGAATCTGCCAGTTTGCGAATGCAAAAATGCTTGATACATCCGCCCCATACATCTTAATTCCATAGCGTGCCCTCTTGCTAGGACTGTATTGCCTAAAAACCAAGCAGCCCTTGAACAAGACCAAATACTCATCCACTGCCATTTCGGTCTCTGGAGCATAGATCTCAGAAAATCGAAAGGAAGACTTCACAAACAAGTCAACAACAACAAACACTGTGCAAAATAAGTAATAAACAAAGTGTGGCTTTAGCACAAAGATCTTTTATACTCAAAAACAATATGACTCCATTGACAAAGACAGCTACACTCACCAGCACCTACTCTGCAGAGATACAGCAAAAAGCAACGATATCCCACTAGAAAGAAAAAACAAAACCAATTACTCATAAGACAACAAAGTACACATCGAGCACTAATGCAAAAAGATTTTGACACTCAAAAATCAGAAGCCAAACATACTGCTATTATTACTCCATTTGCAAAAAACACATTCATGGAGGGAAATTAAACTCATTTAGAGTAAATAGTACAAAACAAATTCCATTACCAAACACATGCAACTACACAAACTGCAGAACCACAGTAACGAACCCGCAACCTGGAACAGTCTAAATAGTAAAAGGCCTTGAACTAGAATAAAACGGATAAATAAAACATTACAATTGCACTTCACAAGAAATAAAACAAATACAATTATAACACTATGTCACTACCCAAATGGTCAATCTGCCAGATGGGCCTTCAAATAGGGCTGAGAAAAATGGGGATCGGGTGGGGTTTTCTGCCAGGCCTATCTGTCCCCCAGGTGGGGCAGAAAACAGCAGACAGAAATTTGCCCCCCTTGCAATGAAAATAGATCCCTGGTGCCTAGTAGGGTTTTCTTCCTCTCGCCTAGGGCAGAAAGGCCAAAAAAAGGGGCAGATCTTTACCCAGGGGGGCAGAAAATACATAAACATAATTTAACCCCTTCGGTAACAACCCTTGGGCAAGGGGTCGCTTCCATTACATATAAAAGAAAATCCCTGGTGTCTAGTGTGGTTTTCTTCCCCCTCCCACCCCTGTGGGTAGAAAGGCCAAAAAAAGGGCCGATCTGCCCCCAGGGGGGCGGGAGGAGAAAAAACATGCAGAAAAACTAACCCCCTTTGGAAGCGACCCTTGCCCAAGGGGTCGCTTCCCTTTAAAGAAAAATACCATCCCTGGTGCCTAGTGGGGTTTTCTGTCCTCTTCCCCCCCCCCCCTCCCTGGGGGCAGAAAAGCACAAAAAAGGGCCAATCTGCCCCTGGGGGGGGGGGGGGCATATAAAACATGCCAAACATTTGAGCCCCTTTGGAAGTGACCCATGCACAAGGGGTTGCTTCCATTTAAAATAAATAACATCCCTGGTGCCTAGTGGGGTTTTCTGGGCAGAAAGGCCCCAAAAACAGGCCAATCTGCCCCTAGGGGGGTAGAAAAAACATGCACAAATTTTGAGCCCCTTTGGAAGCAACCCTTCCCCAAGTGGTCGCTTCTATTTAAATTAATTAATCGCTGGTGGCTAGTGGTGTTTTCTAAGGCCCAAAAAACAGGCCTATCTGCCCTCCGTGGGGAGGCAGAAAAAATATCCAAAACATTTTCGCCCCTTTGGAAGTGACCCTTGCCCAAGGGGTCGCTTCCATTTAAACAAAATTAATCCCTGTTGCCTAGTAGAGGCATTTCTGCTGCACGATCGCAACGCTGTGTGCGATCGTCAAGCAGAAATGCCCAGCAGAGAGACATCAGGGGAGAGGGAAAACTCTTTCCTCTCCCCCGATGCATCGATGCATGGAGGAAAACCCCACAGGAACAAGGAAACCTACCTTGTTCATCTGGACGCCTGAAAGCAAATGGCTTCCAGCGCGTCCGGGACTTCCTGATGACGTCAGCGCGCGCTGTGCGCACTGACGTTATGGGATTCCCATTGGGGAAACTCTTCCGCTGCCATCCCTGTATGTGGGGGCTAGATGGGCTGATCATGGGGGGAGCGCCAGCGCTTCCCCCATGGGTGGGTGTCATGATGGAGCGGTTCCGACATGAGCACATGCCCACTGTGGATTATGATGGAACCGCTCCGTCATGAGCATAGAAAGGGTTAACTGGGATTCACTGCTACATCTACATGAAGGGTTGTTAATTCAATATTGTTTTAACTGTTCATGATTTTTGTAACTGTTCTTGTTATTTTCAACCAAAACAATTCTGATAATTTTATTATCCTGTAAACATATTTCAGTTATTTAGACTCTCAGAAATGGGTTTCTATTATTTTGATTTGAATTTACAGACTGCAGCCACTCTCCCCTAGATACTGTATATTTTTACATGTTCCATACAACAATCTATCTAGTGGGTCATCTACAGTAAACATGGGTAACAGAAAGCTAATACCCGATCATGAAAGGACAAATTCCCCGAAACGGCGCCAAACGCATACTCAGAACCCTTTGTTAAAGTTTATCTCAGGCACCATGGGGGCAATTGAGAAGCAGATTACGAATGTTGAGGAGTCCCTATTAGTTTGTGGGGAACACAACACTTCACCCCAACTCACCTCACTCCGTTAAGAAGGATGAGAACCCAACCATTTGTGACAAAGGTCTGGCATCAACACCAGATAAGGGAATGAATGGGCGTATACGGAGTATATCTGACACAATTAATTTCTCAAAATCAGACTCTCCATTGCCCTCTAAACGGATAAAAAAAACCCGTATATGTACCACAGTTAGTTCTCCAAATAAGGAGGTACCTAGTAGCAGGAGGACTAAAACCCAAAATAGGATTATGAACAATCCGCCGACAGTGCCCATAGATCAGTCCATGCTGTGTAGTAATGTTATCAATGAAAAATTGGATACACTATGTTCAACTGTCAGATCCCTAGAACAGTTTATGAAAGACAGTCTAGATGGCTTAAAGAACTAGAAACAAAATGAAATATATGCATGGACCAAATGAATAATCGACTGTTAAGTGAGTCATCTAGGACTGAAATAGTTGGTAGTAATTTAGATGTGGCTAATACAGCAAGGGAAGTAAACCAACTACGTAACCATATTTCCCAGGGTGCAACATGCCAAGATCACCTAGGTCCCAGTAGGGATAAAGGGAATAACATTGCCAGACCACTGCCCGCGTCTACTAACAACCAATCAGTAGACGCCGCGTAAACAAAGCCACCAAGATATTTTCCCACCTACTGCCACGCCATATGTAATTGTGTTATCGAATGTCCCTCCTTTAAAGCACAAGACCTATGAATCGTGGACCTCCCTCAGAAACAAGGTATTAAATTGGTTGGGGTCAAGATCTGGTTTGACTGAGTATTTATTTGCAGACCTGAAGATGGTCAGACGAAATAAATGGGTGGGCAGGAGCCAGAAAACTTTACCAGGAGACTGTGTAGTGTTCTTTTTTAAATCACCAAGATTGGTTGACCATGTTTTAAATAGAACTTGGCCCACCCACATTGATTCAGCACTTTCTGTCACCAGCAGAAGTAGGCATCGATATAGAGAGAGGACACATCTTTAGTGGCCGGTTTGTAGTTTCTCTACCCTTAAAGGGACTGCGTTGCCAACATGTTCTATATTCTAGTTACAACATAGAGAATGCACTACAATGTATCCACTGGCAGACCTCATGATAAACGGACATTATTTCAGCGCCATCTTTGAGTATGCCAGTATGCTATTATGATCGCAAGCAAAATCCAATTTTCAGGGGTGAGCACGCCAGTTAACTCCATTTTGTGGGCGGTTGCTGGAGTTTTTGCTTGGAGCGCAGAGTGGCAAAATTCTGCGAATATCGTCGGTGGAGCGGAGTTTACAGCCCACCCCTAGTGTATCATACAGTACAATAGAGTGATGTGTCGTAGTGTGTTTTGCAGTGCTGTGGCATAGAGTAGAGCGGCGTGTCGTAGAGTGCAGTGGAGTGACATAGAGGAGAATGAAAGGGCGCAGCGTGGATTGGATTGTTGTAGAGTGAAGTGGAGTGTTGTAGAGTGTAGTGGTGTGTCGTGGCATGGAAAGGCATCATAAAGTGTCTTCTGTCCTATGTAATTTAATTTTTTTTAAATTATTTCAATAGGTTTAGTCGTACATCCTAGATAGTTTTGAGGAAGTAGCGCTGTACTCTGTAAACTTTTTTAAAAGCATGTAAAACTATGGAAATACTTTCCTCTAACTCTTCAGAGTTTTCTAAAGTGCCTCATTTCTTTCTATACATTCCAAAAACAATAAGTTATATTTCCCATTGAAACACAGAACAAACCAAAGTGTCACCTAAAAATATGGCTGCCTTTTTATTTTGTAAGGGATGTCAGCCAATAATATTGTGTTTTGTCATCGCCATGTACCACGGTATATTGCGGTCCAATATATTACTTAGCTTTTGTCCCTTATAACTTAAAAACGACTGAAAATTCAGATAAAATAACGAAAAGGACCCTTTTCACCCCATAATTTAAATTCCTGCCAAATGCTGTGTAAATCCGTTCTGCCATTTTGTCGCTACATTTGAGTAAACAGTCCATGGAAAATGCACTATTGGAAATGTTAGTGGAATTGTTTATGGCAATATATATGAATTTGCAGTTTAGTAATGTTTTAAAAACACATTAAGTGTATGGTGAAAGATGTGTCATGCTATGAATCAAGATCAACTTTACCATTTCAGCAAAAAAACATTTTTTTTTATGACGGTGATTGTGGAATAATTTATACCACGTACTGCATTATGGGAATAAGGAAGGGGAAAAAAGTCGTTGTGACAAAAAATATAAAACATTTTAGTGTCCGTAGGGGTCAAGCAATGTTGTTTGACTGTCAATTCACGTTCTTTTCTTCTTTCCTCCGATCATCCAGCTGCTCCTGCCGAAGACCAGGCCCTGGAGTCCCTGAGGGAGATAAACGTATGGCTATGCCAGAAGAGGGAGGCAATAGCGGTGCATCTGGTGATCCTCGAGGAGGAAGCTACTGCCATGGACTCTTCTTCAGGTCGACAGTCTCTGGCACCTTGACAACATATTTACCGCTGCAAGCAGTGAAGGTTCCAATCAGCACCACTCCCTCCCAACCAAAGAGGTGCTTTTCCACTCAATCATGTAAGGCCAGAACAAACTTTTCTTAAGGAGGCCAGTGGAATATTTGTGGGAGGCTGAACACTCTTAGGGAGAGGGGTAAGCCAGTTGCAGAAAGTGAGGGTTGGAAGAACTGTTGGGCATGATAGGTAGATACAAAATAGAATAGGTTATTTTAGTGGGTTTTACCTTTTGAGGGTTTAGGGAGGGGGTTGTGCCTATTGCGTGAGGTGAGGGTGGAAAGAAGAGTTTGAAGAGATTAGGGTTGTGCTATCAGCTAGATAGAATAGATTTGTGGAGTGGATTTAATGTTTTGAGGATTTAGGGAGATGGGGTGGTGCTGTTTCAGGAGGTGAGTGTGAGGTGTTCCATTTTTTTGTTAATAATAGATTTCTTTTTTTGTCTCTTTTTTTTTTAAAGAGATTATATTGGATCAACCGCCACATACATTGCAGAGTTCCTTAATCCAGAAAACGTCTGCCTTAGTAGACATCCCACATCATTTCCATTGACGTTTGATATACACATTTTCTTTATCATTACTGTTGTAAAACAAAAGAACATAAACACATTAAACCCCCCCTGTTGCATTAACTCGCCACTGTGTCCTATTTGCTACTGCATACCCTGGTCTCACATATATGATCCCCGCTGCCCCCCAACTCCCTCACCCCAGGGCCCCTGGAGCCCCATAGAAGCCGATACATCTACCGGGGGCAAAGGGTCTTAATCTATACCTCGATAATCTGCCCATCTCTTCCAGATATTGGGATGCTTTTGTGGGCAACCCCTAGCCTTAAATATTGGGATCTCTAACCCCATCTAGAAATCTTAATTCATTCTACCAGGCAGACGTCAGTCCCAGTATTAACAGGTGTCGCTTGTAGATGTTGCATCCTATGTCCTCCATAATGTGTAGTATCACCAGTCTGGGGGAGAAAGGGAACTCCCACCCCAACACCTCCGCCAAACAGGCCATTACCCTCATCCAGAAGTTCGTGAGTGCTGTACAGTGCCAGACGGTGTGTATCAGGGACCCCTCTTCTCGGCCACAGCGCAGACACATCGGGGTCGCAATGAGCCCCGCCCTCCACAGCCTGAGCCTGGTATAGTAAACCCGGTGGAGATATTTGAATTGAATGAGGCGCAGACGCATCGCTATCGCCGCCTCTCTAGGAGACGCCAGTGCTTCCGTCCAGTCATCCCCATTGAGCTGACCAATGTCCCCAGCCCTTGCTTCCCTAAGTTTATCCAATGT
The DNA here is from genome assembly GCF_964204655.1 of Triturus cristatus. Taxonomy (NCBI): domain Eukaryota; kingdom Metazoa; phylum Chordata; class Amphibia; order Caudata; family Salamandridae; genus Triturus; species Triturus cristatus. Next base: position 528,494,784 of record NC_140582.1, on the reverse strand, counting down.
ATTGGTACTATGCGTTACCAGGGACTGGTAGATCTTTGATATTTTACGGTCCTGCAGATCACCCATTCTTTTTTGGTCTCTTTTTATTTGTTTTTTAATGTATTACTAGGCAGCACTTGTTAGTGTAGTCCCGTTAATTAAACAATAACAATACCAACAAAGTCTAAACTCTGCACCTAGCCCAGGACAAAGAAATTGATTAACATTGTCCTTCCCATCGTCCCCTCTTTGCTCTCTCTGTACTTGAACTCCCTTGCAAATTTAAGTAAGCTATCTAATCTTACCTCCTCCAGTCCTCCCCCCTGCAATCATTGTTGAAAAACTGACCATGCCCATGCCCAATCCTCTGCCCCCTTTCATGGATTGATCTTATTTTACCTGAGCAGCATCCATCTGTAATAGTTGTACACTGTCCTTGACCTACAATCTGTAACTATGAGCCTCTAATAGTTCATACACACCTAGAGCCAAACCAATATCTCCTTCCTGTTCATAGAACTTCTTTTCTTTCCTGAGTGGAAAAGGTGTTTGCTACTTCCCCTAACTGTCCCAAAACTTTAATGCAATGATTTTCCAAATGGCCTTAATGGCGGTGGCCTGATGCTAACAGAAAGAACATCACAGTGAAAACAAGGTTCTGCCCGATCCAAATTATGCTTGTGAACTAGCCCAAACATTTTCATTGTTCATCACATGCAATTCATCTAGAAGAAAACACAGAGTGAGTGGAGACAGAGTCCATCATATAAACATCTTAGGGTAGAGTTATTTACTAAAGTAAGCATAATGAATCCCTTAAGTCGCAGGACTCAGGTTACTTCAGTAGAATCGATGGGGCATATATTGTGGAAAAAAGTTAACACTATTCTTCCTTGGCCACCCATTGTTGTAATTTATTCTCTGCAATGTGATGATCCTTTCTCACCAGGGTAGGAGGGGTGGCAAGGGCAAATTTGTAATTTTTGGCAGCCTCCCCCGTAAATGTTGCTGTTACTTTAATCAGATCCACCATGCCAACTGTGAGCTCTCTTGATTGTGGAAATTAACAGCACAACAGATCTCACAACTTATGGCAAGTGGATGGGCAGGGGTAATGTGGGATAGGGGAGTGATACACAAACACACCATTCACCAAGCCCATGAGCCCATCACATTTGTTGTAAAAAGAAGATAACAGTTCAGTTTTCAAAAACAAGCATTTGCAATGCAATAGATCACACATTTACGCGAGTTTAACCCCTTCCCCGCTCATGACGGAACCGTTCCGTCATGAGCCACGGTTGCCGTGTGCTCATGACGGAACGGTTCCGTCATGCCACGACCGTTGGCGGCCGGTCCGCCCACGCGGCGCTGTTTCCCCGCCTGTGCGGGGGGACAACGCAACTGGGCGGAGTCATGACGGAACCGTTCCGTCATGAGCACAGCTCAACCGTGGCTCATGACGGAGCGGCTCCGTCATGAGCACAGCGCCACCGCGCTGCCCCCCCGCACCCCCCAGCGCCGCGGCGGAATTCCCACCGCGGCGAAGGGGTTAAGTTGTTGGCATTGTAAATGACAATGGCTTTTATTTATGTTTTAAGACCAAAACGTAAATAAAAAGCATTGTCATTTACAAGGCCAATAGCTCAAACTTGTGTAAATGCGAGACCTTTGCATTGCAAATGCTTTTTTTTGCAGATTTATATAGCGTGAACTCAGTCCGAACGTATTGCAGCGCTTCACATGAGCACCAGTTGCGTTACACAAGGACACATTAATTTTTTGGTTGCCGCGGGGAGATTAAGTGATTTGCCCGAAATTACAGGATGCTGAGCCGACGCAGAGGCTCGAACCCGGTTCCCCAGCTCCAAAGTTGGCAGCTCTAGGCATAAGGCTACACCCTCTCCCCTGGTAAGCCACTTACATCCCTGCCTCCCCAAAAAGGCTCCGGCTTTAACTTTTCATTACCAGCAGCCCCCTAATACTTTTACCCGACGTTTAGATCTGGCTTGATAACCTAGATGCGTTATTGTTACTAATTATTAATTGACTGATCTTTGGCCTGCACGAGGGACTATTTTACATCTGAAAAGTGCCCTCGATCATTGCACTGTCTCACATTAAGTCTCCTCTGTGCACTGTTTAGGGAAAGGCATCGTTTTTTGCCACTTTTGTTCCCTGTCACCAGTAAAGCTAACAGGATGAGCATTAATGTGATAAGCAGTATGTGTTCAAGCCTTGGATTCCGTGCCAGCTGGTCTCAGCCATCTCTGGTCTTTAGCTTCCTAAAAGACTGATGACGACTGCCACAAGCCCGGCTTATTTTCTGGACCAATGCTCCCTTGGTTTTTTCCCCCCAACATAGAGGAGCTACGAAAATTTACTACACAATGCGGTATCTGAATCCCCTCCTCAGCGCACCCATATTAAGATACCTTACTCTCCCTTTAAATATAATACAGTTGTTTGACACTCGATCCAATTTACTGAGCAAGTGTTTCTATATAATTTGCACACGACCTGCTCACATACGGTGTACATCCCTTCCGCTGGGCATGCAACTGCCCCCTACCCTGCCCCCTTTAAGGAGACTGGGCCATCAGTGGAGTCAACATAGAGTCTAACAGGGCCACAATGACCATAAGGATTCAATCAATTAATTCACCATCTGACATCTACCCCTCGCTAGCGCACCAAAACTGCTGACCAGTGCAGGCCAATGTAGAAAGCAGGGACACCCACCTCTGAGTTGCAACCGCTCATGTGCCACCTCTCTGGGGGCTAGTCTGTTGCCCTGCCACGCGCAATGCAGACATCCTTGGACTCACGCATCTCCCTGTAAAATCGTTGAACTGGAAAACGAATTAAGCTCTGGCTAGAATGTTGAACCCAGCGCTCACAGAAGCAGGCCGCGAATATAATGATGCGCGGCCATTTATGGTTGGGTCATGGCGTAAGGAATCCTTATGGGGCAAGGGATTGTGACCCTGCTCATACCCTCGATCTGACAAGCTGAGGGTGCCCCCTTCACGTGTAGAAGACTGAGGGGGGCTCACAGATGGGGCTGCTGTGGTGTCTGATAGGCCCCTGGGGTCATCATGGCGGCTCATTTTGGTCTGAACACCTCAGGGCCTGCAGCCCATCGGGAGGGAGCAGTGAGGCACAATGGCCGCCGGCCTTGCCCGGAAACTATGCTGCCTCAAAACAGGGCCAGTGCGCAAGTTAACCGCTCTCCCTGGTTTTTAAATTTTTTTAACAAAAAACTAATCCTACTGTAGGTTTTATTATGCTCTCCAGGAGGAGGTTAAAGAACACAGACTTAATTCTCAACGTAATCGATCTAGCTGCAAGCACAACATTCGCCTTCATACTATCAAAGCACACGTCATACTAAAACGTTTAAATGAACATGTATCCATAAACACTTTAGTAAGAACCACTGCCACTTATGTTGTACACCAAAAGCTCCCTCTGAAGACTCCAGCAGTGTGACCAGGGCCGTACTGCCCCACCTCCGCCCCGCAGCCAGAAACCACTTGGGCCCTCCCCCCCTGAAGACAGGCCACCTGGCTCCACCGAGTCTGTGTCCTGCAGTGCTGCAAATGGCCGATTGGACAACTGGAAGGACGGCGGGGGTAAAAAAGGCATGGGCAACTTGGGTAAACAAGCATTTACAATGCAATGGTCTCGGCATTGGTAAAGTTAGAGCTATTGGCATTGCTCATGACATTATTTTTGTTTTTAAAACATTTAAAGAAACGGCATTTTCATGAGCAATGTTAATAGCTCTAACTTTAACAATGCCGAGACCGTTGCATTGTAAATAGTTCTGGATAGTTTTAGGTGTATTTGAGGTGTCCTAAATATCTGGATGCAGTAACAGAAAACCCAGAAACGAACTAAAATACCAGTCCGGTAACACACCATGGGAATCACAGAAATGTAGTTTAAATGTTTAACCAACGCCCTTAATTACATAGACCATGTCCCGTTTAGAGACAACCCCCCCCCCCCCAACACTTTTCATCCCACTTAAAGCCCTGGAAACCACATAAAAATTGGTACACTTCATGAACTCGCAAGGCAAGTGGTATATAAATAATTCAGTGGAGCCATCAGTTGCTCCTGGGTTAGTTCCACGTACTATTTTCTGCTGGATTAACACTGCTGCCAGGGGATGGGCTTTTGTGGTTCCTGGGCTGATGCCACACAGTATTTCCTGTTGGCTTAGCACTGCTGCCAGGGGTGAGGCTGTTGTCATTTATGGCTCTTTTAAACGTTGATTGCAGTTTTTTAGAGTGCCAACATTAACAATAGTTTATGGCAGCATGAACTTGGGGTAACCCTACGCTCCAGCCTCCGTTGAATACAGTGCAATTTCAGCATTCTATATGTTACAGAGCCTGGACATGAGGCATCCTGAGAGAGCGGGCTCGTGTGCTGACCTCCTGTCCTGTAAATATTGTAAAGGTGCTGTGTGCAGGTAAACAATGCTTCTCTGCAGCACCTAACAGCCAGCCAGTCCTTTGTTTAGCCTTGGCTTGTTTTTGTGTGAGAGGGAAGGGGGTGGATGTATCCAAGCTCTGTAAGGTGTTCCAGTGCTATGATCCGAGTGGAAACCTGGCCACAGACACAGCCAGCTCGACTAGAGGTCCCTGTGCCCAATTACACACACCAGAATCCGCTCACCGGGGGTGGTTGGGAACGACATCCCAAACGCCCTCCCTCGAGCTACACCCCAGCACTGGCCACCAATTTCCTAAAACATCTGGGGGTAAATATCTTTAAAAACATACCTTACACCCTGTAGTACTGGACTACTTTAGAAAAAATATATAAATAAGCACCATTTACCAGAGAAGAGAGATCAACGAATAATTGTGACATACTGTGGCAAGCGCAGCACCCCCACTACTGAAAACCATAGCCCCACCGCCCCCCCTCAAAGTTTGGTGTAGTTGCCGCCCTGGTGCGGAGTGTGTTAATCTGCGTGCCCGCGCCGGAGCCTCCCTCCGCGTGCCCGCCGGACCCCGGAATTCCCAGATGGAGGAGCCGAGCTGAGCTCCGCTGCCCTCCGTCTCCCAGCTCACATGCCCTTGGCACGTGACGCCACTGGGAGCAAGTTAAGAATTAACTCCTGCTCCGTTTCAAAATGCAGGCTGAACAAACAAACCGAGCAGCAGCTCCACAGCCCGCCTCCTCTCCTCACACCTCTTCCGCTGTGCGGAGCGTATCTTGCCAGGGGCCTGAGAAGTGCAGGAGTGTTTCACTCACAGTACTGCATTTCGTCTCGTGCACAAGTTGTTTGCTGTCTTCATAGACACCCGTTTAACAGATAAAAACCAACACTGAGAAAGACATGCTCTGTCGAAACGCATCTGTTGGAGAATACATTTGGAATCCCCGTAAACCCGTCGAGTTCTGCTGTGCCTTTCTCGCAGGCACCACTGATGTAATGAGAAAGACATGCTCTGTCGAAACGCATCTGTTGGAGAATACATTTGGAATCCCCGAAAACCCGTCAAGTTCTGCTGTGCCTTTCTCGCAGGCACCACTGATGTAACGTCTTGGGTTGCTGATCACAGGAGATCAGGTGAGGGAGCAACGCCGGGACACCACCGCCTTTCTCCGAGGCACAGCAGAAAATGCCTCGGAGAAAGGGAGTGTCCTTTTCGGATTGGGGGGCGTGTTTTGCTGTTGTCTCCTCCCTGAGACTTCTCGCAAAAAACACGCCCCCCGATCCGAAAAGGACGGGGCTTCAACGGAGTGACTGGACCTCTTCTCCAGTGGCTGGCCAGCATTTAAGAGGCCAGCCAATGGAGAACAGGAGAGAAGAGGGGCGGGTGCAAACCCCTCTTCTCAAAGTCACTCAAACTCATTAAATCTCGGAGCGAGACTGCGCAAGCGCAGCCTTTCGCAGCCGAGACCTAAAAAGGCACGGACAATGGGAGGGAGGGCGGGGTGTTTAAAAAGGCACGTCAACGGGAGTGCGGGCGGGGGGATAAAGAAGGCACGGACAACAGGAGGGAAGGGGTAAAGAATGCACGGGAGTAAAAAAGGCACGGAGGGAGGTAAAGAAGGCACGGACAACGGGAGGGAGAGCAGGATTGTAAAGAAGGCACCAAAGCATGCGGTGCCTGCAGTAAAAGAAACTCAATAAAGAAAACAGTGCTTAAAGACAAAATAACAGGTACAGTGTAACGACCGAAGTAAAAGGGCCAGTCCCCGTCGGAGGTGACAAATGAAGAGGATGCGGTACTAAGGAGAGACTAACAAGCCTATTTACGAATCAGAAGCCAGCATTTAGGAAGGATAATACCACAAGCCAATGGCAAATATGGGCAGAGAGTGGGCAGGGCTTCTATTCCCTACTCCACCACAACAAGTCTCGCAGAGCAGCGCATGCTCGACCTAACAAACAGTCTTTCTCTTTAGTATTTCACAGACTCCCACGTTACTTAATTGTTGACTAGACTGGAAAAATGCAAAACAGGAAAGTCCCACATAGTTAAAAAAATATTTATAATAGAAGAAAAAGTATACAGTATGCAATTGGACTGTGCAACTGCATTCTTGTGCAATTGTGCATTTTTTGTGCAGGACTGAACTGCAGAACAGAAACTGTCATGCCCCGTGACTCGGATCGACAGACGATCCAGTATATAAGGATACTGGGCGCGTACGAACGCGCTTAGCGTTCTAGCTTAGAGTCCTGGTTTCGTCCGTGTTCTGTGTGCCTGACTTCCGGAGGGAGATTTCCTGTTTCCGGAGTTGCATTACTTGGGTTTTGAGCCTTCGCGGGTTCTGCCAGAGTGTTCGGCGTTTTGTGAAGACGCCTAAGTAATTGTAGCAGCGAGCCCTTCAACACCCTTGTGGCTCGCTTTTGCTTTGATTGTATTTGACTTCCGTCACGTGAGGCGGCATTTCGTGTGAGTGCAAGTTCCTTCCCTATCCCTGTGCCTGCTCCTTTGTAGTGGCGCTCACTCCTGGGTGGCGGTGTTATGTATGTCTGCCTTCTTATTTTTTCTCGATCGCCGTGTCCTCCCCACTCCGTTCATTCCCTTATTCCTCAAGTCCCCTCTCAGTAATTGAGGGTTTCGGAGTTCACCGTACCACTCGTCACAACACCCGATGGCCTGCATTACTGTTTCCTTTCACTACTGGACCATCGCGTCCCGACAGCACCTGGCTTACTGCTGGGGCCACACACCATTTACTCCCACACCGTCCCAGTTCAGCAATATCCCTACTCCTTTTGCCATGGTGTTAGTCTCCACTGAGACAGAAGACTTTAGTAACTCATAGGGGACGCTAGCGTGGACCACGATTCAAGGGCCGGTGTACGACTGAAACACGGTAACAGCGCTGTGCGCTACACCCTTCTTTTGTGCTTATGGTCACATTATATAGTGAGTGGAAGTAATAGTTATCGCTCTGTCTTTTCCCACCAGGTCTTGACCTACACCTGAATATATTCTCGTTGTTACCTGTCATTGGAAAATACAAGGAAGGGGATGTATGTTACCATTAGTGAGTGATAGATCTATAAGAAAGTGTATGGAGAAATTGATGTTACAGTTAAAGAATATCCTCTGAATTGTTTACTTTATGTGGTATAGGAATTCTTGGCCTGCTTATTCTACGCCTGCCCTCTCCTGAGTCCCAGCCTTTCCCAGTAGAGGTGACCCCCCCATCATACAAGAAGGCAAGACCCCAGCGGTAGGTGGGCTTGGTAATGTCTATGGTTTGCAATGCATGAGGTGAAGAGTAAAAGTGATTAGGCCTTTTCTATTGCAGCGCCCAGAGAAGAGCTACATCCTTGGTTCCACCACAGCCCAACCACTGAAGTCACACCCTCCTTCCCTTGTTTTGTTACCCTGTTTTCCCCTGGCGTGTCATCCGGTTCTCTAGGGTTTGATAGAGACGGAAGGCCGTAGGGGAAGACGGAGACTTACTCTTCAGATTCCTGACGCTTCTGCAGAAGATTCTGAGAACCATTACAGAACGCTAAGCCTAACAGTGTGTTCTGCCCGAGCGTTATGGAATTGGGTACAGTAACGTTGGCCGATGTAGCCAACATGATAGGCAATTTGCAGGTCGAAACCCAGGCCTTGGCAGCCCGAGTCGATGCCCTGCAGGACCAACAGGGAGTGGTGTCTTCGGGAGAGAGAATCACAGTCCAACAACCGGTTATCCAAGTTACTACCCCCCAGTCTATTCCCCTAGCTCCGCCAGAGCGTTTTGCGGGAGACGCGGCTAGATGCGCCGCTTTCCTTAGTCAATGCCAGTTGCACTTTTCGTGCAAGGCGACCTGTTTTCCCTCTGATCAATCCAGGGTAGCGTTCGCCATATCCTATTTAAGTGGGTCCGCAGCTGATTGGGCTATACCCTTGGTAGATAGAGACGACCCTTTACTGTACAATTACGGAGCCTTTAGGAGGGAATTTCTTAAGTTGTTTGATAGGCACATGTACACCCATGCAGCTGATACAGAGCTGTTAGCCTTGAAGCAGGGCAGTCACGATTTGGTTCAGTATATCACTTTGTTTCGGAGACTAGTGGTAGAGGCCAACTGGCCGGAAGAAAAGCGTAGCACACTCTTCTACAGGGGTTTACGGGATGACTTAAAGGATGCATTATCCCAAATAGTCGACTTACCCGACTCTTGTTCTGACCTTATTGATTTAGTAGTCCAAATTAACCACAGGCTAAGAGAGCGGAAACACGAAAGGGGAAAAGGGGAACCCCGATATGTATTTTCCAAGGAGAAAAAGAGTGATCTACCGAAGTCTGTGGACGAGAGTGAGCCTATGCAGATAGGAATGGTGCGGGGCCCTTTGACGCCCGAAGAAAGGCAAAGAAGACGAGCCGAGAAACTCTGCATGTATTGCGGTAAAGCCGGTCATTTTGTAAGAGCCTGTCCGGTCAAGCCGAGTCCAGTAAACTGACAGGGAAACTAGAGAGTCCGGGGTCTTTCGAGACCAGGCTCCCGGGCAGTTCAGGTTGTACGGTCTCCCCCGCTGATCAAGACATGTCCGCCACAGCACATTTTTATGTCACCGCTTATATTGCACTTGAGCAGCATGGTCTGCACGTAAGGATCATGATTGTTTCTGGGGCTTCAGGGAATTATATGGATGTTGATTGGGCCAGAAACAACCTAATACCATGTAAAAAGAAAGACGTCACCAATAGGGTCACCACTATTGATGGCAGGCCTCTTGTCTCAGGGCCGGTGACCCATCAAACAGAGCAGCTACACATGAGTATAGAACCTCAACATCAGGAAGACCTGTCCTTTGATCTGATACATTCACCGCATATTCCCGTTTTGTTAGGAATCCCGTGGTTAAAGCTCCACAATCCCATCATAGATTGGGAAAACTCCACTTTGGAGTTTCGTCCTTCCCTACGACAAAAGGTGGTGATAGCAGGCACTCTGGGGAACACAACTTCTGAGACTGTGGAACATTCGCCAGAGTTACCTACCTGTTATGACGATTTAAAAGCAGTATTCGACCCCCGAGAAGCAGAAACCCTACCCCCGCATAGGGCTTACGACTGCCGAATAGATTTGGAGGCTGGAGCTAGAATACCTTGCAGTCGAGTATACTCACTAACGGAAAAAGAAAACGTGTATCTACGACAATACCTCGATGACATGCTGGAAAAGGGGTTCATCAGATCTTCGCGTTCTCCCGCCTCTTCTTCATTGTTTTTCATTCTCAAGCGGGAGGGGGGTTTGAGATGCTGCATCGATTACCGACGGTTGAATCAAGTCACCATTAAGAATCGTTTCCCGTTGCCCCTCATCGCCTCCCTCCTTGACAAGGTAAGGGGCGCACAGTACTTCACGAAACTAGATCTACGTGGAGCTTACCATCTTGTGCGAGTCAAGGAGGGAGATGAGTGGAAGACAGCATTTTGTACCAAATATGGGTTATACGAGTATTTAGTCATGCCCTTTGGGCTTTGTAATGCTCCTGCAGCATTTCAGTTTTTCATCAATGAAGTGCTGAGAGACATGCTAGAGGACTACGTGATAGCCTATATTGACGATTTGCTAATTTTTTCTGTCTCCTTGTCGGATCACGTATTGCATGTGCGGAAGGTATTAGAACGCCTACATGACAATAGATTGTATTGTAAACTGGAGAAGTGCACTTTCCACACTCAAGAGGTGCCCTTTCTAGGCTTTGTTGTATCTCCATGGGGTCTGGCAATGGATCCCGGTAAGGTGAAGGCTGTCCTGTCCTGGCCAGCGCCCAATACAGTCAAAGAGTTGCAGAGTTTTTTGGGCTTTGCCAATTTTTACAGGCGGTTCATAAAAGATTTTTCGGATTTGGCATCGCTGCTTACGGCCCTTTTAAAGAAAGGAGTCATATATACATGGTCTAGAGAAGCGGAGAATGCATTCCAACAGTTGCGTCTTGCCTTCACCCGAGCTCCTGTTCTTCACCACCCAGATCCTGCCTTGCCTTTTGTTGTGGAGGTTGATGCTTCGCAAGTGGCTCTGGGGGGGGGGGTCCTCAGCCAAACAGACCCTGTTAGCGGCCTAAATCACCCCGTGGCCTATTTTTCACACAAGTTCACCCCGGCAGAATACAATTACGCGGTAGGTGAAAAGGAGCTTCTTGCTATCAAAAAGGCTTTTGAGGAGTGGCGTCAGTATTTATTGGGGGCCAGGCATCAAACAACAGTCCTAACAGATCACCGCAACCTCCAATATTTGAAGTCCGCTAAGGCATTGTCCATGCGACAGATACGTTGGTCGCAATTCTTTTGCGAATACGACTTCTGTATCCACTACCGCCCAGGACGGAAGAACGGGAAGGCTGATACTTTGTCCCGCTTAGGTTTTGATCATCCTGAAGTACCCCTGGAGTTCCCGACCATTGTTCCCAGAGAGGCCATCCTAGGGGGGGTACTCTCTGAGGAAATGTTTCTCACTCGGGTTCGACAGAGCCAGTTATCATCGGAGATGGGGGGAATTGTGGGATCACATGCAACTACCGTTCAGGACGGTTGCGTATGTATACAAGGGGGAGTAGTCTTACCCACTAAGGAACTACAGCAACAGGTGTTGGATTGATACCACTCCCACACATTGGCGGGCCACCCAGGGATAAAAAAGACTACTCAAGCAGTACGTGAGCGATTCTGGTGGCCGGGCATGCTGAAAGACATAGTTACGTACGTTAAAACTTGTCATGTATGTGCTCAATCCAAAGCCTCCCGCCAAAACCCCGTGGGCTTACTCTTGCCTCTCCCTGCTCCGCCTGGACCCTGGCATACTGTGTCCCTTGATTTTATTGTCGAGTTGCCTGTGACCCAAAACCAGAATAATACCTTGCTAGTGGTGGTGGACATGTTTACAAAAACTGCTCATTTTTTCCCCTTGAGGGGGTTACCTACTGCCAGTGAACTTGCTTCAGTGTTTTTACGTGAGATTGTCCGTCTACATGGGTTTCCCTCTGTGTTGGTGTCTGATAGGGGAGCCCAGGTCGTGTCCCGGTTTTGGAAGTGTTTGTGCTCCTTGCTTGGGATAGACGTCAGGTTGTCCTCAAGTCATCACCCGCAGTCAGATGGGCAGACCGAGAGGGTCAATCAATGCTTCGAACAATACATGAGAACACAAGCCCTGCAGAAACCCGTAGAATGGGATGAATGGGTGTGGGTGGCAGAGATTGCGTATAACAACAGCCCCCATTCCTCTACAGGCTACTCACCCTTCTATAGTGCTAACGGGTTTCATCCCAAGTTGTTACCTACTGGGGTGTCCCCGGAAGGCCCTACCCCGGCGGCCAATGAGTTTATTTCACAGTTGCTAGACATCCATAGCTGCACCCTAGTGAATCTGGAAGCCGCAAAGGCAACATATAAGGAAGGGGCTGATCTACACAGACGGTTAGAACCTATCTATGAACCAGGGGATAAGGTGTGGCTTTCCACCAAACATCTGGCACTCCGTGGTCCACGCAAGTTCAACCCCACGTACATAGGCCCATACAAGGTACACAGTGTGATCAATCCAGTGGCTTTGAAACTAGAACTACCTGCCTCTTTCAAGATACACCCAGTGTTCCACGTTTCCTTGGTAAAGCCAGTAGAACCTGGTACCCGACTCCCGCGACGTCCGGCTCCGGTCTCTCTTTCGGATCCCTCAGAGTATGAAGTGGAATCCATTGTAGATTCGCGATTGGTACGGAATACACTCCAATATCTAATACATTGGAAGGGATATGGAGTGGAGGAACGTACGTGGGAGCCGGTTACCAATGTACACGCCCCTCGACTTGTTCGCCTGTTTCACCTGAAACATCCAGACAAACCCAAAGCGATGGGGGACCGTTGTGGGGGGAGTGTGCTGTCATGCCCCGTGACTCGGATCGACAGACGATCCAGTATATAAGGATACTAGGCGCGTACGAACGCGCTTAGCGTTCTAGCTTGGAGTCCTGGTTTCGTCCGTGTTCCGTGTGCCTGACTTCCGGAGGGAGATTTCCTGTTTCCGGAGTTGCGTTACTTGGGTTTTGAGCCTTCGCGGGTTCTGCCCGAGTGTTCGGCGTTTTGTGAAGACGCCTAAGTAATTGTAGCAGCGAGCCCTTCAACACCCTTGCGGCTCGCTTTTGCTTTGATTGTATTTGACTTCCGTCACATGTGGCGGCATTTCGTGTGAGTGCAAGTTCTTTCCCTATCCCTGTGCTGCTCCTTTGTAGTGGCGCTCACTCCTGGGTGGCGGTGTTATGTATGTCTGCCTTCTTATTTTTTCTCGATCGCCGTGTCCTCCCCACTCCATTCATTCCCTTATTCCTCAAGTCCCCTCTCAGTAATTGAGGGTTTCGTAGTTCACCGTACCACTCGTCACATCACCCGATAGCCTGCATTACTGTTTCCTTTCACTACTGGATCATCGCGTCCCGACAGCACCTGGCTTACTGCTGGGGCCACACACCATTTACTCCCACACCGTCCCAGTTCAGCAGTTTTGCCGTGGTGTTAGTCTCCACTGAGACAGAAGACTTTAGTAACTCATAGGGGACGCTAGCGTGGACCACGATTCAAGGGCCGGTGTACGACTGAAACACGGTAACAGCGCTGTGCGCTACACCCTTCTTTTGTGCTTATGGTCACATTATATAGTGAGTGGAAGTAATAGTTATCGCTCTGTCTTTTCCCACCAGGTCTTGACCTACACCTGAATATATTCTCGTTGTTACCTGTCATTGGAAAATACAAGGAAGGGGATGTATGTTACCATTAGTGAGTGATAGATCTATAAGAAAGTGTATGGAGAAATTGATGTTACAGTTAAAGAATATCCTCTGAATTGTTTACTTTATGTGGTATAGGAATTCTTGGCCTGCTTATTCTACGCCTGCCCTCTCCTGAGTCCCAGCCTTTCCCAGTAGAGGTGACCCCCCATCATACAAGAAGGCAAGACCCCAGCGGTAGGTGGGCTTGGTAATGTCTATGGTTTGCAATGCATGAGGTGAAGAGTAAAAGTGATTAGGCCTTTTCTATTGCAGCGCCCAGAGAAGAGCTACATCCTTGGTTCCACCACAGCCCAACCACTGAAGTCACACCCTCCTTCCCTTGTTTTGTTACCCTGTTTTCCCCTGGCGTGTCATCCGGTTCTCTAGGGTTTGATAGAGACGGAAGGCCATAGGGGAAGACGGAGACTTACTCTTCAGATTCCCGACGCTCCTGCAGAAGATTCTGAGAACCATTACAGAAACTTGGCTTTGGCAGTTTTATGCCCTCTCCTTTGTAGTATGTAATTATTACCAGGCCTGGACTACTCAAAAAGGCATTGCAGTAGGTGGGGTTCCAATGTGTTGGCACCTCATGCATGAGGGCTCATACAAGGTCTCTATTAGCATGCTGAATGATCATCATCTGCTTCTGGGATTTGAACAAATGACTGAAATGAGTCCAAATTCTGCAAGAGGTAACCTGTATGTTGTTGAGTACCTTTTAATTTTTTGGGAAATCCTGCATAATAAGGTTGAGGTAGTGTGCTTATACGGGGGACTCTATGGTATCCTCTACCAGCCATGACTTTTACATTATTATTGTCAATTGAAACAAATATGATACTAAAACATCTGGTTTGAAGCCATTTGTAGACTTCGGTATTAAATTCTTCCAAGATGTTGGCAGCTGTATGCAATTTCTCAGTGGGAAACATTGCAACTCCCAAATAACTCAAAAAGCATAATCAGCAGTGAGACTAGCAGGTAGCCTCTGCTTCACTCCCTTGATGGATATCCAGTGTGCAGTGATGCACATGTAACCTGTTGCTTGGCAACTGGTCCACATGTCTGTCATGAGGTGGATGGACTGAATATTGCTCTCCTCAGTTGGTGTGCCAATCACTTGCAGCATTTGATGGTGAAGCACTGGCACTGCAACAGTGGGAAAGTGGGTATAGCTTGGATCCTTCCTTTTTGGACAGATGGTCTCCAAATGTTCCTGTAACCCCCTCTCTTTCCATGAAAGAAAAAGGGAGGAGGTTAAACGCTGCCTTAACTTTGTATAAATGGACATTCTCACAGGTTTAGTGGTACTGCGACTCCTTGCTGAACATAGATAGCCTTGACACCTTCACTAGTGACCTATGGAGAGCAGGTAGGTTCCTCACCACCACGTCCTCCTATCAGTTCAACTTCTTCTGTCAGACTAGCAGCTATCTTTTTAAGGTGCTCTTCCCACACAGTTGCATGTTGATTTTTCAGTCGGGCCAGTTGGTCCCCATTTCTGTAATGTCTAGCCTTTCTCTAGGGCGGACTGTGACTGCAGTAGGAATTGTGGCTGCTGCAGGTTTTTGGGCACTTGAAGAGATGCAAGTAGGTATTGTTTGTGGAACTACACGACTCAGAGCAGGTTGAATAGAAGTACATTTTATGGCCACCCAGAAGACTTCTAAAGGGGCGCTCCTAAAGTTACGAAATCCTTATCTTGGAGAACCAAAGTAGGGACGTGGAGGTTGTGTCATGTGACAGGCTCATACGTTGGCAAAAGCTACAGGTAGTGACACTCTATTCAGTTTTAGGAATGCTTTATGATTTATTAGCTGGTTAATAAAATATGCCATACCACCATGTAAATACGCACATTGGTGCACTTGCAAAGCACATCCTGAAATCTCCAGACTCATCTAGAAACTTCCAGACAGAAACGTCTAGCAAAGACTTGTAAAAAGCATCTTGAATCTCCAGAATCATCAAAAATCTTCTAGCAAAGTCTGTCTATGCTCCTGGTGCGGTCTACAAAAAGCACATCCAATCAGCCTCTCCCTGCTTGGTAATCATCATTTTAGAGGAAGAAGCAACATTTGCTGTTCCTTCAAGCATTCTTTAAATTCCTATGTCTTTCCTTGGTCATCCCCTTGACCTCCTGGCTGTCTTCAATGACTTTCACCTCAGTTTTCACGTCAGCTTCCCCCTAACCTGCAAGACAAAAGAAGAAGAGCCAAGTAATTATTTCTAACAAACCTGTGAACGCAAGACGTTGGAGGAGTGTTGGTCAGACTTTGATTCCAGAATCGATTTGCTCGATCTCTATTTAGGAGTCGCTTATTATTTGATATCAGTTACTACGTTGAAGACCAGACCCTGGGACAACCCTGAAACTTGTTTGAACCGTTTTGATACGAAACATTATTTCTCAGGATAACAAGAGTCACTATTGGCAACAATTTATTTGAGAAAAATCGAAGCCAGATATGTGTGTTCTTAGGCAGAGATTGTTTAGCACCATCATGAAATGAGAAGGAGTAAATGAATGTTTTAGTCCGAAGCCAATTGTGTATAACTGTTTTACAGAATTCGTGAGTAAAACCTCAATGAGTTGAGAGAATTCAAACGAACTGAAATATATGTGACGGAACTTCCCAAAGACACAGAGTGGTGATTATCAGTGTGAAATGTTTGTACAGGGTTCACAAATGTTTTCCTCAATGTGAAAAGCATATGCAGTAGCCCTATTATTTATAACGTTAAAGGAACAGCTGATAACAATGTAATAAAACAATGCAAAAACAACAGTTGATGGACAGAATGCAGAACAATGTCATTCAGCCGCCTGAAACTGAACACGGACAAGACAGAAGTCCTCATTCTGGGACCATCACCCTCCGCATGGGACGACTCCTGGTGGCCCCCGGCACTAGGCACCGCACCTGAACCGACGGACCACGCACGCAACTTGGGCGTCATACTGGATTCCTCCCTATCGATGACCAGACAAGTCAACGCCGTCTCCTCAGCTTGCTTCCACAACCTCCGCTTGCTCCGAAAGATCTTCCGATGGATCCCGACCGAGACCAGGAAGACGGTCACCCACGCTCTCGTCACCAGCAGACTAGACTACGGAAACACCCTCTACGCCGGTACTACAGCCAAGCTTCAGAAAAGACTTCAGCGTATCCAGATCGCCTCCGCCCGACTCATCCTGGACGTCCCCCGACGCAGCCACATCTCGTGCCACCTGAGAGACCTGCACTGGCTCCCTGTCAACAAGAGGATCACGTTCAGACTCCTCACCCACGCACACAAGTCCCTCCACGACCTAGGCCCAGGGTACCTCAACAGCCGCCTCACCTTCTACACGCCCACCCGCCGGCTACGTTCAGCTAACCTCGCCCTCGCCGTCGTCCCTCGCATCCAGAGAGCCACCGCTGGAGGAAGGTCATTCTCCTACCTGGCAGCTAAGACTTGGAACTCCCTACCCGTCCACCTGCGGATGACCCAGGACCACCTGGCCTTCAGGAAACAGCTCAAGACCTGGCTGTTCGAGCAGTAGCAGACCCCCTTCCCCAAGCGCCTTGAGACCCTTACGGGTGAGTAGTGCGCGATATAAGTTCCATGATTGATTGATTGATTGATACATTCACCCCAGTACAGAGATCTGGGCCTAAATCCATCTTTTTTTGCTCACCATGCCATTCCAGTTTGAACCCAGCCATATGCAAATCAGTCTTGACCCTGTGCCTCATGGGAACAGTCCAGCCCAAACTGCCAAGCCAGGTCCTCCCTGGACTGGAAACAAGCATCCCAGGACCGGTTTCGGGGTTTCACCCCTCTTCGGCCAGGATAGCTTGATTCCAGTGGCATGGAGAGCACGGGACTCACGTCTGAGCATACCCGTCCCACTCGGGGTGACAACTGCAAAAACAACAGTTGATGGACAGAATGCAGAACAATGTCATACATTCACCCCAGTACAGAGATCTGGGCCTAAATCCATCTTTTTTTGCTCACCATGCCATTCCAGTTTGAACCCAGCCATATGCAAATCAGTCTTGACCCTGTGCCTCATGGGAACAGTCCAGCCCGAACTGCCAAGCCAGGTCCTCCCTGGACTGGAAACAAGCATCCTAGGACCGGTTTCGGGGTTTCACCCCTCTTCACTCAGGATAGCTTGATTCCAGTGGCATGGAGAGCAATGCAAAACATGGGCGAATCGGTGAGTGACGTGAGGCACAAAGCCAGCTGACGTTAGGCATAGGGCGCTGAGGATATCTGATGCATATTAGAGTTAGCGTAGTTACACTGCATCAGTGTGTGTTAGTGACTAAGCATTGTACACTGTTCAGATGTGACTCAGCATTGTGCATTTGGAGGGCCTGTGTCAGTAGGCAGGCAGTAAGCTGTTCAGGGTTCCTGATGAGGGAATGGCTGGGAGCATGGCCAGAGTGCAGGTATGACTGCGAGGAGTCTGGACTCCCGTTGGTGTCTAATTGGCATAAGGTGTCGTCCTTGGAAAGGGCCTCTAATTTGGTGACTAGTGCATTCCAGTCCGGCAATAGTTGGCGCCCTTGGTGTCTTCTAGCTTCCTCACGACTAAGGGCCATACTCCGGAGCCAGCCACGAGACAACTGAGCAGATCCATCTGACTTCCGATGGGGGGGTGCGGGCTTTCCCGTGGGTAATGCAACATGGCTAGCAGCAGGGCTAAGTCTAGGAAGCGAGTCAGGCCTCGCATCATTATGGGCGTTTGAATAACCCTACTGTGCACACCTCGCAGCTATGCTGGTTGTGGAGGTCGGACAGCGGAGTCAGTTGGGTCCGTCTAGCTGTCCAAATGTACGTCAAGATCATCAGAAGGAGGGCTTGGAGGAGATGGGGGGAGTGCTCTTTCTACTCCTTGCAGGTGATTGTGAAGCCGATGTGACAGATAGAAGACGAGTCACAACGTCTTTCTCAGAAGCAAGCTAAATATCCTGCTCAGCTCCTACTTCCAGAAGATCAGGTCTAGCAGACTAGGGTTGCTGTTGACTTACCTATGAAGATTCCATCTGCTCCTGGAAAAATTCGATTTCTGATACACTGCTCTCAGCCAGAAATTCTGCTTTGGTTTTGGTGGTGGTGTGGTTGTCGATCCTCCTCCCAGCTTATTCCTGCCCAGTGGCAGTTGCAGCAGGTTGTTGCAATTGGGCTCTGGACATTTAATACGCCAAGATGTTTTAACTTCTTTTGATCCCCAGGTTTTGACTTTTTACTGTGGGTGAGTCTCACTACTGGTGTCGCACCCATGTCAATCACGTGGGAAATAGACTGCGTGTGTTTCCCACCAGTGTCCACCTTTTAAAATAAGGCCACTGTAGCACAGCAAGGGTGAGGGGCACCTGGCTAGTAACATGTAAACATGTGTGCTGGCTGCATGTGGGAGACTACCGTTGTGTGAAACCCAGTAACTGTGAACAGGTAGCCTGGTGCAGAGGGAACACTGCAGAGTTAGATGTTGACCTGGGATAGGCCCTGTAATATTAGTAGGCACTCATGGGTAAGGACAGTATGGTTTACTGTTTATCTGTAGTGATACTGTATTATACTCATGGGGCGGTCTGCCTTAGAGTGCAGTTTTGCTTCCCTTAGGCCTACAAAGTTAGGGAAGGTATGAAACTGGGATAAAACCTAGTTTGAATCTCAAGATCCTACATGTACAGCTTATGGGTCAATCAGAATTTTCATATTTCTTTGGCTAGGCTCAGGATCAGAGTCCAAGCCTTTTGTCACCCTGCTGGGCCAAGTTAATTACACTGCTCACCAGCAGTGGGAACAAAGGCCCCTATGCAAAAGTAGTACTTTGCTCCTGAGGAGGATGAGGCGGGAAAGAAAATCTGCATTTGTTATTTCGCTGTCATACCGTACCAGGGTTGGGAAAGCCCAGGCCCACTGAACAAAGGAGGATGTCCCGACAGCTAGAACCATTACAGGAGGTGGCTCCCCTTTGATGTTTTCGTAGGAACGTCCCGGGCAGTGATGCCAGGGGGGCGGGGGGGGGGGGGGGGCGGGGGAGCTGAGGCTCCCAGAGTAGTTGTGAACAGTGACTTCTTTACAGCGCCAGCTTGAATTGCCCCAGCATGCTGAGCAGAAGGGTCGGGACACGGGTGGAGGGGTGATGTGGCACCCTAGGATTGGTCAGGGGTGCCTGGTTTATAGAACTTTTAACCCCAATTTAAAATGTATGCATATATGTATGTATATATTATAAATTAATGCATAATTTGTAGCAGGCAGTGCATAGTAAATGTACGTTTCCTTTTTCAAAGAAAAATCCCTGAATGGACAATCATTGATTGAGTGTTATTAATGTGTGCCAGTGAATGGTGATTACTAACACACATCTCTCTTCTGCTTTGGTACCCTGCTCTATATTGGGATGCTTGATTCGCAATAACGGTAAATTGTGGACCTTTTACTTGTACATGCCTCACATCCTGCACAACTAATAATCCAATTTATTACACAGGTGCACTGCATTGCTGGAAAAAAAGATGTGTGTTTTTTGCCAGTGGGGGCGCTGGCAACAGGCTTCTTCTCTTCACTGGCCAATTTTTGGCCGGAACTTCCTTCTTTGGAGCCATCTTCTTCTTGCACGGATCAGCAGCACAAGCAGAAACACTTAGCACTGAGGTCTCCATGGACTTCAGTATCAGCTAAGCAGTGTCATCTTAAGGATTTTGGGGGTCCAGGGCAAAACATATTTGGAGGCCCTTGTATGGAACAATTTTGAATTGTATTAACCTTTCCCTGCTAATTCAAGCCTGCATGATGTCAAACAATATTAAATTATGTTAATCATTAACAGGGTCACACAAAAACAGTTGATATGTTTTGCCCAGGAAAACAGAGATTTTCTTTTTCTTCACTTCCTTTCCAGACTCCATGCTACCTCTTCTGTCTTTCTTCTTTCAATATCACCCATTCTTATAATCTTCTTCTAAACACCTTGGGATCACTTTTGACTCTTCCCTCACATAATACCTATTTCCTAAATTTGCCTCTGTCAGCATTAGTAAAATTTCAACAGGGGAAACGTTGGATTCCACATGGACCTTTCGCTAAGACACTTGTTCAGAAACGGTTGTTCAGATAACATCACTTACAAAAACTAATTCTGTTAATCCAATGTGTAGGGTACTTGTTTCCATGCACTAAGGCAGAGGTTCTTAACCGTTTGCCTGGGGTGGACCCCCACGGGATCCTTACTAGAAGCTGGTGATTCCTGCCTAACCAATATCTGCCTCTAAACAGTACTCAACAATACAGAAACAAGTATACACCAAGCAAATACACAAATTATGAGATATTTTATTTAATTCACTAAAAAAAAGTGAAAGTTAATATTTTGTTTTTAATGGGAAGATTAAAGCTTTTCAAAATGCAGTTTTAGTTCAATAATACAAAGCAATATGCTAGACTAAACCACATCACTTTGTGTTTTTTAGGTCCTACTGTATGCCCTCTTTTTTTCCAGCACAGACCAGTGCAGCTTCAGTTGAGCCCACCAATCATCCATGCTGCACTCCTTTTACTGTGCTTGTGCTGCTCCCAGAATCAAAATAGGGATACCAACTTAATTTTTTGCTTCCAATTTCAAATTCCTTCACATTTACAGAGCGATAAACCTTCTATTATGCTTTCCAATGTGTTTTATGAATCCACTAATAGTCCATAATTTCTAAACAGTCATGGACCGCCTGGGTAGACATCGTGGACTAGAAGTTAAGAAACACTGCACTAAAGGAATTCTTTTATAGTCTTTTCAACCTGAAATATGAAGTAAATCAAAGGCGCACACAGAGCTTAATTTAAGCTGATGGGCCCACAGCACTCATTTTTGGGGGCCATATACTCATCAGACAATTATGGAGAGGAAGAGAGTGAAACCACACTGCAGGGAAAGAAGGAAGAAGAGAAAGATGGAAAAACCATCACAAAGGGAGGAAGCAGGAACCTTCAAGTGTGAGATTATAGGGCAGGGAAGGTTCTGGTGGTGGATTAAAGAGGCACAGAATGAACAACTTTCGTATTCAGTAAGCGGATATTTAATAGCACTACCAGTTTCTGAGTAGATAGAGATTTGGGCAACGGCACTCATGTTTTTTACAAATTATGCGGTGGGCTCCCATAGGGAAACCTTGTAATGGACATACATTTATTCAACGCATTGATAAACATTTCTTTTAAACCAGACTTTTATTGAATCTTCAGATCGCCACATCGTGCATTTCACACATACAGTGCGCACATGTGGGGCATTATCTACACACTTCTGGCTTTCAACAACAACAACTTAATACTATTCCAGCCCCCCTCCACCTCCCTTTGAGTTGCACCTGTTTCTAAGTATGAGTTTGGATGTCACAGGGTCGGGCATTAGGGTTCTTTCTTTGACCGTGCCGGAGTTATGCATTTGTGTAAGTTGGGGTTAAGGGCGGTTGGCTGGCCAGCCTTCAATCTGTCGAGCCCAATCCCCTTTTTTATCGGGCAGGTGTTGGGGGCTGTGAGGGTTCCTGGTCCCTCCGTTTCCTGTCCAGCTGCTACTAGTTCATCTACTAGGCGCGGTCATGCCCTTGCCTAGTGTGCCAATGCCTCATCTTGCTTCCCGCAGTAGGATTCTTCCTTCTGTGCCCACCCATGTTTCCAATTTATTTTTTCCATTTTTCCACCCTCGGCCCTCTAGGTGACTTCCAGTTCCTGGTGATTTCTTATTTGGCAAGGGCATAGGCAAGATCCTGGAATTTCCCTGTTATTTTTGTTTTGGCTGTGTGTGGGAACCATCCTATCAAGCAGTGGTCTGGGGTGTGCAGTATTTCTCGTTCGGTGACCACTTCTATTAGGTGTAGCACCTCCTGCCAGAATCTACGCAAGGTGTGGCAATCCCACATCATATGCAGTATGTGAGCCTCCCTTTCCCCACACCTGGGGCAAAATGCTGTCTCAATTTGGAAGTATTTCCTAATTCGTGTCGGGGTAAGATATGCTCTGTGAAAGACATAATAGTTTACCAGCTTGAGTCTTGCGTTCCTAGAGACTTTCTGGGTCCTTTCGACTATAGACTTCCAGTCGTTCTCAGGGATTGTCTTATCTAGGCCCTCCTCCCACTGCACCCATAGTTGCTCCAGAGGCATCTGGGTGTCACAGCAGATTGATCTATATAGACAGGAGACCGTTTTGATCTTCCCTGCTGAAAAGGTGACATAGTGGCAGCAGTCGAGCGCACGAGGCTCCGTGGTGCCCACGCACCAGTGTTTCCTCATTCTCAGGGTGAGAGCTCTGTGCATCAAGAATTGGCCCCTGGGCAAGTCGTACTCCATCTGAAGATCTTCAAAGGAGAACATCTCAGAATCTCGATAGAGGTCACCTACCACTCTCTCTCCTGCCTCTTCCCAATCATCAAGTTCCCCACATTGTCCCCCATGCAGGAGGTAGCGGAGCAGGGTATGGGCACGTCAGGGGAGTAAGGGACTCTACTACCAGTCCGCCTCAGATACCCAGTCCAGCATCTGGTTGCCACCTTGGTTTCTATAGTGTCCCCTCTAGGCCTCCTCTGCATGCCCAGTCATATATTTGCTAAGACCTGGGTAGACGGTGCAAATGGGTGCTGAGGCCTATCTGGATTCCTACTTGTGGCAAGTCACTGGATCAGCCAGTTAATTTGGGTTGCAAATAGTATGTCTCAAAATCCGGAACAGCCAATCCGCCCGATGCTGTTGAGCACTGCATCATAGCCAGTGCCACTCTTCTCCGACCTGCTCCCAATATAAACAATACTATCAGCGAATCAAGATCCCTAAATATCGGTTAGGGTATCCATACCGGGAGGGTCCCAAAGAAATATAGCAAGTGTGGCAATGCCACCATCTTCAGAAGAGCCACTCTACCGGCAACTGACAGAGGTAAGGATTTCCAGAACTCCATGGAAGAGCGAAGTGAGCGTATCGTTCTGCCCACATTGCCCTGCAGGAGCCGAGTGGGGCCATTGGATATTTTCACTCCCAAGTACGCCAGGCAGTTGGGTTCCCACTGGAGGTTTCCCAAATTGACCAGCAGAGGTCTACTTTGTGTCATGGGGAACATTCTCGATTTCTGCCAGTTGACCTTTGGGCCAAAGAGTCTACCGAAGTGTTCCAGCTTGAACTGCACCCCCCTCAGATCCTCTGTCGTGTATGGGAGGAACAGTAGGAGGTCATGCACGTACAGGGCTATGTGATGTTGTGTCCCTCTCACCACCAGTCCTCTGTAGGCTTGCCCCCCTCTCGCCTAGCTTGCCAACGGCTCAGATAGGGGGCATCCCTGTTGGGTGCCCTGCTCCACTGTCTGGCTGGAAGAGACAGCATCCCGGTACGCACTCAAGCTGTCGGGTTTGTGTAGAGCAATTTCACCTATGCTAGGGAGCCACCTCTCAGTCCCAGCGCATTCAGCACCTCCTATAGAAAGTGCCATTCCAGGCCGTCGAAGGCCTTCTCCATATATACTTCAAAAATGCCCGTTGCAGGTCTATCATAATCCCCTATGTCCATAATGGTCAGGAGCCACCAAATGTTTGTGGCTGTGCTCCGCCCTGGGATGAACCCAGTGTGGTCCGGGTGGACTAGCTTCGACATGTGCGGTAAAAGCCAGTTTTCTAGTATCTTAATTAATATTTTGTAGTCCATGTTTTGCATGAAAAGTGGCCTGTCCGCCGTGCAATCATGTGCTGGCTTTCCTTGTTTCAGCACTGGGACAATGAGTGCTTCCCTGGTGCTTTCCGGCACCTTCCCTATATCTCGGGCTACAGTGTACAGCGTGACCAGCCTGGGGGCCAGTTTCTCAACATACGTCGCATAGAACTCCGCCGGCA
This sequence comes from Triturus cristatus, assembly GCF_964204655.1. Classification (NCBI taxonomy): domain Eukaryota; kingdom Metazoa; phylum Chordata; class Amphibia; order Caudata; family Salamandridae; genus Triturus; species Triturus cristatus. Next base: position 528,470,670 of record NC_140582.1, on the reverse strand, counting down.
AACCGTCAGTGGCAGGCGTCTGGTTATGTGCCATAGGCTTGATAGATACCCGTACCTCCTATAGAGTAATGTCCATCCCTATCGTCTCTGTCTCTTATGGTTCTAGGCTTTATTGGCATAGCCCCTCTAGGTATTCTTGGACTATAGTCCTATCACACTGTATTGAGCAATGATAGAGCCTCGTATAGTACTGAGCAAAGATGCCGTTGATCTTCTCTTGTGTGTACTGCCTATTTCCCTTGTCATCGTCCATCTCTACTATTGGAGAGCCCTTACCTAAGAGGTTCGCCAACAACGTCAGGAGGGATCCAGATGTATCCCTCTCATTGTGTGTATACTCCAAATATTGTTTGTAGTCGAAGCACCTGAGCCTCTCCGTCTGCTGTTCCACTTCCTCTTTACTCTCCTGCACTGTCTGTTGGAGTTCTGGGAGCCCCGGTCATCTGCGCTGTAGCCCCCTGAGGGTCTACTCCGCCTCCTCGACCTCCCAGAGAAGTGTGCTCCTGATGCCCGTAGTTTCCGCTATGCACTGTCCCCGCAGAACCACCTTAAAAGCGTCCCACTCTACCAATGGCGAAAATGCCGTCTGATCATTATCCCAGAAGTATTGAGTAATCTTCTCCCAAATCCCCTCCTGGAAGACTTGGTCCTCCAGGGCGTCTGGTCTGAGTTTCCAAGCAGGGATTGCAGGTCTAGGGTGTGCCCACTTTAGATTCAATAAGGCTGGGTTATGGTCCAAGATTCAACCGTCTGTACTAGGCGCTGAACGTCTACAGTGCATAAAAAGGTGTCCAGTCGAGTATGGACCTCGTGCAATGCCAAAAAGAAAGAGTAATCATGGTCCTGAGGGTGTAGGGTTCTCCAGGAATCCAGCAGCCCCCACCAACCTTGCCAGCTATGAAATGCCTGCGCTGCGCACAACTCGTAGCGGGGGTGGGATCTGTTCAAATATACATCGTCAACACTACTGAAGTCTCCCCCCCCATCCCCCCATTGTCGTAGTGCTAGTCAGATATGGGACCAGACAGTGGGTCAAGTGGGCAAAGAAGGCCGGCTGTTTAGTATTAGGGGCATCTACACTCATTATGTTCAATTCATGTCCTTCTAGTCGTCCCTGTACCATCACATATCTGCCCTCCGGGTCTACTAGGGAGTCTATCAGCTGAAATGGGACCCCTGCCTAAATCTGCACCAGAGTGCCTTGCACATATGCAGAGTACATGGTGTAGAAAGCTTGCCCTCTCCAGTGTCTCTGCAATGCTATTCCCTCTTTCTGTGTGAGGTGTTTCCTGTAATAAGGCCATCTGTACTCCCAGTCTCCTAAGAATGGAGAATACTTTAAATCTTTTCGCCATGGTGTGCATTCCTCTAATATTCCAAGTCATGCATTGATATGTCTGTGTGCCTTCCATCTGGTGTTGTTATTAGGGGATGTGCACCATCCCTCCTCCCCATATCACCTCCTCCTAGCCTCCACAACCTCCATTTGGTCTGCAATACATACAGTGAGCGGTCATCTCAAAACCCCCCAACATTCAAAACAGCAAACAATATCCCCAACTCCCACTCCCCAGGACAAGTAGGTGGTCTTCCCCGATCCAAAGCAGTAAATTAATTCTGCAAACAACTACTCACGGATCGTTCAGTCTGATGGGGGTGGCCCATTTCTCCACCAGCCCTTATGCCCACCAACCAGCTCCAGTGTTGAATACTCCCCTCATGTCTGCCCCTGCAGCAATCTCAATACCTTGCCTCTGGGCCAGCGACTTCCGATTACCCCTCAGTCCCTCTCCCAGGTGCCACCTACTCCAGTTTCTCAGGTGATGCTATCAGCTGTTTGTGACGTCACCTTCTGTAGTTCAATGCTCTGCGTCTCAGAGGTACAGGATCCCTGCTCAGAGTCGGACTCCAACGCTGCTCCGCTACTCTCCAGGAGCGAATGCTCTGCTTCTTTTCCGCTTATCAAGGCCACCACCTTCTTTGCATTTTGTTTCTCCATTTGCACCTCCTCCTGCATGGGGGCTAGAGCATCTCTTTTGGCCATTCCAGTGAGGAGTCCACCACCGCCCCTTCTCCGCTGCCTGCACTCCTGAGGCGGCACCTTGCCGCAGTGTCTCTCCAGGCAGTCCCAGGCCTCCTGCAGGGTTCGGAAGAACTCCGCCCCAACCGGCGGGGCCACTCGTAGTCTGGCTAAAGCATTGTATATTTGTAGTCCAGTTGGCGGGGTTTCTGCTTCACACTCTGGAATGTGCCCCTCTGCTTCTGCACCTTTCTGGAGAAGTCCAGGAAGATTCGTACCAGTGGCGGCTCCTTCATAGGGGTTTTTGGGCGTCACCCCACTTCTTTCTCGCAGTGCGAGAAGCAGAAACATAAAATGGTAAAAACTACCATTTTATGTTTCTGCTTCTTGCACTGCGAGAAAGCAGAAGTGCCTGGTTGGAGGCAGGAGGGTGGGCGGTCGTGCTCGAGGGCAGAGGGAGTGGCTCACCCACTGTTGTGGGTACTGACTGTTTGGTCGGCCCCTGGAGCCTGTTCCATAGAGCTGAGGAAAAAAACCATGGGATTGCTACTACACTCGTTTAAATTTCATTTTTTGTAGTCTGCAGTGTGTATACTATATATTCTTTTTTGATCTGGGAAAATGTTTATTTCTAATCCTGTCATAAGGCAAGGGCGATGCTATCACCTTAGTGCAAGTAACACGAATGTAAAACTTACAGATTTGAAATTGTATCACGGGTTAGCACTTAGCAGAGGGTGTTCTTACAATCAGAGAGGATGGCTCACTAAACAAGTGTTTGCAGTTAACAAATGCCAGGCTCTCTCAGTCAGAGTCCAAGCAAAGCAGCATATTTCTGTCATGATTGTATGGTGAGGCCATTAATGCCACAAAAGGGGTACAGTTATTTGCAATGATAAATGCACTGTTTAGCAATATATCCCATGTTGGACACTACCAGTATATTGAATACACTTCAAGATAATCAGTCTCTGAGCCAGAACTACTTCATGGTGAAAGTGCCATAAAATGTCACTTCACTTTTTCAAGAGTTGCTGGTCACCAAAAATGCTTTCAAGTGCATTGTCTCCACCATCACTGTCGGAACAATTCAAAAGTTGTAGGGCCGACAGAGCTCATGACAGAAAGCAATCTACTGAGAGCATGCACTGCATACATCCACTCTAATCACAGAAGCAATGTCTTCAGTAAAGGGACTGCTGCACCCTTTCTGTCCCCGTTTCTTTCTCACCATTATTAGTGCAGCTCTTGGTGTAATCAGGTTTGAGTGCAGATTTTTAGAGATGCTGGAGTTTAGGGCATTTCTTTGATGACTGCTGAGTTTTGGTGTGTGCAGTTTTTGTCTGCCTTTCTCAAATTAGCATTGAAATGTACAATTTGCTACTGTTTTTTTCAATATCTTCTTTGGTGAAGAACCCCCCCAAACACCCTTTCTGTTCGCTGGGCAACGCAACACTAATACCCAAATTGTACGCCTCACCATTTTCAGATGTCACCAGCCACCACTGATTCGTACTATTGCATTGTTCACCTGGATATCTCCCTTTTGCCGTGCTTGTGCCAAGATGCAGTCTCTGTCTCTATAGTGTAACAGTTTCGCCACCACCACTCGGGAGGGAGGGGGTCCAGGTCTGGGTGGTCTCGCCGGTACTCAGTGAGCCCAATCTAGAGCATAAAACACAGACAGTCCTTCCAGCACCACCTCGGCACGCAGCCAGTTCTCGAGATAGTCTACCATATTGGCGCCTTCCACTTGTTCTGGCAGATCCACCGCCCTGATATTGTTCCTAGTTTTCACCGTCTTCCACCTGCAATTCGAGTGTGCATACTTTTGTTTCTAATACAGCTAGTTGTTTGTTCTTTGTGGTTATATCCAGGGGACATCTTAAGTTCATTTGTAGAGACTTGCTCCGACAGTCGCTTGTGGTCTTCTCTAAGAATGCTCAAGTCTGTGCCTATGGAATCTATCTTGGCCTCCAGCCTTTCGCTGGAGGAGGTTATGGCCTGTAGGATGTCCTATAGCATCAGGTTCTGCTTCAGATGGAGGACTTTCAGTCCCCTCCGACGCACTCTCCACTAGATCTCCATCTTTTCCGTGCCTCTTCATTACTTTCCCCATCTTTTCAGGCAAGGTGGTGTCGCTCCCTTGGTTTCCGCTTCTTGCCCCGTGCCACCTGGTTTCTCTTGCTCTCTGAGGGCTCTTCCTTCCCAGTCTTCAGGGTCTCTCAATCAATTTGCGTCGGTCTCCCTCGAGCTTCGCAATGTTCGATATGCCACCCGGGAGTTTCTGCTGTAGGGTCTGATCCAGGTTCTCAGTGGAGCGCATGATTTAGATCCTAGTCTGCATGAGCTGTGGTATTCATGGCCTAGCAGAACTCTAATTCTCTGGTGATATGCAGGTTGGGTTGGGGTCTGCTGCCGCGTACCCCCCCCACGCTCTACACTGCTCAAGGTTCTCAGCGAGGTCAGTCCCACCGCCTCCTCGTGCCCCCCAAAGTGAGCCAGCTGAAAGCTGATGTGTACAGCTTTCAGCTGGCTCACTTTGAGGACCCGCCTTAGGGCTACTGCTTTCCTGTCAGTAGATGGCCCGTATGCCAGAGTTTGGGCCTCTCTAACGCTGTGTGTTCCCCGCTGGGCTTTTCAGTGCCATATATTTCCCTGCTTTGTCTGCCTCTCCTCCAGGGTGCTTCTCCCAGACGATCCTTGATTCCCTATCACATAGGAGCAAAGTCCTCCATAAGCACAGCAGCAGTGGGCCCTGCCCCAGGGATCAACGCATAGGTTGTGCCCCTCGAGAGCCCAGCGCAATGCTTTATTTTGAGTGCTTATCCTGTCCTGTTCCCACTGTGTTTCCCACTTCTCAGGCCCTGAAGTGCTCAGGTCAGATATCTTAATTATGGCAAGCCCCCTGACTGGGCCTCCCCTACTGGTGTTCGCGCCATCAGTTCCGTGCAGGCCAGGCCTACCTCAGCACAAGTTTGTGATCGCTGGGGCACCTGTCATTCTTTTGTGGATGTGCCTGTTACCCTGCTGCAGTTCCTCTGTGCAGCCCTCTCTGGCCTCTCCGCTGCGTTGTGAGCCCGCCTCGGGCCCGCCATCCCAGGCGTATGGCGGCTCCTCCATAGGGGCGTTTGGGCGCCGCCCCCCTGCTTTCTCGCAGTGCGAGAAGGCAGAAACATAAATGGTAATAACTACCATTTATGTTTCTGCCTTATCGCACTGCGAGAAAGCAGAAGTGCCTGGTTGGGGGTGGGCGGTCCTACTTGAGGGCAGGGGGGAGTGGCTAGCCCACTGTTGTGCATAGGGACTGTTTGGCCGGCCCTGGGGCCGATCAAACAGTCCGTATGCACAACACTGGGCAAGCCACTCCCCCCCTACCCTTGAGCAGGACCGCCCACTCTCGCTTTTCTCTATGTAGGCTGCTGCATGCAGCAGCCTACATAGACAAAATGGCCCAGGTGGGGCGCGCTCAGATTCGCCTGGAGAGTTCTGATTGGTGGAGGGGAGGGATGGAGGCTGCGTGTCCCGATGACGCAAGGAGAGCTGCAGCCGGCCGGAATTGAAGAACGCAGGGCGGGAGTCCTGTGACGCTGCTGCTCCTGTTCACAAACTGAAGAGCGCCAACGCTGGACCCCAGCCCAGGACCAGAGGCCGGTCAGGTAAGTTTTTATTTTATTTTAATTTAAAACTCTCCCTGTCCCCATCCGAGTCCACCCCCATCGAGTATTGCGAGCCGCGACTGCTTTCCAAAGTCAATCAAATCTATCCTGACAATCCACCACTAGACCGCTGACTAAAATATATGCTTCGCACACTTACTCTGCGATGATTTATCAAACAGTTACGGGGAATACATATGGAATGAGGCGCCTTCTGTCCCCACAGGCCCCACAGCAGCAACACGTTCATCCCAACATGACCAGACCATGCCACAGGACCTGGCGCATCATATCACACTCTTCCAGAACATTCTCCAACCAGTCATACAAGAAACTCCTGTAGTCGCTGCGGACAGTTTAACGCTAATGTGCCTCCATTTTGGTAGTTGAGCACTATAAGAATTCTAGGTAAAATTGTGCATACAATGCCAACAGAAGATTCTAGAAACCCCATATGTATTAACAGCTTATGCAGACTACAGGCAATGCACTCAGTTAATGCTTAATCCAGAGCTAGTGGATTCTTCCTTCAGTTTTAACACTAATGAGGAATACTGACTTTACTAAAGGTTCTATTTACTTTGACAAAAGGTTTCCAAAGATTAGCGTCACTCTCTCTGTGAACACACTATTCCAGACTCAATCACTGTATGCAGTGGTCAAAGTGGGGGGGATCGGCAGGGCACGGCGTGCCCCTACTTCTTTAATTGTAAGGATTCCGTTCCCCTACTTTTTTTTTTCTGAAAATGCGTCCCAGGACGCAAGAATTCGCGGCCACCTATAGCCTATACATAAAGCTCGGCGTTCCTGACGGGCGGGACGGCAGAGAAGTAACAGGACTCTGTCTTTTCCTTCTTGCCCAGAGAAGAAAAAGACAGTGTCCACTTCTGCCCTGCCGCTTCAGCTGCCCCCCACTCTTTCCTTCTTCCCTCTCTTTCTGTCTAGCAGTTCTTCTCTTACTGAAAACCGTGACTTCAAGACGGGGTTCTCACTCTCTTTCCTCTCCTTTCTTTTATTTGCTCCCCTGTGAAATGGATCCAAAAAAGAAAACACGTTTGCTGGAAATGTCGTATTTTCCCGACAATTTAATTCCAAAGTGCAGCATCAGGAATAAAAGGTTAAAAATATGGAAAATAACTAAATACAGTAAGACAGAGTGGTAGCAAACTGGGCAGATTGATTTTATTCACACCCAAACACATTAGCGCCACTTTTACAGAGTTTGCCAGTGAAGCGCTATTTTTGTTTTCTTGTCTTTGTTTTCCCTGGGCTTGCAACTAGCGCGCCAATCCTGGAGGTACTGCAAAGTGTGGATTGGAAAACAAAATGTGTACTGCGTCTCTGCGTCCAGGGATGTGGTCTTGTTACCATTCGGAGCATACAATGGCAGATCTTCATACCTTTTGCCCATTCCTCTCGCTACCCTAGCTCGTCTCCTCGCAAGTAATCATCTTGTGCATTCTCAGTTCCATACTGTTGCTTATGTTCGACGTGTAACATATTAGTCTTTGACACTAAAATTGCTTTCTTTCTTGCTGTCCTGCCCACTAAGTACAATTTAAGTGAGATTTATGCTTTATTAAAAATAATTGGAAACTTGTTTGTTTTTGGCTTTGAAAATACTTCAAAGTGTCTGACCTGCCGTTTTCTTTTGTGTAATCTTTTAGTCTCTCTGTTGCATAACGTGTCTTTATTTGTGTTGTTTAATGTTACCCTTTGAACTAAAAAAAACCTCTGTTCAATACCGAGTGAAACAAGACCTGGCTTGGCCCTGCAGAAAGTTACTTTGGAACTTAGAGAATGTTTAATTGCTCCCTGTGGTTCTGTCTAAAACACACATACCCCGTAAGGTGAATGCTGTTTCTCTCATGAATAATCTCCAGAGATCGTCAAAAAATGTTCGAAGAGTCCCCCCCCCCCCCCAAAACCTTTTGACGGTCGGGCTCGCTCGCCACCGGTGACAGGACTCATCACAAAGTGTTACGCCTCACAACTTTCAAATGTCACCAGCCGCCACTGACTGTTACCCTGTGAGACCTCCGCTTGCAGCCTGGGTCTCCACCGCTGCCAGACGCGCTGCTCGCCTGGTGCAGGGCTGTCTCACCTCACGGCTTCTCAGTAGGGCAGCCGCAGAGGCACCTGCTCTTGCTCTCCATTACTTGACTTCTACTCCTCTTCCTGCAGTGCTCGTAATATGGGCGTCACTTTATCCCGCCTCTGTGCTGCCATTTCAACGCCGGGGTTTCCTCGCCACCCTTCCACTCTCTTCCAGCGACGCAGATCGACCACTGTTATACAGATCAAGAGGGGTCGCCATCAGTGTGTGGGGCTTTGTTCACAACCTCAGCTCCGTCTCCTCTTCTCCGGCCTCACAGCTCTGAGTCGCCTCGTGCTGCAGCTCCTTGCCCTTTCCTCAGGGCGCCACCATCTTGGGATACTCACAGGTGCGGCGTGGCGATAGTGACCACACCGTCATCCGCTCCACTCAACACGTATGCACAGACATCACCCAATAATTACACTGACACATTTGTTATGGGTGAAGAACTGCTGCAGGTTTATTTCGTACAACATAAGTATGACGATAGAGTGGGTTATCTTACGGGCGATCCAGGGCAAGCAGCCCCTCGCTGCTCCGCCCGCCTTACGAGCCAGCCAGCACGGTGGGTCGATGCCCGGCAGTGCGGCACCTTTTTCAGATCCCCCTTTGGATCACGTGATCTGTCTAATACTCCCGCCCCCTTTAACGGGGGCGGAGCGTGTTATGGCACACCCCCGGTTGGTCAGGCCCCCCAACCGCCCGAAGGACTAACGGGGCGCCGTCGCGGTCTTCCCAGAACCTCCTTCGGCTCCCGGACCTTGGCTCGGGCACCCTTACTGTGCCGGACAGGGGTACCCTTACTGTACCGACTGTCGCAGAGGTACCCTTACTGTACCCTTCTGCCTCCAGATCGCCCTGTAACTCCGCCTGCAACACAAGAAAAAACATTATAAAATTCCTGTTGCACGCTACCTGCGCCGCGCAAGGGTAAGCGGAAGGGTGGGAACTCGCGCGGCACAGGTGTGTACCCCAGGAAGCAGAGGGCGATCTGCGGGGGCGGAAAGGCTTAAGTAGGGCCTCGCCCCGCCCAGCACCAGTGGTCCGCCCCCCCCAGCTATGCCTATTGAGGCCTCCCCTCCCCCATGGCACGGCCTCTCGGGAGAGATGGAAACAGAAAGGGGAGGAGGCTCCGACGGGTGGCCACTAGAGAGCTGCCCTGCTGATGTCCCCCTGCGTGGGACGCGGGCAGCGGCATAGTGACCACACCGTCATCCGCTCCACTCAACACGTATGCACAGACATCACCCAATAATTACACTGACACATTTGTTATGGGTGAAGAACTGCTGCAGGTTTATTTCATACAACATAAGTATGACGATAGAGTGGGTTATCTTACGGGCGATCCAGGGCAAGCAGCCCCTCGCTGCTCCGCCCACCTTATGTGCCAGCCAGCACGGTGGGTCGATGCCCGGCAGTGCGGCACCTTTTTCAGATCCCCCTTTGGATCACGTGATCTGTCTAATACTCCCGCCCCCTTTAACGGGGGCGGAGCGTGTTATGGCACACCCCCGGTTGGTCAGGTCCCCAAACCGCCCGAAGGACTAACGGGGCGCCGTCGCGGTCTTCCCAGGACCTCCTTCGGCTCCCGGACCTTGGCTCGGGCACCCTTACTGTGCCGGACAGGGGTACCCTTACTGTACCGACTGTCGCAGAGGTACCCTTACTGTACCCTTCTGCCTCCAGATCGGCCTGTAACTCCGCCACAGCTCTGGGGAGGCTCCCGTCGCTGCCAGAGCCCCCCCTTCCTCCCTTCGCTGTTATTGATGCCCTGCCCCTGCGAGCGCCTCTTGCACATCCAGCAGGAACATGTCCATCCCTACCCTGGACAGGTGTCCCCATCACCCTCATAGTACCCTTCCACCTTCTCTTGGATCAACGCATGTCTGATGAAACCCAGCCCCTGTGCTCCATGAATTTCTGCATGGACCTATTGACCCTCCTGCGCGACCTATTTACTGCAGTCGGGGACCAGGCTCCCCTCCAAGTCCTGCGGGGGGTGATCTCCGGCCACCACAGCTCGCACGAACCCAGTGCCTGACTGATGGCTGCCCTGTCAGCTTGCATGGACTGTAGCAGAGCCCTCCTCCCCCTGACAACAAGGTCATTCCCCCTAAGGAGCAAGATGAGGACCGACAACCCCGGGGAGCCCAACCATACGAACTGAGTGTTGACGAAACTCTGCGACCAGTTTCTGTGCGCTGCCCAGCGTTCCAGCCTTGTGATGTAAGGGTGTCCCATCAACCATACCTGGTGGCCTGCCAAATAAACGTTGAAGCAGCTATAGGCAGTTGTGTATTTATTTGCACCCAACCCTCTTTGGGTACACACGTTATGGAACACTACTATAACGTACATGTACTTGCATCTATATTTCGCACCACGCCTGAAGGAATACCCCGGCCCCAAGGCCGGATCTATCTTTTAAAACAATCGGAGCTCCAACGCCCCACACCCTTAACGCCCTCTGGACCCATGCCGGCCTAGCTGCAGAGGTGGCGGCGCCACCGGGAAGAGAGGGAGGAGAATCTGCGCCCACTCCCTGCCAAAGCCCCCTTGGCACGGTCGGCCCCCAAGATGCGGTCAAACTGAAACCTGGTGAGGGGAGCCCCGCCTGCATGTATCAGGAAGAGCCCCGGGGCTGCTGGGCGCATGCCCAGGTACTCTCGGACTGAATGGACCGGGCAATACCTGGTGTCCCCCAGTGCTTGTAAGACTACTTTCGATCCCCTCCCTGCCTGCCCGTCTTGGATTTCCGGATGCGGAGCTCAGTGCTACCTACAGGCAGACGTCTGCTATTCCCAGCGCTACCCCAGACATGTCGACCTTGGATTTCGCCACCAGTTCGCTAACCCCAACGGCCCCAAAGAAGGCCAGGCAGAATGCCGCTGCGAAGAGCCTAGCTTCGAACGGGGAGGTGTAACCAGGGGAGCTGCGTCTAGAATGTGCTGCAGGTCAACGAATTCAATGGGCGCCCTTGTGTCCGGTTGTCTGATCTCATCCCTGGCCCACCCCTACAGGGCCGCCCTGATCTTGAATGACCCCGTTGGGACGACTCCCCCATCTAGCCTGGTGTCGTGGCGCACGGCAGCCAGGTGACCACATGGCCATAAGTGGCTTATGCCGTTCTCCTAGGCCCACACTACGAAGCTCTCTACTTGTTCCTAGCTCCCCCAGGCTTGTCCACCTAGCGCCTCCGTTACTGCTCTAACTGTAGCTAGCTGGGAGCTGTACTTCCTCTGTGTCGCCGGCGCCAGGGACCTCTCCCCCATCTTCCTCAGTCGTTCCCCCACCGTAGCAGACACCAAAGGGGTGCTGGGAACGGTGTCATCTCCGCCCTCGCCCGCGGCCATGCCTCTCGGAACCGGAGCCACTGAAAGCGAGAAGGCGTCAGCTGCCACATTCTTGACACCCGCGATGTGCCGCGCCCTAAACTCGATGTTGTTGCGCAGTCCTGCCTTCACTAATTCCCTAAGCAGGCTTAAAACTAGCGGGCAAGGGGCGGTAAGGCCGTTTATTGCGTGCACCACTGCCAAGATGTCCAACCAGCACACCACTTTCCTGTTGCTTAGCGCTGCCCGCCATAAGTGCAGGACTACAAGGAGGGGAAGAGTTCCAATACTGCAATATTGCTCGTTACTTTCTTTTTTCGCCACGCATTCGGCCCCTCATGGCACACCATTCCACGCCCAGGATCACGCCAATACCTTCCCTACCTGAAGCGTCTGAGAACAGGCAAAGCTCCTGGCTTGCTATCCAAGGGGCCCTCCAACATTGACCATTGAAATCGATGAGAAATTCCGCCCACGTCGCTAGATCAGCCTGCAAACCTGAACCCAACCTTACAAAGTGGTGCATCTGTACTACATTGGCCGTGTCACCCCGCCAGCCTCCGTGAGAATACCCTGCCAGCTGGTATCACTCTAGCTGCGAAGTTCAACTTGCACACCAGGCTCTGGACAGCCCCTAAGGTCGCTTTGTCCTTGCCCAGCAGCGCCTGGATGTCCTGCTGCAAGCCCTGAACCTTATCAGCGGGTAGCCTCGATTCACCTTTAACCGTGTCAAGCTCCACACCCAAAAAGGTCAAGACCTGCGCCGGCCCCTCGGTCTTACCTGGGGCAAGGGGAACCCCTAGGTACTCAGCCATATCCTCAAAGCGCCTCAACACTGCCGCACACTCTCCTGTTCCTGCCGGGCCAAAAAACAAAAATTCGTCTGGATAATGGGTCACCTGTGTGATCCCATGGAGGTCCGCCACGCCCACTGAAGGAACGAGCTGAAGGCTTCGAAGTAGGCACAGGAGGCTGCGCACCCCATTGGCATGCAGCAGCCGTAAAAGAACTGCCCCGCCCATTTGAAACCCAGCAGGTGTTGACTGGAGGGGTGAACCGGCAGCAGGCGGAATGCAGACTCAATGTCCGCCTTGGCCAGCCACGCCCCGTTTCCAGCTCTTCGTATCATGTCAATGGCCATGTCCAGTGAGCAGTACGTCACTGAACATGCCCCTTCTTCTAACCAGTGGTTCACTGAATTGCCCTCCGGGTATGATAGATGGTGGAACAAGCGATAGGCGCCCTGCTGTTTCTTTGGTACCACCCCCAGCGGTGAAACCACGAAGTGGTCGAGGGGAGGGCTGCTGAACGGCCCCGCCACCCTCCCCGCTGACAACTCCTATTGTATATTTTGGGCTACCACCCCGGGCAGGTCCCTAGCTGACTTTAAGTTCAATGCGTTCCTGAACACCAGTGGCCCCTTGTATGGTATCTTAAAGCCATCGATGAACACTCCTGCTAGCATGGCTCTGTCTTGTACCAATGGGTAGCGCCTAATGAGTGGAATAAAATCATCTATGATGATGGGGGAGGGGCCTTTGGCGGCCTCGGGGCGCTGCGCGGGGTGCCGGTGTGCGTGGGGTGGTGGTGAGGTTCCTTGGGGGGGGGGGCACAGGCACTTGTTGCCTCATTGGCGTTGCGTATCTGCTCTGTTGTGTTGGCTGGGTTGGGGGGCGCCCTGGCTAGACGTGCAGGAGTTCGCTGGATGCTGTGCACCACACTTGCTGCAGCTGTGTGTAAATTTGCATGCCCTGCCCCAGGTGCAATTGCCCCCGTTGTATAGCCGGCACGTGCCTGAATTGAAGCGCCTGAAACCTGGCCTCTGCCCTCTCCCCCAGCCCCCCCGCAAGGACTGCTTGAAGGAGCGCCTAGGAAACTGATCCCTTCTCCTGCTTTCTCTCTCCCCCTGCCCTTTGTATGACTGCTCCCTCCCCTCCTGGGTGGATCGGCACGTGTGTTGAACCCAGCGTTGGATCTCCTTCTGGTCCCACCCCAGGTCCAGGCATATGGCCATTCTCTTCCGGAAGTCCTGATCATAATAAAACCAACCCAGCCCCCCAGGACGCCTAGCCTCTTCCTGAATTGTACTGGCATATTGCATGGGGGACTCACTCTGGTCTGGGAATTTCTGCACAACTACTGCCGCTAAGATGTCGAAAACTGCCGTTCAGTTCTCAATTGTCCTATCTGGCCAGCGTTGGTATCTGATCTTTTCATCCTCCTTCCGACCATCTTTCTAGTGTCCGTGCCTGCCGAACCGTGCATAAGCAGTGTGAGAATATCTATCTACTCCCGCCTCCATGTCCCTTCCTTCGCGGCCTGCAGTACCTGCCACGCCAGGGAACAGCGGCCTGATGCCAGTGGTGCCTGGGTGACAAGGGGTCTCGGAACCTCCCCTGCGCCCCCCCCTGGTGGAACAGCTGACCCTGGGGCCACGGCGGGCTGGGCCGGCAGCGCCGCCCCGCTCCCTACACTGGGGTTAAGAGCAACGTTAGCGGTGGCCGGACCACTTGCTGGTGGGGTGGGTGTGGTAACCGGTGCTCCACCGGTGGTACGACCGGTGTTGTGGTTGGGGGGGGCTAGCACTACCTGTGGGTGCCAGCACTGGGGCCCCCCCTGGCTCACCAGTAGGTGTTCCCAAAGCCGCGGTCTGGCCTGCCCAAACTTGGAGCACAGGCGCCTGTGCTGCCGCGGTCACCGCCGCTGGTGCCACCTGTGGCGGGGCAGATAAAGCATCCAATCAACCCTGGGATACAGTCCCGAGACTCAGCATGTGGTCCATGGCCTTACCCATTTGCGCAATGTCCTTGATGCCCGTGGCGGGATCATGCACCCCCGATGGTGCAGCACCTGGCACGGTGTTACGTGGCGCCGCCGCCTGTCGTTTCTTGGCCGGAGGGGCCTCCGGCATGTCTTTGTTTGTGGGCTTGCGTCCCCGGGTGGACCTCCAAGGCTCCGCCCCCGAACGGCCGGGGTTACCCTCGGAAGGGGGCGATGCGACCACCACGCCCGAGTCGTCCTGCCTGTGTGCTTCGATAAAACCCTGAACCCACCCCGGCCCCTTCTCTCTAGCGATCGCCATGAATTCTTCCCACATCCCGTCTTGCGACGCGCTCGTCTGCGTCTCGTCAATCGACGTTTCCTGAGAGAACAGTGGACTCGGAGTCCCGATATCATCCATGAGCGCGTGGCTCTAACCCTTGCAGGTCCCAACTTGTGCTTGTGCCCCTTCGCACCTTTCCCGTGGTCTCTGGCTCCTTAGTGCTTGCAAGCTATCCCCCCACCCAGGGATGCGTCCCTGTGCTGACCACGCAGCCACTACTTGAAACGTGTAGTCCAATCTGCTCTATGTGGCGCGGCTTATGAAATGTTTACCCACCAGTGTGTCGTTTGTGCTACCTGCGTCTGCCTTTTAGCAATGATGCCGCTGCACCTATGTCCTCCCACCGACGCACGCACCTCACCATTGACCTGTAACACACCGCCCGCTACTTCCTCTAGTATGGCCCGGGTTTTACCTATGCCTCATGCCCCAGCAACCTCATCAGCACACTGCCCCCTAAAACCTGCATATGCGGTGCAGCTGGTAGCATAGTAAATTGGATGTATGTCGTTACAACGCACACTTTTACAACGCATGCACTTACAACGCATTTTTTACAACGCAACATCCATTACAACGCATTCCATTACATAGCATGACACTACAACGCATTTTTAAAAAACTACCTTTACAACGCATTCCATTACATCGCATACTACCTTTACAACGCATACCATTACAACGCATAATATTAAATTGCATTTAAGGTAAGTATTAGATAGTATAGGGGTAAAAATTACTTTTCTAACTCCAGGGGGTGCAACAGTAGGGTAAGTGTTGGATAGTATAGGGGTAAAAATTACTATTCTAACTCCAGGGGGTGCAACAGTAGGGAAAGTGTTGGATAGTATAGGGGTAAAAATTACTATTCTAACTCCAGGGGGTGCAACAGTAGGGAAAGTGTTGGATAGTATAGGGGTAAAAATTACTATTCTAACTCCAGGGGGTGCAACAGTAGGGTAAGTGTTGGATAGTATAGGGGTAAAAATTACTATTCTAACTCCAGGGGGTGCAACAGTAGGGTAAGTGTTGGATAGTATAGGGGTAAAAATTACTATTCTAACTCCAGGGGGTGCAACAGTAGGGAAAGTGTTGGATAGTATAGGGGTAAAAATTACTATTCTAACTCCAGGGGGTGCAACAGTAGGGAAAGTGTTGGATAGTATAGGGGTAAAAATTACTATTCTAACTCCAGGGGGTGCAACATTAGGGTAAGTGTTGGATAGTATAGGGGTAAAAATTACTATTCTAACTCCAGGGGGTTCAACAGTAGGGTAAGTGTTGGATAGTATAGGGGTAAAAATTACTATTCTAACTCCAGGGGGTGCAACAGTAGGGAAAGTGTTGGATAGTATAGGGGTAAAAATTACTATTCTAACTCCAGGGGGTGCAACAGTAAGGTAAGTGTTGGATAGTGTAGTGTAATATTATGCGTTGTAATGGTATGCGTTGTAAAGGTAGTATGCGATGTAATGGAATGCGTTGTAAAGGTAGTTTTTAAAAATGCGTTGTAGTGTCATGCTATGTAATGGAATGCGTTGTAATGGGTGTTGCGTTGTAAAAAATGCGTTGTAAGTGTAGTGCGTTGTAAAAGTTGCGTTGTAAATGTTGTTCCCCTAGTAAATTCCATCACCTCTGTTACACTGCACGCACTCTGCATTTGTGAACAATGGAGGGCGCAGGCCGCTGCTCCCGCGATCTAACCGTAGTATCCTATCTTGCCCTGTTTGCCTTGACGGCACCGCTCTGAACTCATGGTTGAACGAGCCCGGAATCAGGCATGACTGAGACAGGCCTGTGCCGGTGGGCCACAGAACTCGCGAGCAGCTGGCAGGTTTGTTGTACCGATTGCCAAGTGGCCCCAACCCTCGACGTGGTTCCCCTTAGGACCTAACGCTCGCGATGCAGCGATACCGTTACGTTGCACACTCATCTATTTGCCGCTCCTGGCAGCATGGCGGGGATCTGATCTCACTCGAGATATACTACTGGTGAAATATCTAACCGGGTGGCCATCTTAGATGATGTATAGATGGCGAACCGGCGAGGGCTGCCTAGGTGCGCTTCTGGCCCCACCCCCTGGCTTGTACCCGCTCAAGGCTCGCTATCGGGCTCCCTACCGCGCCCGCAGCAACCACCCTTCGCAAACCCGCCTAGTTGAGGCAAATTGTCGGGAACAGAAAATGCGCTACCCCGCACCATGGGCAGACTGTGTTGTGCAATGCTCCCTTGTCCCGCGCCAAACCCTTGGCGTGCAAGAAGGGGGGGGGGGGCGATCGGGGCGTATGCAGCCTACCCCGATGGAGGGCGCGCCGGCGATGGCTGCCTGGTTGCGCGTGTTTGCCCCCCCGTGAGCGTATACCCGCTCTGGCCTCGCACCCTACGCAGCGCTACCTGGGAATCGATGAATTGAGCTACCAACTGTGCAAAGCCATGTGCCGTGCCATGCCACGCCGCGCACTGCCGGCGATGGGCGCCTTGTTGCGTGTCTTGCCCCATGCCATGAGCATATCCCCGCTGTGGCCGCGCACCCGGGCTCGATGCGGCACCCGCTCTTACGGCGCTGTTCTAAGCCTACACATACCCGCTCTGGCCTCGCACCCTACGCAGCACTGCTTAGGAATCTTGATGAATTGAGCTACCCACTGTGCAAAGCGTAAAACTAGCCGGGTCTAACAATACTGTCCGAGGGGTGTTGCAGCAAACCCCCCTGGCCTCAGGAAATACTTTGGCCTTCTCCTCGGTCACCGTATCCCACAGTATACCCAAAGGGGCCGAGCTGTGAACTTCCAGTCCCACCCCAGATGACCACGCGTGACCCTTCTGCGTTCCTAAACCGCGAGGCCCGCACTGTGCTGGTGTCGAGCACGGCCTGCAGTGCCATGACACGCCGCACTCTGCCAGCGGTGGGTGCCTGGCTGCGTGTCTGGGTGCCATGAGCATATCCCCGCCATGGCCGCGCACCCGGACTCATTGCGGCGCCCGCACTACGGCGCTGTTCTGGACTACAGCGCCCCCTGGGCCTGTGGCGGCGCCTACTAGCGTCCCTGCATCCGCCCTTGAGAGCAACGCCTGTCCCCGAACCCCGCACGCAACCCGGCCGTCCCACGCCCTTGTGCTACCACCTCCGCCCCCCATGGTGTCCGACCACAGGGCCCCTGTACTACCTGGGCTTAACCCAGGGACGGGGCCGGGGGGAGGCAAGAGCATGGACATACCGTAGCAATGTTGACGACGCCGACGACGCTGATGAACGGCTGGAACTCGCGCGGCACAGGTGTGTACCCCAGGAAGCAGAGGGCGATCTGCGGGGGCGGAAAGGCTTAAGTAGGGCCTCGCCCCGCCCAGCACCAGTGGCCCGCCCCCCCCAGCTATGCCTATTGAGGCCTCCCCTCCCCCATGGCACGGCCTCTCGGGAGAGATGGAAACAGAAAGGGGAGGAGGCTCCGACGGGTGGCCACTAGAGAGCTGCCCTGCTGATGTCCCCCTGCGTGGGACGCGGGCAGCGGCATTCTTTCCTTCGCACCCTTCTGTCTCTCGTTTCGGTGCTTCGTCGTCCCTGTAAAGCCTCTTTGTATCCGGCTGTTTGGGGATTGCTCTCCGGGGCAGAATATCAGCCGGGTAAATCAGGATGGAGCGGGATGGCAGCCGGCCGATCGGAGCTCTCTGAGCTGTGCTGCTCACTCTATCGGCGTCAGGCCACGTCCTCTCAACGTATTGATAAACATAAGTGATGTACAAGGTGTGCAGGAAACATTTTACAAAATGCTGATGGTGCAGCGCAAAGTGAAGCTAGGTGAACTACGTATATGACACAGAGCAGTGGGCAAACCAGGAACATATTCTGATGAGCCCTCAATTGGTTAATCCGAGATTCAGTCTGGATGGGTAAAATACAACATTTTGAGTATGTAGGTAAAGGTCTGTGAGTCTCAGGTAATCCCTAACCAACATGTGACTGAGCAATTGTTTCCTATTTGAAAAAAGCACTGGCACAGCTAATAGCTCTGGTCTCAGCAAGTCTACAATAGACATAAAAAGAGTTATAAAAATATATTAAAAAGTACAAATACTGCAGTCTACACTTGATGTTTATATATATATATATATATATTTTAAAACAAGAGAAAAAGTAACTGTTGCAAAAATATATAAAAGAAACATGAATTAAAAGCCAGAGCCAAATGTTGCTGGTTATGATCCTGGGCTCTCCCTTTTGAACCCCTGGCCTCTGTAGTGATCAAGCAGCACCGGGAAAAAAGAACTGTATTCCCAGAGTGCACCTCACCTTTTCAAACAATAGCAGACCGTGGATTGGATCACTGGTACTACAAACCGTGTCACAGAAACTGTTCCAATTTGCCCGGTTCCAGAGCCCACGTCCTAAAACTTCCCCGCAGTGTAGCTACTTGGTACAACACTGTACACATTGTGTCGACCTCACTGAAATCAACCAGAAGCGAAACAGCTCCATAGAACTGGCGACAGTGAAAAAGTGTGTCTCAGTGGAGAACTTTTTTCTGAAAATACTGTTTTATTATTTGCTGGTCTGCGCCTTTACTTTTATGTAACAACTAAATGTATTAATCCTAATAACGTGTTGCAGCCATTCATGTTTCCAATTCTGTTCTGTGAACTGACACCAATTTCTGGCCCACTGAAGTTTGTTTCACTTTATAAGCTGGAGCTATAAAATAGTACAATGCCTACTGGTGCAGGGCACCTGGGGTGGGCATACAAAACATATACTGGAGAGGCCTGCCATAAACACATCTGTGGCAGCTTGGCCTATGGTTAGCTAGGCTCAGGATTCCTTGATTGTTGACTCTTTTTCTTACACCAATAATGAATATACACCATAAAGGAATATTAGCCTATCTAGTATTCACTATTAGTATAATTAATTTAAAAAACGACCTTTGCTGCCAGGGTCAAGCATCATTGTCATTCAGGGAGTGGATTTGTCTGATGTAGGCTCAGACACCTAAAGGTGCTTTCCCCAGCCATCAAAGAGATTGTACAGAACCATCAAAGTCCTAGACCTGGCCACTGGCCTCTCCCACACCTAGGTGCCTCCCCACTTGTGATGCTTTGCAAGTGCCCCTGATGCTTTAGGGTTAAGCCCTGCAGTGCCCAGGGCTATCACTCAATCAGGTTGTCACCTCACCATCTTCCTTGTCATCACAGTGTAGGGTCAGAAGCTCCACAGACCTCACACACCATGTGAACAGATGGTAGAGGATGCAGTGAAGAATAAAGACGTGAACAACTGAAGTCTCTGCTGTGAAAAATGTATTCACTACACAGGCATCAGCTTTCAGTTTCCTGCCTCAGAGCCTGAGAGGGGAATAACTGTGCCTGCCGGAGGGTCCCTGCACCAGCAGCTGAGGAGCTAAAGCAGATCAGCACAGGACAACCCAGGTAAGTGGGAAAAAACTGTGACATGTTGTGTCCTTGCGAGTGTCTATGTGTGTGAGAAAGAGAAAGTGTGTGCATGTGTGAGCATATATGTGAGTGAAAATGTCAAAATTCTAACACTGGCATTCTGTTTGTAATTCTTGGCATAATGGGGTACACCCATTTCATAATGGATGTTCCCGTGGGCATACACTGGGTATTCACTGAGCATTTTTAAATACATGTTGCATGTCCTGAGGAGCATCAGGCTGCATTGGCTTGGCACACCCTTGGCATTTGTGTGAAATTTGACCCAAATATGTCTCGGTGGAGAGTACCCCAAAACTCTCCTAGCAGAAGTCAGAGCATGATTGAAGTCTGAATTGCTACAGCTGATGCTATTACAGATCTCTGTGCCTTTCAGTCACAGTTATGCCTTTTCATGTGGCGGTGTGGCTGGCATTGGGGGCAGTAATTGTGCATTGTGGGCTGTAATCATGCAACATACCATGGCCATCTGCCAAATGGTAGCTGCCACTGGGTATGTGACGCTTGATTCCCTGATATGAGTGCAGCCCTGGTAGAATATGTTTAATAACTGAAATAGACGTATATCTCCTCTCACATATTTTTGTTATTTTATTAAGGCTGCTTTTCATTTGTTCTTATTGTACTTTTTTTAAAACATTTTTTAACTGTGGAGGTGTTCCTGCCTATACTATCAGAGGTCACGGGACACAGTTGCTTTAATGCTGCCACAGGCGATGTTGTGTGATGTCACTTTTTATGATGTCATCACAGGTCAAAGGGCATGCATCCCACCACCTCAGGCATTATGGCGAATCGATGCCCATGATGTGCACATGTGCAAGAGCAAAATACCATCACCTAGAGTTCAGAGAGCCTATGGCGAAAGGGAATTGACCTATTGCCCTATAATGTAGGCTGTGGTGGGCAGAAGCAAAATGTAAATGGCACTTGGACTGACCAGTGGATGAAGAGGACCGATCAACAGCATCTATGTGTATATGCCAATATATGTATTTCTGTTTGTAGTTATTTTGGAACTATGAGGTTGGTGATAAAGCTGTCTATAAGCCAGGCCTAAACACCAGCTATTAGCAGTAGTTGAGGGCCCTGTCATAAACTGATAAAGAATTCTGTGCTATCATCACCAATCAAAGCCAGTAGCGGAAGCTCCTTACCCATCTGCCGGGTCTGGTGGCTCAGTGGACTAAAGCAGCCACTGCAGGGGCCTGTGTTCGACCTCATGGTCACAGGTTCAAATCCCGGCGGGTCCACTCAGCCTTTCATCCATCTGAGGTCGATAAAATGAGTACCATTGAGTTGGGTAACAATAAACATCTGTTATTCAGCGCCAAGACACCTACGGGTAATCGTGCGCTTTACAAATACACCTGTTATGTTATCTGCATCTCCTACGTTAATGCACGGATCCTGCACGAGGATTTAATGGAATTGGGCTCTGTTTATGAGATGGGGAATACATTCCAACCCCTGTGCAAACTGGAGTGTAAACACTAATTGTTATTCTGAGCTTTATGATAATTATCACACCCCACTGTTTTCCTCTCACAAATTTTGACAGGCCAAAGCTGTCAAAATGTATCAGGAAAAGACCCAGAACCAGGAGCAGCTCCTCCGCTAAGGCGGAGTGGCGTCGCCCCACTGAGGTGGTCCAAAAATGAAAAAATAAAATGATTATAACTCATTGTTATTTTCATTTATTTTTCCGTCCTTGTTCAGCTGGGTAGGGGTGGGTCTGCTCTGTTCACAGAGCAGGGAAGGGGAGGAGTGGTTTGCCCACTCCAAGTGCGCATGACGCTTTAGCCGGCGGTCTCGGGCCAGCCATCTCGGGCCCGCCAAACAGTCATGTGCACTTTGCATGTTCTCCACCCAGACTGCATTACAATCTGGGTGGAGAATATGCCCAGGCTCCCAATGCCTGTCTGAGCCGCGGAGCACAGACCAAAAATAAACGCTGCATTGCATTCTGCCACTGGCTATGGGGAGCCCGGGAGCTTCCTGTTTCTGACTTGGAAGCAGGTGAAGAGGACCGAGAAGCGACAGCAGCACAAAGGTAAGTGTTTTCATTGTCCCACCCTTTCCCCTGTGACCCTCTCTGCACCGACATTAGGTAGCAGCCTCCACTGCCCTAACAGAGACAAAACATGCAGAATTCAAAGATTTAAATATTGATTTTGTATATTATGACTTCAAGTAAAAAGCCTGAAATATGAGGTATTTTCTTCACTCAATAAATAGCTTACCCTCGGATAATGGGAATTACCAGCTTTGGTAAATACCTCACTCCATTTGTACCTGCTTGTAATTGGTTCTTTAGTGTTCTGTATGAATCCATGAGAATCACTTTTGCCAACAGTAGAACATTAGGAAAATTAATGTCAATAATATAGTAATGAGAGTAATTATTCTCACTGCTAGCTTTTCTCAAATTGATTTTTCTTACTCCTTGCTTATTGTCTTTTCCCATTTCAATTTGTGTTTAATTCTTTGGCGTCTTCTCTTTAATTTTGCAATGTCGGCACACAACTCACCCCATTTGAGGTCTTTTTGTGGGTTACCTCATCATTTTTAGGTCTAGCGTAGCGTTGCAGTGCAACGCTCTGCTCGCTCTGCGAGACCTCTTGTGATCAAGGAGATTTCAGAAGGGGACTTGAAGCCCCGCCCATCCTTCTCATTGGGTCGCGTCAGCGTTTATGCTAAACGCCGGCTTCCCATTGAAAAGGATGCTTCTTAGTTACAGCCCTGTCTCCCTTTTGGACGGCCTATCCGGACTGGGTCATCAGCTTCATAACCATCGTGAATGTATTTCTTATCTGAATGAGACGTGTTGTAACAGATCATGTTTCCGTGTCGTTTGACTTGCATCGAGGTTCAGGCAGAGTTCACGAAGCTCGACATCTTGTTGTCTCTGCTACTGGTTTCTTTTTCTTGTGTACACGTATGTCTGTGGCTTGTTTCCTCTCTATTTTTCAACTTTTACCCAGCTGTACACTCCAAACAGACCTCTTCATCCGAGTCCCAAATTCTTGTTCAGCTTTTCCCTCTTGTACTCTGTCTAGCTTCGACTTTTTTCATTCATATGCTCACGCATCAGAATCAACTTTCTTAGGCTGGACATGCGACTTCCTCACTTCCAGGGGGAGATGTACTAAGATTTTAACACCATGTTTGCATCCCAAAAGTAACACAAATCGGCAATTTTTTTTTTTTACGATTTACTTACCGGTGATACACTGGAAATAATGGGAAGCTAATGCACTCCTTTGCACTACTTAACGCCAAGGGGGCATACCATGGGTGGAGCCTGGGTATTCTCATGCAATCACCCAAGGTTTCTGACACTAAACTCTATTTACTAGATAAAGTAGACCGGGTTTAGCATCAGAAATCTGTGTCCTTTGAAGTATGCGCAACAAAGGAGAAATGCTTTCATTTCTTCTTTTTCCAACTTTGTACATGTGCTACACTTGGGAGAGGAGTTGTCCTAATGGCAAGGCTGCCCGACCTTGGACCTGAGGAACTGGGTTCGAGTCTCGGTAATGACGCTGAACATCCTGTGATTCTGGGCAAATCACTTAATCTCCCCGTGCCTAACAAAAAAATGAATGTGTGTCCTCATGTAATGTAACGTAACTGTTGCTGTGTAAAGCGCTCTGATACCTGATTGGATTCGGGTCAAGTTCGCGCCATAGAAAACTCTGCAAAAAAAAACAAAAAAACAGCACACATACTAGGAGGGAAAAGGGTTAAAGTCAGTCTATGCACAGTATTTTGTACTGAAAAGATACCCTTCCAGTACAAAACCTATGCTAGACTCACAGACTAGACTATTGCGCAAAGGTGTCTTCGTGGCTCAAGGCAGCTGATTTCAGCGCCGGTGCTAGGGAAAGGGGAGGAGAGTGCCATATTTCTATAAATATGCGCTCTCCTCCTCTCTCCTTTTCACGCAGCCCAGTATTTGCAGCTGCTGCACTGCGCTGCATGAGTAAGTGGTAAATCAGACCTACAGTCTTTTACATCTCATTGAAATACTGGCTCCTGACGGAAGCTTTTTGTTAGATTTCAAGCTACCTAGTATGATGTTTCACATTGTTGCTTCTTCCATTTATATATAAATATTTTTATACTGAAATATGATTTATCTGTATGTCTCTTATGCATAAGCCCCCTCCAAATTAAATAAACATATTTAAAAAGTTGCACATCTTAGACAACTCTTACTACCTTTGAGGCAATTAAGGGCTGCCCCAGGGCTTATGTGTATTACGTGGTCTCAAATTCCGTGGAGTGACAAAGCTCACACACTTGGGTTTCCGTCAGAAAGAAAGGAACTTGAGCAATTTCAAGAGCTATATATGTTATTTTTTTAGGGAAAAATCTTACAAGTGTAGGAATATATTTCCCTCTCATAGCATTTCCTCCTTCTCATCATCATCCCGGGTAGCATTTGTTTTGACCAGAAGTTGATGGAGTGTCCTATATGCAATATGCATACATGGATGTCCACCTTCCCCAGTATAACTTCTACCAATTGAGGCCGTAATCTTATTAGCAGCTTCTGCCGAATTAGCCCCTGGTGATGTCTCTTTAGTTAGGATTTCTTGTATCACTGGTGTATCCAGGATCCTTGTATTTCAATCTTGCTGTAGGATCCCCTGAGCGGCACACACATATAGGAAACCTCTATAATAGAACTCCCACCTCAGTCTTAGTCGGGCGTATAGCAAGCAACCATCTAAGTATCTTTGAGAGATTCTAACTGTAACCAAAATTCACAGCAAATGTCTTCGAGTCTAAGCAATTGCAGTAGAGGGTTTCTGTAGTCTTCCTCTTGGTCATTGTCCATTGTCGTCCACACAAACCGCTCCTGGCATTTCAGGATACCGGACAGCAGTCTAGTGAGACACACAGTGGGAGTACCCAACACATCAAAGATTGCCTCCTTTACATTTGCTCAGAAGTCCTGCAATGATGTGCATTCCAATCTGGAGGGTGGGGGGGCATATTTACTAATCGTTCACGCGACACAGGGCAGCAAGCAAAGTTGCTGCGTAGCATTGTGTAAAAAGGGTGAGAGCAGAAATGCTCCATATTTACAAAAATGCGGAGCATTTCTGCTGTTTCCTAGTGCTGGCACACTGTGGGCTCCCTAGCGCCAACACAGGCACCCTTGCATCATAGTACACTAAGGGTGCCTGAGTTACAGGCTGGATTGTTTTTGTGCAGAAAGGGATATCTTCCTGCACAAAAACAATCCTTAGAGGCAGAATGCAGCACATGTGGAAAGAGGAAATAAAAAGAAGACATAAAGATATTTCTCCTTGTTATGCCTCGCTGGGCAAGGTATACCATTTTGACGCATTGCCAGGTTTTCTTTTTTTTATTAGCTTTTTCGTTAACATACAGAACATTCCAGCAACAAAACAAGCCAGTTTGACGTTACATCTTCCCTTAAAGATTTGTGCAGTCATGAATCAAAAAATAAAGAAAAGATATATATTATCCAATTACACATTTGGGTGAGTACCCTGTGCATACAGCTTTTATAAAACCTACATTAGTTATGTACCTTCGAGGGTCATCAACGGTGTGTAATAAATCCACAAGAGTAATACATCAAGACAGTCCGGTAAAATTGCAACAGATATACGATCTAAACAGTTATACATGTGCGTTCATAATTACCACTTATTAATGTATGTGAGGAACTAAAGAATCCCACCTGGTTCCCAATATCACCATCCCCTAGTGTCAATTTGTAATGATAGTTCATCTATATCTACTCAGCTACGTCTTTCTGATTTTGTGCCCATTGCAGGAAAGGCTCCCAGATGTCACGAGGCCTGGAGGTGGGTGGCATGAGCTCCCAAAAAGTAGTTAGCTGTGTGTGCCCAAATGTTACAGCGGCGAGCCAGCCCTCAATCGAAGGCAGTCTCCTCCCACCCCAACACACCGCCACTTGTCTTTTGGCAAATAATAAAAGCAGAGCATGTAATTTACGTGTTTTTGGCAGGGTGTCTTTAACATACCCCAATAATCCTATTATGGGAGATGGCATATCGGACCTTCCGACTATTTGGTTCACTGAGGTAAATATCTTAGTCCAATAATCTGTAAGTGTCGGACACTCACATGCCACGTGCAAAAACGTGGCAGGGGAAAAACCACATCGCCAGCATCTTTCATCTGCACGGAGCCCCATCCTGTGGAGACCAATAGGTGTTCTATAAAATCTATGCAGAAATTTGAAATGGATTAATCTTAACCTATAGTTGGGTGATAGCTCAGTGAGCTGCCCACAACAGAATTTCCACTGGTCCTTGGTCATTGGGGTGGGTAGTTCATCGTTCCAGTATTGCAGGGATTTGGGGCAGACTATGGGGGCCGAGTCCTGGGTGTGCTTATAGATCCGTGTTACCAGTTTACGGGGGGATGGGGAGCCTACTAAATTTTCCAGAGCGGGCAGCACCGGGGGAGCCCGCGGGAAGTCACTGCTAAGAGCTCTACATGTCGTGCGGAGTTTATGATACAAGAAAAGCTCAGAGAAAGACACATCCCGGCCGCCGTCTGCCGAAGGGGGGGTCTAAATGTATTATCAGGAAACAAGTCAGCAAAGGTATGAAGATGCAACTTTTGTACAAGGGATTTGCCAATCCCATCTGCGACACATGGTAGCAGTGGGTTTTGCGTCAGTGATAACGACAGGGCATATAACACCGGGACACCTGCCCTTTTACGCAGCTCCTCCCACGCCCGCCTCAGCGTGCCTGCGGTATCTATGTCCACCTTTGGGCGGTTAGCTGGTTTACAAATAGCCACTTTAAGCGGGGTGGGCACAACTGCGTCGTGCTCTACCGCCACATGAGGTTGGAAGGGTGTCAGGTGTACCCAAAAATCTAAATATTGGGCCTGAGCGCTAAGCGCATATAAACGCATATCCGGAGCCCCCATGCCTCCTTGACGTAGTGGGAGTGTTAGCTTGTCCCAGGATACCCTCGCTTGACCACCCGCCCACGCCAGCGTGACGAGATGTGACTTGAGAGTGTTGAAAAAGTGCGACGTTAAAGGAATCGGAACATTCTCGAATAAGTACAAAAACTTGGGTAGGATAACCATTTTGGCTAAGGCTAACCTGCCAGTCAGGGCTAGGGGAAGCTTCGTCCATATTTTGACCTACTCCTCCATCCACATCATGGCTCTCCCACAGTTTAAATTCCAAATTTCCTGCACATCCCGGCTGATCCATATTCCCAAATATTTTACTGCTTCTACTTCCCACTTCAGAGGGTACTCGGAAGCGGCTCTTGGCATGCTCTCTGTTAAGGGGAATACGACTGATTTTGACCAGTTCACAGATATCCCAGCCAGTCCCCCGAACCGTATACATTCCTGCAAAACGGGGTCCAAATTGTCTTCCGGGTTCATAAGGTTGAGAGTTACGTCATCAGCATATAGCGATATCAGAAGACATCTGGAACTGAAGCCTATACCTCTTGCCGTGTGATGCTGATGGATACGCGCAGCCAGTGGTTCCATTGCTATTGCGAACAATAATGGGGAAAGGGGGCATCCCTGTCTTGTGCCCCGCAATATTGGGAATGGATCAGAAAGTAGCCCGTTCACCGTGATCCGCGCACTGGGGGAAGTGTAGAGTAGCCGTATACTGTTAATGAAAAGCGGGCTGAACCCCATACGGCCCAAGATGGCGAACAGATAAGGCCACTCAAGGGTGTCGAAAGCTTTCGTAGCATCTAAAAACACTACTGCGGCTTGGACGTCTGGATGTAAATAGTGTAATACTGAAAAAATGGTCCGTAGGTTATGTGACGTTGATCTCCCCTGAATTAACCCTGACTGATCAGGAAGTGCAATATATGGGCAGCAATGGCTGCAGTCGATTAGCAATCAGTTTCGCGTATATTTTGACATCTACGTTTATCAGGGAGAGTGGCCTATAAGAGTCCAACTCACATTCTGGTTTACCGGGTTTTAGCAGAGTAATTATTATAGCTTCCCTCATAGTGGTGGGCAATATTGCCGTTTCCAGGGCTTACCCGTATACCTCCAGCAATCTTGGCGCCAATTCTTCTACGTAAGTTTTATAAAAAGACGTGGTCAGACCGTCAGGGCCGGGGGCCTTGTCAAGGGGCAAGCTCTTAATAACCTGCGCGACATCTTCAGCAGTGTACGGGAGATCCATGTATTTTCTGTGGTTGTTATTGAACCAGGCTAATGCAATCGAGTCCAAAAAGGACTGCATTCCCTCGGGGCAGTCTTCCTGTGTGGCCTTGTAGAGATGTGAATAGAAGTCGGAAAAGGAGGTCAAAATTTCCTCCTGTCCTCTAATCGTAATGCCTGTCTCAGTGTGTATCTCGTGAATGAACGTTGTGGATCTGGGTGCCTTTATCATACCGGCCAGCGTACGACCCGGCCTGTCTCCCTCCCCATACCTCCTGGCCTCTGCGTATTTTCCCAAAAATTTGACCTCCCGCTGCGCCGCTTCGGAGTAGTCTAACAGTTTAGCTTTAAGCAAGCCAGTGATTGCCGGGTCCCCTGTTGCATAGAATTCCTCCTCCAGCGCCTTTATATTAGCCTCTATAGAGGCAAGTGTTCCTCTTATTGCTTTTACAACTCCCGCCTGTCTGGCAATACATTTACCTCTAATAACCACTTTAAAAGCATCCCAGAGTGAGGCTTCGTTATCCACCGAGCCTGTATTCAGATCAAAGTATTCGGTTATATCGGACCTAATTTCTTCTTTAAAAGCTTCATCCAGGAGAGCCTGAGGTGGGAGGCGCCAGGCAAAAACCCTCTTTGGCGAGTTTGGGATTGCCAGCCGCAGCATACATGGAGAGTGGTCCGACAGCGATCTAGGCATATGTGCAACATTTGTAGACCAAGTGGAGACATCTCGGGATACTAACCAGTAATCCAGTCAGGACCATGAACTGTGATGATCAGAAAGGCAGGTGCCCTCCCTTAGCAGGGGAAGCCTGTCGCGCCATATGTCAATAAGATCTCCATCAGTCACTATCGCCCCCAGGGCGGCACTAGCCAATGGGTGCAAGGTGCGGGCAGCTCCTCTCCTATCTAAGGTATCCTCTAGGATAGCATTGAAGTCTCCTCCCCATAGCACAGTAGAACAGCCTGCTGCCCTGATTTTAGACCCAATGTTATTAAAAAAATCAGGAGAGTCGACATTGGGGCCATATATAGCCACAATAGTCATAAGAACGCCACACAAAAGTCCCTGCACCAAGACATACCGGCCCTCAGGGTCGCCCTGTGTATACCTCTCCCTCCAGTCTAACCCCTTCTTAATCAGCACAGCCACCCTCCGTGCATAATTAGAATATACAGAAGAATATATATGCCCTCATCTGCTATGGCGAAGTCTCTGTGAGGGTGTTACATTCAGGTGTGTTTCCTGCAGTATGCATATGTCTACATTGTGGCGGGATAAACAGGCATGAACCAGTCTTGATTTTCTACCATCATTCAGCCCACGAACATTCCAAGCGAGGCAATTTAGAGTGTTAACAGTCATCTACAAGGTTTACTTTCCCAATTGCTGTGTATGCATCCACGACGTTATACTTCAACCAGTTGTGCCATAGTTTCGCCCCCAACTTACATCCTGTACTGGCAATAAACAATGACATAAACCCTACCCCCTCCCCTCCACCCACTCCAACCCCCCAAACAGATTGTAGCATACCACCCCTAAAAAAACAAGAACATGCAAACAAAAGCATGAGAATCGGGATACTTCCCATGAGGGCGCAGCAACACTGGCATACTACCTTGCTTTGCAAAAGGTGGCCAGGAATGCTACGGGTGAGGTTATCCGCACAGAACCACAAATACACTAAATGAACTTAACTAATGTGAAAAAGAGCCGCAGAACAATTGGCAGGATCTCACTCGATAATTCGCAAGACTCCCATCTGTACGGTACAATCTGCCAGAACATTGACCATACTATACCCATATTAGTCATTGTCACTTAAGTTAGCTCCCGCTGTCCCATCATCTTCCCAATGCCCCTTCTTCTTCTTCCCACCAACATGTTTAGCAAATTTGAGTGCAGATTTCGCATCTGTGAAAAGGTGGGACGTTCCATCTACAGACACCTTTAGCTTCGCTGGGTACAGAAGTGAGTACGGTATTTGTGCCTGCAACAGAATCCGCTTTGCCTGAATAAATTAATGTCACACCGCCTGCACCGCCGGGGTGAAATCGGGATAAAAGGAGATGGTGTTCCCTTTGTGTGTAATCTTGCCTTTCTCCCTTGCCATCCTGAGAACAAGGTCCCTGTCCTGATAATTTAGGAGCTTTGCTATGATGGGTCTGGGGGGTGCACCAACAGGAGGCCTCTGGCCCAGCGACCTGTGGGCTCTTTCTACCACAAAGACTGGGGAAAGGTGAGGATCAAACAGATTGTGCAGCAGCTCCGTTACGTAGGTCTCCATTTTAGAAATGGCCGTCGTTTCCAGAATCCCCGTGATGCGAAGATTGCTGCGACGTGACCTCGCTTCTAAATCCTCGTTTTTAGCTCTGATGACCCCCAGCAGTTTATCCAGGTGGAGCAGCTACTCCTTTGTCTCAACTTGGAACTCATGATACTCCGTGTGATGATTTTCCAGGGCATCCATGCGCGTCTCGTGCATCGACACCTGTGACCTGACTGAATCCAGCTGCGCAGTTAAATTGTCCAGCTTGGTGTCTATGGTACGAAGGCTGGATCTCATCTCCAACATGAGTAATCTCAGGTCCTCCCCCTGATCCTCCGCATGTGAGTCATGAGGGCCCTCAGCCTATGAATCATGTTCCAAGTCTGTATGGCGGGTGGAGCGCTTATTGTCAAAGTTTAGTTTCGGTTGTTTGGCGTCTTGTTTGCCCATGATTGTATTGGTGCTGTGAGCTTAGATAAGAGGCCCAGACCAGAATCAGCCCGTCCATGCAATAGGCAACCGCCCGTCCCCTATGCCGCAGAAGCGCAATAGTACTCCGATGGCGCTCCGACAGTGCCTGTTATCACAGCGACTTGCTCTATGCGCCACTAGTTCGCCAAAGCTACCTGGGACATATCCCCGCCCTCCATGTTGGATTGAGCAGCGCAGTTCCACACAGGCAAGCAGCCAAGCTTCCACAGCCATATCTCCCAGATTTAGCAGGTCAACGTCGCTCTTAAGACTTCTCGGTGTCCACTAGGCCCACGGGCCCATCATTCACGACCAAAGTAGGTCCAGCAACTACAGGAGGCACCCCGTCGTCTCAGCAGGCACTTCCCCCAGTCCTTCAGGAGTGCTCCCCTGTGCTACAGGGTCTCAGCGCATCAATCACCGCCTTTGTAGGAAACCGCTGCGCCCCTGCACAGCTGCTGATGGGTCTCTAGCAAAGCACCACTGCAGGGCCACCACAGATCAGGCAGGCGATCACTCCCAACTTCCTCTCCTTAGACAGGACAGCCCAGGCACTATGAGCAATAAGGCCCTCGCCTCCACAGAGTTCAACAGAGCCGGTTACACAGAATCCAACATGGCGGCCGAGGGGTACTCACAACGTTATGGTGCATGCCCAGGTACTCCTGTGTTAGCGTGGGGGCATAGCAGCAGCGCACAGTCGTCCTCAGCCCACCCGCTGTCTCTTCCGCACCGGACCGATCCGCTTCAGTGACGTTCCCTCCAAGGCTGTAACGGCCTCCAGCAGCGTAAGGGCCACCAGCAGCCGTGAGGGTCTCCGACACCGCACCCGGGGTCCGCGTGTCCCAGAGCCTCGGAGGGCCGCCACCGGCCGATCCCCCCAGCCGCTACATAGTCGGGTGGGCTCCTGACAGACCTGCACCTCCCGCCTTCGATTCAAAGCGCGGCAGCAACCACCACTGCCACCAGAAGACAGCGGGAGCCCAGCACTCCGGCGCCGTGCCCGCGCCGCAGCAGCAGCAGCGGCCTCGATTTCCGCTCTTCCCGCCTATGGCTCCACCAGGGCACAGCGAATCCTCAGCGCAGAGACACTTGTTTTTTCTTCCCGGCTCTGGCTCGAAGTTAGAGCTTCGGATTTTCACCGACGGAGCCCCCTCACTACCAGCTCAGCATGTGGTAGGTTCTGGCGGATAAAACCCCACCCAGGATTATTGAAGGATTTTCTCCCGGCCGGCGGAGCGTGCTCAGAAAGCGGCCATTCCGCTGCGCAGCCGGCCACGCCCCCCGACGCATTGCCAGGTTTACTAGCTTTAGCAGATCTGGGAATGCTCCAAAGTCCATTGGTGGATGCATGGGAACACCTATGCTCCACCCATGGAATCCCTTCCAAGTTGAAATGTTACATAACGCAGCAAAAGCAGCTGCATTGCACTACATTTCTTTACAAAGCCATTTAATGCGGCGCAAATCGCCCCATGCGTGGCTTTGTAAATATTACTGAAGCCTCAGCGTTGCTTGATATAAGGGCAATGCGAAGGCTTAATAAATCACGGCCTATGTGTATAAATCCCACATCACTTCCTGAACATCTGGGGTACCTATTACTTGTAGAAGGATCTATTCAGGAGAGTTTCTGAGAGGCAAAATACAATATATTTATGTTTTTGAAATGTATAAAGCTATGCCTATAATCGATTGACACTATTTCTGTTGAAGCACAGATGCCTCACCATTCATCTTCAGTAACCATAAACATCAAATATCACTTTACTATCTGTAGAAAGGGTTGCACCTCAACCCGCAGTCTGAGGCACATAAAAGTTTCAACATATTCCACACTCCTCTAGTTTTGAATTGAGCTACTGTCAAGGAAATGTTAACTACACACAACTCCTCCACCCCACAGCAAAAAGTATGGGACAACCTCGGTCTCTCTCCTAATCAGTTTCTTAAGTGCAAAAATTGTGTTACCTACTACATTTTATATGCGATCCTCAGTAGAGCGCACCCAAGGCAATGTTTCTCAATAAATGAGAAAAGGTGATGGACCTCTCAAGGGCCAGATGAGGTAGGGCGTCTCTGTGGTGAAAGCAACACCTGGCGTGTTGTGCATGGGTCACCCAGTAATACACCTCAGGATTGAAAACAGCAAGACCACCCAAGTCACAGACGGGTGTCGGCATGTTCCTTCTAATTCGGACTTGTTTGCCACCCCTCACGTAGGCTCTGCAGAGCCACTTTAAACAAGACTCGGAGGATCTGGATTACAATATTTACAAATACATATATAAATATGAAAATCCTCTTTATTAACCACATTCTGGCCATTTTAGCAATGGGTAGCGTCAGCTAGTTCTTAATCCTCACCCCCAGAGTAACCGTGCATCTTCTCTGGTACAGTTTAGAGCTACTAGTAATAATGTAGATGCCCAAATACTTACTCGCTCATGCCTTTACACTGCATAACTAAGAGAGGATAGTTCTAACCTGTCTAATTTTGTTGCCAGGTTGAACTACTCCCCAAAATTTCTAGGACTCATCAGAATAGATTTTCATTGTCGGAGGGATTTTAACATAAAGTAAAAAATATTCAGAATATAAAGAGATAATCTTATTTCTGTAAGTTTGTATAATGCAGAGCATCAAAGTAGTCAGTGGCTCCTTTGGCAGCGCGAAGGAATGGGGTCTGGTCTGTCCCGTCCCTCGAGATAGCGTATAGAGATGTGAGAGCACGGCAGCAGATGGCCACCCATCTGCATCGGATTTGTATCATAACATCAAAAACGACAATAAATAGTATGACCCCCTTCTCCTAATTGCAAGGCTCACACCAGAAACAGCTGGTTGAATGAATTCAGCACCCTTTAGTCCTCCAGTGTTGTCATGGCATGCAAAGAGGAAAGGAGCACTTCCCATAAGATGGCAAAGAACCTCCTAGGGGAAGCTCGAGTAGACCTGCCTGGGGATTGGAGGAAGGGAACTGGAAGTGTCCTGCAACAGAATGATCCACCCATCTCCTTGCCCAGAGGGATATTCGGAGTAAGATCACATATTCTCAGCAAGGTCTATAAATCAAGGGGCCACCATTTATGTGGTGAAAACATTTGGCAATATTGAGGCGGTGTAGAGGTGACTTTAGCTCAAAAGGTTTCCACACCAGCAATGACCATGTTTAGAAGATGTCCCCCACTGAAATGAATCCGAGACAATTTACTTTTTTGGAGTTGCACTAACCAGCATGTTGTGGTAGCCATCGGGATCCCTACGCAATCGAAGCTCTGCACCAACTTTAGTTCTGTATCCTAGCAAAAGAACATGCAGACCGTAATCCTCACTTTTCGTTTTCGCACGGTCGTACACTACGGCCCAGATTAACTACATTCTCTCGCAGCGCAGCAGCTACAAATGCTGTACTGCATGAGAAGGAGAGACCAGGAGGGCGCAATATTTACAGAGATATGGCACTGTCCTTCCCTCTCCCTAGCACCAGCACACAAATGTGCTGCCATGCCTCATGCACACACCTTTGCACCTTAGTGCAAGGGTGTCTGCATGAGTATAGCAATGGTTTTGCACTGAAAGGGTAACCTTCCAGTACAAAATACTATGCAATGCTTAGACTAACTTTAAATCTTCTACCACATTGTACGTGTGCTGTACAGTGCAGCGCACATGCAAAGATGGAAAAGAAAAAAGAAATAAAAGCATTTCTTCGTGATAGCACCCATATGAAATCTGCGCTATTTTACTGCACTCAACTATGTCTACTTTTTTTAGTAATTAGGGTTTTGTGTAAAAAACCTTGGGTGATTGCATGAGAATGCCCATGTACCACCCATGTAACGCCCCCTTGGCACGAAGTAATACGAAGCTGCAGTATCTGCTGCTTTGCTTACTTTCAAGTGATTTTCCAGCTCAAAACAGGTTTTGCGCTGGAAAGTAAATTGGTAAAAAAAGATTTTGCGTCAATTTGCGTCACTTTTGTGATGCAAACATGGCGCAAAATCTTAGTAAATATACCCTTAAGTTTAATGCTATCAATAGTCCAGAAGAGAATTCACAGTGGCAGCCAGAGTCTGGCTAGGATTCCACCAGCAGCTGGGCGTGGCTGCGGCCCAGGTTCCAGACTCGCTCCCTTCCTTATACCCTGTGCATGTCACTGTACCCAGAGGATCAGGCACTGCCCAAGAGGACTATAAGGACTATTATTTACACAGATAAGAGATGGGGCTGTTGGAAGACAGTGGGTATCGTGTACCAATCTGGTCTAGCAATACTTTATGCAAAGTGAAGCTATGAAAGCCTTGTTTTGTGTTATCTCTGTTGATGGAGTCGGTCTTGGAAGGAGAGCAGGGAGGGCCCATGATCACATGTAATGATAAAGAAATGATGATAGAAATAAGAATCAGCAACTGGACAGCCAGATAACTTTCATGCAGCTGGTCAACTGCCCATTCGCCTGATGTGTTTACTGGGCAGCCCGCCAAGGCAGGGCATTCTTTGTCTGGTCAGCAGAAGTGCATTATCTACAAATAGCACAACAACACGAGAAGGCTCAGCCTGTCCTTCCATGTCACGTCTAGGTCATGCAGACATACTAAATAATATCTTGTTATGTAGCTAGCGCTTCATGTCGCTCTTATGCGCTAAGAAGATGCTGTGGATTAACAGAACATGACCAGAGTGGTTTGAAGGAGTACTGTTAGACTTCAACCTTGTAAAAAATGTGCTTTGGTCTCCTGATGTTTGCTTGTTTGTAAATATGAGGCGATGGTTACCAAGGTATTAGTCTTATTAATAGCCGGGACGAGTTGGCATCTCCTACAAAATGCATTGTTGGCTAGGGCCCATGGAAAAGTCAGCTTATGTTTACAGTGTATCAGTTTCTTTATGAAACATAACAAATGTAAAGAGTACACATATTTTTGCAACATGTGGTAGTCTGTCGCGCATTTGTTTTGTGTGTTAAATAGAGTTCCTTAGGTGTTTATTACCATTGTTGAGTTTGTGGTGGAGCCATAATTCATGAGCGATCTCTCATATAGGTTTTTAAACTATGACCAGAAGGATGTAGGGTAAAGCTAGAGACAGAGTACAAATTGAAGCAAAAGGATCAAAGTTATTTAGTCTTCACAATGACATTATACTGGCCAGAGTGTGGTATGCCATGCCTCGCTGGCCAGACATATTAGAGTGGCCCTTGCCACTGTGTAGCTATGGCTCAACCACACTTTCCAATTATAAAGCATTGTTAGATTTGCCTATAACTTTGCCCCTCATGGACAGCTCTTTACACACTCACTTAGCATAAGCAGCTAAATTCGGTTATACCAATTTTTATTCAATCCAAAGCAAGAAGAAAAGTTAAGGGGAAAGAGGGATGTTCAAAAAAGGATGTGATTTCCCATTTTAGCTCCCATAGGAAATTTTGCTCACTGCTAGAGCAACAGCCGCTGAGAAAATGTATACTAAACTTGGAATGAATGTAGAACTTTACTGAGAAGGTGTGCTTTTTGTGCTTTAATGTAAATCTGTTTGGTATTTTTTGATATACTATCATTTGAAAAAGTTTCAGGGTGGGCTTGAAAGGGTTAAAACTTTTGTATATCATGACAGATGAAAAAGCAATTTGGTAATTTTCCCTTTAACACCATTTCACCATCATGCGTCACATTTGGCAGATTCTTAGCATGTTGAGCTTACTGCTGGTATTTTCGAATTGATGCAAATTCATTAAGGGGTGCCAGTTAAAAAGAGAAGGAGGCAAAAAGTATTTATTTGCTGATAACCTTGACACTATCTAATGAATGATATTGTTCTGCATTCTATCCATCAATTGTTCTTTTTGCATTTGTCACCCCGGGTGGGACGGGGATGCCCAGACGTGGGTCCCATGCTCTCCATGCCACTGGAGTCAAGCTATCTTGGCTGATGCGGGCTGAAAGCCGGAAACCGGTCCTAGGATGCTTGTTTCCAGTCCAGGGAGGACCTGGCCTGGCAGTTTGGGCTGGACTGTTCCCATTGGGCGCAGGGTCAAGACTAATTTGCATATCCAAACTGGAAATGGAATGGTGAGCAAAAAAACTGTAGATTTAGTCCCAGATCTCTGTTCTGGGGTGAATGCATGACATTGTTCTGCATTCTGGCCATCAATTGTTCTTTTTGCAACTATCTAATGAATCTGCACACAATTTGACAGACATTTAGAAGATTTGCTTTCCTATTCTTATGTCAGGTGTTGTGGCAATCAATCGATGAAGGGAGCAGCTAAAGGTGGGGAGTAATCATTTTTTTATTTGCTGATATCTTCGCTGCTGTTTAATAAATCCTCGTGAAAAGTGGCAGGCAGTTAGCAAATTACTCACACTGCAGATATTTTAGGTTTCGTGTAGATCCAGTAGGGGGGATAATTAAAAGGAGGGGGAGAAGCATGGTCAAAACATTTGACTTTTTATTAACTGGAACCACTTAATATATACATGTACTGTGGCAGACAGCATGTTAACCTTATTCTTGGCATCTTCAAATGTGTGCCGATCCATCAAAACATTTGTTAGAGACTTACTGCTTGTTAGTTTAGTGTTTATATTCTCAATTTCATGTAGTCCCAAACAGGTGAACGGAGTGCATTAGAAAACACCTAGGACTTAGATTTACAAAAATGTGCTGGGTTTGCATTACGAAAATGACATAAACCTGCATAAACATTTTTGGGGATTTACTTTCCACTACACAACTTGCTTGCACTGAAAGGTTGCCTTAAAGTAACACAAAGCAGTGCTGCTTTGCTTTAATCTGCATCAAAGGCGACTTCCATGGGTGGTGTGTGGGCATTCCCATACAAAGGTGGGGAGGGTGTTGCACCAAAAAATAACTCTACTTTGAAGCAGGCACAAAAAAGAGAAATGCTTTTATTTCTCCTTACTTTTCCCATTTTGCATGTGTGCTGCACTGTACTGCACATATCAGAAGTGGGAAAAGTTTTAAAATTGCTCTAAGCACAGTATATTGTACTGAGAGGTTACCCTTCCAGTACAAAACCTTCGCTAGACATGACAAAGACACCTTTGCAGTGTGGTTCAACAGTGTGTACTTAGTTCTAGGCAGTCGATTGTGCACCAGTGCTAGGGAGAGACCAGGATAGCACCAATTCTACGTATTATTTGATGCCCAGGAGAAGATACATTATTCTGCTGAATAAACCTGCTTGAAAGCATTTTGGGGCTGTGGTGTATTGTTATGATATATATCATGTCGTCTCTGAAACAATACACCACAGCCCCAAAATGCTTTCAAGCAGGTTTATTCGCAGAATAATGTATCTGCAGAGACCACGTGTTCTAACGCGCAGCCATTCATCTTTTAGGAGCAGGCAACCATGCTGCTATATCAGTTTGGCAATTTTAGACTTTAAACTACTGCTTAATTTGCGCCGGGGTCTACCAGTGCGCACATGGGCACTTAATCATTAGCACTTGCTCTTTGGGCGTGCTATGTAACAGACTCCTTAGGAAATATGCTGTTTCTGTTTTATAACATAGAACACACAAACGGGCAAATGGGATAATGCTAAGGCACAAGCCCACATGGACGAACAGCTCCTTCTGAAGAGAGCCTGCTGCAGAGACCACGTGTTCTAGTGCTCAGCCTTTTATCTTTTAGGAGCAGGCAACTATTGCTGCTACATCAGTTTGGCAATTTTAGACTTTAAACTACTGCTTCATTTGCTCCGGGGTCTACCAGTGCGCATATGGGCACTTAATCATTTTTGAGAACCTCAGGACACAAGTGGACTTCATCCCCCGAGCAGCAGTGCGCCAAGAGGCGCGTTTGCAGAGTGGTGGGAAAAGGGGGCGTGGCCTCGGACCACCTCTCTGCAATCCAGCTGTGTGGCACTTACTGGAGGTACCTGGTGGGATAATTGGCCCCCAGGGACCCTCAGCATTCAAGGGGACTTAATCCCCCATCCAAGTGCACACCAGGGAGCGCATTTGTAGAGTGGTGGGCAAAGGGGGCGTGGCCTGCTCTGAAAATTTAGCAATCCTGCTGTGTGGGACTTACTAGAGGTAATAGAGGGGTAGTTGGCCCCCAAGGATGTCCTTGGGGGCCAACCACCCCTCTTGTTACCTCCAGTAAGTCCCACACAGTGGGATTGCTAAAACGTCTTCGGAGGCCATACCCCCCTTTCTCCACCACTCTGTAAACGCGCTTCCTGGCAGACTACGGGATGCGGGATGAAGTCCAATTTACTCCTGAGGGACTTTGGGGGCCAAGAAGCCCTACTGGTACCTCCTGTAAGCCCTACGCGGTGGAATTCCTGAGCGCTGGTTGGAGGCCCAGCACCCTTTCTCCACCACTCTGCAAACGCGACTACTAGTTAAAGAAGTGTTTGCAATGTAATAGGTTTTGCATTAGCGAGAATTAGAGCTATTGGCGTTGTAAATGCAAAAGTTTTTTACTAATGTTTTTTGGAGTGGAGTGGATGTACATTGTGTGTAGTCGAATTATGTGGTATGTTGTGCAATGAAATTATGTGGATAGAAAGTATATGGTATTTAGTGTATAAGAATTATGTAGAGTGGGATTATGTGTTATGGAGAGTAATTATGTGGTATGGTAGTCTGTGTTGTGGAGTGGTAACCTCAGGTTTAGTCTTCATCATTTCCATAAAAGCTCTACTATGAACTCAGGAAAAAAAAGATGGAATCACTGAGGAGCACTTGTGGACCTAGTCAGAGGAATGAGCAGGGCCACTGGAATTATGTGACTGTTTGGCTGCACCGACTTTCGCACAATTATACATTTTCTGCATTAGCCACATAATTCATCATCTGCACCCTTATCTGCAGATTTGAACAAAAAAAAAGCCTTGTTTCTAACTCAAATGGCTTAAACGTTACCAAAAATGCAGCAACAAGTGTCACAGCGTGGTGGAAGGCCCTTTGCAAACCTAGAATGGTCACCTGTTACTTATTGCTAAATGTGGGTGTTAAATTGGTACTAATGGTGTGCAAGCCACTCTTGCTTCCCTCTGCGCCTCTCTTGCCTCTTTCTGCATTTCTGTTGCTTCTTTCTGCACGTTTCTTCTTTGTCTGCACTTCTCTTGACCTCATTCTGCAAATCTCTTGTACTTTCTGCACCTCTCTTCCCTCTTTCTGCACGTCTGTTTCTCTTTCTGCACGTCATTTGCTTCATTCTGTACCCCTCTTACGTCTTTCTGCACCCTTTTTGCCTCTTTCTGCACCTCTATTTCTTCTTTCTGCACTTCTGTTTTCTTCTTTCTGCACTTATCTTGTTTCTTTCTGCACCTCACTTGCCTCTTTCTGCACCTCTATTGCCTCTTTCTGCAGTTCTCTTGCTTCCTTCTGCACTTCACTTGCTTCCTTCTGTAACTCTCTTGCCTCTTTCTGCACCTCACTTGCTTCTTTCTACACCACTCTTGCCTCTTTCTGTACCTCTGTTCCTTCTTTCTTCACCTGTCTTGTCTCTTTCTGGACCCCTTTTGCCTCTTTCTGCACCCCTCTTCATCCAACTCTCTTGCCTCTTTCTACACCTCTCTTCCCCCTTTCTACACCACTCTTGCCTCTTTCTGTACCTCTGTTCCTTCTTTCTTCACCTGTCTTGTCTCTTTCTGCACCCTTCGTGCCTCTTTCAGCACCTCTGTTGCTTCTTTCTGCAGTTCTCTTCCTCTTTTTGCGCACCTCCTGTCTCTTTCTGTATCCCTCTTGCCTCTTTGTGCACCTCTCCTATCCCTTTCTGCACCCCTCTTGCTTCTTTTTCTACCTCTGTTGGTTCTTTCTGCACCTCTTTTGCTTTGTTCTGCACTTGACTTGCCTCTTTCTGTGCCCCTGTTGCCTCTTTATGCACCTCTGTTGGTTCTTTCTGCACTGCTCTGGCTTCTTCCAGCACTTATGTTCCAAATTTCTTCATCCCTCTTCCCTTTTTCTACACCCTTCTTCCCTCTTTCTGCACCTCTCTTGCCTCAGTCTGCCCACCTGTTCCCTCTTTCTGTACCTCTTTTGCCTGTTTCTACAACTCTCTTGCCTCTTTCTGCAGTTTGCTTACCTCCTTCTGTACCTCACTTGCCTCTTTTTGCACCTCTGTTGGTTCTTTCTGCGCCCCTGTTGCTTCATTCTGCACTCTCCATGCTTCTTTCTGCACCTGTTTTGCTTCTTTCTGCCCTCCTGTTGTCTCTTTCTACACTCGTCTTCCCTGTTTCTGTACCTTTCTTGCCTGTTTCTGCCTCTCAGTTGCCTCTTTCTGTACTTTTCTTGCTTCTTTCAGCAATTCTCTTGCCTCTTTCTGGCGTTCTCTTACCTGTTTCTGCACCCCTCTTGCCTCTTTCTGCACCCGTCTTCCCCCTTTGTACAACTCTCTAGCCTATTTCTACACCTCTCTTTCCTCTTTCTGTACCACTCTTGCCTCTTTTTGTACCCCTGTTGCTTTTTTCTGCACTCCTCTTCCTTCTTTCTGCACCCCTGGTGACTCCATCTGTACCTCTGTTGCGTCTTTAAGCACCTCTGTTGGTTCTTCCTGCACTGCTCTTGCCTCTCTCTTGCCTCTTTCTGCACCTCATTTGCTTCCTTCTGCACCCCTTTTGCCTGTTTCTGCACCCCTCTTCCCTCTTTGTGCAACCCTCTTGCCTCTTTCTACACCTCTATTCCCTCTTTCTACACCCGTCTTCCCTCTTTGTACAACTCTCTAGCCTCTTTCTACACCTCTCTTCCCTCTTTCTACACCTCTCTTCCCTCTTTCTACACCTCTCTTCCCTCTTTCTGCA
Source organism: Triturus cristatus (assembly GCF_964204655.1). NCBI lineage: Eukaryota > Metazoa > Chordata > Amphibia > Caudata > Salamandridae > Triturus > Triturus cristatus. The sequence goes on along the minus strand of NC_140582.1, from coordinate 528,429,305 downwards.
CCTCACTTGTCTCTTTCTGTACTTCTCTTGCTTCTTTCTAAACCTCTGTTGCTTCTTTCAGCAATTCTCTTGCTTCTTTCTGCACTTCTCTTGCTTGTTTCTGCACCTCTGTTGCTTCTTTCTGCACCCCTCCTGCCTCTTTCTGTACCCCTCTTCCATATTTGTGCAACTCTCATGCCTCTTTCTACACCTATCTTGCTTCTTTCTGCACCCCTCGTGCCTCTTTCAGCACCTCTGTTGCTTCTTTCTGCACTCCTCTTCCTTCTTTTTCCACCCTTATTGCCTCCTTTTGCACCTCTGATGCCTATTTTAGCACCTCTGTTGGTTCTTTCTGTACTTCTCTTGCTTCTTTCTACACATCTTTTGCTTCTTTCAGCATTTCTCTTGCCTCTTTCTGCACTTCTCTTCTTTCTTATTGTGCCCCTCCTGCCTCTTTCTGTACCTCTCTTGCCTCTTTGTGCACCTCTCCTACCTCTTTCTTTACCCCTCTTGCCTCTTTTCTAACCTCTATTGGTTCTTTCTGTACTGCTCTTGCTTCTTTCTGCACCTCACGTGCCTCTTTCCGCACTTATCTTCTTTCTAAACCTCTGTTGCGTCTTTCAGCATTTCTCTTGCCTCTTTCTGCACTTCTCATCCTTCTTTCTGCACCCCTCCTGCCTCTTTCTGTACCTCTCTTGCCTCTTTGTGCACCCCTCCTACCTTTTTCTGCCCCACTCCTGCCTCTTCATGCACCTCTGTTGGTTCTTTCTGCACTGCTCTTAGTTCTTTCTGCACCTCACTTGCCTCTTTCTGCACCGTTCCTGCCTATTTATGCACTTCTCTTGCCTCTTTCTGCACCTCTGAGTTAGAGGCAGTTTTAATCTCCCTGCCCTATTATGTACTAGGGCCTTACAGGGGAGGTCATGCCAATCACAGGGGTACCCCAACCCATAGTGTACCCTAGTGTATGTAGGTATTTTCATTGTATTCTAAGTGTCTTTCAGCATAGCACTGGCTCTGGGCCTGGTTAGTCAGAGTCAGTTACCACCAGTAGCAGTCAGTAAAAAGTTGGGGGCACAGGATGACTTTTCAACAGGCCTTTTTCTGCACCTCTGTTGGTTCTTCCTGCATATCTCTTGCTTCTTCCTGCACTTTTCTTCATCTTTCTGGACTTCTGTTGCCTCTTTCTGCATTTCTCTTGCTTCTTTCGGTGCCATTCTTCCTCTTTCTTCACATATCCTACCTCTGTACGCATAGTTAGAAATTATCATTTAAAAAGCTTTGAAATTCACTGAAAAAACCATAGGTTTCAGGGACGTTATAGTTATAAATTAGCATTTAAAAAACCATAGCAATTCACTGAAAAAAACATAGGTTTCAGGGACGTTATAGTTAGTTGGGCATTTCACTCGTACAAAACCAGAAAAATTTGCCAGTTATAGTTAGTTGAGCTAACTATAACTCGCGCCCCCGCAATACACTGCTGATGACGCAACATATTACATCATTCATGACATGGTCAGTGGCATCTCTGATGACATCACTGATGAGTTGTCAAAACTCCTCTAAACACCAAATATTGCTATAATTAACTACTTAATAAGAAGTTACAAGTGCAGTTCCCATGCAGGCACTAGGGTCACAATTTCAATGGTGCAGCAGGCACAGTGACACCGAGGCCCAAAGCACTAGGAGCCCCTCTAAACACCAAATATTGCAATATTTTGCTGCTAAACAGGCAGTCACAAGCAAAGCGCCAGGAATGGACAGCTTCCCCCTGGAATACTATGCTTTCTTCTCCTCATTGCTGGTTCCCTGCCTTGCGGCGATGTTTGCGGAGGCTCTGGAGAAGGGAGAGATCACAGGATCCCTTAGGGAATCTGTCTTGGTGGCCTTCTCAAAACCAAACCGAGACCCAAAACAGCTAGCCTCATACCGACCCATCACGCTGCTATCTGCTGATTGCAAGATACTGGGTAAGATATTGGCGAATCGATACACACAAATCCTGCGACCGTTAATCCACCCGGATCAATGCAGATTTGTTCCAGGGAGGAACACATCCCAAAATTTACGTCGGTTATTCCACATACAAGACCAAGTGAGCAACACATTCCCCGGAGCGGCCTGCCTCATCTTAGATCTAGAGAAGGCATTTGACACTCTCACGTGGCCATACCTGTTCACGGTTCTACATCGTACTCTATTAGCATACACGCGTCTCTTGTATACTAAACTTACATCTTGAATATGCATGGGGAGATACATATCATCCTCCTTTAGGGTGGAAAGGAGCACAAGACAGGGGTGGCCGCTCTCACCCCTCCTATTCGCCCTAGCGGTGGAGCCCCTGGCAGTATGTCTGCATCGGAAGGGGGAGAACTGGGCTATCCCTATAGTGGGTACTATGCATAGCGTATCTATGTATGCAGACGATTTGTTAATATATGTACGGGACATTACATTAGACCTAACTTCTATATGGACAGCACTCGAAGAGTTCGCAGAGGCATCAGGACTCAGAGTGAACTGGGATAAGTCTACGATTTATCCGCTACATCCGAGCCTTACCCCTCAGAACGTTAGTATAGGAGAACTGTGTATAGCCTGGAGCAAGGGTGCCCCCCGATACCTAGGAATTTGCTTGTATCACTCTCCATCGGACTTATTTGACGGTAATCACTGCAAGGTACTGGCAGGGATAAGAACAGCGGTGGGCTTCTGGAAGAACCTTCCTTTGGCCCCGATAGGGCGTGTGGCCCTAGCCAAGATGATATTAGTACCACGACTATAATACCATTTTACCAATCTACCTGTCGTCCCACCCGGAGCCTTTTTTCAGGACTTGGACTCGTTACTAAGTTTGTTACTATGGGGAACATTAGCTAAGCTACAGCTACCCACCTATCAAGGAGGACTGGGAGCACCCTCCTTCGAATCGTACTTCTTGGCAGCGCAAATCCAGTGGCTTTCAAATTGGACAGCGGGCCAACAGGTAGGGGAGACCCACATAGAGCCAGGCCCGATACCAATACTGGAGATCTGTCGATTGCTACTACCAGGCACAAAGCCTCAGCGTACATATCCAGTACAAGTGTCGATAGCTCGTAAATGCATGCAGAGGATACATCCCATGTTCACAGGGATGCCCTTTTACTCTCCTCTGTTGCCTTTGATAGGATTCCCAAGATATGAGACGTACTATGCAACCTGTATGCTACAAATATGGATGGAGCACTCACTGACGGAAATAGAATCCCTTTTCGAGGACGGACAATTACGACCGTTCCACCAGCTAATGGAAGAATTTGACCTTCCCCCCGGACAATTCTTACTACACAGACAGATCATAGTAAGTTACCTCCCATATCATGACTTGACAGGAGAAGAACCCACAACTCACCCGGTCATACACACAATCATGCACATGGGAACGGGCCGGCACTTAGTCACCTGGTTCTATAAGGCAATACGAGAACTTATAAACAAACCATTAAAAGCACTGCGCGAAACATGGGAAGAAGAAATCGGGCGCCCGTTACATGACAAAGAATGGGATAAAGCACTCGAATACCCAAAAAAGGTATCCCGCAACGCGCGATTCAAAAACATGCAATTTTACATATTGCACAGAGCGAATCAAACGCCGGCGCGTCTCCGATATTATCCAACCACGCAATTCTTATGTCCCAGATGCCAATCATCAGACTCAGACTTTCATCACGTTTTGGACATGCCCTACAATACAACCATATTGGAACACTATCCACGAAACACTGAGGGAAACCATGGGTCTGCTGGAAATGAACACATGGGAGGCCTGCGCACTTGGATTATTCCGACGGCGGAAACAGCACAGAGTGCAAATACGCTTTGCATCACTAGCAATACTAATAGCCAAAAGAGGAATAGATATGCACTGGAGGGCCCCAACGGGATCCCCGATGGCAGCCTGGTTGGGAGCAGTGACTAAATGGGCAACCGCAGAAGAGGAGGCAATCAGAAATGAGGAATTGAAAGGAACACGCAGACGTCACATATCCATGGAGTCGACACTACTCCTACACCAATTCAAACAACCGATAACACAAGGCGACCCAAGCAGTTCACCCCAAACCCCCTCCGATTCGCAAACCCAGACCCAGATAATAGGCACAAACATTACTCCCCAAACAACCACAAATGAGTAGTAACGAGCAGCAATCTCACCAAACACTAAGTGGGTCAGTTAGAAATGGAGAGACGGCTGGAAGGGTTCCAAACATACGACATTAAATATAACCACTAGCACGACGCAATGCGACCTTGATGCCCCGCCTGATTCACAAATCTCAGACCTCATGAACACCACTCCAGTTTAACAACCCAGTTAACAGTTAAGAACCTATGCCGGTAGTTAGCGGGTAATCAAAAGTAAGGAGCTACAATTCCGTATGCAAAGACACACACAATAATGTGATAATGTATATTGAAGCAGTTATATTGGGTAAAATGTAGATGCCACCCCGGACAAAGACTGTAATTACAAATGTCAAACATGTACGAAACAAATTTAATTTACATGTACTATCATACGATATGTTTCAAATACAAAAATGTTAATAAAAAGATTTGACAAAAAAATAAATAAACAGGCAGTCACAAGTGCAATTACCTTACAGACAATAGGGTCATGATTTGAATGGTGCAGCAGGTGCAGTGGAACCGGGGCCAAAAGTTGCCATAACCTCTTTAAACACCAAATATTGCTATATTTTACTATGCACATAATATTGCTATTACATCAATTAATTCTATTATTTCCCTCTCCATTTCATTTTTCAAAATTGTGCTACTACTTTCCACACTATACCGTTAGTTACAGCACAATATATTGCCTTTTTGTACATAAACAAGTCATAACACTTTAACAGACTATCTGTAACATATTGTACAACTACTCAGTAAGCTACAACTTACAACAAAAAACAGCTTAATATTAATCACAAAGGTGAAACCTAATGCATTTACCAATGCTTATTGTAATTTGGTGTAAATCTGTTCAGTAGTTTAAAAAAAATTAAGGATCAAAAATATCCCCAGAACCAAATTTTAAAAGTATAGAGCGTTCTGGTTGGCCTAGGGGAGCTTTTTTCCCCTTGGGCCAACTCACTCCCGCGGGAGCAAGCGCTCTGATTGGCTGCCTGCAACATGAGGAAAAATGTTGTAGACAGCTATTACAGGACTCAGGACTTAGTCACCTGTCCTGAGTGTGTTAAAGAAAAAAAGTATATAAGGGATACTCTTCCTCCTAGCCTCCGTCGAGGGCTCGTAGAGAGTGCCCCCAGGACTAAATAACCACAGGCCAAAATAATTAAAGTCACAATCCCACAGGACTTCAGCTGTATCACAACATATTTTTTGTTTAAAAATGCCCGCTGGTATTTTTAATTTAACAAATTTGTCTCTCAGCGTGAGCCAGACCCCGGGGGTCTTAATCATAATGTATAAAGGGAGGGTGGCATGAGGGCGACGTGAGTGAGGGCACCCCATCCGAGCCACTTACAACCCCAACCCTGGGGGACAAATGCATTGTGAAGGGGAGAGGCATGCGCTCCCCCACCTCCTCCCTGAGCCTCTAATGGGCCCCGGGAACCACATCCCCTGGGGTCGAATGTTCATTGAAGGGGTGGGAGGCATGTGGTCTATTGGGCACCAGGGACCCTATCCCCCAAGGCCAAATATGTATCAAAAGGGGAGGGCACGCCCCTCTGCTCATGCTGGTATCCACCTTGGGGACCCTAACCTCCAGGCGTGATACTACACAGTGACCAGAGAGCCCTCTACCAGGACACTGTGGTAAGGCCAGGAAGAGTTCAGTCATGTCATATGCTGAGAGTGTGGGCATACTCTGAGATATGTTGGTTTTATTTAGCAAAAAAAGTCTCTGAATCGTTCTTTAAACATTTTTCAGTCCACAAAAGTGATATCATTTGTGTGGTCATAAGCAGTGCATGGCAGGCGTACAAGTTATAGTTAGCTCTGCTAACTAAAACTGGTGAATATCTGTGTTTTTTTTAGTTGAAACGTTAATGTTGTCACTGACATATTCACTAATCTTTGTTTTTTCCAGTGAATATATATATATATATATATATATATATATACACACACACACAAAACTCCCTTATGGGTAACTGGGAAGATTATATGCTGCTTACCCGGCTGCAAAAGAGCTGCCACTGCGGGAGCGGGTCCGTGGAGTCACTTACCAGTGTCTCTGATCAAAACGGGAGCAAGTTGCAGAGGTGATTGGCATCATGATGCAGCAAGTTATGTTGTGGACTATGCGTCAACCCACTGGGATTTTATTTCAAATCTACTTGGCTGACATAGAAGCGGACTCACTGTGGCATACTTTATTGGCACTGTGGGATCCAGAAGGCCATGAGGCTGGCCACGCCCACTGGGGCAGGATCTTGGAGAAACTAAAGGGTGTTGATATTTCCGCTCTTCTTCGTCAGCAGCAAGCCACTAAAGAAGGGGTTTTACAGCCTGAAACGCGTATGGCCGACGATTATGACGTTTTAATCCACCTTACCTGTGTGCAGCCCTTCACCAAATAAAGCGGTTACATAATTTGCAGTGCAGCTCTTATGGGTAACTGTGCTTGTTGGAAGGATATATATATATATATATATATATATATATATATATATATATATATATATATATATATATATATATATATCCCTATTTGGGTTTGTTGTAGCGCGTACCTCCTGCAAACCCCCTTTTTTGGTCTGTTTTGGAAGGTTTACTCCTGAACATCCCCTTTATTTTAAAATGAAAACCCCTTACCTCCCTTTACCTCTATCCGCGCCCTGAACCTTAAAAAACTCTTTCCCCTTTTACCTCTACCTACCCATTAACCCCAAGATCACCCTTTCCTCCATTTACCTCTTCCCAGCCCTTAACCCTAAAATCACCTCTACCTCATTACCTTTGTCCACCCTATAACCGTAAAATCATCCTTATCTCCCCTTTACCTCTAGCCACACCTTTACCCTTTTTGCTTAATTTTTTTTTTTAATAATATAATTTAAAAAAACTACTTACCTGCAGAGTAAAGTATTGCATGGTAAAGGATGCAAGGTAAAGGTAAAAAATGGTTTTTGGTACTTACCTGTGTGATAAAGACTGCGGGGTAAATGTCATGCGGGGTTAAAATCGCGAGGTAAAGGTTACATACCCCCAGTGACAAGCCCAAGCACTTTCAAATGGCACAATTGTGTGTATGTGGGGGTGGTCTTGAATTCTAGAACTGGCCAGCAAAGCACGGAATCTAATTTGAAGTCAATTCATAGAACAAGCATTGGCTTAGCCAATAGGTCTCGCTTTTGGGACCTTATAAGCATTTAGTTATGCAGCACAATATCCTTGGTGCAACAACATCAACCATTGCATGGATAAACACTTATAAGGTTCGAAATGCGAGACCTATTGGCTATGCCAATGCTTGTTTAGATTGGAGAGGGTTCAGCAGCTTCCCATACAATAAAGTTTTGCAAAAACCATGCCAGCACCAGACCTATTTGCTTTGCCAATGCTTGTTCTTCTTTGCAGTATAACAAGCATGTCTGAAAATTACTAGTTACTTTGATGGTAATGTCACACTCCAGGGAATTTTCACACATGCGTTCAGATGATGAAGCCTTGTCCAGCATTAGCAATGTTACCGCCACTTACTCCTTATTTTTTACAGGAGCCTCCCAAATATAGTGGAAATGTCTGCTAGTACTGGCAATATGGGCCCATCAATTTCTGCATAGTTACTGTGCATTCTCTAAATTGGTGGTAAACCTGATTTCCAGAACCTGTTCATGTCATGGGATATAGACAATTACAAATGGCAATTTTGGGAAATCAGGAGTCAAAGCGTGCAATTTCGAACTCCCCTAGAACCTGGGCTATTTATGGATTTTGATGTGCCTATTACAGCACAGAGGAGCATTGCCTTCCATTCTTTTGTCCTTTCTAAATTCTGTTTTATTATACTTCAGTTCTTTAAATGATCACAGATTGGACTCCTTGTGAAAGAGCAATACTTGTTGCTGCAGCTATACAGATCTTAGAGAGAACAAAGGAACTTTTCTGACTACCAATTAGAACTTCAGCAATTAGTCATGATTTACTCAATACAAAGATTGCACTGTTCACTCTCGCATGTCAAACTCGGCTACAGGTTCTTAAACCACCTGAGTGCTGGAAAGTCTCCTGCCGATGGGATAACGGGCAGGTTGGTTAATCTACACGTCTAACAGTAACATCGCGAGAATATTTTAAGATCTGTTACAGTGAAGCGTATCTCGTTCCTCTGTTATCCTCCAAGTGCTTCCACTGACTTGCATGACAGCTGTTAGCAGTGATGACAAGCTTCATGGCAGCTCTATGTGCCTGCTCTATAAAAATGTGCCCTAAGTTAATGCAAGGTACGCGATCACATCAATTATGGAGGTACGCGCTGTTAAAAGCTCTACTAATGCCCAACAGGTGGCTTATGCCATGAGGAGAAAGAGTGGTGCAAACCTAATGTTCAGGCATTTTCTGAAGTATCTGATAATACATGCGATGTTCTAATTTTTTTGTTTTAATGCCTGCTTTGTATGTCCTGTGCACCATAGCATTAATGAGTACTTAAAAGATATTGAATATTATTGTAATCACTATACATTTCAGCATGCCTTACCACTACAAAATACCTATGTCAAATCTAGGGTATAACAAGCCTTTCCTTTAGTGTCGGAGAGCACATCACTTGACCCTTGATGGTGCTATAGGAGTTAATGTCTATGATGGCAGAGGCAACCAATGAAACGGGGCTAAAAAGTTCCTTAAAATAAAATCACTGGTTATAGGCAAAGAAATATGACCAAGCGTCATTACCATATAGTTGCATATTGAGATGCTGAACTGAAATTAGATGGTGCTCTCAGGCAGGCTTGCAAGCTGGAAATGGGTTCCACAAAAAAAAAAAATTTTTAAAGCACCATCCACTCTTTGGCAAGTTTGAACTGCCTTAGAAAAAAAGCAATGTTTTCGAGCTTACTATCAAGCACCTCCTCCATTGTGAGAAGGTGTCAAGGGGTCGACACTACAAACCAGATGCAACGCAGTGTGAAGATGAGTCCTTTGTTGGGGAGCTGCCTCCACTCCTCTGAGGGGGGAACCCCCTGTCCATGCTCTCTGTGACTCGCTGGGCAACAATGCACATTCTTTGCTGATGTAATGCGTACGCATGACGTCAGCAAAGAATGCGCATTGGATGACAAAACGCTGAGTACAGTATGAACTGTGGCCTATTGGTGTTTTCTGTTGTATTTTAAAAAAATATCAAAGGGCCAGCTGCCACATCTAATGGGGCCTTTCAGTGAATTATGTCACCAGACATCAGCAAACAAAAGTCACTTATGGAATGTAAAACCCCACCTCCATAGAGTCAAAGAAGTGCAGATTCAGCCCTCCCCCCCAGCAACCCAGTATACCAGCATTACGTGTGGTGCGGTTTAGTTTAACTTACGCTGGTGAAAACAACAGGAAGTTACATGTGCTCTGCCTTGTCTTGTATACATTTACTTGCCTCATTTCTATTAACATGCCCTTCAATTATCAATATGGGCAATTAATTGTACTCATCGTGCGGTTGAGCATACTCGCTCCACGCACACCATTATGCCCCTCTTGCCTGACACATTATCAGTCTCTAGCAAGGGTAACTTAGTGTAACTAGAGCGCGGGTGAGAACTAGCTCTATGTTAACTAGTATGTCCTTCCCGTTTTACGTCCCGTTAGATATCAGAACGGCCAATTATCTGCACACAGAGCACGGATTATTCTGTTTCTCTAAGGATGCAACGTTCTCAATGACATCCACATATGACAAGTAGATCTTTACCTGGTGCCTGGGATCCATCGCCGACGAGAGGGACTAGGGGAGGACGGAGCTGTGGTAGCCAGGAAGAAACAACGAGGAGCAAAGGAACATGTTGAGGAATCGCCAGGAGGAACAGCGAGGTCAGCGGCTTGTTTAGGCAAATTCAGCACTTGCCCTGGTTGCGCACCTCAAAACGGGGAACAGCATGCACTTTTAGCACGGGCCATCGCCCATGCGCAAACAAGATCGAGACCATGCAATTTACGGCCGTTTTAGAATCATAACTTTGAGAGGGGCTACACATTCTATATATAATTTGTTGTCATTATTTACACACCACCCTCTTTCAGTGGACCGAGTCTCCACACCCCACCCTACCCTAACTCCTTAATTCTTGCAAACATTCATTCTGTTTCAGGAGGACTCCACCTGTGGCCACGCATAAGTAGCTCCGCATCAGTTCCTAGCAGCAGCTCATGACCCTGAAAGTAGGGAGGCAGAGGAGTCATAGGTTTACGCTGGGAAGTGATGTTGGTTAGAGCCTCAGAACTCCGCAAACATGCATTATAAAACAAAATAAATCAATGTTGAGACATTGTCTTGACTTTTAAAAAGAAAAAATATTTAATTCCGCTTGAAGCTGCCCAACTTCAAAACAGACGCACCATTTTCATTTAAACTGTATAAGATTGCTACGTTAAACAGGAAGCAGGTACGCGAGGCTCGAATGTATCCTTGTGTAACGTGATGCCTGGACGCATTTCCTGCTTGGATTGAGCCGTGCGGCCGTGAAAGTGACACGGCCGCACGCGAATGGGATCGCAATCAGATTTTGCCTCGGGCGCTGAAAGCTGCAGGCTGTGCACGTGACCAATAGGTTTACGCTGGGAAGTGATGTTGGTTAGAGCCTCAGAACACAGCAAACACACATTATAAAACATAATAAATCAATGTTGAGACATGGTCTTGAATTTTAAAAAGAAAAAATATTTAATTCAGCTTGAAGCTGCCCAACTTTAAAACAGACGCACCATTTTCATTTAAACTGTATAAGTTTGCTATGTTAAACAGGAAGCAGGTACGCAAGGGTCGAATGTATCCTTGTGTAACGTGATGCCTGGACGCATTTGCTGCTTGGATTGGGCCGCGCGGCCGTGAAAGTGACAAGGCCGTGCGCGAAAGTGATCGCGATCAGATGGCGCCTCGGGCGCTGAAAGCTGCTGGCTGCGCACGTTCACGCTCGTGAACGCAATCGCTAGGAGGTGTGGCAGCACTGCGAAAACCCGTACACTAAATGTCTCGGCCACAGGCGAGACCTAAAAATGAATTCTGGATCATGATTTACCATAATACTGGTCTGCCAACTTTCTAGAGGTTCTAGGCCTAGCTGTGGGGAATGTGTAATTTAGTGTAGATTTCACCCATAGTGTATAATACAGTGACGCACACAGTCTTTTCAGTAATTGCTACAGATATACATACTCACATTATTAATGCCCACTTAGTCATTAATCTTTATTCGGATATTAAAACATCCAAGCAAGAACATAACAATTGCAAATTCCAGCAATACATTAATATATCAAAATATCCTTAAAATATTTAAAATATGACAATTCATCAGGGTTTATCCGAGACCTTAATAGCTAAATACCTCTGACAAAGCAGCAAAAACGAAGTAATTATAAAGTGCAGAGTTTTAACAGATTCAATGCAGGGGACACCAACGACATGAGATTTTAAAAATGCATAATCATAACCAAATTAAGACAATAAGTTATAATATAAACTATATCATTTTAAAACATCATAACGCTTCCCAAGTTCAATAAACCGTTCATTTCATAATTAGGTTGGGACCTTAGCTAAGTCTACAATAGGGACCAAAATATACATGAAAGCTTTAGGAAAACAACTTTAATCATAATACCTGACCCTCTCTACCCTAAAACAAAGTTGTTTACACCTCGCATCTAGTCTTCCTTAATTTTGCCGCTAGTCTTAAAAAATTCACTGTGCAGAACAACGTAAGGGGATCCGAAGAAAGTTTCAGGTATAAGAGTGCCACCCTTACCTGGGTAAATTTATTCTTTCTTAGAATAGTTTTAAAAAAAACTGCCCTTGGGTACTCATATAACGGACAGAAAAATACAAAATGAAGGGTATCCTGCGGAGATCCCAGATCGCAGCCGCACGGACCCTTTGACACAACATCTTTTGTGTACCCTGCGGGAACGGCTAAAATATGGTGTAAAAGATCTAATCTAAATCTGATCCTTAAAAATCTGTCATTTTTGTTATATATATACGCCAGGTAAGGTTCTAAGCCTGCTACAGATTTTGTTAAAATGTGGGCTCTCACTGAACCTTTCAGTATTTCACTGTCTTCTCGTGCGCAAACTAGGCGCCTAAGGTGTTCAGCTTTTATGGCAGCTTTTACCTGGGGCATCAAGGTCGTGGGCTCATCAAAGTAGTTTGCAAATCCCAGCCACTTCAGAGTGTCCTTCACATATTTAAGCCAGGGTATCCCGAGTCCTTTGTCCCTGTTAATGCAGTCCTTTATTATTTGTCTACTTAGACTAGCCTCAGGGTTGGTCCAGATTTTCATCCAACACATTATTGGTTTGGTGCTTATCCTGTCGCTAATGTAAGGAAGCCCTAGCTCCTCATGGACAATGTAGGCAGGTGTACTTTGAGGAACTTGCAAAATCCTTCTAAGGAACTTATTTTCCTCCTGTTGTATCGGGGAAGTATTTCGGAATCCCCATACCTCGCTCCCATACATAGTTTTAGAGCAACAAATTGAATTATATAAATGCAATATTTCATTCGGTGACCAACGGCCTAATCTCGTGGCTCGATTCATAATTGAGCCCATTGTGCTCGTTTGTTGCTTACATTTCTCTGAGATTAGTGAATTAAAATTGAGGTGTTTGTCGAATAATATCCCTAAATAATTAAAGACCTCGACCTTCTCTAATTTGTGACCCCCAATTTTAAAGATAAAATTCTTTGTTGGTCTTTTTCCCGCTTCCATTATGTATGATTTTGTGAGATTAGGAGATAAATCTAGATTTGCCATAAACCCACTAAAGCCGTCGATGAGAGACTGAAGTCTCCTCCCTGTGCGGGATAAGAGGACTGCGTCGTCCGCATATAAAAGGAAGGGTATACTTCTTTTGCCAACTCTTGGACAGTCTACCCCCAACTCAACAAGTGCTTTGTCCAAACCGTTTATGTATAACGTAAATAAAAAGGGCGCCAAAATGCAACCTTGTCTCACACCCCTACTACATGAGAAATGTTCAGTAAGGTTCCCCTCATTGCTGTATCTGACCTGAGCTGTTGTATTTAGGTGTAATGTTTTAAGGATGTATATCAGTCCTAAATCGACCCCAAGCAGCTCAAGAATTTCCCACAACTTCTCGCGATTCACCCGGTCAAAAGCTGCTGTCGGGTCCATAAAGGCCAGAAAGACTGTCCCCTCGCCTGCCACGGTGTACTTTGCCACCAGGTTATACAGGTTAAGGCACTGGTCCGTGGTAGAACGGCCAATTCTAAAACCGTACTGAGCGTCAGTAATGATCTCATTTTCCTCTGCCCAGTCCGTCAGATGGTTTAGGATAACCTTCCCTAGTACCTTTGCGGTCACATCTATTAATGAGATCGGACGATAACATTTGGGGTCACACTTATTGCCCTTTTTAAATAGGGGTACAATGCTAGCCGTTGACCATGACCTGGGCATTCCCATTTCCACTGCCGTATTAAAAACTCGTGTGAGTATAGGCGCCCAAAGATCAACCCGTGACAAAAATAAGTCGGGGGGGAATCCCATCCGGGCCTGGAGCCTTGTTGCGTGTCAGGGCATATATTCCTTCTTTAATCTCGCCCACCGCAAACTGAGACCATGAACTCGGTGGAGAGCCAACAACTGCGATTTGTCGAGCAGTAGGGCTGCCATGATTATACAGATTCTTAAAGTGAGATACCCATGCTTCAGGCAAGACATGACAAGCCATCTTCTCATTATTCGGTGCCTGAAAACTGGGGTCATTGATCACCTTCCAAAATCTCGTCATGTCTCTCTTATCGGCTGCCTCCCTCAAGTTCTCCCAGGCCTCACATTGAATGGTATGTTTTCTCTTTTTTATGGCCGATTTGTATTGAGCCCTACATTCCATTATCCTACTCCTATCCTTGGGAACCATTTTGAGTGCCAACTTCAGTTCTTTTTGAGCTCTAGAACAGGCTTTGTCGAACCATTTTGGTGCGAGATTAGACGTGGGCACTGATTTTGCCCTCAGTAACCTATCAATGTCCCTTGCCGTACTTTCAAAAGCACTTATCAATTCTCTACCCTTGACTTCCTGGTCTAAGCACTTCCATATCCCACTTTCCGGGGGGGTAATAAGCTTTTTGTAGAATGCTTCCCCATCTATGTTAGTCCATCTTATACGCCTACCCTGGTCAACTGCTTCCAGTGTTCCCCTCGTCATCAAATTCCTTGGCTGGGTAGATAAATCTGTATCCCTCAGGGACAATACCAAAGGGTTATGATCGCTAAAAATGCTGATTTCTATGCTAAAATCTATGATCCTGCATTTAAAAACATGTGAGACAAAAATAAAATCAATAATTGTATCCCTGCACCTGCCTTTAAAGGAGGGGTTAATAATGTTAGAGTTCCTAGTCCTGATTACGTCCATCGTGGGGGCTAGATCGTACATACCCAGGATCTTACTTAACTCGCCACCTTCCCTTGTATGCTCTAAGTGCCAGTCTGTTGTGGCAGGACAGGAATCCCATTTTCCCCCTCCCCATTTCAAATATGGGCATTGGTGACAGTTAAAGTCGCCCAGTAAAATCAAATTGGGGTGACTGTCTTCCCTATCATGTAGGCCTGCCAGTCTTTCATTGAGCTCGTTCAACCTCTGCATTGATTGGCCCGCATTGTAAAAATGTATCAAAACAAATTTTAGGCCCTTCTTGCGATAACTAATACCTTGGATGTTATCCGAGCTCCAGCCCAGGACCTCCCAAGACCCTTGTAGGGACACAGACACATACGTTATTAAACCCCCCTTTGCTCGTCCCATTACAGAATTTTGGGCAGGGACAAAAAACATTTTATATCCCTCCAGGTGTGGGGCACTACTATCAGTTTCCCACGTTTCCTGCAGGCAGATAATGTGGAACTGTCGACTAAAATCTAGCCATTCCTTATTTTTTATTTTGGATGAAATCCCTGCAATATTCCACGAAACCACCCTGAGTTCTTCGGCCACTTGTTTTATCACTCTCCTGGCTGGGTTAGCCTGCCCTTGCGGAGAAAATCTGGCTAGACTACTCGTTGTTAATACAATACACTTTCCTAGAGAGTTATGTAAAACCTCATTAAGGGGGATAACAGGTAAAAGTGAATTTCCCACAGGACCAGCAATGTCCCTTGACACTGAACTAACAGGAACAGAGACAATCTTCGTGTTTGCACCTTGGGCCAGTCAATCCAGTTCATCCATTACTGCCGCCTCAGACAACAGGGTGAACCTATTTGATGCTAAACCCAGTCTATTAGCCCCTCCGTGGGTAATTTCCCCTCTCCTGTGTGCCACTTGGCCTGTCTCTTTTGAGTTATCCCTATAAAAAAAGTTCAGGGGGAGCATTTTTATGTTCGTTCCCCTATCAAAAACCCCGTAACGGGAAATAAGCAACTCTTTCACCAACTCAGGGTACCTAAAATTAACAATAACGCAGTCTCCTGCGAACTTTTTCTCAGAGGCTCCAACCCAGGCTACCCTCCTTGCCATGAGAATGAGGCTACTCTGCGAATTAGGCACATTCACGTTATTAAGCATCCAATATTTAACCTTGTTTATCAGGGAGCTTGTTGTCTCTTCTCTAACTTGGTTGAGTGCTGGGACCCCCACTAAAACTATCGTGTAGGGACAAGAAGCAGGGGGTAAGTCCAACGTCTGCAGCCCCGGTGTGCAGTGCACCTGCTCATTTGTAATACTGTTAGGGACTGCAGCCGTTTTTATGCAACCTTCCTGTTGTGGCATGTGGGAGACAGGACCAGTAAAAGTACCTTTGTCCTTACCAGTAATGGGATCAACTCCCCTTGTGTTTCCTTCCATCCTACTGTTATTTACACAAGCACTACCAGAGAAAGGTACAGTCCCTGTCCCTTCCTCTCGCGAGCTAGGTAGAGGCACAGGAGGTCCTCCATTATTCTGTTCTAGAAGCCTGCTTACTTTCTCGTCCACTATCTTAATATATTCCACTAAGGGACCCAGATGTTTAGAAAAGAGTGCTACCAGGTTGGCCTCTAATGTTTTCGTTATCTCCCGGGACCATTCCACCCCATTTCTGGAAGAGCTATTTTTGCAATGTTGACACGCTGAACTATTGACCCCATCCTCTGCGACTATGGGTGCTTTTCTCGCCCCTCCTCTTTTGGGTTTGGTATCTGTTCTTTTTTTACACACCCCGTTGTTATGTGGGTTACCCATAATCCTTGTAGCCTCTAAAGCGCCTACCTCTGTGGGAGAAACTGAAACAAGTAATGATTTTTTGGAACGGGTGACCACCTCCCTGTCCCTTCTCATTAGTGCATTAGGCTCGTTCTCCACTCCCAACACGACACTCCCCCGCTCTCGGTCTCCCTTCGCCCCAATCCCAACCATGCCTGCCAACAATCCTACCTCTAATCTCAAAGGGGAATGTTCGGGCTGTTGCATGGTCTTTTCAGGCCCCACAGAATTCATTAGCTCCAATTCCCCAGAAGGAGGCATGTTAGCATGAACTTGTGCTATAGTGACTCGCTGGGTTGCGGTATGAGCAGGGGGATCCTGGTCTACTGGGATAGTTGTACCTGGCGTTACACACTTTGATATTTTCCCCAGTGATGAGCGTTTATGTGCCAGAAGGGAATCGAGAGACAGCCTTCGTTCTGTTAACTGTATTTCATGCGTCAACAAAGACTCGGCTCTCGTAATAAAAGCATCCAAAGTTCCCTTAATTCCGCCTCCTGTCTTAGTAGGGATTTTTTTTGTTTTAACCATATTAGGGCTTAAGGAACGAAGTAATGTAATGTAATAATGTGTTACGTCTTCCTTAACCCTCTTTAACAAAAATGACAATTAGGGGAGGCGCGCAGAATTTTAACACAAATCACTAACCAATGCTACAAACCCACCCTAACAAACGTAATAAGAATAACAATGCACCTTAACAAGGCCCGTGGTTAGTCCTTGAGTACCTTTCGAGGGGGCTCTACGTGCAGAGCAATCAGTAAACTGGTAGCACCATCCCTCGCGTTGTCTCTGTAGTCCCACAGTCAATACGATACACTGCTGCGGAAGGAACAGTATTGAAAACCAAGAGATACGGCCCGGCCCGGCCTCCCTCGGCCCCTGACGGCCACAGACGGCCCGCCCTTTGCCCGGGCTTAGCCCGGCGCTGCCCGCACGCGGTCCCGTGATGCGGGGGGTGGAGCTGTTTTTGAAGCGCCTTCGGGCGCGAGATGCAGTAAGTCCGCTTCCGGTGGGCAAAGGAGCCTGGGAGATGTCGTTTACTACTCCCTCCACGCTGCGGTCGCCGATGTCACCGGTGCGACGGCGGGAGGGAGAGACAATCCACAGCGGCAAGGACGCGGCAACCCCGAAAGGCCAAAGCGGTGGACAGGTAGACCCAGCTGATACCGGTGATTCTTAGCGCAACAGGCGATTCTGACAACCCCCACTCATATATGAAGCCTGCCCAGATTAGCACCAACCCCTGAAGGGTCCCTTCTGCGATAAGGTAACTGTCTGCAGATACCGGTGCTGATTTAGATGGTTGTGTTACACACTCAGTCCGTACACATGTGCACAAGCGTGTGCATACTTGCTCACATTCAACCAGCCCAGAGCCTCTTACCCTAGCTGCACAGATGCAGACCTTATCTTAAAAAGCTGAAATTGTCGGTTAGCAGTCCTAATCCATTATGAGAGGACTTATAGGGAATGATGTAATGAAACTCGCTCATGGCAGGAATCCATAAACCAAGTAGAACAAATATCCAACGGGATTAAATGAGCAGAACCCATTTCTCATACTAGCTGTCCAACTCATGCTCGCAGCCATTTTGGAAAGCTCATAAATATTGCGGTTTCCTGGCTTTCTACCATGTGATTGTGCCTCGTATCCAAATCACTCCGCACATTTAAATATATTCATTTAAGGAAAAGAGACCCAAGTGTTTATTTCATTTAGGAAAATTCCCGCTGGAGCTCCTGTGTCAATGCGTGACGTGACTTAAGTTCTGCATCTCAGCTCTGCTCTACACTGCATGGCTCGACGCTAATAAAAGAAACGATTTCACCCTCACGGAGCTTGTTCAAGGTATCACGATCTGTATGCATTGTGCCCTACGTATCCCATGTTAGAGTGTGCAGCGGTTTCGTTGTTGCTGACATCAGCTACGCTGTGTTAGTGATTTATCACCTTAAGTGCATTTTGTGAACGCAAGACATGCCCCTCGGCACGGATGGGGCAGTGGATGCATTTATTAATTCCATCCACTTTACAGACTTTTTTCCAAACAATGTCCTGAGGGAACTGGTCCCCCTGTTTCCTGAATGTGTGTTTCATACTATTATTTCTACCACTATGTTCAA
Source organism: Triturus cristatus (assembly GCF_964204655.1). Lineage (NCBI taxonomy): Eukaryota > Metazoa > Chordata > Amphibia > Caudata > Salamandridae > Triturus > Triturus cristatus. Next base: position 528,410,753 of record NC_140582.1, on the reverse strand, counting down.
GGGAGGAAGGTTAAAGGTCCTCTCACTGCAGTATTGCAATGTGCATTTTTTTCCCGTCAGAACAAAGAATCACAACAACATATAGCCTTACTCCATCAATCCGATTTTCTCTTACTCCGTGTGCTTTTAAGGGTTTCTGTGACGCTCGTTATTTTTAGATTCAATATAATAATAATAATACTGTCCTCCAGCGCCTTCTCATCAAGCTTCTTCACAAGTAGTGACAGAGCATCGGCTGTTATCCGACGGATTTGGTCTTCGTGATGTAATCTACTTCAGAAGAATGAAAGGGTGAGTTGTTCTTACTGGGATTAGAAACACAACTTCACCCAACACAGCTTTTTGGGGCTATTTCATTATTCACACTCACGTAGAAAATGATTACACTGGTCTAAGCAGTGCACGGTGAGGAAACATTTTGGTATACAGCTGAAGTTTTAGCAGCAAGTGTGAATAGTTTAATGAATCACCAACTGCAGCAGCACTAAGGGCCTCATTTATGAAAAGTGTTGCATCACTGCGTGAAAGGAGCGATGCAACACTTTTCACTGCGCCCTCCTTGCGAACCCATGTATGTGCTGTATTTACTATACGGCGCTTCATGTCCCAAGGAATGACAAATGCGTCAGGAATCCTGGCGCATCGGTCGGCGCAAAACTCACGCATTGCTGGAATTGCGTCATAAGCATGACGCAACTCCATCAATGCATGGGGTAGGCCTTTTCACATTACACTGCGTCACGAGGCAGGCGTAAGGTTTTGACGCAGTGACATCCTAAAAGTGGCGCAGTGAAATCTGTTAGATTTCATTTTGCCACTTCTACAAGGCTTTCTTGCGGGGGAACGCCCACCCTGCATACACTACACCTGATGCAGGTATAATGTAGCGCACGGCTTTACAAAGTGACGCATCTACTTAGATACATCACTTTGTAAATAAGGCACAACAGGCGCATTTTTTATGCCACCATTGCGTCACAAAAAGTGATGCAACTGCGGCATAAAAGTGTTGCAAGGCTTCATAAATAAGGCCCGAAGAGCTAAGTTCAAATGCAGGGGCGGCTCCTCCACTAAGGCGGAGGAGCGTTGCCCCACTGCTCTGGAAAAATAAAATGATAATGCATTATTATTATTTTATTTTTCCTTTGTTGCTCAACTGGTTAGGGGCGGGGTGGAGCTGGGCTGTGTCAGAGGAGCAGAGGGAGGAGTGGTAGCATTCTGTAAGTGCACACAATGGTTTGGCCAGCCGCCTTGGGTCGGCCAAACAGTCATGTGTACTTAGCTTGTTCTCCACCAGGCTGTAATGCACAGCCCGGTGGAGAACATGCTCAGGCCCCCAGTATCTCTCTCTCTGAGCGCCGAACCACAGCGCTCAGACCAATCACAACGCTGCTATCAGCAGCGTCGTGATTGGCTATCGGAGTCTGGAAGTCTGGGTGCTTCTGTTCCTGCTTCCTGCCCCTGGAGTCCGGGAAGTGGGCAAAGAGTACTGTGAGCTGGAGCCTGACAGGCAGGTAAGTGATTTTTTTCTTGATCTCCCCCCACGACCCGCCCCCCCACTGCCGCTAAATAGAAGCCACCACTGTTCCAATTTTTTCCCCAATCTGTGCTGCGACTGTTCAAACTGCTCTGCAGACACACAGCTACCACCTGCCCAAAATTGGCAGTTGGGGCTTGGCAGGGGATATTTGAGACACAGGGCCCGATTTATGGTTTGGCAGAGAGGGTGCTCCATCCCAAACTTTCCTTGTCTGCCCATCCTATTTAGAGTCAGGCAGACCTTCAGCTTTGTGTCGGCCCGGCTCCTGTTGGCTCCTGTTTGCTCTGTCGGCTCACTCCAACGGCTTGACAGAGTGCTTGCCTTGAAGTAGAAAACAAAACACAGCTTGCCCGATGTAGGGCTGATGATCTCCTGTCTTTTCAGTCTATCAAACCTGGCGATGATGAACAAAAAAATACAACAAATATTGGCACTCTTGATTTGAGGGCCATTAGTTATTTATTTTTCCAAAATAATCTCTCATTTTCAGAGTTTGTTTTTGAAAAGCAAAACATTTGTTGGGCAGCTGCCAAAATCAACTACAGCCATCCACCAAACGTTTTATACCCTCAGACGAACTGCTGTGATGGAGGTTCATCTGAAGGTAAAACAGATCACCACTGGGCCGATAGTAATCACTCAATGTGGCGGGCAATAGTCAGCAAGGGTGGCAGTCATAATGTCCTCTGCCACTCTGACTGAAGGACTACCATCCACCACAGGGCCGGTTCTAGGATTTGTGGGGGCCCGGGCAGAACAGGACCATGTGTGGCCCCTCTAAAATGTGCTATTATAGGAAGTGGCATCACAGGAGGGACATCAATTGAAAATTATTGTTCTGGCATTGTTGAAGCAGGTTTGCAAGAAACTATTTACTTAGTGTGGATACCACTAAAATGGGTAAACATATAAGTAATAATCTTATAAAGTTTTAAAGCTCTAGTACATTAATCAAACAGGCTGAAAAAGCTAGGCCTCAGTCTCTGCAAAACTGATATGATTACAACAATGTTTACTAATTGTTTCCAGATTAGGGCATGATTAACATTGCAAGTCAGATTGTCCAAGAACTATAAAGTGGGACTTCCGGTAACCCCCCCCCCCATCCCTGCCTTTACGCTAGTAAAAGTTCAAGATAAGGCATTTGGTTTTCAGCAGGCATGGGCAATCATCACAAATAAATGTAGTTCCAGATAGGGTGAGTGACCTGCAAGAGCTGCAGCAAACAACAGAAAGCACGGATTCCAAAAGATAATAATAGGAGCCAGTACAAATGTCATACACGGTGGAGGAGGCTAATATATTGGCATGCAGAAGCACTAAAGGCTGGACCACACCAACACACCTAGGGCATAAACTGAGCAATTACTCTCAGACTACATTTTTAAGAGACACAAAGAATTGAACTAACTTAAACATATACAGGGCAGATGGTTAAAAGGGAAAACAGTTTGTGGCCAGGACAAAAAAAATGACTGCCAAAGCTATACTGGGAGCCAGTCTCTGAAGAGATACATTAAAGCAGCAAAATAAAAAGTGCTTACTATAGTAGACTCTTTGCAGTTTACAGCTATATGGAAAGGAAATGTAGCAAGGTGGAAGAGGTAAGTTGGGGGAGGTGTTGCTTGACTTGCATAAACGCTAAAGTAATACTAGAGACTTATAGTTTAAAAAAAAATGTAATAACACGTTTTCCATATCCGAGACAACACTAAATTGCAGAGGGACCAGAAGCATTTCCGCTCAACTCATATTTAGCTTAAGAAGTAAAAACCAAGTTGCGCCTGCCCTCAGGAAAATTCTTTGGATATTGGTTAAAGAGATAATTGAGTGCAAGTACATTTTCTTCATCCACAAGTCACTTCAGTCCCTCCCCAACCTCCAATGCAAGATCTGCTTCCCTAAACCTACTCGCTACCTACTTGTATAGGCTCAATGCGTGGAAGTTCACTCCATGTGCAATGATGCCCATAAGAAACAGCCCCTCACTTCTCAGTGCCTTCCTCCTCATAGTCCTCATTTCTTGAAAACTCCACCTTTCTTCTCCTTCCCTCCAACAGGAGGCGAATTCCAACTATGCTCCTGAAAAACAGCCATTTCTCCAAGCCTTACTGTCACTTCCTGAGGTTTGGAGTTATTTGTTTTGGAAGGAGGCACACACTTTTACTTTGCTTGCCCAAGCTGGCCCTCTGTTATTCTGCACATACAAAGGAGCCAGCTGGTTTTGCGAGCACAGTCAGACTAACTCTGTGCACACCAAACTTAAGGTTGCAGCAGCCTTTACGGTTGTGCACCATGCCAAGTCAGCCCAAGCAAGGAGCCCAGTTTATCCACAGTAAGAAAAGAATCATCTCACCAAGTGGCCCAGTCATATACCCATCAGTTAACTGTGGCTTCTCCACCTTTCCCATCTGAATCTAGCCTCTTCCTTGGGCCTCACAGCACTTAAGTCTTGCAGGGTGGGCTACTGTTCATTATTACTTTGCAGGACTCTTTGCACACACAGAGATATCTTTGTTGAGTATTGCCACAGAACACATTTTTGGTGTTTCATTCCATATTCACCTGCTCTAAATCAGTTATTTTTAAAAGATATAGTTAGGCTGGCTAGATAAGGCTCTAATTGGGTATGATTAATACGACATAGTATATTTGAGTTCCAATACCTTTTATCACCTCCTGAAGTAAGCTTTGACTGCTCACCATCGCCACCTTAGGAGAGACAAGTTTCTTAAAGGAATCACTCTTATCCAAATTAAATTAAACAATCAGTTCTGAACCAGTAATCGTAAACAACAGTATCCTCCACCGATGCTGACAATGAATCACCTGTTGCCCCGATCCAAAGAATTGGTCGCATAATATACTTCTACGTTTTTCCTTTTACAGAAGAATATTGTGGGACATTTGAGAAAAAGGAAGCAAAGAGGTGTCCGATGTGGAGACATTTTAAGCCTGTTGAAGGATTTTTTAAAAAGAAAAAACAACCACACCTTTTTCAAGTTTTTACCTTGGTAGAACTTGTAATGAGGCAAGCAAGATACTGCAAAAGCAGTTCAGCGTGGAGCTATGATCTCTAAATATTAGATCAGGACATGTTAAAGAAAGGGTTCCACTGGGACTGAGATTTAACAGAATTGTCAGGAGGAGTAATCGAGTAGAAAGCAGATGCACTGAGGATGGTTCAAGATCATAATCCTTTGGGTAGAGTGATACATGCATCTCAAAACTAAGACAATTTCTTTTTACAATTTTTACATGAAAATTAAAAGAGAGAGAAAATTTCAAACTTCAGAAGGCTCCAAGGACTTAGCAGTACCCACCTTCAACAACAATTTTACCTCCTCTCCAGCTTCTTATGTTTTTTGATGATTCTGCCCACGTACAACATCAACCTCTCCCTTTCATACTCTACATTGCACGTCATCTCTTGCCAACCCTATTACCTACGCTTACTGGTTCAGCCCCTTGTTATATTCACTTCAGCCCTGCATTATCTCTTCACCTCTCATCTCTCCCCAAGCATTTCATCTTCTCTCTCTGATTCTGCCACTCTTACATCCATGTTGTTATGTTATATTTATTTGGAAACAGCACTGTCACTCACGAGGGCATCCTGGAACTGAGCAAGTGTGTGTGGCTAGCAATGCCTATGGTAGGTTGGTTAATTGAAAAGCCAGGTCCTCATCTTCTTGTAGAATTCAAGAAGAGAGGAGGAGGCTCTGGTGTGGAGTGGGAGTCCGTTCCATGCTTTAGGAGCAATGTAAGTGAACAACCGTCCTCCTGATCTTTTCTGTGTGTATGCATGGGATGTGTGCGAATAGGAGTCATGCGGGGGGTTGTCTGGGTGGTTGTTGAAAGGAGATGCGACTGTTCAGGTAGGGGGAGCCTCAGCTGTGTAGTGCCTTGAATGTCTGTGTGAGGAATTTGAATTGAATGCATTTGTGTGTCGTGGTCAGTGGAGTTCCTTGTGGTGTAATGTGAGTTCTATTTGAGAGGTTGACGATGAGTCTGGCTGCTGAGTTCTGGATGGTATGTAGTCTTCAAGTGAGTTGCTTGGTGATTCCAATTATAGACTGGTTCCCACAGACCAACTTGTTGGTGGTTAGGGCGTGAGTGACAGTTTTTCTCATGTTACTTGTTAGCCATGTGAAGATCTTCCTCAGCATCTTCTGGGTGAGGAGGCAGGATGCAGTGACGGTGTTGACTTGTGAAGTCATGTCCAGTTTGCTGTCAATTATTCTGAGGTTCCAGGCATGGGTTCTGGGTATGGGTCAGAGTTTGGCCGGCCACCAGTTGGAATCCCATTGTGAGGTGCTCTTGTAATAATTCCCCTCACTGCTCAACACCTTTCCTCTCATCTTCCGACCCAGCACCTCACCTTCTCTTGCCTCAACTGTTTTTGCTGGTTCTGCCCTCTTTACATCAACTTCTCCCCTTTACCTCTTTGCTATCAGGTCAGTTCAAGGTCCTCTTGGAGCCTCAACACCAAAATTAGCCAAGCTTTTACAGGAGGCGTTGTGGGCTAGTAGTTACAGCTACCCACCATGCATCATGGGGAACCAGGCTTGAATCCTGGCCGCAGATCAGCACCCTGTGAATTAAGGCAAATCTCTGTGCTGAAAAAAAATTAAAGTAGTCTGTGACTGTTGTGAAGTGCTCTTATGTCCATGGCCAAGGTTTGTGGTATGTAAAACTGTCAAAAATGCAATATGGACCCTTCCCTTCACCCAGACTTTAGTCTCATCCTCCAACAATTAAAGACGAATCATTAAGTTTTATTTAAAGTCATAAAAAGATACCCACGTAGTGGCTGGCTGCACAGTGCAAAACTGGAAAATATGAGATCAATCCTGGCTTCCCTGCTTGACCAAATTTTGTGATCCTAGCCATAGGCTTTATTTCACTAACAAATATTTTACTCATTATCACACATCAGAGCTCTTTCAAATACCTACATTCAGATTTGCACTGTAAAGACACCTCTTGTGTTTGATGTAACTGACTAAAATTTTGCTCCATGTTGACTAAGAATCTAGCCCACATACTGGGTACACATGAACCCGACATGCCTCTTAGTCAGGGCCAATGGAAATATGCAATTTTGCTGTCACTTCGTTTTTCCCATAATTATGGATTTGCTGCACTTGCCACATAAGCCATCTTCCTCTTAATCTTCAGCTTTGAACTAAAAAAATTGTATCTAGATCAAATGTTACTAAAACGCAGCAACACTTGTTGCTGAACAGTGGAAAGCCTTTCGCAAAGGTTGACTGCTCTTCTTTCTGTTGCTTGTTGCTGTATTTGTGTGTCAGACTGGTACTATTGAGATGAAACCTTTGCCCAGATAGTGATAACATGTAAAAATGACTAAGTAATGAGGTGATATTATCACAAAATATGCTGCATTATGACACATCATTTGCCTTTCCTTGCTGCGTGAGTAAGTAAGCCCTGCTGCCTGATTTGGTCCTTTCCGACCACATAATTCCAGTGGCCCTACACTTCGTTCTCTAATGCCATTACCATGAGGGCGGGGCAGGAACGTTTCTCAGTTCATGTGTAGAAACTCTCACTTTTAATAAATACATTTCAACGGAGTAATATAATCCAATGTAGTAAGGTTAAACGCTTCTGTGTGTTAAAGAAGTATGCTTTTTTATATACTGTGATGACAAGTCTCCCTTTGCTCCATCCTAGGTGATTCCTCCTTTTGTTATTAGCCCTGCAGGACATACTGCTTTGCATTTATGCTGAAGGGGATGGGCTCACTGCACACCTAAGGGCACTTCCAGCACCCATCTAATTGCTGTTATCATGCTGATGCTGCGATTAGATTCCTGAAGCCCGTTCAGCCTATGACTGGAAGGCCCAGGGGAGGAGGCCCCCTTCATGCCCCCCCCCCCCCCTGGCCTCCCAGTGCTGCATCACTGCTGCTCTCCGGGCTTTGTGCTCTGGTGGGGCCACAGAGGTTATGAACAAGAGCGCGCCCTGGGCAGCTGCCCATGCCTAGCACCAGCCCTTACCCGCCAAACTATAAATCGCGGCCCACAGTTTGAATCCCTCCTAGTGCCAATATCGGCAACACTCACCACCCCCCCCCCATACAGCAATCTCGCAGCGAAATAACCAGAAAAGACACCTTCTTTGTGGAGAAAATTGCTGCAGGTTTATTAGCATTACACAATGCCAAGATTGGTGGGTTAGCTTACGGGCAATCCCAAGGCAGGCACCCCCTCGCCGCCTGCCACCTGATGAGCCAAATTACACCGTGGCCAATCCAATCGGTGTCAGTCAGATTTGGGGGAGGGGCGACCCCTCCCACCGGTGGACCGCCAGTCCTCTCCCTTGCTCTCGCCCCAGAGGGGGGCGGAGCCTTCCAGGCAACCCCCGGTTGCGCAGGTCCACAACTGCCCTTAGGACTAACGGGGCGCCGTCGCTCCTCCAGGGTCCAACGCGAGGACCTCCCTGTGGATATTTGGCTTTAGCACCCTTACTGTGCTCGTGCAGAGGTTACCCTTCTGTACCTTACAGCCTCTGGATTGCCCTGTAACTCCACCACAGCTCTGGGTGTGGCCACCGTCACCCCAGAGTCCTCCACCAAGATAGGCTTCCCACTCTGGACAGGTGTACCCCATCTTCTTCAAAACACCCTGTGGCCTTCGTGTGGGGCAACCCATGACGAATGAAACCAAACCCCCTTTGCTCCGTGAATTTTTTCATGGCGCTGTTAACCTTCCTGCGAGAGACCTCCATGGCTTCCCTTCATTGTGCGCCCTGCCCCACACGCCGGGCGTCATCTCAGACCACCATTTAAAACCTGACTTGGGCCTAAACCGCCTGAACCCCCGGGACCGCAAACGTAAAGCCATCGCGCGGGGCTCACAGGATCCATAATAGAGTGGTGCTAACCCCCGAGTACACCCGGACCTGTAGCTCCAAACCCCTTCCCTATTGCGTAATGCACGGCCTGGCAAGCATTGGAGGGCCTTGACGAAACCCGTCTCGAGCCTGCCTGCACTGACTCTCAGGACCGTACGCGAATGCCAGAAGGTCCGCTGTATAAACCCCTCATAAACGCATCTTACTGCCCCCGGTTGTTAAACCGTGCGAAAGACTGCTCGCCTGCCAGAAGGCCTCTTTGCCCTACCCCCAAGGGGCCCGCGCCATTCGGGCACAGCACCCCGCCCACATACGAGACCATGCGTGGAGAGTAGGAGCTGGGGGGAGATATCCCCGTCCCTTGGTGCATGGACCTCGGCGACTGCGGGTTGAACCACACCGTCTTCCCCGAACCACTTCCAAGCCCCAGTGCCCCCCCAACAGCAGGCGCGCACCTTGCGGGGGGGCCTGACGGGCACAAGTACTTGGGATGAGGTCCCTCCCGGGCATGGCCCAAATGGTGGGACCCCAGGGGGCGGGGGGTGGTCCACTAACCTCGTGGTCCGCAGCAGCTCATAGTCGCAACCGAAACAGCGTCAGGGTAGAGGGCAAAGAGGGCACCCAGTGGGTGGGGAGAGGTATATGTGCCTCACTCCCCCCCCACCTCCTCTACCCGTAAGTGACGCAGCACGCCAGACCCTTGAGGGTCCTAGCCACTGGGAGGTTGCCTCCTGTGCCTCTTGTGACACTAAGGCGGCCGCCCTCTTAGCGGGTCTCCTTCGTGGACCCCGGGCAGCCGGCATTCACAGAGGAAGAGGAGTTCTAGCCAGAGCTGTCGACCATGGAATAGGGGCACCAGGCTTTGATCCTGGCCACAGATCACCATTGTGTGATTCTGGGCAAATCATTTAATCTCTCCGTGACTAAACATGAAAAACAAATGTGTAACATAGTCTGGGGGGACTTGTACCCATGAGGAGACGGGTAAGCACTGATTTACATAAGGCGGTCCTCTACCCATAAAGGGAGAGTAAGTGACAAACAATGGGTTGGAAGGCTACCCAGAGTAATTGCCTGTAGTTTAGACCATTTGCAAGCATTTCTCTCATCACCATGCCATTAGACAGCTTATAAAGCACTCTACTGCCCTTAGGCCAGGTGTGCGCAATGAAAAACAGCAAAAAGGGAAAAGGGATAGGTGTTTGCCGTCCCTCTCCATTGGGAGGCTTTATGTGGTGTAGGGCTCCTGCAAGTGAAGCCACAGTGTATTCCAGGGACAAATATTGGTCTTATCCGCATTACAGGCCCCATACACAAACATGAATGATAGCAAAGAGTGCTGGCATGATAGGACTACATTCCCACACCGAAAGTATGTTATGTTATAGTTTGGTAAAGCGCGAACAGCTGCCCCAGCAAAGAGGCGTCCCGGCGCTAAAGAACCACGGAAACTCAGCGGAGGACAAAAGAGAAAGCAACTAGGAGACCTAATGGGAGGGGAATAGGTGAGTTTTGACGGCTTTCCGGAAGGCAGACAAATTTTCCAATGAACGAATGTGAACTGGCAGGGAGTTCCAAAGTTTGGCTCCCAGCACTCTGAAAGAACGTCCACCAGTGCGGGCTAGCTTTGTGCGGGGGACCATCAGCAGATGTTGGCCTAGGGAGCGTAGGTTACGCTGAGGCACATAAGGTGAGAGGAGTGATCGGAGAAGATCAGGTCGTCCAGTTTTAAAGATTTTAAAAATCATGATAAGGGTTTTAAACTGGATACGAAATTCAATGGGAAGCCAGTGCAGCTTTCGGATTGTGGCTTTGGCTGAACATCTGCGTGCGAGACCGACCAAGGCTCTTGCCGCGGTGTTCTGTACACGTTGCAATCGTGCTATCTCTGCTTTGTTGGCGCCCAGAAGTAAGACATTGGCATAGTCCAAGCGGGAGAGAATAGTGGCTTGGACAATCACTTGGCGAATCTTGGGGTCAAAGAAACCGAGTATAGGATTGAGGCTCCTCAACAGTCCCACACAGGTGGCCGCTACTTTTTTTGTGTGGGTCTGAAAATTGAGTGAGGAGTCCATCCATACGCCCAGGTTTTTGACCAATGATTTAGGGGGTGGAATGGTGCCCAACGACGAAGGCCACCAGTGTTGATTCCAGTGGCTGGTGTTCTTTCCAAGGAGCAGCACCTCCGTCTTGCCTGCATTAAGCTGCAGGCAGTTGTCTGTCATCCACTGGGCCACCGCAGCCAGTCCATCTCTGAACCTTGCGGCTGAGGTGGATGGGCTTTCGCTGAGAGTGATGGCCAGCTGTGTGTCATCAGCGTATGACACCAGCGTAAGGTCCCATTCTCTAGCCACTGCCGCAAGTGGTTGCACATATATGTTAAAAAGGGAAGGGCTGAGTGCAGAGCCCTGAGGGACTCCCTGTCCGATGGGGTGGGACTGGGAGAGGTATGGAGGAGCTGATACCCGGAAAGTTCTGTCTGTCAAGAATACAACCCTTTGCATTTCTCTGCTCTGGAGTTTTAGGAACCACATACGAAAATAGGCTTTATGAGCCACGTGGTTAACATCAGCAGATCCCTGTTAATCAATAGTTAAACGCTCCCAAAACTAGTAAGATTCAAATTCTGGCTATTAATTTAGATTCATATATCTCTACTTTACTGAAGACTAGCTTCATATACTCTGGGCCCAAGAGTGCTGCACATCATGATGAACTCCAACAGCTCTCTAAACTTTCCATATTTTTAAAGAAATCTCTCACTATCTCAGAATAAATCTAGGTAAAACCATCAACTTTTATGAAAAAAAAAAATGCTCAGAGCATTGATGGTCTTCATGACTTGTTTTTGCTACGTTTGCAGTAAAAACATTGACAAGCTTCCAAACGTCTCATTCCCACATTGCACCTAAGTAGCTGGGTTCTTTTTCATTGTTGAGAACCAATGGGTAAGAGGCTCCCAACGCGGTTGGACATTAGGTCCCAGAATGATATTTTATTGAATGTTTAGTGTTTGGCACAGTTCTTACTGAAACCCCAGCCTCAGACTTTCTTTAAGAATGTTGATAGGACTCCGTGCTAGCGGATAGGAAGAACATCTCTGAAACAAATGTTCTAAGTTTACAGGATACACTTCTCTCTGGCTCAGTTCTTCTTCCCCACAGTATTTCATAGTATATCATTAATGGAAATGCGGTTGATGTATTCATGATATGAAAACACTGTTTCTAGTCCCACTTTTTCTGAATTACAGTGGGTTTGAGGAAGTCTGCCCGCTGCTATTGTTTGCACTGTCTGCTCTATACCTTTATCAGTGTACAAAAGCAGAGGTAGTGGTGTATAAGCAAGCAAAAGAAACCAACAATTTTAGTGTCCAAAGACACACAATCCAAAAAGTAATGGTGCCATTCAGGATTACTAACACCCCACTACCAAGGGTGCAGACAAACACCAAAACCCAAAGAGGTTCGTGTGTACAGCTATATGAATCTAAGAATCCCGGTACTCTAAAATTATAACAGTTACTAGGTTTATAACCTCGGTCAATCTCTATATGTATATTTAAAAAATCAGTACATTCACAGGTTAAAGACCAGAGATAGATTCATACACAAAGGACTTTTCAAAATCAAATTTTGAGAATTTAATATGTAACAAATGATTTGGCAATAAAGCTAAAAACACCATCAAACTTATTAGATTCAGGACTGAATACAGATGTAAATAATCCCAGGAAATATAGGACCAGCAGAATGTTCATTTGGTGATTACGTGCAACAGGCCGGGTGAGCTGAAACAGCCGACACGTGTTTCGTCACATCAATCAATCAATCAAAGACATTTATAGAGCGCACTACTTACCCGTAGGGTCTCAAGGCGCTTTGGGGGGTGGGGTGCCGTTACTGCTCGAACAGCCAGGTCTTGAGCTTCTTCCTGAAGGAGAGGTGGTCTTGGGTCAAGCGCAGGTCGGTCGGGAGGGAGTTCCAGGTCTTGGCGGCCAGGTAGGAGAAGGACCTTCCTCCTGTTGTCGCTCTTCGGATGCGGGGGACGGCGGCGAGGGCGTGGCTGGCTGATCGGACGTGGCTCGGTTGACTCGGTTGTTGAGGTAGCTCGGGCCTTGATCGTGAAGGGCTTTGTGTGCGTGGGTGAGGAGACGGAAGGTGATTCTTTTGTTGACGGGGAGCCAATGCAGGTCTCTCAGATGTCCGGAGATGTGGCTATTACGTGGGATGTCGAGGATGAGTCTGGCTGAGGCGTTCTGGATCCGCTGGAGTCTCTGCTGGAGCTTGGCGGTGGTTCCGGCGTAGAGGGCGTTGCCGTAGTCCAGTCGGCTGGTGATGAGGGCCTGGGTGACCGTCTTCCTGGTCTCCGTGGGGATCCACCAGAAGATCTTCCGTAGCATGCGCAGGATGTTGAAGCACGACGAGGAGACGGCGTTGACTTGTCTGGTCATGGAGAGGGAGGAGTCCAGGATGAAGCCCAGGTTGCGTGCGTGGTCCGTCGGTTTGGGTGCGGTGCCCAGGGCGGGGGCCCACCAGGAGTCGTCCCATGCGGAGGGCGAGGAGCCCAGGATGAGGACCTCCGTCTTGTCTGAGTTCAGTTTCAGGCGGCTGGTCGTCATCCACTCGGCTACATCTTTCATCCCATCGTGCAGGTTGGCTCTGGCGGCGGCGGGGTCGTTGGTCAGGGAGAGGATCAGCTGGGTGTCGTCGGCGTAGGAGATTATGTTGAGGTTGTGTTGGCGTGCGATGGCCGCGAGGGGGCTCATGTAGACGTTGAAGAGGGTGGGGCTCAGCGAGGATCCTCGAGGGACGCCGCAGATGACTTCGGTGGCCTCTGACTTGTACGGTGGTAGGCGGACTCTCTGTGTTCTTCCGTCGAGGAAGGAGACGATCCAATCCAGTGCCTTCTCCTGGATTCCGATGTTGCTGAGGCGCTGCACTAGGGTGCGGTGGCAGACCGTGTCGAAAGCCGCGGAGAGGTCTAGGAGGATGAGGGCCGCTGTTTCTCCGTTGTCCATCAGGGCTCGGATGTCGTCGGTGGCGGCGATGAGGGCGGTCTCTGTGCTGTGGTTGGCTCGGAAGCCAGACTGTGAGGGGTCGAGGGACCCATTCGTCTCGAGGAAGGCGGCCAGCTGTTTGTTGACGGTCTTCTCGATGACTTTGGCTGGAAACGGAGGAGCGAAATGGGGCGGTAGTTCTTGAGATCGGTGGGGTCCGCTGTAGGTTTCTTGAGTAGAGCGCTGAGTTCGGCGTGCTTCCAGCTCTCAGGGAAGGTGGCGGTGTCGAAGGAGGTGTTGATAATGTCCCGCAGGTGGGGTGCGATGACAGCGTCGGCCTTGTTGAAAACGTGGTGAGGGCAGGGGTCGGTCGGAGATCCGGAGTGGACGGAGTTCATCATGCGGACGGTGTCTTCGGTGCTGATCGGAGTCCAGGCGCGGAGGGTGGTGGTGGGCGGCGTTGCTGTGGTCGTGGCGTGCGTCGGTTGACAGCTGAAGCTGTTGTGTATGTCCGCGATCTTGTTGTGGAAGTAGGAGGCGAGGGAGTTGCAGAGGTCTTGCGATGGGGTGATGTCGTTGTTTCCGGCGTTGGGGTTGGAGAGCTCTTTCACGATGTTGAAGAGTTCCTTGCAGTTGTGTGCGTTGTTGTCCAGCCGGTCCTTGAATGCAGTTTTCTTGGCGGCGCGGATCAGTTGGTGGTGCTTCCGGGTGGCAATCTTGAGGGTGGTCATGTTGTCTGGTGTTGGTTCCCTTCTCCAGACTTTCTCGAGGGCTCGGCAGTTCTTCTTGGAGCTCTTGAGTTCGTCGGTGAACCATGGGGCTTTCTTGCTGGCGGGTCTGCTGGGCGGGGTCCTCAGAGGGGCGAGTTCGTCCGCGCAGTTGCTGATCCACTTCGTGAGGTTGTCGGCGGCCTGGCTGGGGTTCGCTGAGCTGGTAGGCGGGTGCTGGCTCAGGGAAGCGGCGAGCTGGTCGGCTGTGATCTTGTTCCAGTTTCTACGAGCAACCTGTCGCTGGTGGTGGTGGATCGTCGTTCTTTTGAAGGTGAAGTGGATGCAGCTGTGGTCCGTCCAGTGGAGTCCTGTGGCGTGGCTGAAGGCGATGTCTTTGCTGGATGAGAAGATGGCGTCGAGTGTGTGTCCGGCGAGGTGGGTGGGGGTGGACACCAGTTGCTTGAGTCCGAGGTTGGCGAGGTTGTCGAGCAGGGTGGTGGTGTTGCGGTCGTTGTTGTTCTCCAGGTGGAAGTTGAGGTCCAGTGACTTCCTCAAGGCTTTTACATTTTTCGAGAGTAGCTTGGTGATCCTGGAAAGGCCGAGTGTATGGTAAAATTATCAAGCAGGTAACTATTTCAATTTGTTTTCATAAAAATAGAGAATGTCCATCCTCATATATGTGAGGGCATGTGATTGTCACACAAGTAATTAGCAGGACCGTTCACTTGAAGAGCAATGTAAATACATTTAGTATTGTTCAAGTACTCCAGGATAAGATATTTTTTAGCATTAGCATTGAATCACGAATGCTATGATAAGCCCTTGAAGAACTATGTTAATTACGAGCGCCGTCCTACGTCTCGGACACCAATTCTCTTAACCGCGCCCGTCACAGTATAAGTGTCCTATGTCTTGGATTCCTGCGTCTCTCCATTGCTGTCATTCTGCCACCAAGGTGGCTATGGTGCCCTTAGGAGTACCTTCCAATGGGAGCGTGGGGGCATATAGAGTGGATGTACAAGTTATGTACAGTGCTCTGCGGAAGCATATGGGCGCCACACACAGCAGTAATAAGTCGGGGGTTTAGCTTTGGTGCAGGGATGGAAATCTTCAGCAGATCTGGGAGCCGCACAGGCGGGAGTGTGGTTGCTGTATCTTCTCTGTCTGTCCGCTAGCCACCTGGCTATCCACTACAGTTGGGCAGCCAGGTTATATTGTTTCAGATTTGAGCCCACTAGGCCACCTTGGTCTACTGGTAAATACAGCTTTCTCATTGCTACTCGATGTCTTGAGTTTCCCCATATAAAGTCTTTGATCAGGCTCTCTAATGGGTGGAAGTAGGATAGGCGGACGTATAGTGGGAGGATTGTAAATTAGTAAAAGGGCCGGGGGAGGATTACCGTCTTTTTCAGTGCCACCCTTCCCGTTATTGACAGTGGCAGGGTTTTCCAGAAGGCTGTTTGGGACCTAATTGCGGCTACAGCTTTTACTAGGTTTCCATCTAGCAGATCTTGGTGGACTGCACTATATGTGTATTCCGAGCGGAATGTGGTTGCGCACCATTTAACTCGTTCTCCGTTTAGCGTGTAACTCGGGTCCGCGTTGCTTTCGCTAAAGGATTACAGGCCGGATTTGGAGACATTTACCTTAAGTCCTGATATGTTAGCAAATCTGTCCAGTGTGTGTGACAGTTGATGGGGTATTCAGCGGATGTCTTTTATGTACAGAAAGAGATCATCTTCGTACAGTGATATAACATGTGTGCCATCCCCTAAGGTGATGCGTTCTCCTAATTCTGATCTGAGGATTTCTGCGAGTGGCTCAATTGCAAAGGCAAAGAGCAGTGGGTAGAGGGGGCTTCCCTGTCTGGTCCCTCTGCATATCTTTACCGGTTCCAACATATAAGGGCCTTTTTTTACCCTTACCGTTGGCACGTCGTATAGCGGTCGAACCATGTTAAGGAAATAATCCCCTAGTTTGTATTTTTCTAATACTGCAAAGAGAAAACCCCATTCTAATGAATCGAAAGCCTTCTCCAGGTCTAAGATCAGGCATTCTGAATGTGGTCAGTGACTGTGTAAGTAAGTAGCTAGTTTGAAGAAGCGTCTCAAGTTTAATAAGGTGCTCCTGGGGGGTACAAATCCATTCTGATCTGCATGCTCTAATGAGGGTACTACTTGTGCAAGTCTGTCAGCTAGCAGCTTCGCTAGTATTTTGTAGTCAACGTTTAAGAGGGCTTGTGGTCTGTAAGATCCCATGTCTGTGGGATCTTTGTCCGGCTTGGATAGCGAAACCAATCTCGCTTCCCGCATGAATGGGGGGAGCCTCTGTGCGTTAATTGCTTCTGTGTATAATGCGTGCAGGTGGGGAACTAGTGTTGTGGCAGAATTCTGTTGGAGGTCACCTGGGCCAGGTGTCTTCCCATTTGCGAGGGCCATGATTGCTCTTCTAATTTCTTCAGGGGTTATTTGTGCATCCAACTGTTGTCTCTGGTCTAATGTTGTTTCTGGTAAGTGCACCGAGTCCAACTAAGCTGAGAGCGACCTATCGCTTTGTGGTCTCAGGGATTGGTACAGTTTGGTGTGATGCCTGGTCATTGCATTGTGTATTTCATGTTGTGTATATACTAGCTGCCCTGTCTCCATGCTTATGGCTCCTATGGGGTGGTACATCTTTTCCTGGCATAGGAGCCATGCTAGCATTTTGCCTGCGTGGTCAGCAGTGGCATGCCTGCATGCTGAATGTGCTGTGTAGTTGTGGCAATGTAGCCTCTTCAACAAATCTATATGCTCGGATCTTAATGTGTCTAGCTTTCTTGTATTTGGGTTGCCCGTTGACTGTTTGGTTTCTCGCTCCAGTAGCTGCCGTTCTATTCGGCTCAGTCTGTCATTTAGTTGTTTCCGAATGTTCCAGGTGGCCCCCAAGCTTTAGCCTCTCAGGGTCACCTTGAAGGCGTCCAACTCTATGAGGGGTCTTCTGCTGTATGCTCATTTATCTCAAAATATTCTAATATGGATGTCCCTGGAGATGCGCAAAATGTTTGGGCCTCTAATGCTTCTGGTTGTAGGTGCCATGTAGGAACGGGGGGAGGGCCAGCTTCCCACGTGAGTTGCCGAAGCTGCGGGTTGTGGTCTGAATGAGTGCATCCTAGGTAGTCAGTGTGCTTAATAAGTGGGAGAAGAGGAGATGATACTACTATTCGATCAAGCCGGACGTGCAGGTCATGCACTGGGGTGTAGAAGGAGTATACTTGTGTCTTGGGGTTGAGTGCCCTCCATATGTCCACCAGTGACCAGTTTGTTAGCCACTGCATGAGGGCCTGTGCGTTGGACGCTGTTGTGGCGAGTGTTAGAGGGGGATATGACCTGTCCAGTTCCACATCTAGTACTGAATTAAAGTCACCTTCTATCAGTCGGGGGAGCCCGTTCCAATTTGTGAGTATTCCTGTAAACTTCCTGAGGAATGAGTTTTGGTCCACATTATGGCATATATTGAGCCTACTAGTAGGGCATGACGATTCCGTGTACCCTTAACGAACATGTACCTCCCCTCTGGGTCTGTAAATACTTTGTCCGCTTTGTGTGGGATGCCTGCCTTGATCCATATCATTGCCCCTCTAGCTTGGGAGGAGTAATTTGTGCAGTATTCTTGTCCCCTCCAATGTTTCCGCAGGTGAACTTCTTCTTCTTAGCTGAGATGCATTTCATGTAATAGTGCAATGTTGGTATGCCTGTGTAGGAGATATGCGTATATTGAGTACCTGCGGCTGGTAACGTGCATGAGTCTCACATTCGAGGTCAGGATATTGGTTTGTGCCCTGTGTGTATTCTGTGCTTCCTTGTCTGAGGGAAGCTTTGAAAACTATCTGAGCCCGGGGTACCCAGCTGAGCACCCAGTAACGGGGCGATCGTATCAGGGATTAGGGGTGTAACTGGGTGGTACATAACTCGAAAAGGGCAAGATCGTAGCCGATACTCATCCAAACAATGGGGCCAAACCGTGGCAACTGTCATGTTGGGGATGACTTAGTTCGGGGTAGCGAGTGTTGGGGTGTACCTCGTTTCTCAGTGAGGGTGGTTGTCGAGTCCCTGTCCTTATTTGACATGTGCTAGGAATGCGGCTGTCCTATTGAGAAGAACGTGTTTCGGTGGGGCTGTCCTATTTTCTAGCCTCAATTACTCTGGATGCAGGGCGCCTGTGTATGTGTCCCTTCTAGATTATGTTTCAATGTATACACGTTTGTAATGCATGCACCAACTTTGAAAGGATACCTTGTACTATGCAATTGTCCCTTGTCTATATTATGTTCTCGGATGTCTGAGGCGTGATTTCAGGTGGCTGGGTGGAGTCTCGATCTTCGGAGCGGGTCGGTGATGAAGGAAGTGACCCAAATAGGGTCACCCGGGTCACTCGCGACCACATCTCGGCCTTCCAAACAAATGAAGAGTCGGTCAGACGGTAGAGAATATAAAACCAAGTTATTTATTAGTATTGCGCTGCAGTGGAGCCCAGTCTGATCAGCCTCATAAGATAGCTGCTGAGGGACTGACTCCCCCCAACATAACACAAGATATTATACATTTCCAAGCTCCTAAGAACACGCCCAGACTGGAAAATTCCAGTCCAGGCACTAGCAAACAAAGTAGGTACAGAAGGATGAGCTACAGCTCTAGGACCGGGTATATGTTATCGGCACTCCAAGGTTACTTTGCTCATGCCCGCCATTCTAAAAGGTGGGAACGAGCCTATCGAACAGCAAAGGTATGCCACAATAGAGAGTACATTCATTAGTGCAGATGAGCTCAGCCTTGGAGAAACACAAGGAAGGGGGCATGGAGACAGTTTTCTGCTGAGGTAAGCAGTGTGAGGCAGGAGCTTAGATTCGATCATAGAACAGAAGGCCAGCTACTAATAAAATGGCGCCATGAATGCTAACAACGCAGAATGGGACACGAACAATAGGACAATAACATTTTAAATTCTAACAGACCCTCCTTTTAGCATTAATGCTAAATTTTATTATTGCCATCAAGTAATGGCCGTACAATTCTAAAGAAAAGGCAAAAATGCTCAAACGTAGACAACATGTGGGAACTCAGTTGGCTATCAGCGGGGGCTAAAACTCTTTGCGATATGTAATGGACACATTACAACACTAGGCATAAAGAATTAATATTAAAAAATGTCCTAATCAATACATATCATATCCTAGATGTCCTGCATCATCATGGCCTTGCTATTAGAGTCATGTTCCAGATGTTTGGGGCGAGGTTTCAACATGCGCACACAGCAGGCACAACATGCAGGAAGGCAGTGTATGCACAGACAAGACCATGTTATGTTTCTTACCCCTTTGTTTGCATGTATGCAGGAACTTAGGAACATCCTACCAAATGGCTCCCAACCTGGATGGGCACCTGGAGGTGCTGTATACTGCGAGCGTACATTTTGCATCATGGTGCGAGAACCAGCACTCTTTCTGTCTAATGTATTAAGTGAGGGAGGTGAGCGTATCATACTAAGTAAAGCAAACCACCCCTCACAACTACTAATATAGGACAATGGCATGGACAATAAGTTCTCACTTTTATGAGTCACCGAGGGGAGTAGCCCACACACCCAACAGTTTGTCGTGTTAGACGCATTATGTGTCTGGAGCAGCATTTGTATAAAAGCATTGTCCTTATAAGACATTCGGTGCTCCCCTTTGTGTGGTGCCAATGTTACAAACATATGTTCAGAGGGAATATGTGTTGTACCAATTAAAGAATGCACAGGATATTTATTTTCGAGAAACCACATTATTCCAAGCATTGCTATGAAAGAAATCAGGACAATTAGCATAAAAACTACTTTACTCCTTTTCGACCAACTGGACCAGTAAACCCCATTCTCCTCCAAACGTGATGCAGCAAAGGCTGTTCCTCTTCGACAACTGGGCGGGCAAAGTAATAGATGGTGGTTGAAAGGAAAGGGAAGCGCAATGCAATGGTGTTGGTGATAAAGAGACAAGAGAACGGGCAAAAAGTTTCCAGCGTCCTTCAGAGCCTTGCTGGGAGACTCCTATTGTTAATCTACGGTGGTGCTACTGAGCACAGCGGTGGGGCAGCGCGATCATGGCCCTTGAAGAAATCCCTCGCTGTCCAAGTGTGAGTGGGTTAAAGAAGGGATGTCCACAACAACTGGTACTCGTGAGGTTTTTATTTTATATACTCGGCGGGTTGGTGTTGCTAGAGTTTTCTTCGGGGATAATACACCTTATCCCGGTAATCACAGTCTCAGGTTCTCGTGTTTCCGATGCTCTCAGTGCTCCGTGGAAGTTCCTTGATTGTATTGGTGAAGGTTCTGTTTTGTAACCATCACCAGAGGGAAAAGGGAGTGAGGAAAAACACCCGGTGCTCGTAAATAAACTAAAAAAGGGGTTTCCTCTTCTCAGGGACGTGTACGTGAGAGGGGAGGGCGGTCGGGATGGTCAGGGATGTGGGGTTTTCCTGACTGGGGTTCAGCTACCTTCTCCCGCCTCCCAGCCCACCCCGCAAACCGTGCACGCACCTGTGAGAGCCACGCTCCTCCTGGAGCGTGGCTGGGCAAAGCGTGAGGACGTTTGCCTCCCGGCTTCTCGGTGGGGTCTGGACACTCCTCCCTCGCGGTCAGTAGGAACACTGGAGCGTCTTCACCAGTAACTCCACTCTCCAGTACTTGGGGTCGGCTTCTGGTGTCGGTTCTCTCCCGGTGTCTTCCATAGTCCGTCGTCTCTTCCTCTTGTCCTTCCTCTTCAATAGGATAGGGGCTGATGACGCGCAACCTGGGGGTGTGCTTCTCAACTTGCAGTTCTGACTTAAAGGGGCCCTGCCTGGATGAGGGCGTGTATGGTTCCTGGTGTGGGCTTGGTGACTCAAACCAATCCGAGGAGTCCTCCTGCTGTGGAAAGAGGAGAGGATCGCCTCCGTCAGGAGTATGCCACCACTCTTTCATTTCCTTAGGTTGGATACCCGGAACGTGGGCCCCATGACATACCCCACACCTAGACCTTTCCCGCTCGGGGAGACAAAACATGCGTGAGAGGAAATCAGCACTACCATTCTCCACTCCTTTTCGGGGCTTCACCTCAAAGTCAAAGGGCTGTAGGGAAAGGAACCACCTAAGGATGCGAGGGTTATTACCATATTCCGGCTCATCCAGAGGAGAGGGGCATGATTAGTGTAATAGCGTGAAATGGCAGCAATCCAGGTAGTAGCAAAGTTTTTCCACTGCCCATTTTATGGCGAGGCATTCTTTCTCTATGGTGGGTTATCTTTTCTCCCGGGGAAATAATTTCCGGCTACTGAATAAAATCGGATGTTCAATACCGTCTGGGGAGATTTGGGAAAGGACTGCCCCCACCCCACTGTCAGGCGCATCAGTGTGTAGGACAAAGGGTGTAGAAAAATCTGGTGAGGACAGTACCGGACTGGTTGTTATGGCTTCTTTGAGATGAAGGAAGGCTTTTCTAACCGCCTCTGTGGGGTGTAATAGGTATGTTAGTTTGGCTTCTTTCTTCAGGAGGTCTGTGAGAGGCCCTTCTACGGTTGAATAGTGGGGTATGAATCTCCTATAGTATCCCAATAAACCCAAAAAAGCTCTCACTTCACGTTTGGAGGAAGGAAATGGAGTATCCATGATGGCTTTCACTTTCTCTGTTTGTGGCTCTATTACCCCGTTCCCTAAGACATAACCCATGTATTTGACCTTATGAAACGCTGCTTTGGATTTTTTTGAGTTGATTTGTAGCCCTTCTTGGGATAAGGCCTGGAGGACTTTCTGGCAGTGTAGTAAATGCTCCTCCCATGTAGAGCTGAAGATGACAACATCGTCAAGGTAGGCTGACGAGTAGCTCTGGTGATCACGGAGCACGGTGTTCATCAACCGTTGAAAGGTGGCGGGTGCTCCTTGAAGACCGTATGGGAGGACTGTAACTTCATAGAGTCTATCAGGGTTGATAAAGGCAGTCTTCTCTCTATCTAGCTCTCTCGGGGAAACCTGCCAGTATCCTTTTGTTAAATCAAGAGTTGTTATATACTGGGCGTCCCCGAGCTTCTCAATCAACTTGTCTATCCTCGGGAGGGGGTACGAGTCAAATTTGGAGATGGCATTTATTGCCCTAAAGTCAATGCAAAATCTGATCGTACTGTCGGGCTTGGGAACTAAGACAATGGGGGATGCCCATTCACTCCTGGATGGATGAATAACCCCCATCTCTAACATAGTTCGGACTTCGTTGTGTACGGCCAATCTCCTGGCCGGCGAAATACGGTAGGGTCGTTGTTTGATTACCTTGCCAGGAGCCGTCTTGATGGTATGTTCGATCAGGGAAGTCTTCCCTGGTTCATCTGAGAAAAGAGAAGAGAACGGTTGAAGCGTCTTCTTTAGGGACTCTTGTTGTTGGTAGGACAGGGACTTGTTCACTACCAACTGGGATAGAGTACATAGGGTTTCAACCTGTGTTGGTGCTACCAAATGGGCTGGTTTGGAGATTGGGCCTAGCCATTCTTTTAAGATGTTAATGTGATAGGTTTGTGATTTGGAGGGTTTTATCTGCACTTTGTAGGTGGTTTTCCCTACAGTCCCCACCACTTTATAAGGGCCTATCCACTCCGCTTTGAGTTTGCTAGTGGAGGAGGGGAGTAAGGCCAATACCCAGTCATTGATAACGAGCGATCGCCATTTCTTTCCTTTGTCATGGTGGTATTTTTGTTTTTGTTGTTGTTTTTCTAAGTTGAAATGAGCGAGATCCCGGAGCTTCCCTATTCTGGACCGGAGGTTGTGTGTATACTCCAGAAAACCCCGGGTTTCATACGCCTCCTCTTTTTCCCATACCTCTTTTGTCATTTCCAGCAATGACCTGGGCTGTTTCCCGTAAAGCATTTCAAAGGAAGAGCAACCCAGACTACCCTGGACCTGACTACGGATGACATACAGGGCAAGAGGAAGAAGCTGATCCCAGTCTTTCCATTTGTATTTCAACATCTTCTTCAGGGTCAGTTTTAGGGTCCCATTAGATCTCTCTACAAGCCCGTCGGATTGGGGGGTGGTAAAGCGATGTCCTGATATGCCCTATGTTCAGGGTTCGGCTTACCTCTTTCATCAGGCGAGAGACAAAAAGGGGTACCCTGGTCGGTCAGGATTTCCCTGGGAAAACCAACCCTGGAGAAGAGCTCTATGATCTTCTCCGTGATGTTCTTGGTCGTGGCAGCTCTTAGGGGGAAGGCCTTGGGGTAGCGAGTAGAATAATCTACTATAACTAAGGCGTATATGTGTCCTTTCCTTGCTTTTGGCAAGAGACTGATTAGATCCATCCCGATCCTCTCAAACAGATGACCTACTACCGGGAGAGGCTGAAGGGGAACCGAGGGGGGGTGGTAGGGGTTTCTCCTCTGACAAACCTCACACACACAACAGTAAGATTTTATAGACCCATATATCCCGGGCCAGTAAAAATACCGCAATATATTCTGTGTAGTTTTCTCTGTTCCTGTATGTCCTGCGGTAAGGTGTGTGTGAGCGAAGAAGAGTATTTGCTCCCTAAAAGCCAGAGGAACCAATAGCTGAGGGGACGTATCCGAATTTTACTCCCAGTATGAAAGACCCTTGTCTGCAAAAAAATAGGGATATATCAAGGGTTTATTAGGATCCGTGGCCTGTGCTGCCTGCCAAGCGTTCTGTAATGTGGGGTCGTTGACCTGAGTGTATTTGAAATTCTTGTCTAGGAGCCAGGGCTCTGGGGTAATAAGGGCTTTATGGGGTGTCTTCCCGGGATTATCTTCCCTGCTTTCTGATTTGGGGGACCGTAGTGTGGTGAGGAAGAGGTCAAGGAACCCAGGATTATCTGTTCCTATTATTACATCTTCCGGTAGATCACCCAACACCCCCACCTGGGCTCTGCAAGGGGGTCCTTCCTTGGTTTGTAGGGTTATCATCGCCACTGGATATGGCTTAATGTCCCCGTGTACACACCGTATGTGAACTACTGTGTCCCTTTCGAGTTGGTCTTTGTCAACCAAACATTCATGGACTACCGACTGTCGGCATCCTGAGTCTAACAATGCTCTTACCCATCGTCCATTCAGGTGCACACTTACATAAAAGGCAGTTCCCAACTCCGCGGTGTAGAAAAACGGTCATTAGGGCGTATCCTACATCCATAGGTTCATCCTGGGGCTTTTTCTGGGGACATAAACAGGCAATGTGTCCCCATTCCCCACAATCGAAACATTGGGGTCCCCTGTGTTGTGGAATGTCCTTTTTATGGGGGCGGTGTCGCTGAGGGTCGGGAACTGCTTTTGGTGGTGGTCTCTCATCATGTTTTCCTTGGGTAGGACGGCCGGCTTTTTCTATCTCCCACATAGAGACATGGGGCTGAGCACGAGAGAATGTTGTAGCCATCTCTACTGCTTCCTCTGTGGTGAGGTGAGTATGTAGCCTCAGCCATCGCTGAGTGTTAAACAGATGTGCCTCTAGAAATTGCTCGAGGTAAATCAAGTCCATAATTTTTTCTTTACTGTTCTCTAGAGGTTTTAACCACTTATCAGCAGCGGCCTTTAATCGGAAGAAGAGGGTCTTGGGGTTCTCCCCAAGTGCTCCTTTTTCCTTACGGAAGCACACTCGGTAGGCCTCGGCATCCAATCCAAGATGGTCCAGTATGACCGTCTTGATTTCTGTATACGGGGTGTTACCACTAGCGTTTGCCACTTCATAGGCCGCCTGGGCTTCGCCCGTGAAGAGAGGCGCCAGAAAAAAAGACCACTTCTCGGAGGGCCATCCACAGGCTCGGGCGGCCCTTTCAAAATTGAGGAGGAAGGCATCTGGATCCTCCCCAGCAATGTATTTCTGTAATGAGACACCCTGGGGTCCCGATGCACTGCTTCTCACCTCCTTTGCCCTAGAAGACACTTGTTCCTCCAAGATTTTAGGTAGCCCTTCTAGCTGGGCTGCTATGCTGTCCTTGATCAAGTTCCAGTCGGCCTGTGCTGAGGTCAACTGTCGTTGCACCACCCATTCTAGTTTTTCCTGGCTTGCCACGATATGTTGTATTAAAGCCTCCATTATTCCTGTAATAATGGATAGGGTGCCCGCATTCTCCACCAATGGTGAGCGGGTTAAAGAAGGGAGGTCCACAACAACTGGTACTCGTGAGGTTTTTATTTTATATACTCGGCGGGTTGGTGTTGCCAGAGTTTTCTATGGGGATAATACACCTTATCCCTGTAAACACAGTCTTAGGTTCCCGTGTTTCCTATGCTCTTGGTACTCCGTGGAAGTTCCTCGATTTGAAGACTCCCTCGAGAGAAACATAAGACCGAGCGTATTGATGAGAGGTTCTGTTTTGTAACCGTCACCAGACGGAAAAGGGAGTGAGGAAAAACACCTGGTGCTCATAAGTAAACTGAAAAAGGGGTTTCCTCTTCTCAGGGACGTGTACGTGAGAGGGGAGGGTGGTCGGGATGGTCAGGGATGTGGGGTTTTCCTGACTGGGGTTCAGCGACCTTCTCCCGCCTCCCAGCCCACCTCGCAAACCGTGCACGCACCTGTGAGAGCCACGCTCCACGTGGAGCGTGGCTGGGCGAAGCGTGGGGACGTTGGCCTCCCGGCTTCTCAGTGGGGTCTGGACACTCCTCCCTCGTGGTCAGTAGGAACACCGGAGCGTTTTCACCAGTAACTCCACTCTCCAGTACTCGGGTTGCCTTCCGGCGTCGGCTCTCTCCTGGCGTCTTCTGTAGTCCTTCGTCTCTTCCTCTTGTCCTTCCTCTTCAATGGGATAGGGGCTGATGACGCGCAACCTGGGGGCATGCTCCTCAACTTGCAGTTCCAACTTAAAGGGGCCCTGCCTGGATGAGGGCGTGTATGGTTCCTGGTGTGGGCTTGGTGACACAAACCAATCCGACGAGTCCTCCGGCTGTGGAAAGAGGAGAGGATCGCCTCCGTCAGGAGTATGCCACCACTCTTTCATTTCCTTAGGTTGGATACTTGGGACGTGGGCCCCGTGACACCAGGATAGAACACCCTCCCATGCAGAAAGACGCCCCCAACTTATCCTGTCCAGTGTTCCAGGCAATGCACCAAACTCCCTTTCCCTGCGCTATCATTGGTATCACAGACAGGGTACACCTATTCTTCATCCATGCAGTCCATCCCTACTAATCTGACTTTTCCTTTGGTGCACTGTCCTTTCGTCGGGGACACAAATTGTACCTAGCCACTCCGGGCATGGAGTGATCACTAAAAGGGGGCTCAAATTCAGAGGCGCCAAGAGACAGGAACTCAAGTACTTGTAGGTCAGCCGGAGGAGTATCCTGGGCGGGCGGCCCTTACTTCAGAGGGGACCGCCTCATTCAACACAGCATTGTTCTCCTCATTAGTCTGCACCCACGTCAGATGGGCATCTGAGAAGGGAATGAAGCTTGGCACTTTGTCCGTCTCGTGGTCAACTATGCCATCGATCACCCACTTGTCATAGGGGAGAGGCAACGGTACCTTGCGACAGTGACTCAGGTGAATCCAGTTCTTCAGACCGGCCACTTTCACTGCACTCCTGGTAGCAAGAAGTACCTGCAGGGGACCCTTCCACTGGGGCTCCAGGCTCTCTCCAGGGGCGTAACACAAGGCCCCGCAGCCCCCATGTTGCGGGGGCCCCCGTGCTCCAGGGGCCCCCTCACTCAGCAGAGCAAGCAAGCCTCTTTATGAATTAAATGGTGCACGGCCTCCTCATTAATTAAATGGTGCTCGCACCGGCCAGGGCCGGAGTATTTCATCAGAAAAGGAGAATGATTCCTGCCGCGGTGCGGGTGATGTTACATCGTGCTGCTGGTTGTGGGAGGCTGGCTAGAGGTATTTGCGGCAAATCATGGCTCTCACATCAGAGCTGCCTGCTTGCACCATCCCGCCGCATCATGCTCAGCTATCAGAAGAGCTGCAATTAAAATCAAGCATCCACCCCCCTGCATGCCCCCTTCACGCCATGGAAAATTAATTTGCTGAGCGACCGTCCTCGCCACAGAGAAGTGAGCCAGGCCGGTAATCTTTCTTCATTCCTCAATCCCCTGAACAAGTTGATTCCACCGCCCGATTCATGCCATGTCTGTTCCAGTGCCCAAAGACAATGAACCGTCTCCTGAGGAATTACCTTAGGCTTCACGACAATGAGGTAACGTGTGTCAATTTATTACAGTGTAATAGAGTTGATTTACGCTTATCTCACCCAAAAAGTCAAGTGCTAACATGGGCTGCAGCTTGTGCCCACCGTAAACACAGGTATCTGCAATGTCCTTAAAAAGTTACTAGTAGAGAAACACTTAAGAAAAGAGTGAACAGCGGTCCACTGCAGGTCTCAGGTTTATTCCCCTCGCTCACTGCTGAATATATAGTGTCAACCCCTTCCCTGCGGGGGTATTTCCCCACGGTGCAGGGGCGGGGTCCGCGGTGCCGCTGTGCTCGTGACGAGCTCAGCTCGTCATGACTCACAGTGGAGCTGTGCTCATGACGAGCTGAGCTCGTCACGACCCCGCCCACTGATTAATTCTCCTGCACAGGCGGGGAATTTATCGCGCGTGGGCGGGCCTCTGTCGTTATGACGAGCTCAGCTCGTCATGAGCACAGCTCCACTGTGACTCATGACGAGCTGAGCTCGTCATGAGCATGGAAGGGATTAAGAGGCATACTTTCCTGAATTGAGTTGGAATGAAATGCCATCCGGACTGTGGACATTTAAATACATTTTATTTCAGCAATACTGAAAGCGGGGACGGGATTGCCTGTATTTATTGGCAGCCAGATGCTTTTCGAACAGATTAAAAGTACTGAGGCTGCTGGTGTCGCATGTATGGAAATGCAGCTGCATAATAATTTCAAGTAACTGTGTGCCTAGGGTTAATTATAAAGCGCTCTGATACCCCATTGGGACTTGTTCGCGCTATAGAAAATGGCAAAGTAAAATAAGCTCAGAATGCTAAACTTAAGCACCACGAGGCCTGCTTCACTAGATAGCCAGAGGTCTGCTGAGCAGCAAAAGCCTTAAACTGGAGCTAACAGTCAGAGACAGGGGTTTTGTGCACACAGAGTCTGAGCCATGGGCCTGGATGACAAATCTGAGGCGTGCTGCACAGAGTTTGAGGCCTGGGCGCACTGTATGCAGTCTGAAGCTTGCGGCAACACAGACATCCAGCTGCATGTAGGCAGAGTCTGAGAGATGCGGCCTGAGGCATGCTCTCTAAGGTCTGCTACACCCAGTTATACCATACACAATGACGCAAGCCTCCTGCACCCATACATCATAGCACACAGCTACACTGTGCACACAGACGCTAGCCTACTGCACCCATACAGCATAGCGCACAGCTACACTGTGCACACAGACGCTAACCTACTGCATCCATACAGCATAGTGCACAGCTACACTGGGCACACAGTTGCAAGCCACCTGCATGCACATAGCATCGTGCACAGCTACACTGTGCACACAGATGCAAGCCACCTGCACGCAAACAACATCAGACAGCTGCACACTCTGTGCTGCCCACTGGAACACACCGAATGAACCTGCAGTCTATTATACATAGTAAGGCCTGCAGCCAAAAGGGGCAGTGCAATAATTGCTGGAAAGTTTGAGGCCTGCTGCACACGGGGCCGAGACCTGATGTGTGCAGTGCTCCGAGTCATAAAGAGATCGAGGGCACACAAAACTCAGCAGTCACTAGTATGTCTGCAAAGTTGTGCCACTCATTTAATTTACTTTTATAGGAGCATGTGGGTTCTGATATTTGTTTCCCTCGCCTTCATTGCTTGAGAAAGTGTCACTCATAGTTGTTGAATGTCACTCATAATTACACTGAAATTATGAAAATGTCACACATGGCAATCTGAATCCTTGGCAGCTATACAGATGTCTCCGTGTCTGCGCGTCTTCAGGGTGGGGCATTGGGCGGGGCTGGTGACCAATGCCATACAGTCATGCGCATTGCGCAGCAGCACAATTAAAAGTGCGCGTGACAAGTGAGGTGAGGCATCCCAGGACCCAGCCAGACTACTGAGAAAGACGGTCACCGTGCGGCGCCCCCTGCCATAATTTAATTATTACTAGTCCCTGCCTGGCTAGCCTTGCCTTAGCCCTCTTCTGCTGCACGCTCGCGCCTGCCACTGAAGCTGCAGGCCAGGCCTCAGGTGAGTCTGTCCGAGCCGAGGCAGGAGTGGTCCATGGTGGCGAGGAGTCTCAGTGGGTGGGTGGGGTGGGAATGAAGCCATCCGCAGCTTCTTCCTCCCGAGGCCCTGGACGCCTATTCTTTCTACCCCTTTAAATCCCCATTTCCTTAAACCCTTCATCCCTGTAGCTCCACTCGCTTTAAACATTCTTTCACCCCCTTAAGTCCTCCATTCCAACGGTAGTCTCTGCAGCCTCATCCCCACCTCATACAATGATGGCCTTAGATCAGGGAGTAGCATACTGTCGCCACATGCCTAGGAAGTAGATACTTTGGTGGTGAATGAGGAGGAGGTGGGTAAAAGTCCAGAGCAAGGGTATGTGCAGTGCGAGTCTTCCTCTGTACAGTACCTCCGTACAACGAAACTAGGACTTGGAGTTTTAGCCATCCAGGAACTGAAGAACCCTGCCACTGCACCCGTGTCTCCCTCTTCTCCCCCACTATGGATGCCAAAGCAAAGTGCTAAATACTCATGTATTAAGGGAGGTACAGGGCTCTCCCACAGGGCCAAACACATTGGGGCGATCAGCCAGAGCTTCGGATATGGTCAGGGGTCACACATTCAATCACATAGAGACACAAACGCTTCCACAAAACCCTAAAAGGTCTTCCAAACACCCTGCCTTCAGATTAGTTGGATCAGCCCATAACCTGAACTCCCCTGGTGGTTTCTCTCACTAGGTATCTAGGCCACTCCGTATGCGAGTCCCTGAGGGGTCCTTACCACTAGGGGGGCTACCAGCGAGGAGAACGGGGAATCCTCACATTGGCAGCCAGTGCAAGCATGTGTATCATGATGAAGGAAGCTCTTCCTTCTGTGCCTTTGTAAGATGGCGGATCTAGGGAATGGGCGACCTGTTATGCCTACTTCAAGGATACCAGTGCTGGTGCTGCCGGGGCTTATTGCAACCACACCGGTGAAGGGCACGGCGTTGACCCAGTGCTTTGCCCACTACCAGGTTTGGAGCAGTGCTTAATTTGCAGAAAAATAGGTGCCAGGGCTGTCATCAGGAGGACACTGCACCTTGCACCACACATTGCCCCTGCCAGCACCGCCAATGATAGTGACAGCACAAGTAATAACATTCACACTCTTACAAGTGTGACAGTTCGGACTGTTTCAGGCCCCAAAACCATAAGAATTTCTGGGGTGGCAGGAAATATTCGATTTTAATGTATACTGAGTTAATAATTAACTGTTGTTGGGGTCATCTCCAAATTAGCCAGACAGCGCCACCTTGTGGCAGACTGTCACAGAGCCCGGTGCTGACAATAAAGTGCTGGTGCCGAGCACTGAAAAACACTGGCTCAAATTAAGCACTGGGTTTGAGGCTCAAATGGTGACCTCCATGTCACACCCATGTAAAGTGTGCATCTCGGGGTCCTTGAGGTGGTCTGGCCTGCCCATGTCTGGAATGGAAAAGGGCTCCAAGCCGCCTCAAGAGATCACCTGTTACTGGCCTAGAGTCCTCCTGTCTAATTCTTGAAGTCGTCATGTCCTTCCCTATCCTGGGGTGACCTTCCACACAAGGCCTCCAGCCCTAGGGGTGCAGATCACTCCACTTGCTAGAGGTGTCCTTTCCCTCCTGCTTAGCCTTCCTGCCTCTCACTGCTCACCCATGAAATACCACCCAGGCAGTGTTCAGAGGCATGCATCAAAGTGCCTGGCTGTCTGCTCTCTCAGCCTGGGCACAGTTATCCCACCTCCATTAGGCCGTTGTTAAAGAAATTATATGCACATAGCAATTGAAATCTTATAGGGGTTATTAACAAAATAAAAATTAACAGTTTGTGAACTACAGATTCATTCAGCCAGAGAATTCGCTCACAATGTGTGTTGGAGCAAGCTCTGCAGCAGTTTAGAGAGAGGACGCACAGGTCTGAAATAAAGACATTAATGCAAAGGAGCATACACGTGTCTGAAGACGCAGATCATGAAAAAGAAAGAAAATTATCTTTAGAATGATACGAGTATGTAAGCATTTCCGCTGAGCAAAGTAATCAACACTTTTTCGTCTCTGGAGCCAAGATGTCAGGAGGAGGCTTGAAACACATCACATTCTGATGACCAAGTTATGGATAGAGCTATACAACTATAGAGGCAGCAATTACATGTTATGGTATGTTATTTATGCCATGTCTGTGCTTAGTTAGATGGAAGCAAAATGTTCTATTTAATGTGTTGTGTTGGAAGTTTGAGTGTGTTCCATGCTATTGAAAAGTGCTCTTCTGGGCCACATTGCAGCCAGCTGTATAGTATATCTGCGCTATGTGGGGTGTATGCAAGGTCTGTCCAGAGCGTTCTGTTCAATGCTTGCATGTGTTTTAAACTGCTTACAATGCTCTTGGGAGCTGCGTGCTATCCATCTATATGGTATTTCTGAGCTTCTGAGTTTTGTGCTACATAAGATCTACCCAGTGAGCGCTATTACATGTCTGCGTGTTATGTACATTATTGAAAAGTGTTGTTGGGTGCTACAGTGCACCACAACAGTCAGCTGTATGCTCTATCTGAGGTGCACAGTCAACATACCTTTGTTAACTGGTTACCGAGACTTAGTATTTTTCTGGTTTCAGTACCATTTGAAATTTACATTTACTACTGTAGTATGAGAGTGCATTTCATGAAAAGGAATATAAAGTCGAGTTGGTAAAAGAAAAATGCCAGCTATGTGTTTAAAGGGCCTGGAAAGACCTCGTCTTGGCATTAAATAGGGTTATAAATAAAAAAGAATGTATTCATTTGTAATGTGACTTTTCTGTCTTTGTTCCCTTTAATTATAAGTCATGGATCTCATCATTCAGGCAGCCCTAGAACACAATTAAAGTGCATTCTATTTATATTTGCTGTTAGAAGTATGCACAGATAAGTGCTGAAAATACGGCTTTAGGTGACTGCTTATTTTTATTGGTGGGACAAAGTGGTAGGTGGTGGGCCGGGCCGTTGGGGGGCAGCGCCTCATTGTGCTTTGCAGGGGGGCCCCCTCAAGTTTCGTTATGCCACTGGCGCCCTCGTCTCTGAAAGTCCCGTACCAACACAAAATCGCCAGGTCGGATGGTGTGCTCAGGCCCCTCTGTTTGCGGTGGTAAAACTTCTTATATCTGTTGATGAATAGAACACACATTTTTAGTCAATTCATAAAGATAGTGTACTAAGAAAGGATTCTCCATATTGGAAAAATGCTACGGTCTCGGGATGCCCCAAACATTTGCTGGGTGGCCAAACATGACCATGACAATCCTGTCCTAGCATGAGCCGTAGCCCTGGTTGACCGAAGGGCTAGCGGTAGAGCATCTGTCCACTTCTATCCTGTGCTTTCCTGTATTTTGGCTAGTTTCAGTTTGAGAGTACCATTGTACTTCTCAACCAATCCTGCTGACTGGGGGTGGTGTGCAGCATGAAACGTTTGTCTAATGTGTAACCCATCCCACACCAACTGGAGTACTTTTCAATTGAAGTGACTGCCGTTGTCACTCCAAATCAAACTCCAAATCAAACGAGGCAAACCGAAGCAGGGAAAGAACTTCTTCAGGAGGGCTTTCGCCAGAGCTGTATTCTCCTTCGTGGGGTAAGCCTCAACCCATTTACTGAATGCACAGACCACCACCAACACATATTTCAAATTATTAACACGCTCCATCTCAATATAGACCATCTGAAGGAGGGGGATGTAGGAGTACCTTTTCCAGGATTGTATATCATGCATATCATGCAATACTTAACCAGATGGGTGGCAATTTTCAGGATATTATCATTCTGCCACACGGGTCTAACAATTTGCACATCCCCCTAGCACTAATGTGAGTTGGCCCATGTGCCATAGTGACTACAGGGAGGACATAGGCATCCGGTAACATCCACCTTTGCTGTACTGACTTATATGTCCAGCACCCATCTTCATCTAAATGTGCTGTACTTTCCTGCCATACTGGTAGCTCCTCAATCATTGCTTCGCTCTTTATTTCTTTTACACTATCTAGTGTGCCCTCAAACATAGTAACCTCAGGTACCCATCTAGCAGGATCTGCCACAAACATTCTTTTCATTTTTTTTCCAAGCTGTCTCCTTAGCTGTTAGATCTGGAAATGCATTTCCCCTTCCCACATCATCAGTAATTGCCTTGTGGGTGCTGCACTTGACTATTGCTAACTTCTTGGGAAGTGCCAGAGCTGACACAAGCCTGTTTATCAATGGACCATTCTGGATCTTTAAACCGTGTGAAGTCAGGAATCCTCTCTCTGCCCAGAGCTGCCCAAAATTGTGGGTAACTCCAAAGGCGTACTGACTGTCAGTATAAATATTGACAGTCAGCCCCTCACTCAACTCACAAGCTCAAAGAAGGGTGACTAACTGCCGCTTGGGCCTACTGATAGGGAACTTGTGATGTCTCGACTACTGTGTCTAAGGTAGTGATTGCATTTGCTGCAGTTGTTGTGCCATCCGGTAATTTAAAACAAGAGCCATCGACCTATAGCTCCCCTTGGGGTTCAGATAGGGGAACGTCATTCAGGTCTACCCGTCCCTTCGTCTCCTCTTCAGTCCGTAAATCATGCACGTCTATTTCCTCACTTTCAGAAGGGAGGGGTAGGAACGTGGCTGGGTTCAGGGTGGCACATCTTTTGATGGTGACGCGCGTTGCAAATAGAGTCAGCTCATAGCCAGTCAGACGTGCATTGGTAAGGTGCTGCATCTTTGTTCTATTCAAAAGGGTATCCACAGCATGAGGTACAATAACTGTAAGATCGGTATTAAGGATGAGCCCTGCCAATTGTCAGATAGAGACAGCCACAGCCACAACCAGTCTTGGACAACTCGGGAGGGCTCTCACGATGTTATCAAGCAGAGCAGAATAATAAGTAGACAGCCTCTACTTACCTCCAAAGGCTTGTGTCAGGACAGAGAGCGCACAGCCAGCCGTCTAGTGTACGTGCAACACGAACGGCTTCTGGTAGTCAGGCGTACCAAGCACAGGCGCAGAGCAAAGCGCAACCTTTAATTGCTCAAAAGCTTGCTGACATTCAGGCATCCAGGGTAATGGTTCATGCACATCATTAGTGGTGAGCTGCAACAGCGGTTTTGTTAGTAAGGAAAAGTTAGGAATCCAGTGGCAACAATACGAAGTAATACCTATGAAAGGTTGCCCATCCCGCTGAGTCTTAGGGATGGGCATTTTAACAATAGCACTAATGTATTCAGGTGTTAGTCTCCTTCCCTCCTTCGACAGTAGGTGACCTAAATAGGTGACATCCTTTTGACAATATTGACATTTTGAAAGGGACACTTTATGTCCGTGCTGCGCCAAATGTAGCAATAATTTGATTGTTGCATAATTGCAACCTTCTTCATTGTCAGAAGCGATCAAGAGATTGTCCACGTACTGCAGTTACACATTACCTGGGGGAAGTGTGAGAGAATCCAATTGCAAAAACCAAAGGAAATGATGGACGGAGTGTTGAACATTGCAAGCACTCACCCCCAGTCAACTGATCTGGGTTTAATCCATCACCGTTCTTTAGCCCACTCTGCCACCCCAGTTCAGACATGGCCATATGCAAATCAGTCTGACCCTGTGCCTCATGGGAACAGTCCAGCCCGAACTGCCAAGCCATGTCTTCCCTGGACCGGAAACAAGCTTCCTAGGACCGGTTTCTGGCATTTCAGCCGTCTTCAGCCAGGCTTGCTTGAATCCAGTGGCAAAGTGAGCAAGGGACTCACGTCTGAGCATACCCTGCCAACTTATGGCGAACAAAGCAAAAACCAAAGGAAATGATGGACGGAGTGTTGAACATTGCAAGCACTCACCCCCAGTCAACTGATCTGGGTTTAATCCATCACCGTTCTTTAGCCCACTCTGCCACCCCAGTTCAGACATGGCCATATGCAAATCAGTCTGACCCTGTGCCTCATGGGAACAGTCCAGCCCGAACTGCCAAGCCATGTCTTCCCTGGACCGGAAACAAGCTTCCTAGGACCGGTTTCTGGCATTTCAGCCGTCTTCAGCCAGGCTTGCTTGAATCCAGTGGCAAAGTGAGCAAGGGACTCACGTCTGAGCATACCCTGCCAACTTATGGCGAACAAAGCAAAAACCAAAGGAAATGATGGACGGAGTGTTGAACATTGCAAGCACTCACCCCCAGTCAACTGATCTGGGTTTAATCCATCACCGTTCTTTAGCCCACTCTGCCACCCCAGTTGAGACATGGCCATATGCAAATCAGTCTGACCCTGTGCCTCATGGGAACAGGCCAGCCCGAACTGCCAAGCCATGTCTTCCCTGGATCGGAAACAAGCTTCCTAGGACCAGTTTCTGGCATTTCAGCCGTCTTCAGCCAGGCTTGCTTGAATCCAGTGGCAAAGTGAGCAAGGGACTCACGTCTGAGCATATCCTGCCAACTTATGGCGAACAAAGCAAAAACCAAAGGAAATGATGGACGGAGTGTTGAACATTGCAAGCACTCACCCCCAGTCAACTGATCTGGGTTTAATCCATCACCGTTCTTTAGCCCACTCTGCCACCCCAGTTGAGACATGGCCATATGCAAATCAGTCTGACCCTGTGCCTCATGGGAACAGGCCAGCCCGAACTGCCAAGCCATGTCTTCCCTGGACCGGAAACAAGCTTCCTAGGACCAGTTTCTGGCATTTCAGCCGTCTTCAGCCAGGCTTGCTTGAATCCAGTGGCAAAGTGAGCAAGGGACTCACGTCTGAGCATATCCTGCCAACTTATGGCGAACAAAGCAAAAACCAAAGGAAATGATGGACGGAGTGTTGAACATTGCAAGCACTCACCCCCAGTCAACTGATCTGGGTTTAATCCATCACAGTTCTTTAGCCCACTCTGCCACCCCAGTTGAGACATGGCCATATGCAAATCAGTCTGACCCTGTGCCTCATGGGAACAGTCCAGCCCGAACTGCCAAGCCATGTCTTCCCTGGACCGGAAACAAGCTTCCTAGGACCGGTTTCTGGCATTTCAGCCGTCTTCAGCCAGGCTTGCTTGAATCCAGTGGCAAAGTGAGCAAGGGACTCACGTCTGAGCATACCCTGCCAACTTATGGCGAACAAAGCAAAAACCAAAGGAAATGATGGACGGAGTGTTGAACATTGCAAGCATTCACCCTCAGTCAACTGATCTGGGTTTAATCCATCACCGTTCTTTAGCCCACTCTGCCACCCCAGTTCAGACATGGCCATATGCAAATCAGTACGACCCTGTGCCTCACGGGAACAGTCCAGCCCGAACTGCCAAGCCATGTCTTCCCTGGACCAGAAACAAGCTTCCTAGGACCGGTTTCTGGCATTTCAGCCGTCTTCAGCCAGGCTTGCTTGAATCCAGTGGCAAAGTGAGCAAGGGACTCACGTCTGAGCATACCCTGCCAACTTATGGCGAACAAAGCAAAAACCAAAGGAAATGATGGACGGAGTGTTGAACATTGCAAGCACTCACCCCCAGTCAACTGATCTGGGTTTAATCCATCACCGTTCTTTAGCCCACTCTGCAACCCCAGGTCAGACATGGCCATATGCAAATCAGTCTGATCCTGTGCCTCATGGGAACAGTCCAGCCCGAACTGCCAAGCCATGTCTTCCCAATTGGCCTTTTAGAGCTTGACTATATATGCTAGGACTTTCAATATAGCCCTGAGGAGCATGACAGAATCGAAAGCTTCTGCGGACAGGGCAAAGCCAAAAAGGTACCTGCTATCAGGATGAATGGGAATACTAAAGAAAACATTCTTTAAATCAATCACAGAAAAGAATTTGGCAGTGGAAAGGATCATCGTCAGAAGGGCAGTGATGTCGGGGACCACTGGGAACTGAGGAGCCACTATTTTGTTAACCTCACACAGATCGATCACAAAACGATAGACAGCAGGATGGTCATCAGAGGAACCTGAGGTTGCCCTTTTAAGAATAGGAAGAATAGGGCTGTTGCACACATTCGCAGTCGTCTCCTCAACAACCCCTGACTTGATCAAGTCCTGTATAATCTGTAAGAGAGCTCGTTCCCCTGCTTGCGGTATCTTGTACTGAGGAATACGAGGCAGGACAGCGTTGTCTTTTCTCTTAATAGAGACTGGAGGTATCCGTAACAGCCCTACATCAGTATCGCCAGTAGCCCACAAAGTAGTTGGCACATCTTTAAACTCAGTGAGAGGGCATTCATCTTTGGACAAACACTGCTTGGAACTCACTACAGTGGGCCCTATTGTCATATAGACACCATCCGGGGAACAACAAATGGTCGCGTGCAACCTCTTTAACAAATCCAGACCCATCAAATTTTCTCCACAATTGGACGCCAATAGAAAAGGCGAATCTACAGTAAAGGGATCAATAGTTAAAGCGAGTGCCTTGGAAATGGGGCTTACAACCGATACACCTGAAAAACCTACCGAAACATTATTTTGGTCGAACTGGTCCCTCTCCATGTCCCTGGCTGTCCTAACCATGAGTTAACCCCGTCACATCATCCAAATCATAGTCATCATGATAGTACTGTCAGGCCTGTCGGACTCGACTGTCATAGAAATAGTTCAGATCAGAGCGACTCTGCTGTTTCTCATTTTCCTGACCTCCGTCATGACTACCTGCTCTACGACCCTGTCCACGAGGACCCTGTGCTCTAGGGGCCGCAACTTTCTGCAACAATGCCGGGCACTCACTGCGCCAGTGTCCCTCCTCCTTACAATATGCACACTGATTCGGCCCCACAGGTGCAGCATTTCTACCAGCACGGGGCAGCTGTCGGGCCGGACCAGTGCCACTTCCTCTTCCGTTCCCCCTAGATGCCTGCTGCATCCACACCTTTGTCTTTAACTCCTAATTTTGTTTCCTCACCTTCTCCTTCCCTTCATTCTCTCTATGCTCATAATACTGTGCCATACTCAGGTTCACCGATGGAGAGGAGGTAGTCCAAGTGCTCTCCAAAGCCTGTAACCGAGTCACGATCTCGGGAAGCAGGTAAGTAACAAATCTGTTAACAAACAGTTGGACACCTCCCTTCATCGACATGTCCTAGCCACTGAAATAAAAAAACACACCTTCAAACCTAGTAAAAAAATCAGATACGCTCTCGTCTTTCTTTTGGCGACATGCTGTTAACTTGTCCCAATCTACTCTTCTGGGTGGAATTAGAGAGTGCATGTAGGTAATAATTCGACCTGGCAATGCTAATATCTCAGCCTTAGGCTTCTTACCAGGCTTTCTCCCTTTATCCCATGCCCTGATTTCATCCCAAGTGCCACCCAACTCCACAACATGGTCCTGCTTATGCACTTGCCGCCAAATATCAACGGCCACCAATAAACCAAAAAACATCTCAATGTCTGCTAACATCATCACTGTCGACGATGCAGCCTCTGTCAATTCTTTCTAGTATGCAGTTGGATTTTTTCTAGGGTCGGGTAACTGAGTCTTAAGACACAAAACCTCACTTCTTTTCCAAGGAGTATAAACCCATTGCTCTTGAAAACGAGCCTCTAATCGTGGCCTAACAATGGCATCCTGCTTATCACGCAACTCCGGTATTTCAGGGTGAAAAATAGGATGTGCTTCCCTCATCGGAAACTGGGACACTGTTGTCGGGCTCTTCTGATATAGCCTACCTCGATAACCAATCAACGTTACAACATTACTGAAAACATCATTAGGGGCCATGTTGGCAGCATACACACGGTCCTGGATATCATATATTATCTGAGGTGCGACGCCATTGAAACACTGTTCCCACAACCTGATCAACGTAGCCGACATATGCTTGAGGGCATGCTGTTGTACGAACGGCTCATACTCCTTCAACACACTCCACACATCCTCCATACCGTAAATCGGATTTCGAGCCCACTGTGCAGCCTGATCAGCCACCATCTTTTTCTCTACATCGCCCACAACAGATCGAATCAGCACCTGTCCCATTCGCTCCCGTGCAGTCGTCCAGTCCCCTTCGCCCAGTTCACGCGCCGGTGTCCCAATACTCAGCAACACTGGGGAAGATATATTCGAGGAAGGCACAATAGATGCAGGAGCAGGCACCAAAGTCAGCAATGACTGCGTCGTGCGTGAGAGGGATGGGGAAAGAGTGTAAGCGGAAATAATAGGTGTAGCAGAGAGACTTGCAGTCGTTTCAGTCGTGGAATGTGAGGCTAGAGAATGAGCAGGAGGTTCTGTAGCCGAGGCAGCCGGATCAAGAACAGAAGAACCAGAGGTGGAAGCAGGAGTGGCAGAAGACTGGGGCGTCGGGACAGCAGGATATATCCTCTGCAGGGCATAGGGAGGTGGAGGTCGGGCATCTAACAACTCTTCCACGAATACATCGCCCTCCTCTCGGGCAACCTAAACTTTCTGTCAGCACACTCTTTACCTTTTTCCACCTTCTCTCTATCATACGCTACTGCTTTCTGAGTCACTGTCTGCATCTTTCCTCTTCGGGCTCCTTTTTCTGCTTTCATTCGCCTCTGCCTAGCTTCCTTTTGCCATACCTGAAGATTATCAATCATCGACTGCCTACTTCGTTTTGCAATTAATTTATCCTGCAGGAAATTCAATTTTTGTTCATCAAAGGTCCCACTGCAACTTGGCATTGTCCCTGGTATATTAGTGCCATAGCGTACTAAACATAATAGGGCCAAGGCCATGTTTAACATACATATCAAAGTTTGGGGTGCCTTTCGGAGGCGCTGGTTGCCTTTCCTCTAGCCAAGCCTCTGCGGAACAACAGCAGCACCTCAAACAACACAACTTGCTCAAGCAGGGCATCAAAATAGGGGACAAGTGTACTATTTGCACCGGACGAATAGCTCGTAAATATTTTCCAAAAGGGTCGGTCCTCAGACGGTATCAATAGAGGAAGACCAAAAGTCAGTCCTCAGACTGCACCAAAGAGACAAGTCAAAATTGATACCACAAAACCAAACAAACCAACCAAATTCCAGGCATTTTCAAAAGTAAGGCAAATCCATTATGTTGCCTTGCAGAGTGTCCGTAAACGCTCTGTATCCAAATCGGTCCACAGACCTACCAAGTACATTTCGAATGGTCCTCAGACCATACCAAAGATTATTCAAACAGTCACCATATTCACAAAGAACCAAGGGAAACTCACCTGGTTCACACAGGTCGAACACATTTATTCTCCACTGCCGACTCTTCGGACCAAACGGTCAGATCCAAAGGTTTCGCCTTTCAGGATCCCAGCCAGGATGACCACTGGCCGAGGCACCACCCGATCAGATGGGTGGGGCAGCTGCGAGTACCAGGCTCTATCATGCAGGGATCCCCGAACTGCACATCGACCTGACGTGGCCCCGTCTTCTCACCCGTCCGCGGGAAAAGATGGGTCACTCACCCGGGGGAGCCTCTGTTCGGGTGCCAACTGAAGGAAGTGGCCCGAATAGGGTCACCCGGGTCACTCGCGACCACCTCTCGGCCTTCCAAACAAATGAAGTCGGTCAGACAGTAGAGAATATAAAACCAAGTTATTTATTAGTATTGCGCTGCAGCGGAGCCCAGTCTGATCAGCCTCATAAGATAGCTGCTGAGGGACTGACTCCCCCCAACATAACACAAGATATTATACATTTCCAAGCTCCTAAGAACACGCCCAGACTGAAAAATTCCAGTCCAGGCACTAGCAAACAAAGGAGGTACAGATGGAGGAGCTACAGCTCTAGGACTGGGTTCATGTTATCGGCGCTCCAAGGTTACTTTGCTCATGCCCGCCATTCTAGAAGGTGGGAACAAG
Source organism: Triturus cristatus (assembly GCF_964204655.1). Taxonomy (NCBI): domain Eukaryota; kingdom Metazoa; phylum Chordata; class Amphibia; order Caudata; family Salamandridae; genus Triturus; species Triturus cristatus. The sequence goes on along the minus strand of NC_140582.1, from coordinate 528,369,648 downwards.
CCTATCGAACAGCAAAGGTATGCCACAATAGAGAGTACATTCATTAGTGCAGATGAACTCAGCCTTGGAGAAACACAAGGAAGGGGGCATGGAGACAGTTTTCTGCTGAGGCAAGCAGTGTGAGGCAGGAGCTTAGATTCTATCATAGAACAGAAGGCCAGCTACTAATAAAATGGCACCATGAATGCTAACTTAACGCATAATGGGACACGAACAATAGGACAATAACATTTTCAATTCTAACAGTGACGAGTCAGCGGAGCTCTGGGAGCAGGCTGAGTGTATGTCCGGTTTGGTGGGGTTTTGAGGCAGTTCGGAGAGTCTGAGTCACTTTGAGGGCCTCATGGCTTTCCATATTCCTTTGATCTTTGTCTGGAATAGGCATCAGTGTTCTTGCTGGCTTGGATGTCCCTGCTCTGCTTCGTCAGTGATTCCTTTTGTTCTGGTGCGGTGGACTTGACTCTGCAGTGTTCTAGGCCCTGTTAGTTAGCTTTTCTCTTCCAGCCAGCCCCACACTTCAGATGGTGTGCCAAAGAATCTTGCTTGCCCATCATAGCTACTTGCAGTCTGGCTGGGAACATCAAGGAGTAGCGGATGTCCAGTGCTCGAAGTTGTCTCTTGACTTCTGTAAATGATCCTCTGCGCTTTTGTACTTGCAACGTATAGTCTGGGAACAGCATGACATGTTGGTTTTTAATTTTAATTTCTGTGAGTTTGCGGGTTTCTCTGAGCACTGTGTCTCTGTCTCTGTAATTTAATAGTTTAAATAATAGTGGACGTGGTTTAGATCCTGGTGGTGGTCGACTTGCCGGTACTCTGTGTGCCCTTTCCACAGCGAATTGGAAGTTCTCCCGGAGGAGTTCCCGAATCAAGTTTTCAATGTATACGATCAGATCTTGTACTTCTTCACCTTCCGAGAGGCCACCCACACGTATATTGTTGCGAAGTGAACGGCCTTCTGCATCCTCCAATCGATCTTCTAGTATATTGACAGTGGTCTATGATATCTTGCAGGGCTGCTGCGTGGCTATGGGTGGTGGGTTTCAGTTCTGACAGGACCTGCTCATGCGTTTGCACTTTATCTGACAGTTTACGGTGGCCTTTTATGAACAAGGTGAAGTCTAATGCAACTTTGTCTATTTTTGCTTCCAGTGTTGTTCAAGTTTCGTCTAGGGCGGCACCTATTTTTTCAACTGCCGCCAAAACTGAGTCGAGTTTGGATGATAGTGTTAAGTTTGGGGCTTCATCTCTTGCTTCCTCTCTCATGGGCTGTCCTCCATGCCCTTCTGGTTGTGCAGCGGGTTGCTGTGCGTTGTTCCTTAGGCATCCCATGGCTAGCTTCTGTGCTGTGGGCATGCGAGCTTTACGAGGAGGTAACTTTTCTCTACGTATAGTTTGTGCAGAGCTGAACGATGGCTTTGTTCTTCCTCCTGCTGTGCCTTTCCAGCTGGGTATCCGTGATGTGCCACACTGCGATGCTGTGTCTTAGATTTCTGACGTCTGGTCTGGCTGCTTTTGGGCGCCTCTATTTGTCTCTGCGTGCAAGAGAGATTCTGTCTGCTGGTACTTAGTGATTGTTGTGAGGCCGGGCCCCAGAGAGTCCATTGCTAATCCACAATCCAAGGGCGTTGTCTTCAGTTTGGGCACTAATGCCTCTTGAGTTTGGGCTCTGATACTGTGTTGGTGTTCCCTGTTGTAAGCTTGGGGGCTAGCCGGTCAACTGTTGCAGCTCAGGTTCCTCTATGGGGGAAATTCCCTGTTGTGCCGAGTCCCGTTAAGCAATGTGTCTTCTAGAGAGTGTGTGCCAAGCCAGGGGCATGAGTCTTCCCTCTCTTAACAATGTGCACGTTATTTTGGTATTTGGCCTGCCCAATGAGGTCCTGGCATTATTTAGCTCTGACCTATGGCACAGTTTTACGGCGTCAGCTGACCCCTAGTATCTGGCTCGTCTCCCGTAGGTGGATCTGGACTGTTGCTGCCGCTGTTAAGTTTGTCGTTTGGGGCCCACTATGTCTCCAATTCTCCGGCATGGACGCATCGTGTTCCACCTCTGAGGCTGCCCACCTCAAACTCTCTCACTGTTAAAGGCTGAGCTCTGTGCCACTTTGGTTTCCCTGGCCTGCCCTGCCACTCTGAGCCCATGCTAATCTATGTTTGTGGCCTTCCACTGGGTACTCGAGCCGGCTCCGCTCCAGTCTTCGCTCTGCCGTGTGAGTTCCTGTCCAGAGTGCTGGATGTATGTGATTGGAGGGGGAGCGCCGAGGATGTTCTGGACTTTGTATTCTCTGCCCCAAGATCTGGCTTGGTGAGTCCCGTCCCTCCCATGTGTTTCTTAGGGCTCGTGCCTTGATACTTGGGGCATGGGGGCGCTCCCCTTCCCGTTAGCTGGGAGCTGACTATCTGTGCTGGTAGTCTCCCTGCGGCTAGCGCGGTCGCGGCTCTTGTCGCCGATGTGGTTACAGTGATGGTGGGGCCCAGCTCGTCTCTCTGTTCTCTTTGTCCGTGCCGGTCGAGAGAGGTTCCACACTCAGCCTCGCAGGTAAGTCCTCCAGAGAGTATTCTGGCCTCTTTATTCCCTGCCCCCCGGTCTGGCTTGGTGAGTCCTGCCTCTCCTGTGTGCTGCTTAGGGCTCGCACCTTACCACAGGGGGCACGAGGGGCTCCGCCTCCCGTTAGTTGGGCACCAACTGTCTATTGTGTCGGATGAGTGCCTGAGTTATTAGCCAGCTCCGACACGAGTGGAGGGTCACGGGGGATCGTTACAGGCCTTAAAGGAACACAGGAGACAGGAGTGGGGTTTCGCGGTATCGCCGTCCGTAGCCCAACTAGCATACGTTTGTGCGTACCCTATTTATTTAGTCAAGGGTCACTTGACCCTCACGCAACGTGCCTGTTGCGTCACAGGCACAACACAACATTCCTGGCCAACAAACATTAAACCAACAATAAAGACCACCCAAATGCCTAACTAGGCGTGGACAGTCCCACCAGCTTCAGGCGTACCATAAGCAGTTTCTTGCTCAAACAACTAAGTACAGTCTTACGTGAAATAGTCCTGCAGGTGGCGAGTGGGCTCTGGATTTTCCCCGCAGGCGATGCTGGGACCTGCCTCGCCCCAGGGTCTCTCCGGCACCAGACATTACCTCACTGCAGTCATTTCCAGGGTGACCATGATCTGCCTCTGGCCCTGCGCTCGCCACTTCATCTCCTTGAGTCGGGACACTGTCAATGGTTTCCCCGCCACTTTATGCCAGAGAGGTTTCCAAAGTTTGGTCCTGTCTGCCGTCCGTCGGTGCCAGAGTGCCCGAGGGAGGTCTCACCTAGGCCGGCACAGACGGTGACTGTTTCTCTCCCTCGAGCCGCGATGATCCGAGTACCTTTGACGTTGACAACAGTTCACGGGTCCTTCTCATATGGCAATCGGAATTTGCCACTGGTTATTCGATCTCGGAGTAGCACCAAATCTCCCTTTTCAAATATCAGTGGTTGCGCCCGCCTCCTTTGGCTGACTTGAGCATGAGCTTTTAGACATCTTGAGTCAATTTGAACATCATCAGGCACCTCAGGGCGCGACTGGGGGTGATGTGGAATGGAATCCGTGATCACTCTCCCCATGAGGAGATGTGCTGGTGCTACCCCCGTGGTGGTATGGGGTGTCAGGCGGTAGCTTCGTAGAAAGGTGAAAATGGCTAGCTCCACCGACTGACCTTTGTCATGAGCAATGCGTATCACTTTATTTAAGGTCCGCATAAAACGTTTCACCTCCCCATTCGCTTGCGGCCATCCTGGGGTGGCGGATGCCAAGTGTGCTTATATATGTGGCTAGCTCTTGTCCTTTGAAAGGGGGCCCATTGTCGGTCCTCAGTTCCTGTATGAGGCCGTGAGTCGCCATGATCTTTTCAAGTTTCGGGATCACTTCCGTGGCACTGGGTGCTGCTATGATTTCGACCTCGGGGTATTTAGAGTGATCATCGATGGCCACAAACGTGTGGCGACCGTTGGGGAGACTGCCAAAGTCGAAGCTACCACATGACCAGGGTACTCGCGGTCTTGGTTCCGCAAGTATCGGGGCTCGACGAGGGACGTCTCCAGTCACTTGACACGATGAGCAGGAGCGAACCGTAGCTTCCACCAGTTCGTCCATGAGAGGGAACCACACCTTGGTTCGGAGCCTGGACTTTGTCTTGACCATGCCTTGGTGCCCAATGTGGGCTAGCTGAACAACTCTGGCAGTCAGAGCCGTTGGGATTACCAGTCAATGTCCTCTCAATAGACATCCCGTGGCATCTTCAGTAAGCTCATCTCGGACGTGGTACAAACCGTCCATTATGTGCTGGGCATTTGCTGTCAATATTTTCCATTCGTCTTTGGCCTTGCACCAGTTACCACTCTTGAGAGCCGCTCGGGCCCATTGCAAACAGTCATCTTTATTGGTCTCCTCTCTAAGATCCTCCCTAGAGAGTGGGAGGGGGCAGGACCGGGCTGTGATACACTTCACATATTCCTCGGTATCAGCAGCATCTTCCATCTCCTGAGCCGTGGCTGCCCTTGGGTGACGTGACAAGTAGTCTGCAGGGTTTCGGGACCCTGGTTGATATTCAACTCTGCAGTTATAATTCTGTAGCTGCAACATCCACTTTTCGATCCGAGGTGGTGGTTTGGTGGAAGTGCCTGCAAAGAAAGCTACGAGGAGTTTGTGGTCCGTCATTACTACAAACGGCTTGCCATAGGCATAGAGGTGGAAGTGACGGCACCCCCAGTGGATAGCGATGGCCTCTTTTTCGATTTGGGAGCAACGCTGTTCCGTCTCAGTGAGGGATCGGCTGGCAAATGCTACTGGAGCCCAGTCCTCCTCCGGGTGTTGTCTCTGCAATAGAACGGCACCTAACCCCATTGGACCGGTGTCTACGGCTATCGAGGTCATCTTCCCCGGGTCAAAGAAAGCCAGTGTAGTCGCCTCTGAGAGTGCATCCTTGATGTCTTCAAATGCCTTGGCTTGGTCTGGGCCCCACTTCCAGGGAGTGGAATCCTTCGTGAGGTCCCGTAGTGGTTGAGTAAGTGTGGTGAGGTCTCGTATGAATCTCCCACAATAGTTTACCATACCAAGGAAGCTGCGAACCTCAGTAACATTGGTGGGGGCGACGGCATCTTTTATGTCCTTGACCTTTTCAGGGTCGGGGTTGACTCCTTCAGTGGAGAATGTGTACCCAAAGAACTGTAGCTTCGTTTTTAGAAACTCGCACTTCTCCCTATGGAGAGTGAGTCCAGCATCCTGCAGTCGGCGAAAGATCTGAATCAGACATCAGTTGTGTTCCGGGATGACCTTGGCGTGCACCATGATGTCATCACTGACGTTGATGACTCCGGGTATGTCCATTATAAGTTTGTGTATTATGTTCTGAGATACCTCCGCCGCACTGGACACCCGAAACTCAGGCGAGTATACCTCCAGAGACCGACGTGGGTTGAGAAGGTTGTGATGTTGCGGGACGCTTCATCCAGCACTAGCTGGTGGTAACCGGATCTTAGATCTAACTTGAAGAACCAACATGCCCCCGCCATTTCCCCTATCAAATAGTCTATAGTCGGGGTGATATGACGTTCCCTTTTAATGGCTGTGTTGGGTAGCCTCATGTCCACGCAGATTCTCACGGCACCTGGTTGCTTGGGCTTCCGGGTGCCGACTATCGGGAAAACCCACAGGGTGGGCCCTGTCACCTTTTCAATGATGCCAGCGGCTTCTAGCTTCTTTAACTCTTCTTCCACCAGGGGGCGCAAGTGAAAAGCTATTCGGCGGTGGCGTAGAGCCACAGGTTGTACTGTTGGGTCGATGTGAAGATGAATCTTTTTGCCTTTAAATTTACCGATTCCATTGAAGACCTCCGAGAATTCTGTTAGAATATGCTGAATCGACTCCTGGTGCACCCCGAATGCAAAAGTCACCACTCCCAAGTCTTCCGCAGCACGGCATCCTAGTAGCATGCCTTGCCCATCTTCCATAACGTACACATTGGTGTCAAGGGAGTTCGTGCTCTGGGAGATGGCCGTTCTGAACCGACCCCGTATCTTCAAGGGTGTGTCTTGTTCATAGGCGAAGACGGTGATCGCTGACAGGTGTAGGGTAGGTGCCGGAGACATGCTCTTGTACAAGGCAGAAGCCATGATGTTGATCGTGGCGCCGGTGTCAACCACGGCCATGACATCTTGGTGCCCCACTCGAATGTTGCACTGGGGCAGTCGTCGCGCTTTTCGGGTTGTCGTCCCGATCATATGTACTTCGTGTACTACTTTCTCTTCTTCCTCGTCATCATCCATGTCGCTGGGCTCCCTCTCTCCTTCTGGTATTGTGTTGACCTCTTGCCGGGGCTTCCGATATCGCTTGGACCTGCAAACTTTTTCGAAATGATTAAATCGCCCACAACCCGAACATCTCTTGCCTTTAGCTGGACATTCCGCCGCTTTGTATGGTGGTCCTCCGCAGTATCCACAGCTTCTTCCTTGCCCTGAGGGCGCAGCCCTTGCTTCCTTCTTGTTCCACTTGGCCGGTGGCCTGGTTGTTACCGCATTCACCGGTTCTGTCTTGACTGGTGATTGGAGGGCCGCCTCCATGTGAGCCACACGGGCCTTGGACAGTTCTTTGGTTTGCCATAGGATCAATATGTCGGTCAACGACTTTCCAGCCTCCTCCAGGATTCGTTCGCGGAGCTTTGCCTACGCATAGCCCTGGATTATCTGTCCCCTAATCTCTTGCGTTTCGATGCGGAATCTGCACGTGGACGCTAGGTTCTTGAGCCGTGCATGGAAGATGTCCAGCGACTCTTCTGGCAGTTGGCACGCTTGCCTGAATATAAACCGTTCATAATCCTGATTAGCCATCGGTTCGAAATACCCATTGAGAGCATTTATCAAGGTGTGGTGGGTTTTGGGCGTGGCCTCGGCAAGTGTTTTGGTGATATTGTGTATGTCCTTGCCCCGAGATGTAATAGCATGGCTCTTTTCTGGTCCTTATGGACTTTGGTAGCCTCAAAGAAGATTTTCAATCGGTCTACCCAGTACCCAGTCTTTCCACTTTGGTGCGAGTGATGATGGGGACCCTTCCACTATGAATGGTTGTATCGGGGGAATCGTCGACATGGTTGTCCACCCTGTACCGTATGTTGTATTTCCCTTGAGGCGTTTATCTCCACCCTGATATACTAGTCCTGTGGTGCTCACTGCCCTGCGCGCTGTCTCTTTTCTTTTTTGGTACTTGTGGTGGGTGTGATGGCTTCCTTTCCCTCAGTTGCTTCCTCTTTTTGGCCCCCCCACGATGATGCGCTGAGGTCGGCCTCCTGTAGCCCCTCGGTATGTCCTCTTTCCTTGAGCTTTATTTTGTGTTACTGCTGCCAGTGCTTGTTTTATTAGTGTTTTTTTTTTATTTATTTCTTACAGCTGCCAGTGCTTGTTTTATTACTGTGGCTGCCACTCCCTCTACACAAGGAGCAGCCTCTGGCAGCGCCTCACTCCAACCCTGGGCTCCTCACCATCACACGTTGCTGCACGAGGAGTGTGTTGCAGGGATTCTGCTTATGCACAGAACTATGCGCAGGAAACCAGGACCTCAGAGAATTGTGGTGTACCAGAAACTCCCCTCAGAACCAAGAACCCCTATCCGACTAGCTTAGTGTCCCATTCGTTATCCGAGATTTAGCTTGGCGGTCCCAATGTATAGACAACCCAGAACAAGCGACTTAGATACTCTCAGGAGTGGTGGGAATCCAAAATACCCGTTGGTAGCTATATATCAGTCCACAACAGAATAACAAAGATACGGTAAAAGTTTAAAGAGTTTATTTCATAAACCTCACGTCCTAAGATGCAGTACTTTGGCTAACACAAGCAGACAAATGGTTAGGATTAGCACCATCAGCATTGTTACAATACCATAGAAAATGAAAGGAGCAATCATAATAATAATGACAGTGGAAAGCAACCACCCTCCTTTCTCTAACAACTAATAAGGTATTATTAGACTAATAGAAGGTCTCTTAGGCTTGCCTGGGGGACCCCATACCTTATGGATCAGCTTAGTGGAATCACATCACAGGATCAGCTAGGCTCTCTCCTGCAACAGCTCTTCGTTTCGAATGTAACAGAAAACATGCTGCTCTGTAATATTAAAGGGCTCGTCTTTCAGGTATTGGCAGCTGTATGTATGTTATGGCTAAGAAGTAGTACGATCAACCTGAACACAACAACCTGCCCCTTCTAGTGACCCAGACTCGTTCCTTACACAGTGTACAGACCAAGGTCACTATTCGCTGTTCAGGATGTTAAACAACAGACGGTTCTCATGTGAAGCAAAGTCGAGTCAGCAGTTCTCGAATGAATAACATGTAACAACAGTGTCGCGTGCAAAAGCAGCTGAAGCTGGCTTTCTAACAGCCATCGAGGTTATGCTAACTTAGCGTTGTACATAGGGCGTGGTGAACCCACACTACATCCCCCTTTGATCGGACTACTAACCACTAGGAGCCCACTTATCAAGAACGCAGAGTTCAAGTTAGAAAGAACGGAACCAAGGGCATGAACTAAAAGTCCATATAAGGTAAGTGTAAGTTCGAAAAGAAAAAAAGAAAAATAGAAAAAAGATGTCGTCAGGTGGAACAAACCCATGAAAAAATGGGGAAAAACGACACCGATCGATACATCAAGGGTCGATCAAGATAAAAAGTCAATCCATAAAAGAATTGGCACAATAAGTTGCAACAGCCTCCAAGAGGAAATCATTGGAGCGTTCCGCAAAAGTATCTGCCATCCAGTTTAACAAGGGAAAGGAACACACGTGTTCAGTCACAATCGGAGCCTCCAGCACCCTACGGGGACAACAGGAAGGTTCCTCGATATAACTTTGTTCCAGAAAGTCAATCGCAGCCTCTTCGATGGCCCAATTACCAAGGACTACATGTGCCGCACCCAAGGCCATAAACCCAACACCAGAACATTCATACTCATGAGCCGTTAAGGGGCCCATCAGTTGACCAAAATCCGGTACAGGTGACGCCGAGGTTGAAAGGCACAAATCCAGAGCCCACTGGAATGGACAATCCAGGCAGTGAAAGACGGGTTGCACACAAGTAAAGAAAGGAAACTGGAAGGATACTCCATACGCGACACTTAAAGTCGCCAGAGGCAACGTGCCATAGTATTCAAGCATCCGGTTGCGCAGATGAAACAGCCGGGGCATGTTGTCTATGTACGCAAGTTGCGCAGCCATTGCGTAGGACGCAAACCAGCAAAAGTATTCCAGCAATAAGGGCAAGAAGCAAAGGAAGACCTCCAAAGACGCTGGAAAAAATAGAATGAAAAAATGCGGGAATCACACCAAAAATAGTCTGAAAGGAGGTCACGAGGCCGGAGCCCACTAGTTTAAAAAAATGGACTATGCCGGTCGTAGATGAGGCATTAAAGATAGTCTGTATCAACTTTCCAAAATGGAAGGGGAGGTCAGTATTCAAAAGCGCCTGCACCTCCGTGCGGGTGTTTGCCACGTGAAGAAGAAAGGTTTCACGGGATGAAGTTGAAGCGACCTCCCTTTGAGACAAAAGAGCCCTTATTCTGCTCATCTGGTTGAACTCTGCGCTCAAGGTTGGAATCGAAGGCCAGATAGAAACATCGAGCCGGCCATGCGGGGGCGGGAAAAGGACATTATTACAGCAAACTACACGCTGGGAAACAGTTACTATGTACGGAAGGCCCTTTAGCATCCCACAGCAATTCTCATTATTTAAAAGCAAATAACTACCGTTAGCAAGCAGGGTGAATGAAGGGGTTATAACTGGTACAGGTACACCTTTCAAAACGCAAGCTAAATTAGGAGCGTGTACATTACAAGCACCATGTAATTGTATATGTCTACACACTACAGAATGATCAGGAGCAGAAGTGCATTCCTCACCCTTCAGATAAACCTCTGTGCCCTCCCGCATGCATCTATATGTAAATGGGAGCGACCAAACTTCGTGCAGGAACGCACCACCAAGTTGTTCATACCTGCCAAGAGCATAATGTTTCATGCATGAACTAAACTTAAAAAGCGAAAAAGGTAAAGTGATTACACCGTGGATAAGCCACGTGGCCGAATTTAACTCGGCAATAGAGAAAGGCAAAGGTTCTAATTTCTCAATGTGCAGTAATGAATAAGTGGCATCCTTCATAGACATAAACTGTTGCTTTGCAGTTAAATTAAAAGGGAGAAACAAAGAGGAAACATTCATGTAATCCCATGGCACTTTCCCTGCCTTTAACGTTTGCAAAGTCCATGCAAATTGCATAACAGAACGCAACTGATTCTGGCCATGGTACAATACAGACAAATCATCCTGCACAATATCTACGACAGATGAAACTATATTATCTAAAGTGTAAATTCTAGAAGACAAGGTATTTATACTATTATCAATCACAGCCAACACTTTTTCCATATTGGCCTGGTCAATAGCACGTAATCTGGAGGCAGCCTCAATTTGCGACAATTTCCAAACTTCGTTGTAAATAGCATATACCCATCTTTTGGACCTGCCTACTGCAGGACCTTTAATAAAATCATTCAAATCAATTTTGTCATCTAAACGTGACAAATGCAATTTAACAGACACTAATGTGGAATGTTGCAGCCACGACTGGCATAACTTACCCACAGAGTAGGTAGTCACATAGTCACAGTTTGTGATGATTCAAAACGAGGATCTACCCTGACTTGAGTGTACCCAGGTGTCAGTGCTAAAAATCGATGTTGGCAAGAATCTGAACCAGTTTGCCAAACCAACCAACCCTCAGGATTAAATGCTGAAACATTAAAGGTGGTGTTTGAAAGAAGGGACTGCAACTTAGTAAGGGAAAGATCTGTGTAATTACCCCAGCCGGGATAAGCACCCAGATCCGGGATTGTGGGGAAATTCATCCTTTTAGACGTAGACAAGCCAAAACAAGTCGTCTGAAAAATAGATGAATTTAAAAATAAAATATGGTTAGGGATAAGACAGGCACGATGCAAAGCTTCTGTCCCCTGAACCTGCCACGGTTTAGTACCCCAAACCGATTTAAGATCGATAGTAGCTTTCCATAGCTCATAGCCTCCGACCGCCAATTCGTCCATAAAGGACTTGGAATATAATAATTTGGTATGTGTCAACCGTACCTTCGAGGCGGTTTCAGGTGCCAGCTTAAAATAAAAGGAGGCCGGTTTTGACACACTAAAATCTGAAAAGTATGTGAACTTGTTCACTAACGTTGTAGAACTTCCCTGATGGGGGGCCGGACAATGTTCCCATTGTGTGTAATTAACAAAATTCCGAAAGGTATTTGCTCTGTGTAGGAAATGTGTGCCATAATGTTGATAACAAAATTGTTCCCCATAATTAGCAGAATTTAAATATAAATCCTCAGCATCAAATGCAGCATAATATTTTAGATCAGAAAATAGTGCTTCTATTGCGTGTACATCCCAATCATCAGATCTAATATTCTGTTTAACTACATCACCCATAGAAACACGAAACACATTAGGCACATTAATCACTTCTGTAGGTCCATGAATTTGAAATTTAACAGCATCCCAAGCGATCCCATCACGCACAGGCCAGGCAGTAATGTTCACAAAAGTCTGGTCCCTTTTCATAATGTGTGATGAGAAATGGGGAGCCAAAGTTCCAGCAATTGATCCAATTGTAGATCGTTCAGTCAGGTAGTGTCCATTTATAATTTAAAAAAACACTACCACAAAGCCAATTGTCATGAACAAAAAAATACATATTAGCACCAGCCATGGTAAGTCCATGGTGCCACTAAAAAATGTCTCTTGAACCAGGCAAAAAATATAGCAATTTTGGAAGGGGCAGTGGAAGTCATTGATTCAGTGTCAAAGGAAGAACGGGACTGGTTAATCGCTGTTGAATGTAAAAGAGGCAACGGGACACTTGCAGGATAAGCATACTCAGGATCATCAGGCAAACCACCATCAGTAGGCGGTATAAGAGGGGAAGCAACAGCATGCATCTGAACGGCAACCTCAGGCATGATGGTCGAGGGCGGCATCACAACAGAATTTCGCAGAATGGAAGGGCAAGAAACTGAAGGTGTCATACTATGAAGTATCGGCCACTCGCTGTAGCTTGACATTGTCAATCGAGATGTACCTGTTCTCCTTGCGACCAGGAAGAGGTGGTAAAATAACTGTACGTGTACCCTGGACTCCAAGCACCGGGACTGGTGCACGATAAGAGGGGCCAAACTCTTTCTTGTTCTCCACCTTCTCACGGACCAGATCACCAACTCGAGGTAGCCAGCCGACTATCGGAATCTGGAGCTCAGCTTCGCATGTAGAGGGTACGTGTTCCTTCGCCAGAGTGTCTCTCGCTTCTTGTAGATTCTTCAATACAGCACAGTGATCGTCTAGGTCAAAAGGCGCGGCAGCCGCCGCCATGTCTAGACCCTCAAGGTCCGGAACAAACATTCTTACTCCAAAGAGCATCATGTATGGGGTCCGCCCACCCAGAGACCTTCTAGGGAGATTATTAAGTGCACGTTGCACGTCATACAAGTGGGTCAGCCAGCTTCGGCCTGTACCTAAAACCCTTGCTGTCAAAGATTGCTTTAGGTCACGGTTCATTCGCTCCACAACACTATTGCCTTCAGGCCGGTATGGAGACGAAAATTTGACTTGGACCCCCAAACTTCTCATGGCTTCTTTGTAAGCCCTAGAGGCAAACGCAGGACCCTGGTCAGAATGAAGGGTACCACATGCAAAACTCCCAATAAAGACACGCAAATCCTTGATGACCGTCCGGGCATCAGTACTCCTTTGCGGCCACACCCACAGAAAACGTGTGCACGAATCCACTGCAACCAAGATGTACTTGTACGCAGTATCAGAGGAAAAAGGACCGCAGTGATCTAAATAAACACACGCAAGTGGTTGTTTAGATATAAACAGCTGCGTTTGTGGTGGACGCGCGACAGTAGAAGGTTTAATCTGCTGGCAAATGTCACATAAAAGAACATAAGCTCGCGTTTGTTTGTACAAACCGTACCACCAGTAACGTTGCTGTAAAAGAGATACAGTCGCCGAAACGCCGGCGTGCGCAGACGCAACACCTTCGTGGGCAGCTGTAATCAGAGATGGTCTGCAGTCCGCGTTGGGAATCAATCTGTCAGCAACGTCGTTAATCCTCACTAACGGGACGTTATCAGGACTTAAACGATAATAGTAGCGGGAAGGGAATCCTTTCGGAAAACCCGTCCCTGTCTCGGACGCAGCAATAGCTGCCAAGATGTCATCATCAATCCTAGTTTTGGATCTTGTAACTGCTGCCACTAAATATGTCGCCACTGCGGTTTTTGCTGCCTCGTCAGCCAAACTGTTACCGACAGCATGGACACCAACCCGTTGGTGACCAAGAGTGTGAATTACATTCACGAGGGGCAGAGCTTCTTTAAGTACTGCCACTCGAACCCAAAGCGTTTTGTGCTTCACTGTGCTACCTTTCGAATCACGAAAGTCATTTTGACTCCAAAATTGTAAATTCTCGTTGTATGATTAAACACAATAGAACGAGTCACTCACTATAAGAGTGGTGACCCGAGGATCAGCAAACTCAAGTGCAAGCACCAGAGCTTTCAGTTCTGCCAACTGCGTGGTACAATCACCCAATGACTGCGTATGCACGACATCAGACTGGAACTCACCGTTCACGAAAGTACCTACTACAATTGCGCAGGCCGCTGAATAGGCGTGCCGTGATCCAGTTGCGGGTTGCGCAGACCCATCAGTGTATATGACACAATGGTACTCCTCGAGCGGGCGCAAAGTCAGAGGAGCCGGATGAACAAATTCATACTCCAAGAACTCCTGTGTCTGTAATGCCGCGTCAAAGATATATGTGACGTCAGGCGACGTCAAGGAGGTTGCCCATTGTATCCACCTTGGATGCAAAGCCTTAGAATTAGGTACACTGGCTTTAGTGACCGCCTCAAGGGCAGGGTACGGTGTTACCACCAGCATGTGCTTTCCCTGCGATAGCGCTCGCTCTTTCAGGATCGCCATCTGAACTGCTGTCAGTACTTTTTCGACAGCGGAGAAGCGCAGCTCAGCCGAAGTGTACAGATGAGATTTGTATGCAATGGGGACGGTGTTGCCCTCATTGAACGTCAGGTAGGTGAAACCCACTGCACCCGGTACGATTCTAATGACCAGGTTAGTGTGGTTATCACGAGTTTGTAAAAACTTTGAAGCTAGAAAATCAGACTGCAACGATTGCAATGCAGCCGAATGCTCAGGCAGCCAGCAAGATTTGGTAAAAGTAGGTTGTACCAAGGCATAAAGCGACTTGATACGCTGGGCATAATCAGGAATGTAGGTACGACCGAAATTCAGAAAACCCAGCAAAGATTGTAATTTCTTCAGTGTCGCAGGAGTACTGAGGCGTGCAAATTTCTCAAAGAATTGCGGAGCCAAGCCTCGACCCTCATTATTGAGTTCGTACCCCAAGAACAACACTGTGAACTCGGCAATGTGGGACTTGGCAAAGTTGAACTTGTAACCATAGTCAGCAAACATAGTTATTATGTTATCCACACGAGCAAGGTGTGGAAGCAACTCGTCGTCCGTCAGGTAGATATCATCTACATACGAATATGCTTCCGGGTCAATCATCTCCAAAAGTGAGACCACACGAGCAGCAAAGACCCCGGGGCTCTTCTTATAGCCCATTGGGAGCCTTTTAAACCATTTTTGTTTGCCACCCGAGGTAAACGCCGTCCACTCATAGCTATGAGGAGACAGGTTGTGGCTATAAAAGCCATTGGAGATGTCAAGAGTAGTTTTAAAACGTTTTCTCACAAGACTATCGACGAGAGCCGAACTGTGTGTATTCTGTACCGCACATGTCCGGCAGTGCGAATTTAAGTGCCGGTAATCCAAAACTAGGCGGTACGATCCGTCAGGCTTCGTCACAGTGAATAAAGGATTATTCATGGGTGACACACATGTTTCAATTACTCCCTGATATTCCAATTGCTCAAGGATGGACGCGACGTGAGATCGAGCTTCGCGACGCATGGGGTATTGGGGTTGTGGCTGGGGTTCCGACCGCAACGGAATCGTATGATAGGGAGAAAATTTGTCCCAGCCCACCTGAGTACGGTACAACGCAGGCGTGAGCACCTGCGCCCACTCCCCGGCCAACCTGTTAGAATGTTCCAGCGGCACTGTGTGCCCAAATGAAGGGAGGATTACCACCTCCCCTCTAGGAGCCTCTAACACGAAAGCCGGGGGCCAATCTGCCTCCGCCAAAAAAATATCATAGGTGGAGGTTAGATTATCCCAAAATACCACCTTAATTTTACGTTGTATGTCACCCTCAATTAAAAGGTTAATTGTAAACTTTCGTTCAGGGGGAGCTACGCGAGTATCAGCAGTTTCAACACTTACAAATGTATCATTTGCTGTCGCCACCAGAAACGGACGCAGCGCTTGTCGCACTACTGTAACTTCCGCCGCGCTGTCTAGCAGCGTTAGCGCCCATGTCTGGTTCAGAAGCTGTGTCCGTACCATCTGAGGCATATCTCGCAGTTAGAGCAGCAACTTTCTTCGTTTGAAACGGGGGTCTTTGACGTGCAGACTCGTCCTGTTTGCCTTTACCGTCAGTCTGACGGGGCTGCTCACGACCTTGAGCACCCTTTCCCTTCCCAAGATCTCCGCCACCGGATTGATAAGCCGATGTTTCCTGTGAAGAACGAGGAGAGCGTTGTTCAGGAACCTGAAATCTATCAGGTGACTTTATATTAGAACGATCGCGCAAATCATAAGTGTGTTCACTTTGTGTCTGCACCGGTGATGCAGAACGAGACCTCCGTTTTTCTTGCTGCTTCCCTTGTTTCGTAGCTCGCCAACTTTGTTTCGGAAAGTTGGGCTTTTCGTCTTTGGTAGACGAACTCACTTTAGGCTGCTGCACTGCAGTCGGAATGATCACGGTGGGTTTCACACCCAAGGCGCTACGACCCACCATTCTGTAGGCTTTCGCTATAATTTTAGCGAATTCCTTTGGCCTGTCGCCCGGATCCACAAGTGCCAACATATTGCACACCTGGAATTGCATGGCATCTCCTTTGAGTTTGCCCATAACCATGGAACAAACCACATCGAAGCTATCGACAAGCCTCAATCCCAACTCAATTGCTGCCTCGGCACCATGATTGTCTTGGACCTTCTTGATGACCGAGGGCAGTACAGACATAGACGGAGTGCCGTAGCACTTCGCATAGGTTGCAGCAAAGACCTTGCCCCAATTGTCACAGTCGACAATATCCGGGACTAGGTCCTTAGGTAATGTTATAGTGAGGATCCTGTGTTTATCCACAGGAGAAGTATTGGGAAACACGGCTTCAAATTGATCAAATTTCTCCGTAAGCCAGTAAGGGAATTCATCCCTATTCTGGGGACGCTTGCCGACAACCGAATTAACCATAACTGGACTGATGACCGTCGCATGATGGTCAGTCGTGTGGCCCGCAACCGCAGGTGCCCCCACCTGCACATTGCGAGACACGTACTGCACTAACGCCCTATGGACCGTAATCAGGGCAGTGTGTAGCACTAGCAACTCCGCCACCGCCATGTAGCGGGGATGGGGTGTATAACCGGCCAGCACCGGCCATGTGGCCCCTGCAATTGACAACGGGCCCATTCTTGCCGGCGCTACCGCATAGGGAAGGGCGCCATTAAACCAAATAGTATGCTGCCAGGCAGTAAGGGGAATCTCGAGTGTCCGATATGGGGCATAGGCTGCAGGCATCGCGGTGTGAGTATATTCGTGGAACAAATTGTCGTTTGCATCCACTTTTTCAAACGACCCAAGAGTAAAACAACTCATACGGGAACGCCGCATCAGCGCCTACTACTAGAATTACAGCCAAGCCATCATCCGGGACCCCATAGACCCTCAAATGTGCGGTCAGGGGAACCCTACTATGCGCAGCAACATTGACCGCCATCGGAACACTCAGATGAACAACGAAAAGCTATACTGTAGCACTGGGGTTCAGAAAAAGAAAACCTTTTTAATTATCAAGCTTGAAAGAACCTTTAGTCGAAACCTAGGTAGGTTAAGCCGTCACTCCCGCTATGCGGAAACCAGAGTGAGGGCGTTGTGGACTAATAAAAGCACTACTAAGGCGTCTCAGATCAAAAGACCAAACGTTAGGTGCGCCATGTTGCAGGGATTCTGCTTATGCACAGAACTATGCGCAGGAAACCAGGACCTCAGAGAATTGTGGTGTACCAGAAACTCCACTCAGAACCAAGAACCCCTATCCGACTAGCTTAGTGTCCCATTCGTTATCCGAGATTTAGCTCGGCGGTCCCAATGTATAGACAACCCAGAACAAGCGACTTAGATACTCTCAGGAGTGGTGGGAATCCGAAATATCCGTTGGTAGCTATATATCAGTCCACAACAGAATCACAAAGACACGGTAAAAGTTTAAAGAGTTTATTTCATAAACCTTGCGTCCTAAGATGCAGTACTTTGGCTAACACAAGCAGACAAATGGTTAGGATTAGCACCATCAGCATTGTTACAATACCATAGAAAATGAAAGGAGCAATCATAATAATAATGACAGTGGAAAGCAACCACCCTCCTTTCTCTAACAACTAATAAGGTATTATTAGACTAATAGAAGGTCTCTTAGGCTTGCCTGGGGGACCCCATACCTTATGGATCAGCTTAGTGGAATCACATCACAGGATCAGCTAGGCTCTCTCCTGCAACAGCTCTTCGTTTCGAATGTAACAGAAAACATGCTGCTCTGTAATATTAAAGGGCTCGTCTTTCAGGTATTGGCAGCTGTATGTATGTTATGGCTAAGAAGTAGTACGATCAACCTGAACACAACAACCTGCCCCGTCTAGTGACCCAGACTCGTTCCTTACACAGTGTACAGACCAAGGTCACTATTCGCTGTTCAGACGGTTCTCATGTGAAGCAAAGTCGAGTCAGCAGTTCTCGAATGAATAACATGTAACAACAGTGTCGCGTGCAAAAGCAGCAGAAGCAGCAAGCTGGCTTTCTAACAGCCATCGAGGTTATGCTAACTTAGCGTTGTACATAGGGCGTGGTTAACCCACACTACAAGCGGTGATTGCGGCGCTGACTGCCGATCGCAGCCGTTCCTCCGGGGGCATTCAACACGGCGTTGAGATGCGTAAGAGCATTTGTTCATGCGTGCCCAGGGGCGCGCGCCTCCCCGCTTCAGCGTCCAACCGCGCACTGCCTCCCACGCAGCGGGCCAGAACGCCGGCCGCAGCGGCTCACCTAGTCAGTGGATGTACGGCCTTGAGCAGACAGGAGACGCTCCGTTCGGGACTCCCAATGACCAAGGTCACCAGGGCACAGCGCACCGCGGCATGAGCACCACGAGGTCAATGGCAGACACTCGCGGCCGCCGCACGGTGCAAGCAGAAGGCACGCCCACCCTCGTCGCCAGCTGTTGTGTCGGGTGAGTGCCTGAGTTACTAGCCAACTCCGACACTTGTGGAGGGTCACGGGAGATCGTTACGGGCCTTGAAGGAACACAGGAGACAGAAGAGGGTTTCGTGGTATCGCCGTCCGTAGCCCAACTGGCGTACGTTCGTGCGTACCCTATGTATTTAGTCAAGGATCACCTGACCCTCACGCAACTTGCCTGTTGCGTCACAGGCACAACACAACACTGTCTGCCCCGCGGGGTCCCTCTGCAGCCTATTGAGTCGCGGCTCCTGGCACCACTGCAGTTACTGTGGTGGTGCCCAGCCGGACCCCCTGTTCTCGCAGTCCACGCCGGTCAAGGGAAACCTCACCCGTACTCTTGCAGGTGCGTCTTCGATGCTATAGGGGCCGGGCTGTCTTCTCACCCAGGCTGTGTGCAGTTGGCCGGGGTCAGCGATGTGGCAAGTACCTTCTTTGCTCCGGCACGTTCAGGGGTCGTGACGCTGTGGCTCCAATTTTGCATCTCCTTACTGGTTCCCTGCGCTGTTTGGTGGGCGCCGGGGGTTTTCTGAGCGTTTCCTCTCTGGACGGTGGATTTGCCCTTGCAGTGCTCCGGTGGTGTACTCACTAGAGGTTATTCTTCTTTATCGTTCTGTTTGTGCGCCGTGTTGTGGCGACTCTGGTTATAATTTGCGGATAACCGAGGTCACTGAGCCATGCTGGCTGGCTAGCCACGCACCCCAAGATGCAAAGGTTTTGATGAACTAGACTTACTCTTTCTGTCATATAAAGTCTTCTGGAATGTGGATTCCTTGTTTTTGTTTATTTTTAATGCATGTTATGATACTCCTCTGCAGTTGGACTAAAACTTCCTCAAAAACATCTTGTAATAAGTGAATCTTTGAATACGATGCCGGCAGATACGGTTGAATTTAATCAGAAAAACATCACCAAAATTAAATGTTTCCCCTCTCCAACTTTATCAAACGTGACAAATCAGAAGTTATTTTTGCCTCAACAACTTTACTTTCTGATCGTTTTTAGCATTCGTTTGGCCCATTAAATGATCCCTTGTAGTCACCTGCTTGAGTCCTGCAAGATGCTTTATTTTATTTAACAGTAGGGTTTCCCTTTCAATTTTCCTGAGTGCAGCTGGTACTGCACCTTTCATCAGGCTTTGACAATGTGCGTTGAAGATGCTTTTGAATGTGTATGATGATCTCTGAAGGGGTAACAACGAATAAGAATAACCGCTTTGCACGGGTAATCTAAAGGTGGGCTTGCATGTTCACACTATGGCTTCTATACATTTCCCCGGGTGCAGGATGAATCATCATGGATCACCGGATATTATTATTATGCATTCTGTGCACATCCTGGACACTACGGTTAGGTGTCAGAGTCTTGTAAGGGGTAATTATTAAAATGATTAAAAAATATTTTACGATGTTAATGCTTCAAGAGCCTTGTTTCAGAAGTGTTGTGCGCAGGTGGTAGACGCCCAATGAGAGTGTTCTCACAAATGTGCTCTTTTGTTTTCATTTCGGACAGTCCAGATGACTGTCATGTGCAGGGGTCTGCACAGATGCCCAAGCACATGTGGCTCACATATCACACGCACTTTGGCTAGTGTATGCCGCTTAGAGAAGGAAGCAGCTTACCCCAAACCTTGAGATGTTCTCTGCCACCATGTGTAGAGCCCATGCCGTCCACAACATAAGCCCATGGAGTGTGCAGTAAGGACCGTGGACCCTGCTATACACTATGATGCTTACTAAGCGCTGACGCACTTCGCTTTTGAGAAGTTTGAGTCACAGAAATGAGTCAGGTTTAAACTCTATGAAACATTTGATGAAGCCTAAAAGTAGTTATTAATTAAAACTTATAAAGGTTTTGTACCACCTTCTGTAAGATCGACGTACACGTTGCCTTTTATATCCTATCTCTGGCTAGTGTACATCACCCAGTGAGCTGCAAGAATAATCATGATCTGTCGCACACCACGCATCGTACATAACTCTCCTGTGGTTGTATGATGTTACAACGCATTCCGTTGTAACGCATGCCTATACCACGCATGCGTTACAACGCGAATGGCTTTCCCACGCATAACCGTTACCACGAAAATTCCTTTACCACTCATACTTTTACAACGATTTTCGTTGTAAACTCATGCATGGTAAGCGCATACTCTTAGTAAAGGCTATTCCCCCACCCCTAAACCCTTCTCACAAATACCCCTCCCCTGCCCTTAAATTTATAATCGGACACCTGCTTTTTTTAAATAAAATCTAATATTCCCCTTTCCTCTCCACGTCGTCTCTTCTAAATGTTCTTCCGTGTTGACGTCGCACGTCGTTAAGAGGAAACGGAAGTGTCTTTCCGTTTCCACTAACGACGCCGATTGCCACCCGATTGCCTCCACATAGAAACTTCCACAGGTGCGTTTTGTTTTTGGGGGGGGGGGGGGACCCCCCCAAGCCCCCTGTTTTTTTCACGCTTTTTGGGGAGGGGGGAGGGGGGAGGGAGTACCCCCGAAGCCCCCTTTTTTATTTTTAGCCTCTAACACACATGCCTTTACAACGTATCTCATAGTAAAGGTATGCGTGGTAAAGGCTATTCGTTGTAACCACGCATGCGTTGTAATGCATGCGTGGTTAAGTTATGCGTGGAAACGGCCGCGTTGTAGTGGCCGTGTACCCTCTCCTGTGCGCAACATGCTGATTGGCCCGGCAGACTAATGACGGCATTCTGAGCACTGCCTTGCATTGCCTTCAACCACGTTGCCATGAACAGGCTCTCAACATCAAATACAAACTAGAAGTCCCTTCATGGGTGCATCGATACCAGCTCCTCCAGTGCCTATGCATGGTCCCCAAAGTGTTGTGCATATGTGCCAAAGTTCAGCGCTACTCTATCTCACCCAAGTAAAGGTTCCAGCAAGTGTTGAGGTCTAAACTCTAAAAGAGAGAGAGGGACAGACAGACCTATAGCAAGAATTATTTGTGCAGGTCCTTTGCAGAATCAAAGAGTGAAGTGCAATTCTTAGAAATATTCGCGGTAGGAAGAAAACTTCTAGCACTTGTCCAAGTTGAAACCTTATTCTAAACATTATAAAAATGAATGTGCATGGAAAAATGTTCAATTATATTTTTGGAATAATTGAAAAGTATAGTGCAGCTTGGGGGCCATTGGTGTTCAAATGCAGAATGGCTATAAGACGGCTTCAAATCAAAACAAAACCCATTGTACCAGGCGTGGCCATTATATGGTACTTATCAACCACCCACACACACAGTGTGATAAGTATCTTGTTGACTAGTGTTGTAAATGATGTGCAACGGTTCAGCTGTGTATAAGATGATGATAGAAAGGATGAAAGGCATGGGCTAGTTGTAGTAGCATGATTTTGTGAATGCTCCCTGCTGACTATGATTTTGGTAAGTTGATGATGAGGTGTTCTTGGGCGCCATTGGTATCTAGTACGCCTAGACTTGTAAATAAGGCATTTCCCTGTGTGTGTTTATAAGTTCTTTTTTAACCGACTATTTTGCCGTTTCTATGTTTTTCCTATAGTATGGGCTGGTTTCTCGTGATCTGATCTATTCTTTGGAGTTACTTGTGTCAACATGCTACCTTTGACCTGAAACTTAACGACTTCAGGAGTTTGTGTGTTGAATGTCTAAAAAACACATTTTGAATGGGCATTCGTGAGGTTATTCTGAATGTCGACTATGGTAGTTTGAATGTTATGTTGTGTCCTCATAGTCCTTCTAAAGCGATTGCTCTGTCACCTCATTCCTGAAGGAATCTTTGGTATGTGGATGTACTTGTTGTTTTTTTGACTTGTTGCTTTATGATAAATGTATGTATTAAGTGCAGCATTCACCATTTGGATGACCTCTTGCAGCTTTTTACTGAGTTGAGCAATGGTGTCCAAGTGAACAAAACAGTGTATGGAATGAAACCCAGACATAATGTGGACAAAGGATGTCCCTAAAATGGCTGCCTGCATGAGGCAGTAAATGGCTGCCTGCATGAGGCGGTACATTGATCAATGTCACTTGTCCAGGCCACGAAGCCTCATTATGATCTTGGTGTTGGGAAGCCAAATGAGTGGACAAGTTTAACCAGTGGCTGGACATAGAAGTTACACAACACGTATGAGCTGAACTCGGGAGGTCATCGTAGTGCAGATGCGAAGATGAACAAGATGTAAGGGCATGGTTTGGCATGGCTTGAGTTATGTTAGTCAGAAATAAATTATATTGGCAGGAGGTATTCCAAGTTTTTTTTAATTTGTCCTCATGTATTCCCCCCAGCTCATTTTGGAAGTTCAATTGCGTTGTTTCTGTTCACTAGCATCTTAATTGATCCTTCCTGGGGACATGTCACATCAGTTTATGTTTAAGACTACAAACTTCCCATGTAACTGGCCACACAGAATATTGTCCCAAAATAAATCTTAGTGACACAATGTTTGATTCAACAAGTTAAGCAACTGGAGGCTCATATTTTGTTTCTTGCGAAAATCCGAAAAGAACAGGCCCATTTCACAAAGAAAAACTTACAAGTATGGGCGGATATTTAGATATGCATATGAACATACTAGTATGTTTGGGATTCAGAAACATTCCCAAATGTACACCTGGAAAGATGTGCCAGGTACAGGCTGCCAGGCATACGTCTGGGAATTTTGGTATCATATAAGGGGAGAGATACAGGGCATAAGTTGGTTCACGCCAGCCCTTAGTAACTGATCAGATCAAAAAATTAGCATGACAACCCAGTGTTTAACTGAGTACGCTATTTAGCGAAACATGAGAAAGAGATGTATCGATCTCCCAGCTATCGCTACTTACTTTACTCCCAGTTTTTGGGCAATTCCAAGAACTGGACGAGGATGGCTCATTCACGTAATGTGATATGCTTCATCATTTGCCACCTCGTCCTACCCTGGTAAGTTAGTACTACCAGGGCGGACTCGACCTCAGGCTAGGGCTTACCCGAGGGATTTCTTAAAATTACTTATCTATTCTGGATAACCCTATGATCCAGCTGACTGGGTAAAACACCTTAGGATAGACCACAAAAGTGTCCTTTTATTCAGGTGGTATCCTAGGTATATTAAAAAGTTACTAAAGGAGTAACTACAGGAGGCATTTAGGGGTATAATAACCAATATGCATCTCTGTATACGAGTAAATATTTATGCCAACATGTTTCTGCCTTCGGTTGGCCTATTCGCCTATGGAATTCGTCAGGGCTGCCTCTGTGAGTGCCTACACTGAAAGAAGTCAGTGCAGAGAACCTACAGATAAAGATGTGTGTTTGGAGAGGACCTACCTCTCGCATATGTTTTTTTCGTTTTAGGAATAACCTAGTTTTTTGCACTACTTGCTGCATGGTCTGTTCGGGGTGGGTCTCTCCTGTAGTCACACTTTTGTCAAGGATGAGAACCTACACGTATCCTACTGTGCCACATTGAACAGCAGGCTGGCAGACCATGCAGTAAGTAGCACAAAAAAACGCCTGCTTCCCCGGTCTGGCAGCCATCTTGAGGAGTCCTATGGTGCGCTGCTGCCCGCGGCCGCAGCCGGACACCAGTATATCGGCGGCCGAGTCAAGGCTGGTGCCGCCCCCCCACCCCATGGATTTCTGATTTTGCGCCCCAGCGGAGCGCACAAGGGGCACTGTATGCCACCTGGCCCCTGCGGTGGGGCCCGGTCTTGTGAGGGTGTGCGGCTTGGCGACGGCGGCCGGTGTGGGCCCTGGAGGATGTGTTGGTGAGTGTATTGGGCCCTATACTGACATCAGGAGCATGGGGGCTGTTAGCGAGACCCGTCTGCATCTGCAACTGGGACAGCGAGGGTGGGGCTCCCCACCCCCCCCCCGAATATTATTCCTTGGACCTCGGCTGTCACTCGCGACCACCCTCATTTCCACTGCCAGCCAGTCAGGGCTCAGCGAGTGCTCCGGGGCCTGTGGTGATAGAAGTGGCCCGGATGCGGGGTGTGTGTTGATCCGGAGCTTCAGGATTGTGCAGCGCTGTGGGTTCGTCGGCCTGGTTGGGGCTCTCCGCTGGCTAAAGATCTGATTACGAGTGAAAAGGTGGGGCCCCTTCCCTTATTTAGCGGAGGATATCCTGTGAGGGGCCAATACACCGTCTGGGTGAATGGGTGACACCCATTAGGGGGGCTCAGAGGTACCTGTGCGCAGAGGCGGCCAAGATAGTCCTGGTGCGGCTTGTGTGCAGATTGTCTCGGGGCCTGTCTTCCCACCAAATAGATACGGGATAAAGAGGTGGATGCCCTGTCGCATGTTGACCAGAGCCATTGATACAGAACGAGATATACCGTGGTGGTGCTGCACCTCTCCCCGTCGGGTTGTCGCCCACTTGCCACCATCACAATGTCCAGGGATAAGGTATCAAAGCAGAGCACCCTGGATCGATATGAGGGACCGGGGGCCCACACGCCTGAATCATCGAGCCAAGCCCCGTCCGGGCCAGATAATGCGGCTCTGATGGTGGCGATAACCCAATCCCGCAAGGCGCTCGAGGCCAAAATCGACGAGATGGGGTCTGATGTCACTCTTATCTGTCAAGACTTGCGTAGAGTGGTAGATAGGATCACCGAGGCCGAAACCTGCATCTCCACGGTGGAAGATACAACTGCGTCCCTCCAGGCCCGGGTGACCTCCCTGGAATCCATCACGAAGGGGCTGGCGATCAGGGCAGAGGATGCGGAGGGAAGAGCTCGGAGAAGCAACCTTCGCTTCATAGGCTTTCCGGAGGGCTGCGAAAGTAACAATATGGAACAGTTCCTGGCAAAGTGGATCGCAAGCTGGATCCACCAGGCGTCCCTGTTGCACTGCATTATAATTGAACGTGCACACCGAGCCCTTATGCAAAACACACCACTGGGGGCCCGACCGCGGCCCGTTATTGCGAGACTCTTGAATTTTCATGATCGCGACGACATCCTTGCACAGGCCAGGCTGACCGGTAAACTCCACTTCGACTCTCACCACATCCTAATATTTCAGGTCTATACGCGCATGGTACAACAACGACACCAATCCTTTACTGCTGCTAAAGCCCGGTTTCAGGAACTCAAAATCCAATATGCGCTCCTTTTCCCAGCCAGATTGAGAGTTGTATACAAGTCACGTACCCATTTTTTCACCTCCCCGGAGGAAGCCTTCGCCTGGGCGGACGAGAGACAAAGTCACAGGGCGCATACTCCACCACGTTTCTAACCTGACCCATCGTCCGAAGAGTCTACGCGACAGGCGACCAGGCCTAAGCTAAAATCAACTCGCAGGTCCCGCTCGAGACGCCGCTCCAAATCACGAAGTACATCTGCATCAAGAATAGAGGAGACTCGGCGAACCCCGTCACCGACTTGACTCAAGGTTGGAGAACTCATTATAATGGCTACAGCGCCAACAAAGTTTGCTGTCTCACGAGCCCACGTGAGACCCACCCCCATAACTCTTTTCTCAGTAGCTGAGAATCCTGTTGATGTTTGGGAACAGTTCTTTTGGGGTCTCTTGGTATGGGACTGGGCCCTCCCCCAGTTGGGGCAGCGTTGTGACACATACCGCGACAGATGCTTCAGCTGTTTTGAGGTATTGGGTGGGGTGGGTGGGTAAACCATTACCTTGGGCAGTATTTATGCACCTCCCGCTTTCGGACACATTTGTGGAGAGCCTATCGGCAAAATTGTTGGAAATACCTGAGGGTCTCTCTATTGTTGGGGGGGATTGGAATGATGTGGCGAATGCGGTGGACGACAGCTGGCGCTTGCGTTCGGCGCCGGAGCTTTCGAGACCTACACGGCTCCACAGGTTCATGAGAGACATGGGGTGGTTGGACACATGTAGGCATCTGCACCCTGTTACATATGATTACACATACTACTGGGCTGTCCACGACTTTTTCTCCAGGCTGAACTACGTGCTCATTCCAAACTCCTATTTTGGCCGAATCGCAGGGACAGATATCTTACCTAGAGGTCTGTCACATCATTCTCCAGTGGCCCTAACGCTCCGCCTAGAAGTGGCGCACCCTCCTTTCTATGACGCTTATCGCCGTGGCATCTCCAAGACCCACAATACTCGTCCCACCTACATCAGGCCCGTACAACTTAATTGTCTGAGAACTCGGGCACGGTGGATTCTCTGGCCATGTTCTGGGAGGCGATGAAGCCCACCATCAGGGGTGTGGATATTGCATACTGTGCCGCCCAACGGAAAAAGTGTCGGGAGGCTCTGAGTCGGACCGAGGCCCAGATTTTGTAACTAGAACAGAAATGTAGGGATGAACATGGTGGAGCACTCTGCTGCCAATTGCTCCTTCTCCAGCAAACATATGCCGATACCCTTCGCGATGAGGCAAGACAGGCTTGGTTGGCATCCCGCAGCAGAATTTACCAATGGGGTGACAAATCAAGCTTGCTGCTTCATCGTTTGTGCCAGCGTGCTCTTTGCCCAGTGAGCATACCGGGTATCCCTGACGGGGGGGGCGGATACTCATAGACCCTAGTCAAATTGCTGCTAGTTTTGCAGCGTACTATGCAGAACTTTATGCTCCCAGGGACGCCCTTCCAGAACCTCTCATCCAACAATATCTTGACGATTTGCCTCCCAAGGCCATTTCAGACAGCGTTAGAGGGGATTTAGACATCCCGCTGACAGTCGACAAGCTGGGCGCGGCATTGGTCGATTTAAGATCCGGGAAGGCACCGGGACCGAACGGCTTCCCATGAAATTTTTTTACATTGTTTCAGATGCAACTCCTTCCCTATTACTTGGAAGCAATACATGTAGCCCTCGACGAGGGGAAGCTTCCTCCGGATTGGCGGCATGCTGAAATCGCGGTTTTCCCTAAGCCGGGCTGACCCCCAGATCAGCATTCCTCGTACTGCCCTATTTCCCTGTTGAACCTCGAGGCAAAATTACTGGCCAAAGCATTGGCCAATCGCATTCTCCCCTATATGTCCGAACCGGTTCACCCAGACCAGGCCGGTTTTATGCCCCCACCCGTCATAACATTAGACGCGTGCATAATGCAGTTGCGGCCATTGATCGCCTTCAGGGTCCGGCAGACCTGCTCTTAGCCGACATTGACAGAGCATTTGACTTGTTGAGGTGGACCTATTTGTTTGCTTTATTACACAGTTTAAATTTCGGCCCCCGCCTTATCTCGTATATTAAACTTCTTTACCCTGACCTTTCGGCATCGGTCAGAATCGCTGGCGTGGTGTCCGATTAATTCCCTGTAGGGCATGGTCCCTGACAAGTTTGCCCCCTCTCCCCGTATTTGTTTGCCCTAGCTATGGAACCATTAGCAGCCTGGGTTCGTATTGACGCACAGGTTATGGGATTTGAGTGGCCGGGTGGTTTCTCGGATTGCTCTTTATGCGGATGATGTTCTGTTTCTTATTATGGATCCCCAATGGACGGGTCCATGTATTCTCCGCATCATGCAGATATTCGGCCAACAGACCGGCTTATATATGAATGCCAAAAAATCTGTACTTTGGCCTGTGTGCGGGGGATCGGATATGGGTTCCTGGGCAGCGGAGGTGACGCTGGCTACGACTGTGCTGGAATACCTCGGTGTATATGTTTCAGGCACACAATCTGTATCATGGGATAGAAATATCGCCCCAATGGACACGTACGCAGGTGGAGATGGAGGCGTGGTCACGTATGCCCCTCTCTATACTGGGCAGATCAGCGATATTTAAAATGGTCTCCCTCCCTCGCCTCCTATACCAACTACAGAATCACCCCTTTCAGATTGCACCTTCCTGGTTCTGACAATTAAATTCTAGGCTGAGCTGTGCTTTGTGCATTCCCTTTAAGAAGTCACACACAAAAGGAGCGGACGTGTGCTCTGCATATCCTGATGGCCCATCACCAAGCTGATGGGTCTTCCTGAGCTAGAGTGAGAGAGAAGAGCTGACACTTGCACCTGAATAGGACTGTGCCTGTCCCCATACAAAGAGCTGCATACTCCCCTGTAGTGTGTCTGGGGCCAAGGCCAAGAAGGGCAGAGTCTTGTGCACTACAAAGACCTTTCTTGACGTCTACCTACTTCAAAGGCTAAATGGGTATAAGTACTAGACCTCTGACACCACATACTCAGAACACTTCTGGACTGAGGTCATTCTGCCTGGAAGAAGAGCTGTTGTGATGCCAGGAGGGACTGCCACTTTGGTGCTTCGATTGCTGTGTTGGCCTACTGCCTGCTACTTCTTGTCTGGGTGTGAGAGAACTGGACTTTACTCTCTACATTCTGCATCTCTAAAGTTTCTCCAAGGGCTTGTTTGGGTGTGCTTCCTGTTCCTGAAGTTTCAGGGATATCAAAGACTTCACCTGCATCTTGCTACCAGCACTTGGGCTCCTCTGCTGTGAGTCCTGCCCTGCCAAGTGGTGCCAAACACAGTCCTGGTCCCTTGGAAGTGAGTGTTTGGTGCTGTAACCCAAGAAACCAATGCATCAACACCGAAGCGTCGTTCAGAACTGGCACATTCCCTTCAAAATCGACAATTGGCGCTGCCTGGACCGAAGACGTGGACACAGCGTGCCGAGCGTGCGATGCAACAGTCTCGACTGACAATGCAGGCCCAACTTTGCCGACGCAGCGCCTCTGAATCACTGCTGCTGCGTGAGTCTCAGACAATGCATTACTGATGTCTGCGACGCCCTGTCCTCAACTCCGACGCATTCCCG
Source organism: Triturus cristatus (assembly GCF_964204655.1). Lineage (NCBI taxonomy): Eukaryota > Metazoa > Chordata > Amphibia > Caudata > Salamandridae > Triturus > Triturus cristatus. Next base: position 528,340,400 of record NC_140582.1, on the reverse strand, counting down.
GCCGGGCATGGCTTATAACCAACACATCTTATTCAGCAAAGTGGTTCGACATTGACACCTCAGAACCGGCGCACAGCGGTCTTGACATCGACGCATCAACAACTTTGTCCTACTTCATGAACCGACACATCCCCTGCAACGGTGACACATCACCTCCGTAATTCAACACATCATCCCCAAGCTTCGACGTATCAAAGGTGCTGCAGGGTCTGCGTGACTCCTGCATCCAAACCGTGCTCTATTGCAGTCGGACTGAACTTTTGGATTTACCCCAGTCAATCTCAACCAGATAGCCCCGGTTGGAGCTATTGACTTCTCAGCACTGTATTTTAACTTAATCTTGCAAAATTCATATCTTGACTTGTGTATGTTGGATTTTTTGTCGTTTTGGCCGTGAGGTACTCAGAAAAATATTTGCTATTTCTTGAAAATAGTGTGAAATACTTTTGTGGTGTTTTCACTGTGTTGCTGTGTGTGCACACAAATATCTTACACATTTCCTCTTTAGTTTAGCCTGACTGCTCTATGCCAAGCTACCATAGGGTGAGCACAAGTAAATCTTTAGTGTATGCTACATTTACCCTGACAAGGATTGTGGTTCCTGCTTAGATAGGGTGCATACCTCTGCCAACTAAAAACTCAATTTCTAACAGTGAGCATCCAAGTGAGATGAGGAGTTATGCCATATCGTGCCTTTAAAGTTTGGACCGCAAGCTTATGGAGAGCTTGCTAGTGAATCAATAGAGACTGAAGAGGGAGCGGATGAAAAGTTTATGGCCCTATCATGGGATGGGGGAGTACAAGTGTTGTGGGAGGACATACAATGAGTGCTTGGCAGTGTGAAAGAGGAGGTGTCAGTGATTTTGCCACCCTGCTGATTTAGCAATACTGATTGGCTGCCCCCAACAGATCAGAAGAGGTCTCTGTGGTTATACCCTTTTGTTTAGTTTTTGGCAACCTATTCAAACTAACAATGGGCAGCACTCATCTCCTTGGACTGTTTGTCTTCAGAGGTAAAGGTGGGCCGATCATGAGGGTTTTTTCTATATTCTTACAAGATTATCTCCCCTTTTTTGGTCTCGCCTATGAGACAGCACATGCGCGGTCTGTTGCAACACATACTGTGTGCATACCAAGAACATAGAGGGGATTGGAGCTTGTCCACTGCTTACCATTTTTTTGGATTTCCTGTCACTCTAATTTGCCTGATTCCCATCTTGTCAATCATGTGTTTGTCCCCCCCCCCCATGAAGCATAGCCTCTTTACCATCTTTTTTGAATTGCATGTCTTCTATGCATCCACTGCTCACTTTTCAGGCACTACTTTTTCCATTTAGTTTAAGCATTTAATTGAACTGCATGTGTTTTCCAGCTATCTCCCTTATGTACTTCTCTCCCCTGCTCACTCTGTTCCTCTCTGTCACCTGTGTGCTTCTCCCTGCCCCCTCAAGGTCGCGCTCACCCTTGTGTACTTCCCACAATTGCTTTCTTGCCTGTGTGCTTCTCCCTCTCCTGCTCCACATTGTCTTTTTCACCCATTTGCTCCACAATTTTTACAATTTGCTCTCTGTCATCATCTGCATCCCCCCCACCTGTGCCCTGTGTTGCTTCACTCCACCCACACTCCTGCATTGCTTCTGCCCCACCACCTGTGCCTTTAAATTCCTTCAGCCCCCTGTTGTTCTTCCTCATCCTGCCACCTAGTTACTTTGGCCCCTGTTGGTTTGGCCCCTTGTTTCTTCCCCCGCCCTCTTTAACTATAAAAAAAAGCACTTTCACATTTATTTTTCTTTCTTAGTTACTGATCCAACTTGAATTGGTAACTACAAAGAAAAATAAAGCAGTGTCATTTTCTTGGTGTGCACATACCTACAGAATGATGCTTCAGCAGCATCAAAGGCTTTATTATTATTTTTTTAATTCTTTTTATTGAGTGTGACAAGTTAAAATACAGTATTCACCAACATTATTCAAATAACAATTATTCTTATACGTTCCATGTTCTCGGGCGCAAGTCCTTTTCCCCCCCTTATTCCTCACCATCCAATTACTCGTCTTCTATCTACCCTCACTATTGCTATAAGAAATCTTCCATCTAGTCTTCTTTTTCCGGTAATCCCTCATTCGGGACTGCACACAGATTCCCACGATACACATTCCACTTGCCCCAGATCTGTTCCTATTTTTGGGGGCATCCTCTGCTGATATATACCGTTTTTTCAGCCGCCATGCACTAGTCTAAGTCACTCTCCCAGTCTCGCAGACCAGGTGTTACCTGTCTCCCCCAATGTTGAGCGATATTACACTTTGCGGAAAAGATAAGATCTGGGTCACACTGGGCCTCATAATTGCAGAGGTCTGTAGGCTTCCATATGTTAAGGAGACACTAACCTGGGTCGGGGTCCGGTCCATCCCTACTACTTCGGCCAGTTTTTGAATTATGGCAATCCAGTACCGTTGTATCTGGGGGTATTCCCATACCATGTGGTAGTGTATTCCCTCCAGTCCGCACCCCTTCCCACAGGTAGACTCCTCTGTTCTGCCCATTTTACCGAAGCATGTTTGCGAGGAATATATTCTGTGAAGTATTTTTAGTTGTATCAACCTAAACTTACTTCATTTGGCCACTTCCTTTGGGGACTACAGGGCGTCTCGCCAGTCATCCTCATCTAATTCCCCGATGTCTGCCTGCAATTTATCTTTGAGAGTGGTGAGGGGGTCAGGAGAGTTATGTTATCAGTTTTTGATATGTTAGGGATATAGCCTTCTTGTTCATGTGGTCTATGAGGATTATGTCCTCCAATGGGGAGGACTCTGGGAGCACTGTGTCCTTAGGAATTGCTGCCTGCAATACTTGTTTTATTTGCATATAGCGGAACATTTTTGTTACAGATAGTTTATAGTCCTTCTGGAGCAATTCAAATGATCGCATTCCGCCCCGCACCCACAAGTCCCCCACCCGGGATATACCTATGAGGTCCCAGCTGTCAAATCCCTGGTATCTACCCATGGTTTCAAGTATTTCCGCATCCCAGAGTGGCGTATACTGCGTAATACTGTTTTCCCAGCCCATCTGTTTCTGGACCATATGCCAGAGCTGGACTGTGGTTTTGGTCGGGCCAGTTAGGGCTAGGTGATGGGGCAAGGTGTAAAGGGCTCTCAAAAGTCCCTTTTTACCTAAGACGTATCTGTCCATACAATATGCTGGATCATCTGGTGTTAATAAACGTACTGATTGAGGGCTGTCAGTTGGGACACCCAATAGTATCTTTGTATGTCGGGCAATGCGATACCGCCGTCATACCAGCCCTGGACCAGTTTTTGGTGTGAGATTCTCGCTGGCTTTTTTCCCCACAGCAACCTTCTCAGGTCGTTTTCTATTGCTTTGAAATATTTGCGAGGTACCGGATACGGTGTGTTCTGGAGGAAGCGGGTGAGCGCCATCATTTTAAAGAGGGCCGCCCTTCTCAACAGAGAGAGGGGCAGCGTCTTCCAATGGTGAACATCATCCTGAAAGCGCCTCAGTGGGGGCAACAAATTATGGTTGTAGAAAAGGTCCATATCTGTCGCCATGAGCACTCCTAGATAGCGGAAGCCCACCGCAACTATTTCTGCCTCACATGTCCTAGGGAGCGTGTCCATGTAGCACATATATGATGGACTTGGACCAATTTATGTTGTAACCCGGATACCTCCCGAAGTTGGTAAATTTTTTCCATACCCTGAAGATTGAGTTTTTGGGGGAAGCTAGATATAGCAAGATGTGGTCTGCGTTTAAGGATATTCTATCTTCCCATTCCTCAGACCATTGAAAACCCCTGATCTGAGGATCCCTACGAACCCACGACGCTAGCGGCTGCAGCAGCAGTGCGAAAATCAGGGGTGAAAGCGGGCAACACTGCTGTGTTCCCCTGCTCAGTGGAAAGCTACAAGATGTAGTGTTATTGACCATTACCTGCGACCTGGGAGAGGAATGCAGCAGCTCAATCCATGCCCTGAAATTCGGTCCAAAACCCCAGTTTTTCCAGCACTGCGAACATGTAGGGCCACTCTATGGTATCAAAGGCTATTTGAGCATCTAGAGACATAACCACCGCGTCCTCTCTTATTGTATCAACCCTTCCCAGTACTCTGTTGAGTCTGCATAGGTTTAGCGCTGTATTCCTCCCCGCCATAAATCCTGATTGGTCTAAGTGTACTAGTCGTGGGATAACCTGGATGAGGCAATCAGCAAGTAATTTGGCCGTGACTTTTGCTTCCGCGTTTATCAACGAGATAGGTCAGTAGGATACACACTTGTCTTTTGGCTTTCCCTCCTTGTGGATCACCACTATGGAGGCGAGACGCAGATCTTCGGGCAATGTCCCAGCCTCTCTACTCTCAGTGTACATGTTTTTCAAATGGGGGGCTAGCGTGGTTGTTGCGGATTTGTATAGTTCAATCGGGAGGCCGTTCGGCCCTGATGCTTTTCACGATCGAATGTTGCGGATCGGTTGAGCCATTTCTTCCTCCGTTATATCTGCTTTTGTAAGGCTCAGGGCTACTTCATTTAGAGCAGGGAGTGGTATGTCAATAATCAGGTTCCTGACGTCTTCTATGGTCGATTCCCCGGTGATGGAATATACCTTGCGTGGCGAATGCATCTGCTATCTACTTGGGGTCCCTAAGCTGCTCCCCCTCTCTTGAAGTTATGGAAAATACCACCCTACTGGCCCGATCACGCCGATCAAGCCAGGACAGTAACCTCCCAGTCTTGTCCCTAACCTCATTTTTTTTTTGTCAAACCCATTTTATTGCAGGACCAAATGTATAGTTCAACCATCAGGGCACATATTTGTAAAGCAGGTTTCCCGTCTTCCCTTTGACCAGTATGTTGTGCAACGTACACAGCCGTACTGCCCACATCCCGGAGGCCGGGCGGCATCACTCATTCGTATGGTACAGTGACACAATACTAGAAAGGACGAACTGCCGGCGGGGAAACCCGCTGCCTGCTTTTGAATGTTGCACTCTTGCACCCCCTGGTATGTGTGGGCTGGTATCTTACTTCCATAAAGCCTGAACCTTGCCAATCTATCCCCCACCCTCCCCCTCCCCCTCCCCAGTGCCCCCCCCATTGCGCCCAGTTAGGAACAATCCACGTGTGCAGTAGGCAGCAGGAGAAATTCAGTAATCCCTACTCGTGTGTGCTTGGCAGGGAGGCCGGTGACACCACTCCGTCTGACGCGTCAGGGGTCTCGTCCTCCTCCCCGCTGAGCAGGCTATCCCGCAGGGCCTGCACTAGTAGTTCCCACTCCATTGCCGCCTCCTGTGCCCTGTCATTCGGTCTGCGGTGAGCCAGCTGGTACCTGAGTGTGCTCTCGCGAGCCGCCCACTTGAGGAACTCGTTCAGCCAGCGTCGGTGTGTGGGGCCCACCCTCGATTTCCACCCCTTCGTCACCTCCCTCTTTGCAAGGACAAGGCCCATGTCTATAAACTTGCTGGATATTTTATTCTTGGGCGTGTGCGGAAACCAGTGGAGTATGCAAACGGCCGCGTCGTATTGTAATGCTCTGTCCGCTACGTCATTCAACGTGCTGCCGACCCCCTCCCAGTACTCCTGCAGGTTTGGGCAGGTCCGCAGCATATGAATCAGGTCTGCTCCCACCCTGTTACATCTAGGGCATGCAGCTTCCGCAGCCCCGAAGTATTTCCTGATTTTGTCTGGGGTGAGGTATGCTGTATGGAGCACGTAGAAGTGAATCAATTGAAATCTCGCATTTCTCGTGCTATTTCTGGCTCTACGCACCAATTGCGCCCAGGCGGTGTCAGGAATGTCCACCTGTAGGTCCAGCTCCCACTTGTTTTTTAGCGCAGTCAGGGGCTGAATGGCCTCCCTCACCATCCGTGAGTAAAGGCACGTCACTGCTTTAAAGGTGCCGGCTGACATCATTGTATATTGGCACACTTGTGTTGTCGCGGGCTCAACTAAGCCCTCACCCCAGTGTGCCTGCACGGCGCGCACCACCGCCGCATGTAAGAGGTAGTCCCCTCTTGGGAGGTCGTATCGATCCCGCAGCGATTGAAACGGGGACAGCGCGCCGTCCTCGTACAGGTCCCCCAACACCTGCAGGCCTGCCTCCTCCCACAACTGCAGCCTCGACCAGTCGCCCCCATGAGGGAGTGCTGTCACCATGCCCAGTGGGATTTCAGGCACATACGGGTGTCTGCCTCCTGCTCGTCTCTGCGATCTGTTCCAACATAGGCGGAACGTGCGCTCCTCCTGGGTCAGGTCCCCTAATGTTAACCTCTGCTGGAGGGTGATGTAAGCCAAGACATGGCGGGGGGTACCAGCGTCTCGCTCCCCCTCCGGGCCTCGGTAGACTCTCGCTACTTCCTGCGTGAATGACTGCAGTTGTGCAGCTAGGTAATAGAGCTCGAAGCTCGGGACCGCTAGTCCCCCCTCGTCCTTCGGGCGAGTCAGTGTCGTTAGCGCTATTCTGCGTCTGCCCGAGCCCCACAGGAATGACGTTATCAACGACTTGAGGTGCTTAAAGATCGTTCCGGGGACCCACACTGGGAGTGTTCGGAAGAAATATGAGTCGGGGCAAGGCGATCATCTTCAGTAGCGATATGCGGCCCGTTACTGATAGTGGCAGGGTGGCCCAGAAAGACATGCTTCCCTGTAGGGCGCGGACGCAACGCCCTATGTTGCCCTCCAGCAGGTCCGAGGCGTCGTGATATATGTGCACCCCCAGGTAGTCTAGACAGCGAGGCTCCCACCTAAGCGAGTGGCAGGCGGGGGGCTGCACCTCCTCTTTCCACAGGGGAAACAGACAAGTCTTAGTCCAATTAACCCTGAGGCCCGACACCCTGCCGAATCGCTCCAGGAGTCCCTCCGCCCCCTCTACCGCACTGTCGGAATTCTCTAAAAAGAGGAGGAGGTCGTCCGCATATAGTGATATAAAATGGCGGTGCCCTCGGAAGTCCAGCCCGTCGCAGTGATTGCCCATTCTGGCCATGGCCGCCAGCGGTTCTATCGCCAACGCAAATAGCAGGGGGGAGAGTGCACACCCCTGCCTGGTGCCGCGACACACCTCGAATTGCCGTGACACCAACGTGCCCACTTTCACTCGAGCCGTCGCCGAAGAATATAGCACTTTTGTCCAGTGGATATAGTTGTCACCCAGGCCGAATCTCCGCATCACCCTGAACAGGTAGTCCCACTGCAGGCTATCGAACGCTTTTTCGATGTCGACCGATAACACCAGGGGGGCCCGCGCCTCGGGAGGCGGGTCATTCACGAGCCTGATCAACCACCTAATGTTGTGGGTGGTGTTGCGGGTGGGAATAAACCCAGACTGATCCGTGTGGATCAGCTCCTGCATATGACGCAGTAGCCTGGTCGCCAATATGGTGCTTAGGATTTTGTAATCGGTTGTTAGCATTGATAGGGGCCGGTAGGACGCAGGGTCAGTGCTTTCTCTGCGTGGCTTTAGCAATGGGATCATTATGGCCTCACGCATGGAGCGCGGGAGCCGTCCTCTGGTCCTGGCCTCATTATACACAATTTGAAGCCGGGGGGCCAACCGCACCAAGTATTGCCCATAAAATTCTATGGGCAGGCCGTCCATACCCGGGGTTTTGTTGCGGGCCATCCGCTTCACGGCCCCCTTAATTTCCGCCAGGTCTATTAGGCCACCCAGGGCATTCGCATGCTCCGGTTCCAGCCACGGTAGCTGCAGCTCGTCAAGGTAAGTCTCCACTTCGTCACCCTGTGCCAGTAGTGCACTCTTGTACAAGCGCACATAATAAGTTCGAAAACCGTCCAAAATGGCCGGCTGCGTAGTGGCTAAGCGCCCCCCCCGTCCCGTAAGGCCAGGACGGGCTGACTGTTTCTAGTGGGGTTCGCCAACCAGGCCAGTAGCGTCCCGGCCTTATCCCCTTCGGCGTGCGTTTTAGTTAAGTACGTTCTGTAGTCAAAGCTGCGTAGGCGCTCTACCGCCACCGCAACCGCCTCCCGCTCTTCGCATAGTCTATCCTGCAGCTCGGGTCGGTCAGGGCGCGCCACCTCGGTCTCCCGCAACGCACGTTCGGCACTGTCTAAGTCGTCCAGCAGGGTCTTTCGTACCCCCGCGTATTTCCCTATACAATGACCCCTCACCACGATCTTAAAGGCGTCCCATTCCGTCGCCCTAGAGGTTGCGGTACCGTCATTCTCTGCAAAGTAGTGCCCAATCCGTTCATCGAGCTACTCACGAAAGGGCGGGTCATCTAGTGTGTCCGGCCGCAGTCGCCACGTCGGGATCTGAGAGATTACGTTCATCCAACTCAGCGTTAGGAGCAGCGGGTTATGGTCGGAAACGGTGCGTGTCAAGTATTCCGTCTTGGCCGCCGCTGGCAAAACCGCCGGAGAGCATAGGAAGGCATCCAATCGCACACGAAGGTCATGAATGTCGGAGTAGAAGGAATAGTCCCTCTCGTCTGGGTGCTGAGCGCGCCAAACGTCGGTCAGAGCCCATTTGTTCTGCCAGTCCGCTCTAGCTTTCGCCAATCGGTGCATTGGAGACGCGGGCAATGGCGGATGTGATCTATCTAGCGTAATGTCAGCTATGGAATTGAAGTCCCCCCCTAAGAGTACTGGGCCCGCCAGGTAGCCCGCCAGCGCCCCCGAGAGCCGTGCCAAGTAGGTCGCCTGATCCACATTAGGCGCGTAAATGCTTCCTAGCGCGATGTGCTTGCCCCTGAGTTTGCCCTCCACTGCAACGTACAGGCCCTCTGGGTCTGCTATGTGTTTGGTTACCTGGAAAGGAGTGCCCGCCCGTACCCAAATTAATACCCCTCTAGCAAAGGCAGAGTACGTGGTGTAGAACAGTTGTCCCCTCCATCTACGCTGTAGGGCTATGCCCTCCTTCTTCGTGAGGTGGGTTTCCTGCAGGAACGCTATCTGCACTCCCCTACGAACCAAGTATGCATGTACCTTGTGCCGTCTCGCCATGGAGTGGAGCCCCCTCACATTCCAAGTCACACATTTTATCGCCCCCGCATTAGCCATTGTCCCACAGTGCCCGACATTGATCCCAAACAATCCGTCCCCAGGCGCATATGGTGGCACTCTTCCCTCCCCCCTCAACACAATCCCTAACTCCCCCCCCTGCACTACGCCTTGAGCCCCCCCAACTGCTCCAGGCCCCACCCCCCCCAGAACAGGACCTAACTTCACAAAAGCTGTTCCCATCCAAACTATGTTTGAGCAACCGCGCTCCCACAAACCCACTAGTCCGCAGTCTACACTACGGGGGCCGTATAGGCCCTGTAGGGCGTCGACTAGTCACCAGATCCCATCCAGCGACTCACCCCTCCCGCCCCACAATTCTCCAGAACCTCACGAATGTCCCATCTTACTGTAACTTGCTCCGGTGTCTGTAAGGGCGAGCCCCGGCTGCCGTCGCACAGCAGTAGACTCCTGTTTGGCACTCAGCCCTCGATTATGTCCTCCGAGGTCTGCGGCGTGACCACCGGGCCCTTCGTGCTGCTAGAGTCCGAGTGTCCCGACTCTGATTCCGTGCCCAGGTCCTCCGAGCCGGAGGCCCGTTTCGACAGGGCCACCGCCGCTCCCGATAAGTCCATCACCGCCTGCAGGGCAGCTCTTCTGCCGTCCTCCGTCTGGGAGTTAGTCGGTCTCCTGGTCCCCCGTCTGCGCCCGTGGATCCGCTGCGACTTCCTCACCGGTCGCTGCTGTTGCTGGTCCTCAGTTTCTCCTGCCCCGGACCCAGCCGCAGTCGCTCTGTAGGTGTCCCACCAGGCCCATGCCTCCTCCGCCGTGAGAAAGAACATCGTGCGGCCACCTGCCACCACTCTGAGCCTGGCAGGGAAGAGCAGCGAGTACTGGAGGCCCTCGGAACGGAGCTCCTTTTTGATGGACAGGAAGGAGGCGCGCAGCTTTTGGGTCTCGAAGGTGTAGTCCGGGAATAGCGTGACCCTGCTATTTTCCACCTGGAAGGGACCTGCCTCCCTGGCCCTCTGCAACAGCCAGTCCCGGTCTTTGTAGTGCAGGAGCTTGATGATCACAGGGCGAGGCGGCTGGCCCGGTCTGGGGGGCCTGGCGGGTACCCGATGCGCCCGCTCCAGCGTGAAGAAGGGCGACAAGCCCTCCGGGGCCACGACCGCCCGCAGCCAGCCATCTAGGTATCCCACCATGTCGGAACCCTTTTTTTTTTCCGGCAGGCCCACCAGGCGTACGTTGTTGCGCCTGCTGCGGTTTTCGGCGTCCTCAGCTCTGCGTTCCAGGGCCTGTATACGATCTAGTGCTTCCGCTAGCCGGCCCTCAACGGATTTTTGCGCCGGTACTAGGTCTTTCAGGGTGGCCTCCGCAGTCTTAACCCTGTCCGTGAGCTTGCCATGGTCAGCTCGCAGGAGTCCCAGCCCAGTTGCCACCTGCGCTATATCTTGACGCAGGGTGTCCTTCGTGGTTGCGATAGCCTCCAGGATACGATCCTGCATCTGTTGTAGGTCCGTAGGGCTCTGTGGGACCCCTGCTGGCGCCTCCGAGGCGGGGCCTCCGTCGGCTGTCCCCCCCGTGGCTTACCCATGACAGTGCGTAGTGCTCGGGCCAGCTGCCTCCAGAGTCCCGTAGCGGGCGATGCGCTACTGCCGCCGATACTGTGGGCCGCCCAACGGACGCCGCCTGGTGGGGTCAGCCAGCTAACGGCTTCTCGTCCACGTCGTCACCCCACCGCTGCAGTCCAACCTCCCGATCACCTACTCCGCCAGGGCCTCCGCTCCCGCGTGGCTGCGTCGCGTCTAGCCATGGCGCCCCATGTCGAGCCGCGCCCCTCAGAGGGGTCCCGCACAGTCCCAAGGGTTCGCCGCTGCCGACTCTTCAGATGGCTCCCCTCGGAGAGCAGGGGACGGTCACAGTGGCGTGGCAGCCCGTGCGGCGCCCCCGAATAAAGCCCGGGGCCCCAGTCAGTTCACAGTGCACCGCAGCGAGTGGTGCCGGCCCGCCAGACACTCCGTCCCCACACCGCCCTTCAGGGCCCGGGACAGCCGGAGGCCAAGGAGATCTCCAGGCCCCGGTTTTTTCAAGTGGGAGAGGAGGAGCAATGAATGGCCGCCTCACCGGCCCCTTCCGACCAGCACGATCTGTCCCCAGGAGCGCCTCAGCGCGGTAGAGCGGCGTGATCCCGCAGGCCGGGAAGACGATCCCCGGCGGGGGGGCAGGCAGTCTCCGCTCTGGGCCCCTAAGCCCGCAGCACCCCGCAGCCCGGGGTCTCCAACCTCCGTTGCGGCCGAAGAGGCGGGGGGGAAGGGCCCCGTCTAAGCAGTCCCGAGCGCCCGGCCGGTCCCACCAACAGCCGGCGCTCCGATGATCCGCACTGCAGCCACGTCCCCTCGCTCCGGTCCAGGGCGCCACCGCATCCGCAGCCCCCAAAGCGCTTCGGAGGGTTCTGTCACTCCGGGTCCGGGGCGATCGCCATCTTGGCCACCGGAGTTCCAGCGCCGCAACGCTTCCCCTCTTCGCAGCAACACGATCGCCGGGGCTCCGTCCAGACCGGAGCAAAGCCCAAGGTGTCTCCTGGGATCCCCCCGGTTTTCTTCGGGGTTCCCAGGGGTTAACAGGATGATTTTAAACGGAGAATCGGGCGGGAGGCCAAGAGCCTCGCTAGACTGCGACCATTCTTGTCGGCTGCTAGCCACGCCCCCCGTCTTGTCCCTAACCTCATATATTTTGTGCTTGGTTGCCATATACTGGGTCCTAGCTGCTTCTGCTGCCAGTTCACGATAATAATTTGTTGTAATAGCTAGGATATGCCTGGTCTCTTCTGCCTTATTGTCAGTTAGGGCACCTTCAATTTGCATGAGCTTGTCCTCAATTCTTTCCAAGGATTCCTTTTTTCCTTTCTGTGTCCTGCTATTAAGGAGATAGCTTGCCCTCTTATCACTGGCTTATACGCCTCCGATAATGTTTCATTGGATTGAAGCGACCCCGTGTTTTCCTCAAACTAATGTTTTGTTGCTTGCAGCAGGCTCTTTTTTATTTTTGAATTTTGAGCCACCATGGGTCAATCTTCGTCCTTGTCTCCTGACCAGGCTCCAAGTCTAGGTAAACCGCCCACAGCGGTGAATGGTCCGATAACCCCCTGGCCATGTGGCATACCTCTCTAAACTTTCCCAATGAATCTGGCATAGTGATAATGTAGTCTATTCTTGACAAACTGCTATGAGCAGCTGAGAAAAACGTATATAGTTTTGCTGTGGGATTGTGAGTGCGCCAAACGTCTGCTAGCCCCATAGCGTCCAAAAATTCTAGCAATTTAGTTTGCTGTGTAGCTCTCTGTGGATGCCTGTCTAAGTGTAGGGAGAGCACAGCATTGAAATCTCCTCCAATAAGGACCTTTCCCATCGGCATTGGCAATATTATTTCCCCTATTTCTTGGAATGTCCGTGCGTGAAGTGTTGGGGGAACCTAAACCGATACGATATTGACGACCTTACCCCTCCTTGACCCCGACACCAACATGTATCTTCCTAATGAATCCGTTTGGGTGTGATTTTAAATGGATTAAGGATTTTTTGACTGGCCAGGCTTTGCAGGTTTTTTCGCCGTCTACTAGCTCTAAGTCCCACGCTTCTCCTTATGGAGTACCGCAGTGCTCGATCCTCAGCCCATTGTTGTTTAATATCTACGTTAGCCCTCTAGCCACAATAGCGGAAGAGGCGGGGTTGTCTATCTTCTCGTATGCTGATGATACCCAGCTAATCTTCTCATTGTCCACTAATGAGACATCTATGGTGTCATCTCTCCAGGTAGGGCTGCAAAAGATAGCTAACTGGATGCACACTAATTGGTTAAAATTAAACAGTGGAAAGACTGAGGTTCTGATCCTGGGGAAAAACAAAGATCTTTGGGGCCCCCGTCATTGGCCTCCTCAAATGGGTGATCTGCCTCTACTTACTTCACCATCCTAAAATGGCTCCGAAAAGTACTCTGGATGTTGCCTAGTCCCACACAAAGAACAGTGATCCAGGCCTTGATTATATCCAGGCTGGACTATGGCAACGCCCTGTACTTGGGAGCAAATAAGGAGGTGGTTCGAAAACTGAAAGTAGTCCAGAACTCGGCGTCTAGACTGCTCTGCCATGTGCCTAAAAAGTCCTCCATTTCAGGTTCCCTCCGTGACCTCCATTGGCTTAGGATAGAGAATCGTACTAAATTTAAGGCCCTATGTTATATGCATAAGATCAAGCTGGGCACAGCACCTCAATATCTGAGTGCCTTAGCCCATTCATATCTTCCAACACACCTGCTTCGATCCTCCTCTCAGGCCAAATTTTTAGTTCCCAGGTTTAAACCGAAACGTATGGGTGGCCGGTCTTTTTCTTATCTGGCCCCTTCATTGTGGAATTCACTCCCCGTGCCGCTCCGGCATGAAACCAGTTATAAAAATTTTCGTAAGAGACTTAAAACTTGGCTATTTAACCTGTAGATGTTATTTCTTTCTTTCGCACTGTGTCCGGTGGTGCCGGGAAACCTCCGGGTAGCTGATCATCTTATAAATTTAATTTAATAATAATAATAATTCACCACAAATGGGAAGGTCTTTCTTTGCAATATCCCCACTCCCATTGAGCCCGTGGAGAATCCCGCGTGGGCTATCAATTTATAATCCCATCTGTCTAGGGCTTTACAATTATTTCCAACTAGGTGTGTTTCCTGAAATAAAACTATGTCGGGGAGTGGCGCTTTATGTATTGGTGTACCATTCCTCATTTAATTCTGGCACCCAGTTCATTTACATTCCAGGAGAGCATTCTCAGTTCCGGTCCCTTACCTCTCTCGGGCGCCTCTGACATGATTTTGTACTCTAATCTTCCCTTGTGTTCTCAGTCGTGATTTACCCCGTTTTGCGTGATATGATTGATCATCCCTGGATCTGTGTCCCTCTATGTGATTATCTTGTGCGACTATTATCTCTTTTCCCGTCAAACAATACAATTTCCCATCTCACAACCCTCTGCTTCTAGCTACCCCACACCCACCCTGCCCCTCCCTTCCCACAACATTTCCAAATTTCAACATTAAATAGCAACTACTCCCCTCCCTGCCATCTGGGCTTAGAACTGCCCACATCCCCAACTATGCCGAGTGCCTGTCGCCCAAGCCCATTTTATATCATCTACTAGGGAGTCACTGGGTTTTTCCCCCAGTCTCCACCAGGCCCCCCATCAGTTCTCGAGAACCAGTTTGTGCCAGGCCTGACCAGGTTGAGGTCTGAGTCAATTTGTCTCTCCTGCTCGGGAGTTCTTTCTTTACATTATCCCTGGCTCACCTGGCTGTTAGTTGTTCAGCTGTGTCCATACCGATTTGTCCAAACGCTCCTGTCTTCTCCGTTAATCCTCTTCCGGGCTCTGCCTGCTTCCAGTACTACGCTGCAATTGATCCATTGGTTCTTGCAATATTTGTCTCTGTCCCCCACGCCGGTTTTTAGGGCTGCAGCCCCTCCACCCCTCCAGCCACTCCTCGGCTGTCTCTGGACTGTCAAAGAACCAAGCTTTGCCCTCTGCCTCCACCCTAAGTTTCGCAGGAAATAACATGGAATATTTCGGATCACGTCTCCGCAGCTCCTGTTTGACCTCATTAAAGGATCGCCGTTGTCTCTGGACCCTGACCGTGAAGTCAGGGAAGAAAGTTATTTCACTGTTCTCAAAGCGGACATGTAGACCACTCCTTGCTGTCAGTAATCTATAGTATCCCTATCTCAAAAGTTAAACATTCGGGCCAGAATGGGCCTGGGTAGCACCCCTGGCTTAGGCCTCCCACCAGGGTGTCGGTGGGCCCTCTCTACTGAGAAAAAAATTGAGAGACGCTTTGCCTGGAGGAGGGTGGTTATGAGGTTCTCGACTAATAGATCCGTTGATGCCCCCTCCCCCCGCTCCGGCACCCCTATTATGCGGACGTTGTTCCGATGCGATCTTCCCTCATAGTCGCCAAGCTTTGATTCCAGGTCCTGACAGGTGTCTTGCAGTTTATCCATTTGTTTACGCGTGGACTTTGAATCCTGCTGGATTTCTGTCACCATTATTTCCATAGTGTTGACTTTGTCCTTCGTTTTCCCCAGGTCAGCCCTGAGAAGCACTACTTTGGTTGTGACGGAATCCATCTTTTGTTCCAGGGACTTTTGTACAGTCATTATTGCTTTCATAATGTCTTTTAGGGAGGGTTCCTCTGGTTCTGCGGATGACTGGGAAGTCACAGTGGCCAGAGGCGGCGTCTCAGCCGCGTGGGTTCTGTTTGTTGTAAATTTGTCTAATTTGGTCTGGTGTCCTCCTTTCGGCCCCCTAAGCCCCATCATCTTCGAAGAGCGGGTGGAGTAGTTTAGTGTACTTATTTTTGGGGGATATTCACCACCGCCTGCATGTGGGGAGTTTCCTCCCCACTCGACCTGTCGGGCATCTCCCCCAAATCCACACTTTAAGTGTTCCAGCTTTATCACATAGTCTTTTTAGCCCTCAGCGATCCGTTCTGATCCTGGGTTGCGGCGCTACCTCTACTCCACTCAGGTTCCGGTTATCCTACCTGGCCGAGAGGAGTTCTCTTTGGGCACAGGTGCGTGGTCGTGTGGCTTGAGTCGCTACCTAGGGCTTCGTGCGTGCTTCGTGGGCCCCGCTCTGTCCCCTTTAATCTGCGCCCAGGGGAGGTTCGCAACTTGTGGGCTGGGCGCTTACTTCTTTGGGCACCCCTCCATGTGCCTTTCACAGTTACTGTCTCTCCCATGTAGTCGTGTATCTCAGGAGGGGGCACACTCAGCCAGCCTCCACCGGTTCGTGGCTCCCACTTCACACTGCCTCGATCCTACGGGCCGGGGGTACAGCATCTGCTATGCAGGTGCATGTTTCCTATCCTCTGGTCCCCTCCCACTCCTCCGATCGCTCGGCCTCGCTGTCCCTTCCTCCCTGCGCTACTCAGGGGGGAGGGGGCCTTACTGGGAGGACACGATATCCATCTCGTTTTGCCGCAATCTTCTTTCTTTGCAGTCTGCGCAGGTTTCCGGCGCCGTCTGCTTTCCGGAGCTGCCGCTCACTCGAGGTCCCGGCTTCTTGGGTCGGGAAGGCCTGGCGGTCGGGTTCGGCCCCACTGTCGTCTTCCGGCACTGGCGCCACTTCAGTCGGCACAGCACTGACTCCAGACACGCCGCTACTTTCAGCTTCCCTTGCACGGATCAGTTACGCTGATTTTTGGGGGGGGTTTTGGTGGAGTTGCTTTCGGAGCCGTGCTAGTCTGCGGCCATCTTCAGCATCAAAGGGTTTTAAAAAAAAATCTTTAGCCATGCTGCACAGCATCGGAGTTTCTGTGCAGCATGGCTAAAAATCATAGGCAAAGCCAATAGGTCTCAAAGTTACAACCTTTTTCTAATTTTCGACCTTTTCCTGTTACTCCTGTCACATTTTATTTTAAATATTTTTTTCAGAGGGCCCAGCAGCTTCAATTGGAATACTTCCTTCTTGATCTACGCTTGGAAATGTATTATTCATTTTTTAATTTACTTCTTCAAGATGGATGTATAGCATCTAGGAATGGTAAATTACATTTTTTTTAAATGGCTGCTGTAATGTGACACATACATCACCATGCTTTCAAAATGCTGGGACCAGTCATACAATAAAAAAAAAGTGCGCCGCATTTCATGACACCTACGGACACATATGTGTGTATGTGTGATCACGCTGAGGAAGGCCATTTTGGGGGGGGGGGGCTTTGCAGAAGGGGTTTAGCATATGCAACAACTTTCTTTTGTTTTTTTTGCTAATTCAGAACTGCATTTGCAGTAAACAATGGCAAAGCCAAAAGTTTGGCTAATGCCTTCCAATGGTGAGGCATATTAACTTTGCAAATGCTTGTCCGATACTGCCTGTGAAGCACATTGTGGTGGTTTAGCAAAGATCCGTCTTGCAAGCTGAAAAAAGTGATTTTCGACATTTTCGTACTCTGTCAAAAATGTTCGCCCTTCACTATTAGTAGAGGACTTGATAGTCTTTACGGTACATATGAGACCATGTCAGGAATCTATCTTTTATGTAACTCATGTACCCCGAAGTCCTTATGTAATGTAACTGGTTCTTTTGTAAAGTGCTCTGACACCTTCGGGTAAAAGTTTGTGCTATATGGCATTGAATAAATAAATAAACAAATAAAATCCCATATCACAATTATAAACACGTCTCTCATGTAACCTCAATCGACCCAAAAACAGAATATACCCAAAAATAAAACCACCAGTCGCCAAAGCAGTTTTCAGTTTTTAATCATCCCTGCTCACCTGTTACACTGCAAATAATTTAACTCCAGAAGGTTTTCTCACAAAGGTGCAAAAATTCAGACAAAATACTTGTCCTAATTATAAATAACCAGTGTTTTCAACATTGAATTCGATTGATCCACCACCAATATGCCATTACAACAGTATAGGAAGGTTGTTACCCCCTTTCAGAAACATCACTGCGAATAAAAATGCTATGCCCCCTTTAAAAAACACTGAAAATAAACAGTTTTGTATAGATTGGCAAGTAACAAATATACACACTAAATCCAGTTGTTTTCCAATATTTTACACCGTGCTAAGTCTACCTAATAAGGCTTGATTCTGTGATTAGGTAGTTATGCACATGGAAAGACCTGCAAAGGAAAAGTGTCATGCATCCTGCATTTTGGCCCACTTCCGGGTGTGATTTGATGCCACTGACAGCTGGTACCTGTTCTAAGCGTAAGGCAATAAGTAAGGGTTGGTGCACCGGTTGCAGAACGCACCTGTTCCCTCAGTGTGGAAGGAAGTAAGAGGCCCAGTTTCCCTCCTTGTCCCAAATAACAGAAGGCAATATGAAGGTTGTAAAAATTCCAGAAGAGTGAACTCTATCGATTTATAATTTGTGTGCAAATGGCAGTTGGGAAAACTTTGTGCACGTTACACACGCATTCCACATTTACCTGCGCTCTGACATTCTAATCTATTTTTTTGAAATAAAACTGCTTAAAGGTACACTATCTCAGAACAAACTGCAGAACTTCTTTTTTAAAACAAACTAAAATAATAGTGCCCGTCAATATTTACAACCCCCAAGTAAAATGTGTCATTGTGCTTTAAATGCAACGGTTAAAAAGAAAAAGAAAATAAAATGTTTTTAATAACATTTTGCAAAAATAAACCAACTTTGCATAGCTGATAAATAGGACACCTAATAAACTGTACTATACCTAAATATATTTATCTTTGTCAAGTATTGCAGGACGTACCGTATGAAACTATAGCTTCCATATATAAAAGCAGCTTTTTAAAAAAAAAAATCTTTTTTTTGTTTTTTTAGTCTATGAAAAGATCTGTTAAGAAGTTGTATCTTCAAAGTTGCTCCACAGTTTGCAACATAAAATGGAATGTTCCTGGGCAAGAGCTGCAAGTTCCTTTAAAAATTCTGGGAAAAGTACAGCCCCGAGAATGGCAGTCCTCACATGAGAAGGTACGCTGGGCAGAGGGATGGCTTTTTTTGCTTTGCTGCTCAACTGAGGCTGAAGTGCATTTTGGGGGGGTTCTTGAACATTCTGTCCACCTGCTTCACCTCTGACGTTTATTTTATCTGAAAAATAAAAACAAAAAAGTAGATTACTTAGAGGTGCAGATCTTTTTTGCTTCCGACCTTGGTGGATTTCTTCTGTAGGGGTTTTGCCACAGGTGATAGGCCGCAACTGATATTTTTCTAAAAAAATAACTGTATTGCAAGCCAATTTGGCAAAGCATTCTGCAAACACCAGCACACTGTATCTACCCCCTTGAAGACCCATATTCTTACAATCAAATCTTGAGAAGCAAAGTCCGAGTCATTGTTACTAAGCATAGTAGTTATCATTTTCTTGACTTGAGAAAAGATGAAAGGCTAAGTCTGCCATTTTGGAATCTGTAACTATGACTAGCCTGCTCCACAAAGATCTCTGCAGTGAGTCCTCACTTGACTTTGCAATTTTACCAGTAGTTTGAATTAGAGAGACCAGTGGCGGCTCCGCGCGGGAGTGCTGCAGGGCGGTGAGGCGGGCGGGGGAGGGGTAGGGTGGGAGGCAGTAAACTCCGGCATACGGCCGAACTGAGTTAAGTAAATAAATAAATTAATAAAAACGAAATACATTGCGCGCGCTGCAATGCCAATATTGACTTATTTCAGAACAAGCTGTGAAGTGAAGTCAGAGTGAACGTATTGTGATCGATTTTCCTCAGATCATGTTTAAGTCAGACACATGGTTCCCTGACCATTATAAGGCAAATTTCAGATGTACACTAAGGCTAGCATTGCGACAGTCAAGCTGTACCATAAACAGAGAAAGCTAGGAAAAGTTAATAGCATCATCTATAGACTGATCAGGTACGGCTCCTCCACTAAGGCGGAGGAGCGTCACCCCACTGCTCTCAGAGCAGTGGAAAAAGGAATAATAAAATGATAACAACAGGGTTATTATCATTTATTTTTCGTAGCTACGGGGGTAGGTTAGGCAGGGCGGGGCTGGTGTCACAGGGAGGAGGAGTGGTTTGTGCACAGTAAGTGCGCATGACTCTTGGGCCGGCCAAACAGTCATGCACACTTAAAATGTTCTCCAGTGGGCTGTAATGCCCAGCCTTTGGTGGAGAACATGCACCGGCTCCCAGTCCCTGTCTGAGCGCCGAACCACGGTGCGCAGACCAATCACGGCGCTGCTGTCATGCTGGTGACAGCAGCGTCATGATTGGCTTAGGGGAGCCTGTTGCTTCATGCTTCCGGGACTCTGAGTCAGTAAGAGAAGCGAAGGAGAGACAATGGAGGAAAAATGGCAGCTGTGAAGAGGTAAGTGTTTGTTTTTCTCTTTCTTTAACCCCCCCCCACCAACCCCATTTCATACAAGCCGCCACTGAGACTGAATTATATTTACATTTGCAGCCCAATACTACATTTATCCAGTTTTCAATTTTACTAACATGCAGACTGCACCTGGTAGTGAACCATTCTCATCTGCTTGCTTTACTGGCCAACCCTCAGAGGCAATGTTCATTTTCTCACATTTCGCCTCCATGTCCCTTCAAACATCACGGTACAGTTATGTAGAAGAATAGCATTCGGCACTGATTGCCTGCCATCTTCCACAGGCTCTCTAGCTTCTTAACCCTAGCCCCTTTCACATCTATCTACAAACTACACTGTTTACTCAACCATTTTACTAATTTCTTAATTTGGGCCTTGTCTTTGCACTACTCTCGCTGAAACCAAAAACTTAAACACCTTCTCATAAAGCCAAAATATAAGGCTCACTTCCTCAAACTTCTCAAGGCGGAACACAACCATAGGTCCTAGCGGTACAGTCACCAGCATTACCCACTGTCTCTCAGACACCCATGCTGGGCAATCAACTTACTTATTTCCGCTTCACATAAACATACCCTTCACGACTGAGGAGGACACAAAGTACAGAGCCTTAGTTCTAATTTTCCATTTCTGTTGGGCTCCAGTCTTCGCACTAACAATAAATTATCTTTCTAATCCGTTCAATTTCAGATTGTGTTAATTTTTGTTCCCCTCATCTTCACTTTTAATACGATCATATATGTAGCACGATACAAATGGAATCGCTCCCTGTTGTGGCGCATGGTAGTCCTAATTGGGAACCGTGACCTGAAAAGAACAGAATCCGTGTTGCAAAGAGAGTGGCACATGTAGTCAGGGCCATGTGTTAGGTCAATATACTTTTTCCCAAACCCATCTATTACTGAATTGGGTGCTATTACCACACATTCTGTAAAAATAGTGGAACGACTCATAGTTTAACTGTGTCTGAGACTTTTTATTGGTAAGCTGTGCTGGAAACCTTACATTACACATTTGATTTGCGTTTGTGCGCAGCCAGACTGATTGTGTTGCAAGAGAAAACCCTGGTACAATCCTTTCATGCAACGGGCCCTTGGTTTTCTATGTCCACCTGCCAACATTGTAATGTGGCTATGTTACATTTCTTTTATAGGTATTATTTTCTTATACATCTTTTCTCCTTCCATTATTGTTAGAAATTGGGTTGTTGGTTGACTGGGGTGTGAGATCTGGTCGAGCAACAGCCACAATTCCTTGCAAGGTGAACCACAGAAAGTTACAAAATTAACCTGTGCTTAACCATGGGTAGTTTAGCAGAAAAAGCAGTCGGGCTTAAATTAGAGGCAATGTGTAAAGTATTTATGCAGGACACAAACAGTAATAAGGTAAAAACACAACACAAGAAAAATTCCACACCAATTTAGAAAAATAAATGAAATGTTAATAAATTATTTGACACCAAAACAACAACAATCCAATCATTAGAACCAGAGTTATGATTTTCTAACGTTTTTAGTAAAAACTAGCGCCTAAAGGATCAAAGCACCAACAGATGACCTCTAGTCGCGTGAGACTGGGTCAAAGTCTAAAAATATGTCCGACCGTGATGGAGCACGGTTCAGATACACAAATTGGATTGGGCCCGGTCGGAGCTTACCTTCGGACTTAGAAACATTTCTGAGAAAATGTTCTGAAAAGGTAAAGGTCAGTGGGTCAAGGCTGCAGGTGGTGTCCAAAGATGGAAAGTCATCATTGGATAGCCTTGGGTTGAAGCCATGGTGAAGATTTCTATGTTCAGACTTAGTCTTCAAATGGAAGTCGAAAATCTCCAGCAGGACAAGGCAGACGGCTGTAGCCGAAGGCAGCTCCTTTGGCGCAGGACCACTGAAAATAATTTGCTGCTGTGGAGAAGAGCGCAGCAGGAGATGCTGCAAAGTCAATCCGCCCAGCGATGCATCTTGGGCTGATAGAAAGCAGGTTGTTCCCAGTCTCCTCCTGGTTCTCAGAGTAGTTTTTAGCCCAAAAACGTTTGCCCCCACTTTTGGATTTTGGCTATCTGGAGCACCTTTACCACCACTTCCAAGGGTCCAGGACTGGAGGGGCACCACTTGGAGTGCCAGGACTCGCTCAGGCTGGCTTCAGGTGTGGGTTCAAAATGGAGAAAGTCTTTTGTGTCCCTGTGGCTCTGAACAGGAGGCCAGCTCACTAGTCCTTCTGAGTCACTCTGGAGGTCCTGGGACAGATGAAGATCCAGTCCTTGTACCCAGGCAGAAGGCAGCTGAGCAGCAGGACAACATGGCAGCAATCCAGCAAGGTAGCAGTCCTTCAGAATAGCAGTCCAGCAGAGGTAATCCTTCCAGCAGCACAGTAGTCCTTCTTCCTGGCAGAGTATCCACAGGTCCAGAAGTGTACTAAAGAGTTGGTGTCTGAGGTCCCCTTTTTATACCCTAGTACCCTCCTTCTGGAAGGTGGGCAACTTCTAGACATTGGCTTTAAAGTGCATGCAATTTCCTGCCTCCCAAGCTGGCTGCAGTGACAATGTGGGGTCGATAGACCCTTTGTGTGAAGGCAGCACCGCCCCCCTCCACCCACAAATTTACCAGCAGGTGGACCATTGAGGCACATCTAATCCCTTTCTTGTGTGACTGTTTGGGACTAATTCAAAACATCTGTCAGTTACACCCAGTCATGAGACCCAAAACAGGCTTCAGGCACAAAAGGGATAAGGACAGAAAAGTGGCAACTTTCTAAAAATGAAATGTTTAAAATTATGATCAAAAACCTGACTTTAGAATTAATTAGGGCTTTTCGCCACAATTCCAAAGACACCAAACACGATGTACCTACCTGCTCCCAAGTGGGAATTACAGCTTATTAAAGGTAATAAGCAATCTCCAATGTTATCCTATGGGAGGGGTAAGCCTCACAGGAGTGAAAAAAGAATTTAGGAGTTTTTCATTACCAGGACATGTAAAACTTAAAAGTACATGTCCACCTTTTTAATTGCATGGCACCCTGCAATATGGGCTACCTAGGGGCTACCTCAGGGGTGGTTTATATGTAGTAAAAGGGGAGTTTAATGATTGGCAAGGTGATTTTAATCCCAAGTCAACGTGGCAGTTTATAAATGCATTCAGTCTGCAGTGGCAGACCTGGGACATGTTTGAAGGTGCTTCTTAAGTGGGTGGCACAATAAGTGCTGCAGACCTAATGGTAGCATTTAATTTACAGGCCCTGGGTATACAGTATACCACTCCACAAGGGACTTACAAGTAAATTAAATATGCCAATTGGGTATAAGCCAACTTGACCATGTTTGGAGGAGCTAGGCCAAGCACTTTAACACTGGTTTGCAGTTGTAAAGTGCACAGAATTCTATGCCCAACAAAAACAAATTCAGCTAAAAGTGGAGGGTAAAAGGCAAAATGTTCATAGATGACACTGCAGGGAGGGCCAGGTCCAACAATTGTTATTTTTTCACCTCTCTACTCTGCTGTATGTGGAGGTGCTGGCAAAGGCCTGTAGTAAAAATGTAACACAGAGTTGTGGAGTTAGTCCACAGACTGAAGTCCCTTAGTGCAACTATTTTTATGACGTGGTTGTATCACTAGTATTTATTTAATTAATAGGGTGAATAAGAATATACCGAGTATGGGGACTGTGAAAAATAAATGTGGGGAACTGTTTAATGAGTCGCAGGGCAGAGAGGAGTTACTGGTCTCAAACTGTAACCATCACAGCATTTTAATACTGGAGTCCTAGGGCTTTACTTTACTACCAAGTCCAAAACTGAGCTTCAAGTGCAACCCTTCAGCCCTCTGCTCAGGCAGTTAGTGTGAAGATGAAGTTCAGAATTCAGTGAAACATATAAAAATGGCCAGCCATTCATTGTGCAGGCAGTGCTTCAACATAAAATAAAAGTAATTACTTTTATCAAACAAATCAATATTGTTATAAAAGTTAGAGGGCTTCAGTATGGGATGCACCGGTAACGATCCTATTACTTATAATAAGCGTGAAATAGCTAATACCAGTTTCAGTCTGATCCTCTGGACAAGTTAAAGATTTTCTTAGAGCAAGTAGAGACACATTTCCCCTGCAGGCTAAACAAGGTTGATTTATTCTGGCAACCGCCTTTTCATTTCCTACCGGATACCTTGCTTGTTTTTCTGGTTTACTAGATTTTGCCCAGTACCTAATTTGTGCTGGTGTTCGGCACTGACACTTATTTCTGAACATTATTTATAATAGTCTACCAAATGGTGGCATTGTCTGCCTTTTTCTTTTAAGATCAGTACAGTGTTTTACAGTTCCATGTACTTTGAAAAAATATATGAAACTAACATGTATAGGCCATGCTTAAAATTTGTGATGGCCTGAAATAGTCAAGACTGTCACACATGTATGTGTGATGGTTAGTAGGTAGTGCTAGAACTAGCATTTGGCAGAGCTGGCAGGATGAGGATGGAGTGAGCTGTGGTGACCTTCTGAGAAATATCTTTCACCCTGACATACAGTTTTACAAATGAAGCACTGGCATGTTATTTCCAAAAGATCTCTCTGCAATGTCTTTTTCCCCTCACGTTGTACTTTTCTTCTGTTCAGCTTCACCAACTCCTGCAGGCTGGGGATCTTGTTCCTGCCTCTAGGGGTGGGGGGGGAAGGGACTGATTGCTCATGCTCTGGCTAACAACCCTGTGTTGTCTCCACTGTACACGTCTTTGGCTGCAAGCAAGTGGCCAGTGGGAACGCCTACAAAAGAAGGGGGACAGTCGTTTGTTTGGTATTGTCATAATCAGGCAAATCCTCATTGGGCTCAAAGAAAAATCTGCCGCCCATACAAGCGAAAAGCCCACCTCAGGTCACAGTTTTAAGCCCAACAAAAGACTGACATCCCTGCTGCCAATCATGGTAGGTACTCTTAGTTCTTAAACCAAACCTCTTGACGTACTTGGGTTCTGTTTCTGTGACGGCCACCTGTGAACACTAATTTCTAACATCAAGATGTCACAGGGCACTACATGTTTTACAGACAAGACTGTAAGATGCCCTTGCATTTTTTTTGAGTGTCTGCCATCACAAGCACTCTGGATTCTAAATTTACCCTAGGTGCACCAGGATCTGAAGCCTTGACCACACGGTCTGGTAGTGCAGATCCTTCTCTGGGCTGCAGAGGGCCGATTCAGTTTTTCAGCCTCATCTCCCCACAGTCTTCCGTTTCTAGGTAGCATTTTCCTCATGCAAGGGTACTTCCAGCATCTCTCCTCAGCTACTAGCCACCACGTTCCCTTCAGGCAAGCTCATGTCAGTTCTTATCTTACTATTTATAGAATTATTTCCAGGTTCACAAATCAAATCCTGGCACACAGAAGAGTTTCTTATTCTCCACTGCTGTGAGACCCAATAGTTTTAGTAGAGAAATCTTTGCACCCTGGTTGACCTTTTATCCCCCTATACTTACACGACGATTAAAGGCAAAGCTTGTGTATGTTCAGCTCTGGGACAGGTTTCAAGCAATTTCTGCCTTTTGCATATTCATCCCAGACTGCTACAGCCATAATCTTTTTCTTGTAATATCAGCAGGAAGGTGGGGTAGAATTGTAGTCTTCTGGCAGGGGAGAACCAAATCAAAGGCACAAAAGAGGGAGACTTCCTTAGCTTAACTATCACTTCACACATTGGGGTAACACTTCTAGGGAACAATGAGGCAAGAAGAGGCAAGGGATTTTCCTACAAAAAGAATGCTCTATTTCTCATTTGCCATAACCTAAAGTCTGGTCCACTACACAGGACCTCATTGCTGGAAAGGAGCCCCTGCAATGCATCTGAGTCTCTCTATAACCCCCATCTGTAGTACCACTCTGACTCAGGAAATCAAAATGGATTCCTAGGTTTCCCAGTCAGATGCACCACACCCGCTCTTCACACATCTTACTGAACTTGTATAAACTGCATACATATCTACAACCCTTGTCCCACATGGATGAAGAGAATTATGGGGGCTGTAAGGGAATGAGAGACCAATTAAAATACGGGAGAGTCAAGTGGGTGATTCTCTTGCACAGGTAAATCGGTCAGTCCTGCCACTAGAAGCTGTTGCTGTTACCACTTTCAGTCTTGTACAGTCCAGTGAGCCGACAGTAGTCAGACTCAGAAAAGGGACGTGATAGGCCCTTCAAGACGAGACAGCCCAGCCCGGGGTTTTATTCCATGTCATAGGATGCATTCAACATTCACGCTTAATTGTCATGCGTGCCGAGGCAAAAATCAAAAACCCAGAAAAATTCACTAAGGGGAACTTGAGGGACAAGGAGAAGCTCTCAAGAGCCACTGCTTAGGACTTGTTATCTCCCCACAGATTTTGAACACATTTATGGGTGTTTCAATGACAATGAATATCAAGTTCTTGGTAAGTTTTAGGTGAAAACTGAAGAGGACTGCTATACATCGTACCATTTACTGTCGTTTTACCTATTCTCTAACTGGTAATTATTTACAGGGTCCTCATGCGGTAATGCACTCAGCGTATGGTGACTGCCATTCTTCTGTGGGAATGAGGTAATCAAGGTTCTTGCTCTGGATGAGGTTGTGGCTATCACAGCATTGTTTTCATGGAGATTGTGGCACTGAGAAGGGCGCAGTGTAGTGGGTTAGATTGTGAATTCCATATTTTTGTCAGGGTCAACTGATATCTGAATTTTAACTTGTCATAGTTGAGGAGCAAGTTCTTTCTAGTTTGCAAGAATTTGTGGGATAGGGTTAGGAATGAGAGATCGGAGTTCAAGAACTGGTACCGTGTCGCTATTGAGCAAGTCAACATGATTGCTGTGGATGGTGGATTGAACATACAAACAAGACCCAGCCACCCATGAAGGTTTACAAAGTGTGTGGTTTTGTGCTTCCTTTAGTTTCAGTTTAATGTTTGGAATCTTAATTCTTACAATCACACTTTATTTAGCTCAATCGTGTGACAATTCTTGCTTTCAGCATGAACAGCTGGGTTAAGAACTGAGGTGGTGCTGCTAGTAAATGACCTGTGCTAAATAGTCACTGTCTGGGTGTTCACTTGAGGAGCAGACATCATCGATTATTTGCTTCAGTAGATACGCTCCCTTGTAGTTATTTCCCGATGCTCCTTGTGAGATGTGTTCAGATGTTTAACTGTCAGTGGTACTGATCAGTATACAGTAACATGACATTGCAGCAAGAGTACTTATGTGAGAGCAGTGAGGCAGCTAGCAGTAATTACCGGCAGATATACTGTTGGTAGCACACTGCTAGTAGAGATATGCACTTTTACCTTTTACAGTGTTTATTATTTCTAAACTTTTATCATTCTATATATTTACAAGCATTGCTGTATCTAGCCCTCTTTTTTTCTATCCGGTAAACCGCTCTCCAGTCCAAGGTGAGACAGGAAAACAGGTGCGGTATCTAGCCCATTAACAGCACAAGCATTATCTCTGACAGGCGATGGCTATTCGATGACTTGGCTACCAAAAACAAAAAAATAGAGGTTTTGCGAGTCAAATATTTACTACTCAAGGGGTGTGGGCAGAGCATACAGGTGTCCGACTTTAAGGGCAAACTTGCTTTTCACCCACTCAACTCTGACAGACCAACAAGTATTTTAACACAGGCCAGATCTCACAGCCTGGGGAGTGAATAACTGGAACCTTGCCACACCACATCTGCACTGACCATCCCCAGCACCACAACTGCTTCTATTATGATCCATACCATGAAACTATAATAATTGATCATCAAAGGAACTCCGTGCCTCCATGCCTCCTTCTTACCACTGCACAGTGCTGACATTTATGATATTCTAAGAAATGAAAATCTGAATAAAATGGTTGTTGCCAATTAGTCATTCACTTATGAAGAAGTATAAACTATTTCAGATCTGACTCCCAAAAAACTTGACATGAGGGACGGCCTGCTGGTTTTCAACCTAAGTTATTTCTCTTGTACACAAATATCTAACAGTGCTAGCTGTATCATCCCATAGAAGCCTGCTTGCTTTTGTTGCAGCTCCATCAACCAGGCCCTTTACATCTTGACAATCACTGCTGCACGTGCTTTCCTGAGTTGACCATACAACACCACCATTTTTGGACATTTAAATAGCAACACAAAATCTGATCTAAAAAATGGAAGTTATCAGTTTTAGTTGATGGAAGCTAAATTTCATAATGCACTCTGAAGGATTTTTTCAGCAGAGATTTTTTATTTTCTATGTCTCTGAAACAGTTACTATGGCATGCACAGGCCTCCATGCTATCACTGTATGTCAATATCTCAGTTCAGATGTTCCAAATAATAAATGAGATAGTAACACTTTTGTCTCTTTCTGGTTGAGACCAAGAACACACATGCTAAAGCTGGCCTGAGGAACCAAGCTTCTGGATTTTGTAGTTTAAGAGATCTGTTTAGTTTGCATTTAAATACATGCACCGCCTTTATATTTTATATTTTTAGCACTGGTGCTGGTGGGGGTGATACTGTCAATGTTGCACATCTGAAGTCATAGGGACTGTGAAAAATCCAAGCGTTTCACAAAGAACAAGTGCAGCAAATGAGCCTCACCCATTCAGAAGGAGAGTGTTAAAGGTGTGGTTTGTAGCCAGTGGTGCATTTTGGGTACACTTTTGCAAATATATTACTAAAACATGGTGTGGTAGCACACCATCATTTACAAACAGCACATTCCCATTGAAATGGCCACAAACTCTGAAGCGAAATGCAGTTTTACTGATAAAACAATATAATGCACAAACCATAATGTGCAGAAATAGGGTAGCAGAAAATATTTATCATTTGCATATCACCAAGTAAAGTGTCTACATTTTTTTGATGCTATTAAAAACTTTGTTTCTTTCACAGTTCAGAATTACAGAAAAATAATTCATATGTGCTTTCCTAACTGCTGATATATTTTTTGATATTTGACAGTTCATTTACAGATATTTTCGTTTGCTATGTTAGAAAAAAGTGATATCCTACAGCCTTTCCTTTTCTTTCACACTCCCTGTATCCGAGCAAAATTGTCAGATAGTGCACTTTAAAAACTTCCTCTAACTTGCAGTCAGAGAAAGAGAAGTAAACGCTAATCTCTGTGTTAAAAGAATAAGCAGTAATTTGTTAGACGGTATAGCCTGGCAATTGACCTCTGCCATTAAACGTACAGAATAGCTGATAAAAAACGAAATGTAATGGCATGTTTATTGCTCATTTACCTTCTGAACTCAAGCATATATATTTTGGGGGTGCTGCAGCAACCCTGCACCCCTACTTTCAGTACCTCAAAACGTATTTCAAAGTGTCCAAAAACTGCAATTGAAAATATGTGGTGCTCTTAAAGCACCTAAAAAACGATCAAACAAAACAAGCTGTTGGGCTTTAGCAAAGTCAGCAAGATAATCACCAACGCTTGAGCGTGGGGTTCACAGTGTCAATGAAGCATCTGAGTAAAGTACCAAGCATCACAAAAAAGCATGATGGGCACATTGGGTAGGCAGCAAGTTATTTAAAGTTTTTTTGTAAAAAATTTTATTGAATTTTTCAATAAACATACATTATGGTCGTCTCATTCAGGACAGTTTCCACAGAAATAGTACATTGTGAGGATCTAGACATCATGTCACCCAAGATTACACAGTGGGGTGGTCAGCCGCACATTATTATTACATATACAATGCAATGGTCAAGTCAGCAGGTCTCTTGGAGTAAGTTAGTATTATCACGCAGGTATGCTGTAAAGGGCTCCCAAATATCTGATGGCTTCGACATACTCGGCAGTTCTTCAGCATATAATATAAAATTGTCTCTACAGTATGTGGCATCTTGCAACCAATTCGCCAACGTGGGGGCTAGTTTACTGTCCCAGTACATAGACACCCTACGTTTTGCCAGGATTAGCAATATAGCAGTCAGCTTCTTTTTCTTTGAGTTCATCGGTATATTCAGCCCCAATAAACACAACTGCGGTGTACACTCCAATGTGCAGGAGGATAACATACCCAAATGATGAATTACAAGCTACCAATATTCCCTTATCCTATCACAATACCATGCTAGGTGTACGAAGTCCGCCCGGTCCACCCCACACCTCCTACACCGCGCATCATCCCGCAACCCATATTCATGTAATTTGGTCGGCGTGTAGTAGGCTTGATGGATATATTTGTAGTGGATAATACGGAGATTACCGTTAGGTGTAAGGAGCGTGATTAGCGCACAGCATGATCCCCAATCTGCATCTGTCAGCTGTGAGTCTAATAGTGTGTTCCATTTATCCCGGGCCTCATGTGTCTGCGTTCCAATTTTGTCTTGAACTAGCTTGTATAGTCTTGATATTATGTTAGTATGCGTGGGCGTGTCTATTAACATTTGCAGTGACTTCAGCACGGGGGGGTTCTGCTGGAAATGTAGGATACAGCTCTTTTATAGCTGCCCTCAGTCTGTGATAGATAAATATGAATAGTGATGTTTGATTGCTAATATATGACAAGTCCTCTAAAGAGGTAAAACAGCCATCTTGATATAGATCACCCATCTGTGTAATCCCTATTTCTTCAAGGATCCTCATACTATTCTTTTCCTTCGTTACTGACAGTGTAGGGTGATGCGCTAGAGGCAGGCCCGGGGCATATATCGGGGTTTTGCCTGCTTTTTGGCTTATCCTGTGCCAGGCTTCCAATGTCGTCCTTACTGTGTTTATTTCCCGCGGTGATAGGTGTTGCCGAGTGTGTGACTAGGCTAGACAACGGTATGGGGTCTGCGTCACCCTCCTCCACCGCTAAGTGTGGCAAATATCTCACCGGGTGATACCAATAATGTGCGTATTGTGCTTGAGCGCATAAATAGTATAAATAAATATTCGGGACTTCGAAGCCGCCTGATTCGTATGGTAGGGACATGATACTGAGACCGATGCGGGCCCGTTTCCCGGCCAATATCAGTCTGCTGAAATTAGATCGTATCCGTCGAAATATGGGGGGAGGTGGTCTTATCGGTATATTAATGAAGAGATATAGTAGCTTGGGCAGCAGTATCATCTTTATTAGTGATATTCTATCCGCTAGGGACAAAGGTAGTGCGATCCATCTTGTTATTTGTGTTTCTATGCGGTCTATTGTGACTCCATAATTGTGTCTCAGCACCAATTCCGCATCACGATGTATCCAGATCCCTAGATATTTGATTGGGTCATCATGCCAAACAAGGGGAAACTCCATTTGTGGCGCTTTAGTGTTTACCGTTAGTGGCATCACTGCTGACTTGCTCCAGTTAATTAGTAGACCTGAAATACGACCATATTTTGTATATTCCCGCAGTATTGGCGATAGGGTTTCTTCCGGGTCGCGCAGGTATACCACCATGTCGTCTGCATATAGTGATAGGATAATGGGTCTCTGACTGAATCGCAAAGCTGCATGCGCATATTTCTGACGTATTTTACAAGCTAAAGGCTCCAATGCGATGGCAAAAAGTATGGGAGACAGCGGGCAGCCCTGTCTAGTACCACGCTGTATGTCCAGTGGGTCTGATATATGCATATTTACTTTGACCCGGGCAGTCGGTATGCTATAGAGCAGAGCGATCCAGTCTATGAGTCTGGGTGGTAACCCTATTGCTCTTAATATTGCAAACAGATACGACCAGTCAACTGAGTCGAAGGCTTTGGCTGCGTCGAGGAGCACCGCCACCGCCTGCATCTCCGGATTTAACTGATGGAGTAGTGCAAAGATAGTGCGGTGGTTATGAGCAGTGGATCGCGCTGGTATAAAGCCGGATTGGTCAGGCAGAATTATCCTAGGCATGAGTGGTTGCATTCTCATGGCGAGAATTGTGGCTAGTATTTTTGCGTCTGTGTTTCTCAGTGATAGGGGTCGGTATGATTCCGCCTTGTCCGGGTTCTTGTCTGGTTTTAATAGGGCTACAATGAGCGCTTCGCGCAGCGTAGGAGGGAGGAGCTTGTTTTGATAGGCCTCATCGTACTTTTCCAGCAGCGGTGGAATCAATAGGTCTGGGAATGCTTTGTAGAATTCCGCGGTAAATCCATCAGGCCCAGGCGATTTACCGTTAGGTAGTGATTTGATTGCCGATAATACGTCCTCCTCCGATATGGGCCGAGCAAGGTATTCTCGATGTGTATCAGATAGCCATACCAAGGCAATGTCTTCAATATATTCTAAAATATCAGCCGTTTGTGCCGTGGTCTGAGATTTATAAAAATCCCGGTATGTGTCTACAAACGAGTGGAGTATACCCTGAGTGTCATAATGCAGGTGCCCGCTGTCGTCCTCTATCTGGGTTACCGTTTGTTGCCTGCGTTCCGCACGTACCTTATGGGCCAGCGTCCTTCCCGGTCTGCCTCCCTCACCCAACCTATGTGCTACCTGGCGCCGGGAGATGTATTTTATCTCGTCCTCCGCCAATGCACAATATTTATTTAATTACTCCCGGATGTCACTGAGGGTGCTAGTGCTGTGAGACGCATCATACTCTGTTTCTAAGCCCCTTATGCGATCCTCACTCATCTTCAGCTGTGTTCTTATATCCTTCAGGATACCGGCATTCGTGCTTATGCAAATACCTCTCATTGTGGCCTTAAAGGCCTCCTACAGGGTACCAGCACTGTCTACTGATTTTGCATTTTCAGCAAAGTAGTCTTTAATCGCTTTTTGTATTGTGTCTTTATATAGGGGATCAAGGAGCGCCTTTGCATTAAATCGCCATATAAATGGTGGGGGTATGTAAGTCGGAATTTGTAACGTTAGTAGGACCGGCTTGTGGTCAGAGAGTGTTTTTGGGAGGTGCGTTATATCTACAGCCCACGTGGATGCATTCCTCGTGATCAGCCAGTAATCCAATCTCGACCAGCTATTGTTTGCTGTGGAAGAGTGGGTGCTGTCTTGAGTCAGCGGATTCCGGGCACGCCAGCATTCCGAATTCCTCCATGCCCTTCTGAATGGCGGAAGCAGCCCTTATGTGTCGCTCCATAGTATTCTGGGATCTATCCAATTTAGCATCCAGCGCAACATTTATGTCCCTACCCCACATTAACTCCATGTCTGGCAACGCACGTATGTGTGCCCAGAGTTGCGCATAAAAGACAGGGTCATCAGTGTTCGGCCCATATACATTGATGATTCCAATTTTGGATCCTCTCAGGGATCCTGTGACTATGACATATCTACCATTTGGGTCAATTATTGATTGGTGCAAATGAAAATGTGTCCCTTTGCGTACTATTGTAGTAACTCCCCTAGCATAGGAAGAATATGTCGCAGATATCACTACGTCTGCCCATTTTTTCCCTAGGGTATCCGATCTACATTTAATTAGATGCGTTTCTTGAAGCAACGCAATGTCAATACGGTGTCTATCGAGGTAAGCAAACACTTGCCTAATTTTCTTTGAGTTATTTAGGCCCCTGACGTTCCACGTTAGGATCTGCAGAGGCGTTGCTTTAGCCTTTGTGTTCGTGCTAGACATTGTCATGTGTCCTCAGTGAGTTGCCAGCGTGTGCGCTATTCTGCAGCGATATGTGCCTGTGTGTGTTCTCCAGGGCGGCAATGCACATTTGCGCGTGTATTTGTGGTGTCCTAGTATGTTTACGACCAACAATAAAACAAATTCCCTCCCGGATCCCCCCCCCCACCCACTTCACCACCCCAATCATGGCAAAGACATATTCCCCTAACCCCTTCCATCAATCCCACCCTCTAATTCGTTTCCCAATATAAACACGTTCAAAAGACAAAAATGTGTTATACACAGGGGGGACGGTCGCCACCAGCAAACTACCCCATCCGGTGAATGGATGGGGGATCACGCCACTACCCCCTAATCAGTTAGACATCCTAGGATTCCTTGGAACCACCGAGCTCTGAAATTTAGGTAAACCTTTCTCATAAGGTACAACCAGGATTATACAGTATCTAGCCCTACATGAAAAGTCCCAGCGTTACACTTACATATCCTTTAGTAGACAAGAGGGCCTCATTTTGACTTGCGAGAGTCCTGGGCGTTTTGCCAATCCTACCAATTCACATCTAAAGATGGAGTCTCAAGTTCATGTGGCTACTTCTGTCATTCTACATCCGACGTTTGATCTTGTTCTGCGTCGACCACTTTCTGGGATTTACGACGCTTGGTCTGAGGGTGTTTGAGCTGTAAATATCTTGGTGCTTCCTTAGGGTCATTGCATATTACGCTCTTGCCATCTTCCGTGATTTTCAGACGCGCTGGGTACAGCATGGCATATGGAATGTTCATGTCTCTTAACTGTTTCTTTACCTCCAGGATTTTCTTGCGAGCTTCTTGTACTTGCGAAGTAAAGTCCGGCTAGATTGAGATATTCATTCCCTCATAGTTTAGTGTGCCTATCTCTCGTGCTTTATGAAGGGCTGCGTCTCTGTCTCTATAATTGAGTATCTTTGCTATTATAGGACGGGGTCTTGCTCCAGGTATCAGCGGAGGTGCGAGGGATCTGTGAGCTCTTTCTATAATGAACACCTCCGAGAAGATCTCTCTGCCCAGTAGAGTGGTTAGAAGCGTCTCAATGTATCTCTCCATATATCCTGTTCGTGTCGATTCCGCCACACCCATTATCCGTAGGTTACTTCGATGCGAGCGAGCCTCCAAGTCCTCTGTCTTTATCAGGAGCGACTGTATGACCTTGTCAGCTTTAGTTTGTTTCTGCTCGACTTGGTTGTGCGAATCTTCTACCTCTGATATGCGGCGTTCCGCCTCATCTAGCCGCTCTGTGTGTTTGTCCAGCCTTTCTGACATCCTGTCAACCCGATATGTTGGGGAGTCTATTTTCCCGTCAATGTTGGTCAGGGTTGCTTGTATGGTGGTAAACATTGCTTGAAAATCCACCGTGGCGTCAGAGCCCGCCGTGTTATTACCGGCAGGGTTTGAATCGTGTGACTCACTGCTCGTATCCCCAGTCTTTCGGCGCTGGTCAAATTGCAACTTGGGTTGATTTCTATCCTGTTTCCCCATCGCAGCTCCCCAGTCGATACAGCACAGCAAGGGGATGGCTAAATTTCTGTATTATGGGCCTAGAATATCAGTAGACCCCAATGGTCAGGTCGCCACGAGCATATCAGGGGCCTCTCTTCCCCGTCACAATTCAGGGGTGGTGCGTCCCCCTCTCAGCAAGTTGCACCACTTCGAGTTCGCAGTGTCTGTATTAGGTGGGTATAGAGCTCAAACCGGTTTAGTCTGGGCACACAAGCTGCAGATCCGTTTCTCGCACAGTTGCGCCAGCCAGTGTATCCCTGCTATCGCTAGGATAGGCGACTTCCAGTTGTGCAGGGGGGCCCCTTAAATGTGGCACTGAGCAGAGCCTTATGGCGATTCGCGCTGTTGGAGAGACAAGCGAGGCCTTACGTTGCATATCCCGCAGATTTGCGTACAGTACCAATCCCGCGTCTCGGCCTCCAAGCAGATTCTCTTTGTTGCCGCTTCGTGCCCTCTCAGCTTGTGATATAAGCAGCCAATCTTATTCCCTTTGCGATAGGGTCTCAGCCAAGCACAACTGCTGCGCGCGGTATTTCCTCAGAGATACTGCTAACTTTCACCTTCCATGTGCAGTGCCTATATCATCATGCCTCCCGCACCAGCCTCTCCCATCAGAAAAAATGGCGCCAGGTCGTCGCTGCCTCCCTAGTGCCCCTGGGCCGCCACTTACGTTGCAAGCGTCTCCGTTCCCTTTTGGTAGCACAGTCAGGGCGTTTCAAGGCAGAGAGTCCGCTGTATGTCTCACACACCGCAGCCTGTATTGGATGATGGCCTCCGCTTTGACCGCGTGTCCCAGGCAGGGCAGCTCAGCGCCAGGAGACGCGCCACAGATCGGCGCCACCACAAAGGATCCCTCACCGTGCCATGCCCCCGAGTCTCAGCCAGGGTCCGCCTATCTACGATGCCGCATCGGGCCCCCAGCCCGCAATCTCGGCTCGACACACGTTCCCCTGCCAACGTCGCAGGCTCCACACGGCAGGGTTATCGAGCTCTCCGCTGCCGGCTACGCGCCTCCTGTCATCCTCCACCCCGACTGCACCACAAGGCCCAGCCCAGGCCGCGGCTCCGCGGGCTCGCGTAGAGAGCACACCCCTCCGGAACCAGCGACCGGAGCAGCGCCGCCGTCCCGCCGAGTCTTCAGCCCTCTCCACTCCGGCTCAACCGTTCTTAAAAGCAATTAACTCGCCCACTGCTCATCATAGGGAAGTCGGTGCCATTATTTCTTCCTTAGTTGTAAGATTTACTCAGCGTGGTATGCAGGATAAGTGCAGGATTGCAGCGTGATCGGGAGAGCCTGCTTAGTGCGCGGCCATTTCCTAGCGCGGCAAACTCCGCCCCAAGTTATTTAAAGGTTGGCAATGAAACTGCAGTCTAATTATTTCATGGAACTATTGGCCATAGATTTTTGATCCCACCTACATTGCCAAAAAGTGAATATCCAACTTGAATCAGCTGCTCACTGATGCAGCGGCAATTAATTTTATGGTTTTGAGCAAGGACGGCTCCTTTGCGAAGGCGGAGGAGCGTTGCCCCACTGCCTTTCAGCACTGCAAAAAAGGAAAAATAAAATGACAATAACATGATGGTATTATCATTTTATTGTTCCGTGTTGAGGCAGTTTTGCCGAGCGGGGCTGGGCTGGGCAGGGCAGGGGGGAGGATTGGTGGCATTCTTTAAGTGTGCATGACTATTTGGCTGGCTGGCTGTCTTTGGCCAGCCAAACAGTTATGCACACTTTGCATGTTCTCCATCGGCTATATTGTACGGCCTGGGTGGAGAACATGCCCAGACAGACTCCCAGTCCCTGTCTGAGCGCCCAACCACGGCGCTCAGACCAATCACAACGCTGCAGTACGAGGTGAGCCTGGGTGCTTCCTGCTTTCACAGAAGGAAGAGGATGGAGGAGAGGCGGCAGCTGGCAGGTAAGTGATCTTTTTTTATTTATTTTTTAATCCCCTTTCCCCCTCCCCACAGTAGACCCTGGGTGCGCCGCCACTGGGTTTGAGGAAAGTAAATGTATGACACTGAGCATGTGGCTAAATCACCGAAGAATTATGAGCCATATGTGACTTTTAGCTTGCCCCTTTACTCTCTCTGACATTTATTTTCCTGCAATTACTTCTTTGCATGCATTTACTGAGTTACATAAACACTTTTCCAAAAGCAATGGAAAAATAACTTTTAACGTTAGTATAAATTAGCGCTAGGGTTAAAAGAATCACTGTATTATTAATGAATAGTTTATATCAATTTGATTTATTTGAGGATTAAATATTGTCTTAGTATTACTGTAATCGATTGAAAAATAAATTAATTAAAATGAAAGGTTAGTCTTTGCGTTAGAATCATGGCATTCATTATTTTCATTAAATTTCATTAATTTTAATTTAAAATAAATCAATAACAAGTGTATGGTTAGGCACAGCATTAAGATAACTGAATCCGAATAAAATAACGTATTTCACACAACAAAATGCTTAAGACGAAGAACAATTTAATGTAATCTAAGTAAAATTAGAATTAGAATGAGCACTAATGTAATACTATAAAAGTTAATATAAATTATTTAAATTAAAGTAACATTATGGTTAGTATTAGAATTACAATTTGGAAGTTACAGTTTTAACTGAATGACAATGATTAATAGAATATGTTTAGAATTATTACTTTACTATATTAAAAATAATTTTAACTCGGGTTGGGTTAGTATTAATGGCATGCAACAAATTAAAAATAAGATTAAGGAAACTGTTAGCATTCAGAAACAGTTTAGGCTTAAGTGTAGAGGAAAAAGTGAAAGTAGGACAGCCAAATCGAACAACATAAAGGTGAGTTTAATGTTACAGATACCTGAATGAGGCAAAGGTAGGACGAAGTAAACTTCGGGAAGCAAATTTATGAAGAAGCAGGGTCGGCTTTAGCACTGAAGGCGCCCCGTGCGACAATGCTGGTTGGCGCCCCCCCCCCCCCATGACCCCCTTCTCCACAGATTACCTCACTACCACCATTCAACAGTGCCCCTTAAGTCTCCATAACCTCTCTTTCTCACATAAATTTCTTTTGTTTTATAGTGCTACTCATACCAGTGTAGAGTGTCAGAGCACCTTACGTCACACACATTACACAGAGGCAAGGAATCATACATGTGTAAATCAGTGCATTGGAAATGTTAGATAAGGCAGAAGTCCACAAGGTGTAGGATCCACGTGGCATCCATACTGGTAGACAGTAAAGTTTAATAGTGCTTGGTCTGTAGAAGCACAAACTCAGAATTTAAAACGTAACACCATAGTTGGGAGTTGTCTTTACTAATATGAATTGATTTCTACTCAGATAAACCCTTTTCACAATATTCAAATAGAGCAAGACTGGGGGAAAAATCATAACTCTCTAATCTATACCTTGCAGTTTGCATGCAGCTTTTGATGAAAGTTAATAGGTCACTGTTCTATATTAGGATGTTAACCTATAAACTGCAAGTAACAAAAGGATATATCTGACAAAAGCAGTAACCCAACTAGCTACATTATAGGCACTTTGCGATCTGCATGATACAGGTGCTTTGCAACAGGCATATTAACCCTCTGCGCTACTTTAGACGAGTCATAGCTGCCACTAGAAAAAACTCCGATCCCTCTCCAGCTGGTCCTTTAATCACTAGAGTTATCTTTGCATTTTTATTGATTGCTGAAAACTGCAGTAGACCAGCAAAGCACGAGCTTTTAAAATCACAATATACATGAAAACACAGCGCCTGGTGAAGTCACCGCCCGGTGCAGTGACCCCAGTCGCACCGTCCTAGAGCCGGCCCTGTGGAGAAGTCATTGAAGTAGAAGTAAAGATCTAAAACCATATTTGTCTGACACGTGCATTGGGTCACCCTTCATACAGCTAACAGCAGTACACAATTAGGCAAGGGCAACACTTCGCCAGTTTTATGTGTGCACTTCAAGGATGGAACTCTAGTTCCTGACTAAATGTGAGCCTCTAATAAAATGCTTAATATGCCTATAAACTCTCACCTACATAGTTAGGAAAAATTTAAAGTTAAAGCAAGTATAGAAGGAGGTAATAACATGGTTAAGAAAACAAGTAGGGCCTATTATGAGTTTGCCAGTGACGGAGCAGGACCGCCCGCTCCCACACCGCCAAACCCATGTTTGAACCACCAGCTAGATTAGTTTTCTCCTGTCTGGCGGGCATTTCTTTGCCGTTCCCACAGCTGTGCCTATGAAACAGCCACCACAATGGGAACATCAAAATCAGTACATGCTTGGCATGGACTGCTGCAGTCCTTGCCGTGCTGGTACTGGGGTGCATACAGACAGGAGGACACAACATATGCCCCCCTGCATGCACCCTATGGTGCAGAGGCACAAGGGGCTCCTGCACGCCCCCTTTTTTTTCTGACTGCCACACTTTTCACAGGGGCGGCTCCTCCACATTGGCAGAGAAGTGTCACCCCACTGGCTCAGACTCAGCAGGTGAAAAATGTAACGATATACTATAATCGTTTTATTTTTCATTTGCCGGCTCTAAGCCAGCGTGTACAGGGAGGGGCGGGGCCAGAGCCATGAGGGGGTGGAGGAAGACTGGTGTGTGAACTTATAAGTGAGCATGAGTGTTTGGCCGGCCGTCTCAGGCTAGCCAAAACACATGCTCACTTAGGTTTCTCCAACCGGGCTGTATTGAACAGCGGGGTTGGAGAAACAGCACATACTCCCTATCCTGAGCAAAGCAGCCCACTCAGGCCAATCCCTGCGCTGCTCTCACAGCATGAGAGCAGCGCGGGGATTGCACATGGAGTCTCTTCTGCTGTCCCAATGTCTGCTGCGACCAGGAAGCAGCAGAACCCCGATGAGGGGTCTCTGATCCCTGGAGGTTGCGGTAGTCCACAGGTGGCCCGATTACCCTGGTTGTAATAGGGCAGTCGGAAAACTGCCACCGCCGTGCCCCTACGACTCTGGTGGTCCATGAACCGCCGGACTCATAATAAGCCCCTAATGCAAAATAAAGTACCATGATAATTAGAATCTTTGTCTGAGAACTGCATAACTAGTGGAGAAGAAGACTATGGTTACATATAAATGTAGAACTAGCCTTATGAAGATTACGCCACCTAAACGTGAATGAGGAAGGACCAGAGGAGAAGAAAAAAGTAGAGAAAACAGCCAAGCATGAGTATTTGATGCAGTCACAGAAGGAAATCCATTAAAAAAATATAACTCAAGTGGAGGAAAATTCTGAAATGTGAAATCGAAATCTGGCAGCAATTATATGATTTGAGAACAGTGATAAAAAGAGTAGCAAGACGGGGGAGTATCAAGATGAATACTGCAGCAAGAACAATATTATAAAGATCTTACTGTACAGTGACCAGGTGTCAGATACAACACAGAAAAGAAGACCTGTTAGTCCGGGGGAGAGGAGCAGGCCTGATCTTTTCAGGGAAGTTTGTTACAACTAATCAGGGAAAATAACATTTGTTCTGATAATCTGGGCTTCTAGATTTTTTGTTTAAGATAAGTAGGAAAGCAGGAGGAAGTAGAAGAGAAAAGGGCTGAATGGGAGGTGATAGTAGAGTTAACATCATATTTGATGTTTGGAATGACTCATCTGTAAAATCCCAAGCTACATTTATGCAACAGTTGTATAGTTCCAGAGGGCGCCCTGTCTATAAAGAAGAGTATAAAGATTGTGATAGTTTAAATCAGGCATCTCCGAGTAGCTTGTGAGCTACTGATAGTTCTCCAGCTATCTGTCAGTAACTCTCCTGTGTGCATCCCAGTCTTCTCAATTGGAACATTTTGCTTGGCTAAATTAACATATATATGACAAAACTGTGTATTCCAAGACGTATTTGATTCTGATTGATAAATCGTGTGCGGAGACTTATTTCTAATATTTTTACTTTTGTGCCAGGGGCACCGAGGCTGGCATGAATTACCTACTTGTAGGCATTCTAAAATGACAAAGCCTTTTTAGGTCTCGCCTGAGCCAGCGCATGCGCTGCTCTTGCGAGACATGTAGTGAGTGGGCTTTCAAAAGTCCGACCACAGCTTTTGGGATGGCATAGAGCGTGTGGTTACGCACACAATGATGAGCAGAGGCACCATCTGGCTTTCCTCTCTCGTCATGGTGCGCGCACACCACTCGCCAGATGTGCCTCCCTTTTTTTTTTGTTTAACTTGCAATGCGAGGCGCGCGCGCTTTTTTTCTTTTTCGCTCATGCCTTGTCTGCCTGACTCAATTTTCTCTAGTCTTGTCGTCTTCCCTTTGTTTTCTCCCATCTCTTGTCTTTTCCATCCATGTCTTGAATTATTTTCTCCCACTTATTTGCTTTCTTTCTTGTCTCCCATTCTGATTCATCCTTCCTTTTCTCCCATGCTTTGATTTTCTCTCCTTATTTGCCTAGTTTTCTTTTCTTTTCTCCCATGTGCTGTTATAATTTCCATTCACATCCCTTTATTTCCTTTCCCTCCTCTGCTTCAATGACTTTACTGATGTGCCTCAATTCTTTTTGTCTTCATAGCTTGATTTTCCTTGCGTCTTCTTTGATGTTTCTTCTTTTGTTTTCTTCCATGTCCTGATTTCCTTTTCTCTCCTGCCTAGGTTGTGTATTTCTCCCAAGCCTTGATTTTCTGTTTCTCCAATGCCTTTTTTCCTGTAATTTGTTCCATGCAATGATTTCTTTTTTACGTCCATGCATTAATTTGATTTTTTCTTGCCCCCTCCAACTTCGAACTGGCTCCAGCTGGGAGACCTCACCAATCCAGCCAACCCCGACCGTCCCTCCCCTCCCCGACAGCATCAGCAGCTCTGCCCCGCCCCCCTCCTGCTTACCCCTCCCATAGTGAAATGTCACCAGAGCGGACCCACACACCCCACGTGGATCACGGGTCATAGATATGTGGGGCAGCAGGGCTCCATTGAGATGTCACTTATCAGCGTGCGTTTACGAGGAATACATTAATGCACAACAAATCAATCAATGTAGGAAACACAACAGAACGTGTCAATGTGAAGGCGCCAGTGTATTTTCTGCAGTTAGCAAGAACTTGTGATTGAAAATACAGCGCTCAGTGCAAACACAAACAAGAGTATTGGGGGAAAGAGACTGCAGATGGTGTGCAAAGTATCAAAGTCAACCAATGTCCATGAGTGGGGTGCTCTGTGCTGGATTATATGTATAGTTTGTGTATGGGGCGAGTGCGCCAACATGATTGTGCAACAAAAGGCGCTTGTTCTAACGAACGAGGCGCTGTTGTGACAACAGGTTAAGGCACCGCCAGGATACACTGTGTTCTGTTTCCGACACTGACTGCCATGTGAGGCGATCATACACACCTCTCACACGGCGAGCAGCTGAGAAATGATACTCGTTCCAACGCTGCTGTTTTCAACCTCCCCTCCGACATCGTCAGCATAGAGGCCACAATGGTCCCAAGCCAGCCTCAGCCTCCCCCTCCCAGATGGCATTGACCGAGAGGCCTTGGTAGCTGTTTCATCCTTCCCCTCCTCTTCGAACAGCATCAGCAGAGAGGCCACGCCCCCTTCCCCCAGACGGTTTCAGAAGAGAGGCCTTGCAGCCCAGCCTTCTCCTGCACCCTCCCCACCCAAGATGGCATCAGCAGAGAGGCCGAAACACTACTGACCCAGCCCACCCCTCCCAAGATGGTTTCAGCAGGGAGGCCTCGCAG
This sequence comes from Triturus cristatus, assembly GCF_964204655.1. Classification (NCBI taxonomy): domain Eukaryota; kingdom Metazoa; phylum Chordata; class Amphibia; order Caudata; family Salamandridae; genus Triturus; species Triturus cristatus. Next base: position 528,297,804 of record NC_140582.1, on the reverse strand, counting down.
CCCAGCCTTCTCCTGCACCCCCACCCCTTTCAAACAGCATCAGCAGAGAGGCCACAACACTGCTGACCCAGCCACCCCCCCAGACGGCTTCGGCTGAGAGGCCTCACAGCCGACTTGGTGCTATTTGTGGGCCTAGTTTTGATGCTGTGATCCCTTCTGGTCTGTGCTCAGCATGAACCCGTGACCCCTACTGACAACACAACTCCCCTCCCAAACACTGCATCAGCATAGAGCCTTGGAAGCAGAGCCCCACCTAGTAAACATCCAGGTTTTAAAGGATTTCCGGAACTGCCTAAGACCAGAATTCCGTAGTGCACTTGGTAGGGGATGGCACCGGCACCTGGTCCGAAAATGCTCTACATTCGGTTTACCTTTTTCCTGAACCAGGAAACCTGCTACAGTTCATCGACGACTCTCTATGCCACTCCAAAGGTGCTAATAGCTAACAAGCATTGGCATAGCCAATAGGTCTCACCTTTGGGACCTAATAAGTCTTTAGCCATGCAACAGTTTATGTTGTTACACCAAGGATATTGTGCTGCATAACTAAATACTTATAAGGTCCCAAAAGCGAGACATATTGGCTATGCCAATGCTTGTTTACATTACTGCTGGTAACCATGCTAATGTACAGAGGTGATCACTGCTGGTTAACTTGGACATGGTGGGCACTAATGTAACCTGCCTGATTTGGTAACTGTTACAACTCTAATAATATTAGTAGCTTGCGATGATTTTCGTTTAACACAAATAGCTCTTATTACACAGAAGGTTGGAGACCCCTGGTTGAAAAGTTCACTGTTATATCTGGCCACCCACCATTTTTATTGTTGCAATCATAATTTGGTTAAGTGAATGTTCACCTTCTTACATCTCACAAGAACATAAAAAGAGACTCTGTTGAGATGGATATATACTCTTCAAACTTTCTTATCTGTGGGAATGTTAGCTTGTAGAAGACTGGAGTTTCCCAAGCTCAATTTGTATGTTATTATGACATAAAACAAAAAACAGATTTAAACATAAAGAAAGTCACTCACTGTCTGTAACAATGAGAGTTACCCCTGAGTGTGTGAAGTGAAACCTCAGGATATTTTTATGAAAAAGAGATAAAATAGTTTCATAGCTAATGAGTGAAAAAAGTCAGAGGTTTAAAACAGAATGAATGTACCACCACCTCTGCTAGATAGCCAAGATCAATTAAGAAAAATAGACTGGAAGGCCTGACAGAAGGAGTAACCATGTTAATTCGTACCCGGTTTATAGTGTTAATTTTTGCTGTTTTTGGTGTTAATTTTTGTGAAATTAGATGATATTTTTCTGGTGTTGTCTTAATTTATGAAACTCAACGAAAAAAATGTTTGCGACAGACAACTTGATTTTTTGAAGCATTTCGGATTTTGCATGCATCAACAGGAGGGGATATATTATCTGGAAGGGCCAGTCACCTAGAGCGCATTGCTAAACAGGGCACTGATGAATGGTGGCAAGTCAACTTTCTAAAATGTCCCTTTCTGCCTGACATCTAGCAAAGATATCTCTAAGGTGAAGTGGCATTACTAAAGGCCAGCCCTCCTCCTCGGAAGGATGAAAGGCTGAGTCGCCGCAGGGAGATTCAAAAGACTGACTTGCACAAGGTTCTCAGCAATGAGCGGTTAATCCACGCTGCTACGTTAGAGGGGCCATCTTACGTCCTCCATGCTGAGCGGCATGCAGATCTGATATTACTTACGCAGCATCAATGCCCACAGTCCTGCTGTTCAGGCAGCGGCACTTTTTAAACAAGCATTTGCAATGCAATTGGTCTCACATTTGTGAAAGTTCGAGTTGCTGTCATTGTGTTTTACTAATTTTGTTTGTTTGTAGTGGAGTGGATGTATGTGTTGTTTGTGGTGGAATTATGTGGTTTACATCGGAATTCTTAGTTGTGGAATTGTGTGGGGTGGAATTGTGTGGTTTGTAGTGCATTTGTGTAGTGGAATTATGTGGTATGGTGAATAGAAAAGGGTGAGAGCTGTGTAAAATAAATAGAAAGCAAGAATGAGAGGGATAGGTAGTTTGTGTCTGAAGTGGTGAATTAACTGTAGATAGAGTAGGAGCAAAAGTGTGTGAGAAAAAGATAAAGACGGGGCGAGAAGGTTTTAGATGCACAAAGAGGGTGTGTTTGTGTACGCAGAAGATTCCAAAAGAAGAGATGAGTGTGTGTTTGCAGTTTGGATTTTTTTGTGCCCACCTCAGATTCAGACACATTCTTCCTGCAAGCCAGACCTGAACTCAACGAGGTATTTTTCTACTAGTCAGTTGTGAGTGGGAGACTGCAATCTTTTCTCACACCAATCAGGTCCTAAGACACCAAGGTGTTTTTCTTTACATTATAAATAAAAGACGTGGTTATTTTAAACGTATGCGTGCAGAGACTGGATTTATTTTTTGCTATAATTCCAAGATAGCCACACCAGGTATGTCATGCACGTTCTTAAACCATGTATGGCAGTGTTATTGTAGACGTGTGAGTAGGGAGACTGCATTCTTTACTCAGACCAAACCAGCCCCGACCACTCCTAGGTGTTTGTCTGTTGAGGACTCCCTGAACTCGCTGCCTTTCACTATCTACAGAGCTGCAGGCGGCCTTCGGCTGCCCTAGCGGGCCTGAGCAAGGGTTATGTTCGAGCGCCGAACACTGCAGCGAGCCTGACTCCTAATATGGTAAGGGGGACCGAGGCATTGACATCATAGCGCTATGCACTATGTGTACCGCCATGTGGGTGGGACGTTAGTATTCCAACGCAATTTGGCTTGGAGTGCTGTTTTCCTGTTGTCTCATTCACTTATATAAGCTTTTAATGAGGCACGTTCTTCCCCAGGCTGCCTAGAACTATAAATGTATGTAAACAGTTGCCAATATTGAACGTGTTTAGACTTGTATGCCAATGCCAAGGTGATGTACTCTCCAGAGCTAAATCTTAGATCTTGCACAATGTAGCAGCGTTGCTATAATATTTGCCAAAGGGTGCATATTAGCAGACTGGTTACCGACGCTGGCGAAAGTTATTCTATAACCTGCTATGCACCTCGAAGCTCTGAAGTAGTGCTACACATTTTCCTGCACCGACTCCTTTCCATTGGAAAGCATTCCAGTTAGGTGTATGAACATCATTACATCGGCAGATGCAGTGCCAGCAGGTGGTAGCCACCACACAGGGTTAAATGTAAGGTGCAGCTGCCAGACAGCCAGGCAAGCCCATTAGCATGCACAGGTCAGCACTAGGGTTCCTGCAAACTGCCCTTAAATGTGGTGTTTTCCTACACCACAGTGCAATGCTTTGGGCTTTCCTTGCACGCTGCTACCGGTGCTTTTGGTCCTCAACAGAAGGGCCCAGGCCTGCTTTCAACACCAACAAAATACCATAAAAGAAAAAGCTGCTTTTAGGTGGTAGTAACACAGAGGACTGCCGTGAGGAGAAGCAACACGAAGGCTGCAGGTGAGGAATGAAGCATAATAGGGGTGAAGCAACACAGAGAACTGGGGGCAGAATCAACACAGAAGGCACGGGTGGGGGAAGCAATATAGAGTGCGGGTAGGAAGCGGCATGGTCTATGATACCAGCAAGATCACACGCAACCCTACCATGGCAGCAGTGGTGCATGTTTGCCTTCCAGTCAAATGCAGGGATGTCATGTCATTGCAATATACCAGCTAAGGTACAATTAAAGAGATCTAATCCAATGATAGCAACAATACATCCGTGGTAAATCCATTACAACATCAGTCCTTTCTAATTTTACAATTGTAGTTCTGTCCTCACCTTGCCTCCACTGCGGCTCCTGCAGCCAGGCATTTTCAGATTGTTGTCTTTTCACCACCCAGCTCTGCCGATCTTTCTTGCACATAAAAAGCCTGCTAGGAAGTAAGTTCAAATTGCCCACTCATGTGGAATTGGAAATGGTGCACCATAAAGCCGTGATGCTGAGTGTCCCATTAAAATAGGGACATTGTTCAGGTTTTTATGTGGCTAAGACTTCTGAATCTACTGTGCTCCAGCCGTAGAGCTTCGTACAGAATAGTGTAGCGATGGCATTGAGTGTTGTATAAACTTGTCTAGGGCAAAAAAAGTGAGCATGCCCATTGTTCAAAAAAAGCACCCTCTCGAGGACTTTGCTAAAAGTAAACAAACTGTTAAGACATTTTAGAAGATGTACTCCAGAGAGGAGTTTGAATGATCTTTCTAATTTAGCGCAACATACATTCCTGTAAGGAGCCAAGTCGGAGAAAGATTAATGTAGGCAATAGTGAGAGACTACATTTCCAGCTATAGAAAATGGCCCATGCGGACGGTATCCTGGTGCCCCACCCGGGCGTTCACGAGTCTGGGTGAAGAATGTGGAGATCTTGAGGCAAGCAGCACTGAGCAGGGGGCGAAAGAGCACAGAGTCATAAAGCGGGCCCCGGGCTGAGCCTTCCCAAAAAAATAAAATAAGAATAACATTGTGCAAAGCGTGTGCCGGAAGCGCGGCAGTCGTAAAAAGGATGTTGTGCTGAGCTTCCCTAAAAGTTTAAATAAATAAAAATAACATGGCGTGAAGCTTGTGCATAAATTAAAAGAACATTGCCTCCATGAAGTTTATGCCACGAGTGAAAGGCTCTATTACATTTAAGGGCGGCGGTGGCGTGAATCGGGAGCCACACTAAGTGGGAAGTGCTGCTGTCAATGTAGAAAAACTGTTAAAATGAGACAATGGTGCCAGTCAGGAGGGGGCACTGCCATGCCAGCAGCAGGGTGACGCTGACGAGCGTGTCCACATCTTCTGTCCGCCCATATGTGTGGAATCCGTATTGATTCCAAAACGCCCTTGCATGGCAAAAGCAGCGCATGTGCGCTGCTAACGCCAGGCGAGACCTAAAAAAGATTCAATGACCTGTCAGACCAGCCTTTCTGGCGCTGACAAATTTCCCTGCAGGCCAGTCTGACCCTGAAACGGATTGTAAAGTGGAATAGTTTGAAGCTAAGTTTGAGATGGAAGGTATAAAACTAATAAGTTGGACAGCCAATCGAGTGTGCATTCTAGGGTCCTCAGACCAGCTGTGTGACAAAATGGAACCCACTTTCAAATTCTTATCTGATCATTTCTTTTATTTCTATCTGCAGAGCATTAAAAAAGTTGTAATAATCGCGTGCTTTAAATAGGCCAGTACTGTCCGGTACAGAGTACCGGCACTTTTTAGGTCTGGCCTGACCCAGTGCATGCGCTGGTCTGGCGAGACTTATTGAGAGTGCTCCAAAAAGTGCTACCAGGCAAGCCTAGAGCTACAGTGCATGTGTGCGGGCACGCGCGCCGCGTTTTACCACGGCCGCTTTGATGTTTGATCGCGATCACTTTCGCTTTGCATAGCCAATAGGTCTCGCTTTTGGGACCTTATAAGTATTTAGTTATGCAACTGTTGCATGGCTAAACACTTATAAGGTCCCAAAGGCGAGACCTATTGGCTATGCCAATGCTTGTTTATTTTGAGAGTGAGAGTACTGGCACTTCTCAAGGGAAATGCCATACCTTTAATAGTAGCGTACCGGCACTTCTCAGAAACAAGCAGGTACTCTGTTACAGCGTACCTGCACTTCTATTTTTCCATTTCAAGCACTGCTTATAAGGAAACTGCAAATGACACAGGTCCATACAATCCTCGTTCTGTTAGCAGTAGGCCGGAGAGACCAAATAAATGTTGCAGTTAATAAGTCGCCACTGGCCACCATTGATAAACTCCATACACGGTCTGCGTGGTCTACTTAGATTTTTGGCTATCAAGCATTGGTTGAATATCCCTACTTGTCCCACCTTCTTGCCAGCTATATTCCCAGACTTCAGTCTCCATCTGCATCACTGAATTCAGGTACCCAAAGGGAGAGGAAGGCAGGCAAACGCTGGTGCTCACCTGTGGAACAGATTGCCGTTAACAGTAAGCAAGCAAATTCAAGCTGTTCCAAGTGTTCAAACTACATCTTTTTCTGCCTGCTTTTCAAGCAATTTACATTAGCAATCTCGACCCTCCTGCTTTTTAGCTAATATCTTGTTTCCCTACACGCGCGCATCTGCCAGGAACCTTTTTTGTGTGATGTGGCTTCCAAGTACACCCCGACGCATCCCACAATGCAGCACGTGGGGCCGTCAAATAGCAAGGGCAGAAACTCTCATTGGCTGAAGCCTGGTGAGCTCAATGGGTGTTGCGCGCCTGGCCTGAGGGGACCCGAAAGGCTTATGGTCTTGTAACTGACACAGCATACACAGAACTCACTGCTCGCTCCGCGCGTGTGCAGAGCAGCCGGGCAACAAAAAAACTGAAATTATTAACCAAATGTAGTCATTTAGAATTTCCCAAGTGGAATAGAAAAAAACCCACAAAATGTCGATAGAGGAGTTCAACGGAAGAAATAATAATAATAATTAAAACTAGAGGAGGAAAGCCGAGACTGACGCACATCTCCTTTAGGTTTAGAGTTGCTATGGTTACCACTGCAATGCCAAGCTGAAAATTCACGTTATACATAAAACATACGTGAAAAACCGTTTAACTCCCGCCGAGACCCTGTGAAAATCTTAGTACAGCACTGGTACAGTATTTTTACTTTGTGCATTTTCTCATGGGAACGAAATTCAAAATAAAATGGGCGATATTTAATAGGAGACATTATATTTTGGTCCTATTTTGATATATCATATTCCAAAAAAAGCATATTTTGAAGGCCATGGAGCTCTTTCTTGTCATCTATTTTCAGAGTCCCAGTGACTTTGGGAAAAGTACCTTTGGCAACAGACCTCTGCTGTCGCCTTTCAGCTCCCGGCAGCCTCGGGTCTTATCTTAGACGTGCTTTACACGTCCTTGAACCCTCAGCCGATGGCTGGGTCGATGCATACTCTGCTGTTAATCTTTACCTTTGGTCAGCAGTTCGATGGTGGCCTCGGACACATCCGCTCGTGACAGCAGGTGCTGCTGGGCCTGCAGAAGTAGTCTAGGGAAGTCCTTTTCCACGGATGCAAACTGCTCAATTTTATTCTTCACCGACGCCAGCACCTAAAGGGGACAAAGCAACAAATGGATAGGGGTGGTCATTTCCTTAGTTTGAAATCATTTACATGTTCAGGTTCTAAGGCATCCCCGGCAATAGCTAGGAAGTGTTGAAAGGTTTAAATGTCCCTCCTTCCTGTTTGGGGCACTGTGATAAGCGAGGCGAGTTAACCAATTGTAATTATTCAATACAACAGTCTCTATGCCGTACGTCATCACTAATAGACAAAGGTGCAAGAATAAAAGTGGCACCTCCAAACGTTTAATGTGAGATTCATGGGGATTTTAAAATGGAGAACTGGGGTGTATTTCTGCTTTAGCTCTTAGGCGAACTAAAAAAAAATTAAATACTGCAGAGGCGCCTGCTGGTTTTATAACATAAGTCCCCTATCAAGCTCCCTTTGTTGAAAATCACCGGTGACTCTACAACACAGCACAGGAAGTTTACATTCTGTTTGCAGATATCGACCATTGTTTGACAATAATGCACTTAGTCCTCGCATTTAGTAAATTAATAAGAGTTGTGCTGGTGTGTGCAAAGTGCTGCGGTTGTTCTACTTTTCCCTTTGCATGCGGAGAATCGTATGCCTGACTTCTCCACATTGGTTGGTAGCTTAGTCAGGGTAGAGACCTGTGTTAGTAACCAACTGTGCTTTCAACAAAACAGTAAAAAGGGACTGTTAAAAACAATATACATGGGCTAGCCTTGGAGGTCACACCCTGTAGGACCAAGATGTAGACCACACCATTGATGGGAGGATTTTACTGGTTATTTGAGCTGTGGTCTCTGGTTGCTGCAATAGCATGAGGGAACACCACATTTTTTGCACTGTTGAGAGTTGGGTCCTTGGCCTTATAGAGAAATTCGGGTTATGTGGCTTCTCAGGAGATTCTGAAAGGTTCACTTGTTTTGCTGATATACCAACAAGAATAGCATAGCTAGCTTTGGTAGGTACGACCCAGACTTGGTGGTAGCATCTCAGGTGGAGTTTGTATTGAGGTGTGGTTGCCTTAAATCAAAGTTTCATGGGTGCCAGCTTCAGATTTAATCCTGGGTTGGATGCATTGAATAGGGATTATAGAGGTTTTGTTTTCCGTACATGGAGGGGTGTGTCTGAGTTAAGTGTTCTGGAGAAGTTAATAAGTAGAGTCTTCAGAATTTGCCCAGATGTGGCACTTGATGTGTGTGTGTGTCATGAAGTATGACTCTTAGTCCCAAAAAATGGGCAACTTTTTTAAGAGGTCTAAATAGAAGTAGTGGCTGTGGGGAGTGGGGGTGGAGAAGAGACAGGATACCACTGGTCAACTGAAGAATCCAAGTTCAGGGAGACTAACTGATGATGTGGAACATTTCTGAAACTTCTGCACTGGAGCAGGGCCATTTTAATGGTGATGGCAGTAAGAAAGTGACCTGCAGAAAAGGGATGGTCAGTAGATATGTGTGCAATTAGACCCAACAAAGTGACCTGCAGAAAAGGGATGGTCAGTAGATATGTGTGCAATTAGACCCAACATTTTCTAAGGAATCCCTGAGCCCTTTCAAGGATACAGGTTCGACAATATTAACTCCCTAAATTGATTAACATGTACACACTCCAATACATTTCATGTTTTCTTTTAATAAAGTACTTCCTCAAACACTACTCAATTTTCTACTTATACTTTGGCACCCATATTCTTACTCATTTGCATAATAACTAAACTTAACAGTTTTTAAAGAAATGGAAACCGGTACAGCATTTCAGTTGCGACATTGGCCATTCATTTTCAATATCTATAAGTAGAATGCTGCAAGTATTAAGGGCCTGATGTGCAAAAATGTTCTTCTCATTCTGTGTCTATGAGAAAATGTGTTCGTACACATGGGCCTTGGTCACCCTCAAAGAAGCCAACGATTTTCTGACCCATCCTGAAGCGCTCTACTGAAATGGATATGGAAGCAACAGAAATGTATCGATAAAATGCAAAGGTACGTAAACAAGAAAGCAAAGCAGCAGGTTCTGACGTAAATGAGGCATGCATGAGTACCTGGTACAAAGACCGCACGCTAGGCTGAAAGACCATGTTGGTGTTGAGCAGGAAGGAGCGGATTAAAGGCTGCGGGTAACAGGCCAGCTGCGTAATGATTCCAATGAGCAACAGGTTCACATGCAATGAATTGTCCAGCATGTTCTCCAACTTTGAGAGCACTACGCTAATGAACGGTCCTGTGGCAAAATAAATATGAGAGGAAATGAGGGTTTGTTAAGCATGAGCACTCGAAACAGGCTGTAGACAAAGGATAACGAGAAACATTTCACTGAATCTTGGTTCCTCTCCTGACTACTCCCCAATGGCCACCCAGCAGTGATTACCTCATCCATGACATCACTGGAACCTGGGCCGGACTGCCCATTTATTCCTTCGGGCATTTCCTCAGGGGGAGAGCCACTGGAGGCTGGTTTTTGAAGGCAGAGGGCCGCTGCTAGGGCTTTTGTCCCACCAGATTAATTGCTGGAGGCACAGCGGTGCTTTAGGAGAGAGAGGAAGAAGAGAGAGGAAAAAGAGCGAGGATCAGAAGAGGAGGGTAGCTGTCAGTGGTGCAGCCGGTGAAGTGGCACGGGGCTCAGGTAGTCTGCATCAGCAACAGTTAATTTAACAATGATTTTTCTTCACAAGTACCTTACCCTGCATCTGTGTCTACTCTACCTTGGACGATGAAGGAAGGCAGTGCAGAGAAGAAAGGGCGAGTTAGGAAAAAAGAAAATTGGAAAGAAGGTAGGCATGGGAGAGATGATACATTTTTGCAATTAAAAGGAGGTGTGGGAAAAGAGAGGAAATGAGAAAAGATAAGAATAAAAATGATATAAAAAAGGGGTAGAGACAGGAAGGGGTATGGTGGTGAAAGAAAAATAGCGTGGAGGGAGAATGAGAAGGAACAAATGGAGAGGGCACAGAGAAAAAGAAGGAGAAACAAGGCGCTATGGAGAATCAGAGGATAAGGGAGAAATGAAAAGACAGCCTGGAAAGAGAGAAAAATGAAAAGGCCAAAATCTTAGGGGGAGGAAAAGGTGGGAGAAGAGGGAAGGAAGCAAGGATGATAGAGAAACACGATAAGAACAAGCAAAAGGGGATAGGGAGGATTAAGAAAGGGGGCAGACGTTAGGATGTCAGAGAGAACTGTATAAAGTCGATGAGTGAGAGAGAAGCAAAGACAAGATAGAGATGTGAAAGGGGGAAGGCATAGAGAGATTACAGGAAATAAAATGAAGGCTGGTCGAAAGAGAAAGGCAGGATGCAGTTAAAAGAGAGGAGGGAATGAGGGGTAATCGAGGGAAAAGAGAGATTTTAGGGGAATGAAGGAGAAGAAAAAGTGAGAAAAGAAGGAAGGACAAAGAGAACACGTGAGAATTGGACACGAAGAGAAAGACAGAGGAAGGTGTAAAGAAAAGGCAGTGCAAGTGGAAGAGTGGCATGAGGGAAGAGATAGGGAGGAGAGGTAAAATACAGGCAAAATATGGAACCGAGACTACTGCAAGTGTACCCATCATTGGTGCAGCTGGTGTAGCAGCACCAGTGCTCAGAAGTGGGAGGGGCTCCTTGCAGTATGGCCGTCTTTAAAGACTGGCTTTAGAGTGATGAGCCCAATTCTATCGCTTGCATTAGGGCACAGAGCACTCTTATTAAGTCACTAGATCGGAAGCAAGCAGAGCTGGCGTGAACATTTTTCTCAGGGTTGCTTTTTGTCCCGTCCGGCCCTGCCTGTAACCTGGGTTTAATGCAGTTTCGTTCACTGTTGGGAACATTTTCTTAATGCTGACAGCCAAGTGGCAGAGAAAACAGTTTCAAGATATAACTATAGAAAGCTGTGCTCGTAGGAAGTGGTGGGACCTGCTTTTCCTCTGCCAGGCTATGCCACAAGAATATCCACTGTCAGAGTATCCCAGATTGGCTTATTGAATGTGGCATGCTTACCCTTTGGGTACAAGTATAAAGGTGTGTTCTCTCTTTTTTGTGGGATATTTACTTGATTTAAGTGCATTCGTTTATTATAACTTGAGACTAGGGCCTTTATTGACGGGTATTTGGCATAGAGCAACACAGCCAGCCATTTTGTTGGCTACCTTTTGCCAAAGTGAAAGGGCAGGAATCCACTGTATTTATGCAATACGGCGCGTTCCTGTCCTTCCTCCTTGTGCTGGCGCCGTTTCGGCTGCCTAGCACCATCACCAGCACCCTTGAACCATGTGTAAACATGACAAAATAATGTACTGATAGTATCACAAAATGTGTCGCATGATGCTGCATAATTAGCATTTTCTTATCACATAATTTAGTAAATTCTGCTGAATAATTTGATCCTTCTTTCCTGTATAATTCCAGTGGCTCTGCCTATACCATGCAGCTCTTTGATGACAGTCCATAGGTCACTGTGCTATATTAGGATTGTAATTTATGAACTACAAGTAACAAAGATCTTTGTGACAAAAGCAAAGAACAACTGAGCTATCCACTTAAAATACAGTTATGTGATCTGCATAGTAACCCTTTGCCCTAGTTTATGATCAGTCAAAACAGCCACTAGACGAAATTACGATCTGTCTCCAGCAGGAACATTAATCACCAAAGCTATCTTGACAATTTTATTGTTGCTAGAAAACTGCTGGACACACAAGGAATTCTGCAGCCAGTGCGTTGTACTTTTTAAACCTGTGCTATTTCTAAACACTGCCCCCACTGCCCTCTTGGCCATACTACCCCCCCCCCCCCCCCCCTCATCAGCGCCAGGTGTGCCTGCACCAGTGACATCGCCCTAGAGACAGCCCTCAGTCTAAAGATAGCACAGAGAAAAAGGTAGGTATGCAATGCATCTTGGTATATGAGGGAGTAATAAAGAAAGAGATCCGAAAGAGACAGGTGAGGAAAAGAAAGCACAAAGAGAGATCAAGAGAAAAAGCGAGAGCGGTAACACAGGCAAAGGTGACTGGCGGTATTGAAAAAAAAAAAAAATGAAAGACATCAAAAGATAAGAGATAGGCAAACGAGAGGCACCAGGGAAGTAGAAGGCGTGTTTCATAGGAAGACTTAAGCTGCTAGCCAAAAACATGCATAAACATTTCTAATCCTTATTTCCCCCTCCCAGGAATCACCAGGACCCCTGATAACAGGTAATTCTGGAAGGGGAAAAAATAGAGGGTTTATTTTGGAGCACTCGTAATCGAGGCCTAAGTGCTAAGGAGGCTTTGCTCAGGGCGAGAAGCAACAATCGCATGAAAGAAGTCGAGCACTATCTGTGAGACCAGCAACTGAGGAGCGCTAGCAGCCAGGGTGGGACAGGCAGAAACAAAACAAGCATTTGCAATGCAATAGGTCTCTCATTCACGCAAGTTTGAGCTATTGGCATTGTAAATGACAATGCCTTATATTTATGTTTTGGGTTTTAAAACATAAATAAAAGGCATTGTCATTTACAATACTAATAGCTTAATCTAGCAAATGCGGGACCTATTGCAGTGCAATAAAGGGCCTTCTCGACCGCTTGTTAGATTGTAAATATCAGAGGAAAAGACCGGCCTGCGACGTCTTCAAAGTAGTGATAAATAGTGCAGTGAAGAAGATGTGTGAGTGTTGTAAATTACACAGACACAAAGTGTGAAGTGAGAGTTGAGAGATTTGATCAGAGCTATAAACACTAACAAAGCGCTCCAACAGCTTTCGCTCTGTGATTACACTGTCGCGGCTCAGGAGGAAGAGCAAGAGGAAGGGCTATTTTCTGCCCTCTCCTTGATTTGAGTGTACAGTGTGGCATTGCGTAATGTCATTGCTATCCTTGGCCTAATAAAAAAGACTCCATCTGTAGTAGGGCCCTGGCTTCACCGCCAGATGCAGGGTGGGCTGTGCTTTATGGCAGGCATTGAGGGAGGGAGGGATGGTCTCAGCTGAAACTCCGGCCTCACACAGGCCTATTACTAGTGAGCGAGAGGCGCTGAGGTGGTGGTATTGGTGGTAGCGGTATTGGTGGTGGTATTGGTGGTGGAATTGATGGTGGTGGTAGTGGTAATGGTGGTGGTGGTATTAGTGGTAGTGGTGGTGCTATTGGTGGTGGTATTGGTACTGATGGTGATGGTGTTGGTGGTATTGGTGGTGGTATTGGTGGCGTTGGTATTGGTGGTATCGGTGGTGGTATTGGTGGTAGTGGTATTGGTGGTGGTGGTGTTGGTGGTGGTATTGGTGGTGGTGGTGGCATTATTGGTATTGGTGGTGGTGGTATTGGTATTGATGGTGGTGGTATTGGTGGTGGGGTATTGGTGGTGGGGTATTGGTGGAGGTGGTATTGGTGGTGGTGGTATTGGTGATGGTGGTATTGTGGTATTGGTGGTGGTATTGGTACTGATGGTGGTGGTATTGGTACTGATGGTGGAGATGGTGGTGGCGGGGATATTGGTGGTATTGGTGGTGTTATTGCTAGTGTTGGTAGTGGTATTGGTGGTGGTGATATTGGTGATGGTATTGGTGGTGATATTGGTGGTGGTGGTGGTATTGGTGGTGGTATTAGTACTGGTGGTGGTATTGGTACTGATGGTGGTGGTATTGGTGGTGGTGGTATTGGTGGTATTGATGGTGGTATTGGTGTTGGTATTGGTGGTGGTGGTGATAGTGTTGGTGGTATTGGAGTGGTGGTATTGGGGTGGTGATATTGGAGGTGGTGGTATTGGAGAAACAATAAAGTAAATAGTGCTTACAAACTAAATAACGTGTCCCGTGTAACAACGCAAGTAAAGGGGCCAGTCGCCATGGGAGGGTACAAATGAATACAAGGCTGTACTAAGGAGGGACTGAAAAGTCTATTGACGAATCTGAAGACAGCATGTACGAAAGACAATGACACATGCCAATGAAAAATATGGGAGGAGAGTGGTCGCAGCTTCCCTTCCATACTCTACTACAGCTCGACTTAAAAAAACGTTAATGCTGGGATGTGGGTTCATGTGCCCATGTCTGTCTATTTGTGCATGCAACAGTTATTTTCTACCTGTGCTTTTTATGGTGGAAACTCAGTATGTCAAGCACACTAATACAACTGTTCCATCCTACATAATCTGGCACAGTACAATGGATAATAATAATCTCACAAAAAGGCCACAATGGAGAATTATCAACCAAACGCGGTACTACTCCTAATTAAGAATTTCACAAAAAATACCGCAATGAAAAAATGTTAGAAAAATGTTAGGGAAAGAAAACCTGAAAAAATATATATCCAAAACTACCAGATTGTACCTGTGAACAGTATAGAGTTTAAAGACGAGAACCCTCACTCACCGGGATGGTGACATGCTTCATCACTGGGTCCCCTCTTGTACACAGTGTCCGCAAGGTACTCTGTGTAAGCTACAACTCTCCCGCTGGAGCAGAGCACGAGGTGTTTTCTATACTCCAATGTGAGTGTGTGAATAAGGGGCAGAGTGCAAAAATAATAACTAATGTGAATTTAAAATCATCTCAATGTGGAGAAAAATTATTTATTGGCTCTCCCTAATGGATGGATTAAAATAAGTAGTGTGACGATAAGAATACAAAATTTCTTATCTGACTAGGTCAGGTCAACATGTTTCTGCCTGTTGAAACAAATTCATGGCATTCATCAGGACCATTGTCTTGTCGCTCTGCCTAAAATATGTAACAAAAAACCATACTCAAAATCTGTAGGTCTCCTAAATGACCAACGTCATTGGGTCTTCTTTCTGTAATACATGAATATAACAGTCTTCAATATCTCACAATGTCTTTCCCAACATCTATCACCAAGTGTATATACTTTTTGTGCCAAAAAACACCCAAGTGGCACACAAGTGAATATGAAATGCCATAAAGCAGTGAATTACCTGCCAATACCCTTCAATGGTCTTTGCGAACGGGTGTCTAAAATATGTAAAAATAGGCAAGTACACACAAATTAACACATCATATAGAGTTACAAGAGACACTCATCATGTTCACAGGGATATGCTAAAACCACCTTTTAAAGCATTCCTCGTTTAAAATCACAATGTTTCAATGCCCATATTAGTATTGTGACAAGTGGAATTGATAGATGGTTCAACAAACACACTCATCGGTCATGGCACACCAGTAACTGTTTAATGCTATCCAAGCCCGCATAAATACTGCCTCTCAAAGCAGTTCAAAACACACACATCTCCTAGCAAAAAAGGCGCTTGAAACGAGTGTTTCCTACCACAGCGCGCTCTTTTTTCTTTTTCATGGCCACTCGCTGTTGGATATGCGAGTATAATCTCAAACAACAATTAAACAGGCGGATCACAAAGAAAAACAAGAACGGAGGAACCAGGCTTACCCACTCACTCCGTACGTATCTCCCGAATGGAGCAGACGCTAATCAGTCGGGCATTCCCTTAAATTCCCATTGACTTCGCTCTGCACACGAACGTGACCCGGAAGTGAAAGAAAACTTCCGGTTCGCGGTAAACTAAAGAAAAAGTTCCGAGTTGGATTCGTAAATAAAAGGCACACCACCAAAAGTTCCAGGTCTTTGCTGTAAGGTAGGAGAATGACTTGCATCCGGCAGTGGCTCTGCGGATGCGGGGGACGGCTGCCAGGGCTTGTCCGGTCGATCGTAGGTTGCGAGTGGGTACGTAGAAGGAGACGTGGTGGTTGATGAGCTTGGGGGCCTTGGTTGTGAAGGGCTTTGTGTGCGTGGGTGAGGAGTCTGAATGTGATTCTTTTGCTTACTGGGAGCCAGTGAAGATTTTTCAGATGGCCGGAGATGTGGTGGTGGCGCGGGACGTCCAGGATGAGGCGTGCGGCTGCGTTCTGGATACGTTGGAGTTTCTTCTGTATTTTGATTGTGGTGCCTGCGTAGAGGGTGTTGCCGTAGTCCAGGCGGCTGGTGATGAGGGCGTGGGTGACGGTTTTCCTGGTGTTGGTGGGGATCCAGCGGAAGATCTTGTTGAGCATGCGTAGGGTGTTGAAGCAGGACGAGGTGACTGCGTTGACTTGTCTGGTCATGGAGAGGGAGGAGTCCAGGATGAAGCCGAGGTTGCGGGCGTGGTCGGTGGGTTGGGGAGTGCTGCCTAGGGCGGGGGGCCACCAGGAGTCGTCCCATGAGGTTGGAGTCGGGCCTAGGATGAGGACCTCCGTCTTGTCGGTGTTAAGTTTAAGCCGGCTGTCCGTCATCCAGTCAGCGACTTCCTTCATTCCTTCGTGCAGTCTGGTTCTAGCGGAGGATGGGTTGTTGGTGAGAGAGAGGATGAGTTGTGTGTCGTCTGCGTAGGAGATGAGGCTGAGTCCGTGTTTGCGTGCGATGTTTGCCAGGGGGGTCATGTAGATATTGAAGAGGGTGGGGCTGAGGGAGGATCCTTGTGGGACGCCGCAGATGACCTCGGTAGCCGCTGATCTGAAGGGGGGGAGGCGGACTCTCTGAGTTCTTCCGGAGAGGAACGAGATGATCCAGTCCAAGGCCTTGCCTTGGATGCCGGCGTTGCTGAGGCGCTGTATCAGAGTGCGGTGGCATACCGTGTCGAAGGCTGCGGAGATGTCTAGGAGTATGAGGGCCGCGGTCTCTCCCTTGTCGGTCAGGGATCTGATGTCATCCGTGGCTGCGATGAGGGCGGTCTCGGTGCTGTGGTTGGCCCTGAAGCCGAACTGCGAGGGGTCGAGTGATTCGTTGGCTTCGAGGAAGGTGGTGAGTTGTGTGTTGACGGTTTTCTCAATTACCTTTGCTGGGAACGGGAGGAGAGAGATGGGTCGGAAGTTCTTGAGGTCTGTGGGGTCTGCTGTCGGCTTCTTGAGGAGGGCGTTGAGTTCGGCGTGTTTCCAGCTCTCGGGGAAGGTGGCGGTGGTGAGGGAGGTGTTGATGATGTCTCGGAGTTGGGGTGCTATGATGTTGTCGGCTTTGTTGAAGATGTAGTGGGGGCATGGGTCAGTGGGGGATCCTGAGTGGATGGAGTTCATTGTGCGGGTGGGTTTCTCGGTGGTGACCGGGGTCCAGGCGTGGAGGGTGGCGCTATGGGGTGTGGGTTCCGGAGGGGGGTACGTGGTTGTTGTGGTGAAGCTGTTGTAGATGTCGGTGATTTTGTGGTGGAAGAAGGTAGCGAGGGAGTTGCAGAGGTCTTGTGAGGGGGTGATGGCTTTGTTTTCGGCGTCGGGGTTGGAGACAAGATACACAAAGTATAAACTGTATAGAGGGATCACGGGTCTCTTAAAACTAGTTTCAAAGCATGCGTGTGATTATACGTATTGGGCATCATAACATAGTAGTATATAAACTTAAAAATCTGAAAAAATTAATAACTAAAGAAAGGGGGCACTCATTATCTCTCAAGTGTAATTCTTCACGATTAAGACGGAATGAACCTGGTCCAAAACGCTAAAGTATGGAACTTCTTCATAATGTGTAGAAATGGTGTGGAGATGATATCTTTAAAACACACAATCACAAAAGACATGGGTTTTTGCATATATGATCTGCACATCCACGAATACAGTAAAACACACAAATGTACATATATATTTCGAATCGCATATAGAGGTGCTGTCACGGTGTCAACAATACCCACCCATCAGGGTATAAACAACCATGGGACGAATCCCAAGGCAACGTACAAAGTCAAAATACACCTGAGCACACCCAAGTAGAGTCACTATAATCCAAAGGTTTTAGTCAGAACCTCAGCAACATGAATAGTAGTTTAGAGTGTCCTTTGTTTTCCCTTTTTTTTGTAATTGGATATAAAGAAGTTTCCCAATCAGGTCCTGTTGCAGATTATTTTATTCATCAAACAACAGCGCAGAGCAGCAGCAGCCAAAACACACCATCAGTCTAAACTACAAAGAAACCCCAAACAATGGTCAGAAATAAGGTACAGCAATGTGAAGAAACAGTAGCATAGTGGGATTGTAAATGTATCACTGAATCAACCTCACAATGTATTTCACAGGGTATCTTCATTCAACCCAGTAACATGACTTTTCAAACGAAACACCCATCTCTGTTCCCTGCGGAATAGTACTCTCTCTAGAGGGCCCATGTTTATATTGTATTTAAGTTTGTCAATAATCACCCAGGTAAAGTCATCTTCTTTGTGTGACTTATCAAAAAAATGCTTTGTCATACACGTGTTGGTTTTTTTACAACGGAAGGCACTGCGATGTTCAATCATTCTCTGTTTAACCTTCCTTGTGGTCATACCTATCTATACAAGTAAACACGGGCATCTGATCATATATATAACACCACTTGTGTTACAATTAGTGTGTGTATGCAAAATCCAAGGTGTTTCAAGGCCTAACTCAAGCTGTGTCACTTTTTGTGTAAGAGGACAGACTGAGCATGACCCACACGGAAAATGTCCAACCACTGGTGTTGCTCCCCATATAGTTGGTTGTCTCATTTCATGTACATTAGTTCTAGGTCTAGTATGTACCAACATGTCCCGTAAGTTACCACTCCGCTTAAACGTGAAAAGAGGTCTTACTAGAGACAGATTTCCTGTGTTCAAAATGTGCCAAGCTTTATTGACAGCTTTTTTCACATTATCAGACTGATCACTAAAGGTGGTCACACAAACCATTTTGTTATTTTCTGGTTTCACATAGGATTCCAACAGAGCCTCACAATGGTTATTGCGTGCTCTTTTGTTAGCCCCAAAAACCAATTTCTTAGGATAGTTGCGAGATATTAGCTCTTGACATAAATTTTTTGCATGTATTTTGTATCTTGATATTTCGTTACAATTTCTGCGTAATCTAAGAAATTGACCCACCGGAAGATTATTTAGGAGTGCTCGTGGATGGAAGCTATTGAAACTTAACAAAGAGTTACGTGCCATCGGTCTTTGGTATTGTTCTGTCTGGATTTTGCCATAACCAGGATAGAGTTGTAAATCTAAAAAGGAGAGGGTAGTGTTACTTGATTCCCCTGTAAATTTTAGATTACGGTCAAGAGTTTAACCAACGGGAGAACGAATCTAGAGACATCTGTTCACCTTCCCATATGACCAGAATATCATCTATATATCGCTTCCAGAGTAATACAACTGTTCCATCCGACATAATCTGGCACAGTACAATGGATGTAGTCTCTGTAGCATGGTATGATGGTCATGAGTTCTGTGACACGTATAATTTGTTACACATATAATCTATATTTTTTGTGAGGCAATATGATGTATATACATTATACTAAAATGATTGGTGCTTACTCTTTTATAGAGCAGTTGTCATATTCCTTAGCAGTTTGATTGCTTGTTTGTCTTTTTTTGGTATTAAGATGTACTTATAATTTTTTTTCAAAGTTAAGCTTAATGAAGCAGTTTAATTTTGATGGGGGCATAAGGAAAGGCAGAACCTGTTTCTGGGAAGAAGTATGTCACCCTTGAATTGACATGTGCTCCATGCCTATGCACATTTTCTTTTGAAGAAGTATGCTATTTTTACACCACCTCCATATCGAGATTTTGGACACAACCAGATCTCCCAGACGGCCATACATAAAAGGATGTATAAGTCCATTCATTCGAGGCTTTACCAGTTACAACACTCAATTGCAAGTACACTTGCTTTCTCTAAAAGGGTGGGTGACAGCAGTGTTGGTGTCTACAGGCATTCCACCTTTTCTTTTCAGATATTTACTACTGCACTTATTTTTTACAGATATTCACGGCTATCATGCTAAGAAGACTAGGTAAGGTAGCCTGCTGAAGTGCCACCTCCAAGGAGCAGCAAGGAGCCCCTTATTGCATCTGAAAGCTACAAACACAGTACTTTTTGCTGGAGTGGGATGCTAGAGGAAAACTCATGTTGCCCGTAAATATTGCACCCTCCTTGCTGATATTGTTCTGCTTGAAGAGACTGAAACAATATCTGGTCAGGGCAGCAGTGCGCTTTACAAGACACATACATTTACATTTACATTTACTGTGTGAGAACAGGTCAGGAATCCATTGTGTAAATTAGAGATACATGTGGTAGTATGGATGTATCTTATAAGTGCGTATTGCCACCCACTGTAGTGTGTGGCTACTGCATCCTCGTGCTGGTACTCCGGCATGAGGATGTCTCGCTCTTTCAATGTGTTCTTTTGAAAAGGGTTCCATGATCGGACGCCGCTCGGTGTGTTCCAGTGTTCTGACAATGTTAATCAGTTGTCGGCAATCCTGGTGCGCAACGGGAGCGTCTGGTTATGGGTGCCGAAGACTTAACAATAAACTTCAAGCTTATTGCCACATCTAAGCCTCCAGTCTCCTTACTACATTTGGCAATGAGCGGATGAAGCTACGCGTCCAGCACCCACCAGCCAAAGCTCCTCCTCCTCCTCGGCATTTCCTCGATGAGCATCGCAATTTTTCTTCACTGCACTTCCTACTCGAGCTGAATACACAGGCGGTTCCTGCTTTATTCACCACGTCTCCCCGACGATTTCGGAGAAATTACGGAAGCTGCTAGATGACGTCAGGTACTTCGGGATTGGTCTCCATAGCAACGGGAGCAAATCACCAATCGTCATTGACGCCCTCTGACGCAGCTTACTGACGCTGCAAGCATCTTCATGCAGATGGCCATTTCAGCTTTTTTTGTTGCCTGGCATCTCATCGCTCCCATTATCCGCGCCACAACTTTGTCAAAGACGCGTCTGGAGCAAGTTAAAGGTAGGATCTAGCCTGCACGCTTTTGCGGTGACAGGCACACCATCTTCGCTTTATTTTAAAACTTTCAACACTTGTAGAATCACTCAGCCTGTACGATTTAACAGTGACAGGCAGACCATTTGTTTTAACTTAAAAATTTGCAGGTTGTCTCATTCTGAGCCTTCTTATTCGGTGATAGGCTCACCACTATTAACTATTTTGTGCTGATTTGAAACCTGAGGAAATTGTTGACATTCTCATCTTTTTAACCATCCATTTACTGATTATTTCCATTTTGCTTATTTGTTCATGTGTACTTTATGAAAAAAAAATTGTTTTAACTTTATCTTTATTACGGTGATTCCTCATTATTCATAGTTTATTAGCTCATTCAATCTTCATCCATGGATACCTCTCAACAATTTGCGCAACCTCCTCCCTTTTTGCAACAACCTGGCAAACCCAGTATTCCATGGTGTCAATGGGTAAAAGCTTTTGAGAATCACATCGTTGCCATTGATGCTGTCAAGTTTTCTCCGGAACGTAAAGTTGCAATCTTGTACGGTTGTCTAGGTCTTGCGGCACAACATGTCTTCGAGAATTTACCCAAATTTCCCACACCTAGTGGAGAAGCAGGTGATGCAGAGCATTGGAATTCTTATAAGGAAGCATTATCTCGTCTAGCAAGACATTATGATGAAGAGTCAAATATAATGCTTGAAAGACTCAACTTCTTTTGGAGAAAACAACGTGAAGATGAAACAGTTGAAGAATATATTGCGCAATTGTGAGTTTTAGCTTCGACTTGTGAATTTGAGGCGGATCCAGACATTTATATTCGTGATCAATTTGTCTTTGTTTGCTATTCTAGGAAAATACAAGATCGCCTACTCAGCTGCAGGAAACCTACACTTCAAGAAACAATAGATATTGCCAAGAGTATTGAGAGGTACATCATCACATCCAAAGTTCTTCAAAATGATCAATCTCTCAACTCCTGTAAAACTCCAGCGCAAGACACTACTGTGGTTACTAACAAACCATTCAGACAATTTGTGAAAAAAGATAACACTTTTTGTTACAGATGTGGATCTAAATCACACCTGGGAAACTACCCCATGTGTCCTGCTCTTGGGAAAAGATGTGTACTATGTAAGACAATAGGGCATTTTCAAGGATCATGTATATCTTCTAAAAGACATACCAGAATCAACAGTATTAAATATTCTGAAACTGTTGATGATTGTACACATCATTTTCAAGATATGATTGTATCAATTGAATGTAACTCTGTTTTTACTCCTCATTTTGTCAAAGGACCTATAGGCACTGCACTGCATTTTTTGAGAATATAGAGATTCCCATCATGGCAGATTCTGAATCACCAATAACTATATTATCAGATGTCATGTTTCATGAGAAATGGCAAGGATCCATATCCTTATTCCAAACTGACGTCAACCCAAAAGCTTTTGGTGAGTTTAAGATAGACATGCTAGGCTACTTCAATTCAAGATTAGAATGTTTAGAAAGGTCCATATTTGCAAAGGTATATGTTGCAGTCAGAGAACGCAACATCATTGGTTGGCAAGACCTTGCCAAAATGGGTTTACGTCTTGTTCCGGGCTCTGAAAACCCAATCACTCTTGGTGATCCTCCTCAAGGCTAAAGTCCTGCTGGGTCTAGAAATGATCCACACCCTAGAACTGATTGTTTATGTCTCACTGATCACACCTCTGACCTTAAAAAAGTTCTGGATACATTCCTCAGACTCTTTTCGAATAAATTGGGGACTGTCAAAGGTTTTCAACACCAAATTAGACTTAAGCCACAAGCTCAACCCTTTGTCCACAAGGTTCGTCCTTTGCCTCTTAGTGCGAAAGATGAACTCAAGTCTGTTCTTAAATCTTTGTGTGATGATGGTGTTATTGCTCCTTCTGACTCCTCAGAGTGGGTTTCTCCCATCGTCATTGTTCGAAAGAAATCTGGAGAGGTCAGATTATGTGCGGACTTGCGCACATTAAATAAAAACATCTTGATTGACTGTAACCCACTCCCTAAAATTCATGAACTTCTTGCCAACCTGGGGGAGCAAACATTTTTTCAATCATTGACCTGCGTTCAGCCTACCACCAGATACCTCTAACTGCAGATTCACAAGAGTACACCACGTTCATCATACCTTTTGGGGTTTACAAGTACCTCAGACTCACCTTTGGCCTGGCCTCTGCGGTCAGTGTTTTCCAAAAGATTATGGATAATCTTTTTCAAAACATGTCGGGGTCCAGGCCTACCAAGATGACATTTAGATTTTTTCTGATAGCTGGGAATCACACTTGTCCAATTTGTCTTCAGTGTTGACTAGGTTAGATGAGGCAGGCATGACAATTAGGGCCGAAAAATGTAAATTTGCTACGCAGCAATTGGATTATTTGGGTCATACCTTGTCTCCAGAAGGAATCAAACCCAAAGTATCCCTCATTAAAGCCATCAGCCACGCTACTCCCCACAAAGACAAAGACTCACTTCGATCGTTCTTAGGCCTAGCAGAATACTACGCCCGTTTTGTCAAAGGATATGCTCAAACGGTTGAGCTATTGTGTGCCCTTTTGCGGAAAGGCTCCAAGTTTGATTGGTCAGAAGAGATTTCTTCTTAATTTGATCAAGTCAAAAAGCTCCTTGTTGAAGCACCTGCCTTGCATCCCTTTCTTGATTCTTCAAAGTGTTTCATAATGGTGGATGCCAGTCTCACAGGATTGGGGGCTGTTCTTGGCCAATGGGTCTCAGGAAAAGAGCACACCATAGCTTTTTCATCAAGAATGCTTAAACCATCTGAAACCCATTATAGCACTTTTGAACGCGAATCTCTCGCATGTGTTTGGGCTATCGATAAATTTAAAAATTACATTTGGGGGCGTGAATTTGATCTGTTTATGGATCTCAAACTCCTCACACAGTTACTCAATGGTAATGGGCTTGGTAAAGCTTATGCCAGGCTTGTTAGACTGCTTTCCAAGTTACAGGAATTTCACTTCTCTATAAACATATTTCTGGCGGGAGAAACTTTAGGGCTGATTGCCTTTCACGCATGGCTTTTCATGATCCTTCAGAAATTGAGGATTTGGAAGACATAGAATGTGTGGTCACTGCTCTAGATGCTGTTAAATTGTGTCCTAACATTACTGAACATTCCTGGTTGGAAGCACACAACAAGGATGAAAATCAAAAACTTGTAATTGATTATATTGTTAAGGGATGGCCAGAAAATAGGAAACTTTCCAATGAGTTGATAGCCTTCACCATGGTTGCATCTGAATTATCCTTGGTCAATGGCATGGTGATGAGACAGGATTCATTTGTTCCCCCGGCCAGTCTCAGAAATGACATCATTAAATTTGCACACCGAGGTCATCTTGGAATTTCAAAGACTTCATAACTCATTAAGTCACACTATTGGTGGCCATCTCTTGAATCTCAGGTTAAGTTTTACATAGATTCATGCCCTGAATGTCTTTTATCTGACAACAAATGGAAAGTTATGAACACTCCCTTACATCCTGTTCCTTTTCCCAATAAACCTTGGGAAAAAGTTGGTTTAGACTTTTCTGGACCTTATGATCTCCTCCCACATGACCTAACATTTCTCATCTTGTTAATTGATTATCACTCTAAATGGGTTTACCATATGTTTTGTGATTCAGCCGATTCCATCAATGCCATTAAGATCTTTAAAAAAATATTGTCGGTAGAAGGTTCACCTTCTGTTATTGTTAAAGACAATGGCACACATTTCATTTCTGAGAAATTTAGTTCATTCCTAGCTGAGCGTGATGGCAAACATTATAAGGTCGCTCTATATTCACCAACCTCGAATGGTTTGGTGGGAAGGGCAAACAGGTTATTTAAGGATGCCATTCAAACAGCCATTTCTTTCATCAAGATGTACATGATTTCCTTGAAGCCAAGCTGTGGTCTTATAATATTTCCCCTCATTGTACCACAGGTGTTTCCCCTTTTTCCCTTTTAAGAAGTAGGACTGTTCACACCAGTTTGTGTCCTAATTGTTTACTTAACAAAAACAACAAGAGCATTGATGGCAATCAAGAATTGGCATCCAAAGTTTTAGAAAAACAAAATCTCATGAAGTCCGTGCATGACTCTGCAAAAAAATTTGACACACTTGAATTGAAGGTTGGTGATTGGGTTCTCATCAAAAATACCAAAAGAGTAACAAAAGGTTTATCTAAATTCTCCCCACTGGTACAAGTCACTGGTGTCAGCAGAGGTTCAGCTTTACTTGGTATTAAAGGATGGTGGAACAAAAGATCTCTTGTACATCCTTCTGTTTCACAGGCTCGTTCCTTACTTAATTTAACTAAAAAGGAATTTGAGCATTGTGACTGGTCCTATTGGTTACATGATCTAGCATCTGATGTTGAAAGTTCTTCCCCATTCCAGACTCCCGTTGCACATTCTAGCCCAGTATGTGTCTCTGCCTCTGCCTCTGACACCGCTGTGATCTCTTCTGACTCCTGTTCTTTACCACTGGAATTGGGAGTTCGTTGTAGAAAATTACCTTCCAAATTGAATGATTATGTTTTGTCATGATTTTTATATTTCTTTATTATTTTGCCTGCTCAATCTTCTTTAATAATTTTTGTTTCACCTCTTATCAATGTTCTTTGTTATGTTTTTGCCTCTTCACTTTGTTCCTTGTGGAGAGGGAGAAGTTGTAGTGTGTGGTTACTGCATCCTCGTGCTGGTACTCCGGCACGAGGATGTCTCGCTCTTTCAATGTATTCTTTTGAAAAGGGTTCCATGATCGGACGCCGCTCGGTGTGTTCCAGTGTTCTGACAACGTTAATCAGTTGTCAGGAATCCTGGTACGTAACGGAAGCCTCTAGTTGTGGGTGCCGAAGACTTAACAATAAACTTCAAGCTTATTGCCACAACTAAGCCTCCAGTCTCCTTACTACACCCACCAAAGACACAGGCGTATTGTTCATACACTTTGACTCTAAGGTGCATCTCAGATCTTCCGTGAGGCTGGTTTGCAACTTATGCAAACCATTAACTCTGGACCACCAGACAACTCCTGCCCAGTTCGTATTTCCTTCTGGTAGTACCAATTATTTGTGCTCGTCTATGCCAGCTAATGAATTCATCCTAAAGGCCCAGTAAGCTGCTTGAAGAATGGGAACATCCACTAATAAAAAAAACAGCACTGGACCCTGCAATTCCAGGCAACTATCACCCTAGATTCCTTCTACCATTCCATCCTAAGGTGCCTAACAAGCAACTTTCTCAGACTATCTCTAACAATTTTTTACACAGCGCCAGGCAATTTAGCTTATGTCCATCTCACAACATGGAGAATGCCCAAATTGCTATCCAAAATAAGTTGAGAATGATCTTGTGCCAAGGAAGGGTGGCAGCTCTCATTCTCCTCGACTTCTGCACCATCTTGGACACAGCCACTGTGTTCTGATAAACAGGGTGGAGAGTGTCAGGGTTTGCAAAGTGGTTTTGCTCCTTTCTGAAAGGTAATAGCCAAGCAGTAATCATGCACTCATTTAGGCCTACCACCAAAAGAGTCTCTTGTGGAGTACCACAGGGATCTTCTTTGAGCCCTACACTTTTCAAACTTTATGTGGCTTCATTGGCAAAGCTGATACTATGTGGATAAGACTCAAATCGGACTGGGTGGTCAAAGTAACGCTGCTCAGGAAACATTTTTGCAATCAATAAAGGCAGTTGTGAATTGGATGAATACAAATTGTTTACAAGTTAACTCAAAGAAAACTGAGGTACTGATTCTTACCTAGTCTCCCTCCTGTTGGACTGCTGACTTTTAGGCAGACTTGTTAGGTCAGTGTCTGACATCAGTTCAATTGATAAGAAATCTGTATATAACAATCTTTCTTTTTCTGCTCACATTGATATTTTATCTGCAACCTGCTTTCATCACTTAAACATTGTAAGGAAAATTCTGTTGGCCGTTCTCAATTCGATAGACTTTCCTATTGTCCGCACACTAATAGGAGCTCGTTTGGATTATTCCAGTTCTCATTTTCTAGACTTTCCAGCCACTTCTCCTAACAAACCTCAACTGATTGCGAAATGTGCTGCCCACCTACTTCTTGGATTACTGTGACATGCATATATCTCCAGGCACTTGAGATCACAGCACTGGCTTCCAGTGCACATGCATATTTTTAAAAGTCTATGTATTTGCCTTATAGTTCTTCTTGGGTCTGGAGTGGCTTTTATCAAGTATCTGCTTTGTTGGTGTCATCCTTCCAGAACCCTTTGCTGTTCATCCATCCATTTGCTGCAAATCCCTAAAACCAGAAAAGTCTGGAAAAATCACGTGACACATCGTTTGGTTTTCAGATGACCACTCTTTGCAGCTCCCTTCCATTAAATGCATGGCGACCGACTAATCTATCTCGATTCAGTAAACTCCTCAAAACATGAGAATTTACGGCTTTCATGCACCCATGTTGTTGAGTATCTCTTTATCAGAACTAGGGCACCCTTGGGTAATCAAGTACTCTACAACCACTTGTCACCTTGACGTCCTTGGGCTAAGTTAGCGCTTTATAAATTCAATATTCATTCATTCATTCACTTAAAATTTCAAAAAATAATCCTGTCTATGCTAGTTGATGTAGCCACATCCGCCATTATTCATTCATTAGGCAAATACAGGAGCATTAAGAAAGGTGCGCTACACACACAGCCATCAAAGAGGGTCAAACTGTTTAAGAAGAGGGATGGATAAGGGTGAGTGATTCTGTGCATTAAGGCTCAGTGTGAGTCTCTAACTTCTGTTGCACATGACAACTAGTCGTGTAGTCCAAATCCAGAGATTTAGGGTCTATGTAATCTGGGTTTTAGCTCAGCTCCATAAGGACTCATGAAGGCAGGAACTGGGGGACAATATGAGAGTGAGATGTGGTGGGTGCCCCTTTGAAGTAACTTGCAGGAGGCTCTGTAAGGTTTTGTTACACTGTTCCTAATCAGAGGCAATCACTTATAATCAAGTAAGGGCACTTATTTTTTGGAAGCCTCAATAAATGTGTAAATAAGCAATGAATAATTAAGCTCATCTAACACATATTCACGGTCACTGTTGATCCACTAGTGGAATTCGGATTACTGTGGAATCCCCATATTCAATCAGTCAGTCAATCAGGGGGCTTGTAAAGCGCGCTACACACCCATAAGGGTCTCAAGGTGTGGGGTGGGGGGGTGCAGCTTCGGATCAGTTGAAGAGCCAGGTCTTGAAGTTCTTCCTGAACGTGTGCAGTGTCTGGGAGCATCTGATGTTCACAGGGAGCTCGTTCCAGGTCTTGGCTGTGATGTAGGAGAAAGCTCTCCCACCTGCTTTGTTTCTTCGGATACGGGGGACCTCTGCCAGGGCGAGGTCGGAGGAGCAGAGGTTCCTCCTGGGTGCGTGGAATGAAACTCTCTCGTTGAGGTATTTGGGTCCGGTGTTGTTGAGGGATTTGTAGGCGCGAGCGAGGAGTTTGAAGGTGACCCTCTTCTCGACGGGGAGCCAGTGTAGGTCTCGTAGATGTTGGGTCATGTGTCCGTGATGTGGTGTCCCGAGTACGAGTCTGGCTGCGGTGTTTTGGATGGATTGGAGTTTGTGTAGAAGAGATCTGTTGATTCCGGCGTATAGGGCGTTGCCGTAGTCCAGTCTGCTGGATGTGAGTGCGTGGGCGATGGTCCTTCTGCAGTTGGGGAGATCCATTTGAAGGTCTTGCGGAGGATGCGCAGGCAATTGATACTGGTGGAGGCGACAGCGTTGATCTGGCAGTTCATGGAGATGGAGGAGTCCAGGATGATGCCGAGGTTTTGTGCGTGGTCTGTAGGGGTGGGTGGGTTCCCGAGGGCGGAGGGCCACCAGGTGCTGTCCCAGGCGGAGGAGTACAAAAGGGGGTGGTGATGGACGGAGCATCAGAACCAATCAAACACTCACACCCAGTCAACAGATCTGGGTTTGATCCATCACCGTTCTTTAGCCCACTCTGCCACCCCAGTTCAGACATGGCCATATGCAAATCAGTCTGACCCTGTGCCTCATGGGAACAGTCCAGCCCGAACTGCCAAGCCATGTCTTCCCTGGACTGGAAACAAGCTTCCTAGGACCGGTTTCTGGCATTTCAGCCGTCTTCAGCCAGGCTTGCTTGAATCCAGTGGCAAAGTGAGCAAGGGACTCACGTCTGAGCATACCCTGCCAACTTATGGCGAACAAAGCAGTACAAAAGGGGGTGGTGATGGACGGAGCATCAGAACCAATCAAACACTCACACCCAGTCAACAGATCTGGGTTTGATCCATCACCGTTCTTTAGCCCACTCTGCCACCCCAGTTCAGACATGGCCATATGCAAATCAGTCTGACCCTGTGCCTCATGGGAACAGTCCAGCCCGAACTGCCAAGCCATGTCTTCCCTGGACTGGAAACAAGCTTCCTAGGACCGGTTTCTGGCATTTCAGCCGTCTTCAGCCAGGCTTGCTTGAATCCAGTGGCAAAGTGAGCAAGGGACTCACGTCTGAGCATACCCTGCCAACTTATGGCGAACAAAGCAGTACAAAAGGGGGTGGTGATGGACGGAGCATCAGAACCAATCAAACACTCACACCCAGTCAACAGATCTGGGTTTGATCCATCACCGTTCTTTAGCCCACTCTGCCACCCCAGTTCAGACATGGCCATATGCAAATCAGTCTGACCCTGTGCCTCATGGGAACAGTCCAGCCCGAACTGCCAAGCCATGTCTTCCCTGGACTGGAAACAAGCTTCCTAGGACCGGTTACTGGCATTTCAGCCGTCTTCAGCCAGGCTTGCTTGAATCCAGTGGCAAAGTGAGCAAGGGACTCACGTCTGAGCATACCCTGCCAACTTATGGCGAACAAAGCAGTACAAAAGGGGGTGGTGATGGACGGAGCATCAGAACCAATCAAACACTCACACCCAGTCAACAGATCTGGGTTTGATCCATCACCGTTCTTTAGCCCACTCTGCCACCCCAGTTCAGACATGGCCATATGTATGCAAATCAGTCTGACCCTGTGCCTCATGGGAACAGTCCAGCCCGAACTGCCAAGCCATGTCTTCCCTGGACTGGAAACAAGCTTCCTAGGACCGGTTTCTGGCATTTCAGCCGTCTTCAGCCAGGCTTGCTTGAATCCAGTGGCAAAGTGAGCAAGGGACTCACGTCTGAGCATACCCTGCCAACTTATGGCGAACAAAGCAGTACAAAAGGGGGTGGTGATGGACGGAGCATCAGAACCAATCAAACACTCACACCCAGTCAACAGATCTGGGTTTGATCCATCACCGTTCTTTAGCCCACTCTGCCACCCCAGTTCAGACATGGCCATATGCAAATCAGTCTGACCCTGTGCCTCATGGGAACAGTCCAGCCCGAACTGCCAAGCCATGTCTTCCCTGGACTGGAAACAAGCTTCCTAGGACCGGTTTCTGGCATTTCAGCCGTCTTCAGCCAGGCTTGCTTGAATCCAGTGGCAAAGTGAGCAAGGGACTCACGTCTGAGCATACCCTGCCAACTTATGGCGAACAAAGCAGTACAAAAGGGGGTGGTGATGGACGGAGCATCAGAACCAATCAAACACTCACACCCAGTCAACAGATCTGGGTTTGATCCATCACCGTTCTTTAGCCCACTCTGCCACCCCAGTTCAGACATGGCCATATGCAAATCAGTCTGACCCTGTGCCTCATGGGAACAGCCCAGCCCGAACTGCCAAGCCATGTCTTCCCTGGACTGGAAACAAGCTTCCTAGGACCGGTTAATGGCATTTCAGCCGTCTTCAGCCAGGCTTGCTTGAATCCAGTGGCAAAGTGAGCAAGGGACTCACGTCTGAGCATACCCTGCCAACTTATGGCGAACAAAGCAGTACAAAAGGGGGTGGTGATGGACGGAGCATCAGAACCAATCAAACACTCACACCCAGTCAACAGATCTGGGTTTGATCCATCACCGTTCTTTAGCCCACTCTGCCACCCCAGTTCAGACATGGCCATATGCAAATCAGTCTGACCCTGTGCCTCATGGGAACAGTCCAGCCCGAACTGCCAAGCCATGTCTTCCCTGGACTGGAAACAAGCTTCCTAGGACCGGTTTCTGGCATTTCAGCCGTCTTCAGCCAGGCTTGCTTGAATCCAGTGGCAAAGTGAGCAAGGGACTCACGTCTGAGCATACCCTGCCAACTTATGGCGAACAAAGCAGTACAAAAGGGGGTGGTGATGGACGGAGCATCAGAACCAATCAAACACTCACACCCAGTCAACAGATCTGGGTTTGATCCATCACCGTTCTTTAGCCCACTCTGCCACCCCAGTTCAGACATGGCCATATGCAAATCAGTCTGACCCTGTGCCTCATGGGAACAGTCCAGCCCGAACTGCCAAGCCATGTCTTCCCTGGACTGGAAACAAGCTTCCTAGGACCGGTTTCTGGCATTTCAGCCGTCTTCAGCCAGGCTTGCTTGAATCCAGTGGCAAAGTGAGCAAGGGACTCACGTCTGAGCATACCCTGCCAACTTATGGCGAACAAAGCAGTACAAAAGGGGGTGGTGATGGACGGAGCATCAGAACCAATCAAACACTCACACCCAGTCAACAGATCTGGGTTTGATCCATCACCGTTCTTTAGCCCACTCTGCCACCCCAGTTCAGACATGGCCATATGCAAATCAGTCTGACCCTGTGCCTCATGGGAACAGTCCAGCCCGAACTGCCAAGCCATGTCTTCCCTGGACTGGAAACAAGCTTCCTAGGACCGGTTTCTGGCATTTCAGCCGTCTTCAGCCAGGCTTGCTTGAATCCAGTGGCAAAGTGAGCAAGGGACTCACGTCTGAGCATACCCTGCCAACTTATGGCGAACAAAGCAGTACAAAAGGGGGTGGTGATGGACGGAGCATCAGAACCAATCAAACACTCACACCCAGTCAACAGATCTGGGTTTGATCCATCACCGTTCTTTAGCCCACTCTGCCACCCCAGTTCAGACATGGCCATATGCAAATCAGTCTGACCCTGTGCCTCATGGGAACAGTCCAGCCCGAACTGCCAAGCCATGTCTTCCCTGGACTGGAAACAAGCTTCCTAGGACCGGAGGTGCAGGGTCCAGGGATGAGGACCTCGGTCTTCTCTGAGTTTAGCTTCAGGCAGCTGTCTTTCATCCAGGTTGCGACGTTCTTCATTCCTTCATGGAAGCAGAGTCTGGTGTCTTCGGGATTCTTCGTGAGTGAGAGGATGAGCTGGGTGTCGTCGGCGTATGATACTATGCTGAGCCCATGCTGTCTGACGATGGCGGTGAGGGGGGCCATGTAGATGTTGAAGAGCGTGGGGCTGAGCGATGATCCTAAGGGTACTCCGCAGTTGATATTGGTGGGTTTGGAGAGGAAGGGAGGGAGTCTGATCCTCTGGGTTCTGCCGGAAAGAAAGGGAGGTCTCGCTGCGTGGTTGCTGTGGAATCCAGACTGGGAGGTGTTTAGGATGGAGTTCTCTTCGATGAAGGGCGTTTACGAGTCTCTCGGTGACTTTGGCTGCGAAGGGGAGGAGAGAGATGGGCCAGTAGTTTTTCAGGTCCGTGGAGTCGGCCGACGGCTTCTTGAGGAGGGGTTTAACCTCCGCCCGCTTCCAGTCGTCTGTGAAAATGCCTGATCTGAAGGAGGCGTTGATGGTCCGTCCTAGTCTGAGTGCGATGGTGGCGGCGGCCCTGTGGAATATGTGAGGTGGGCAGGGATCCGTTGGGGCTCCTGAGCGGGTTTTCTTCATGGTCCCGGTGATGTGTTCGATGGTGGCGGGATTCCAGGTCATGATGGTTGGCTTATCGGATATTCAGATGGGGACATTCCTAATGCGGTCTTGACTGTGCACTTTTTTCACTGCAGTAACTCTGAGACCGTACATTTTAAACACAACTGATGGGATAATTTACTTTATGCCAGGTCACCTTTAAATATTATACTTGATATAAATATCTTTAAATATCAAATCAGCAGCACCGTTCATCTGGATGTAGGGTGGTTGTATATTTCACCAGTAAGTTCCTCGTCAATATAAGGCAGTATTACTTTTTTAATATCACCACTGACCCGGTATTTATTTGCCTTCGGGTGGGTGTTGCGTATGTATGGTTAGAAGAAATACCCCGCAGTTTGATGCTCATTAACAGAAGTTTATTCCTTCATGAAGAAAAGTCGTTAGTCACCCCAGGCTGCTCACAGGCAACAGTCCAACTGACCGAACCACCCCAACATTCTAAGAACCTTGCACTCTGACAGGTTCCACACAGGCACGCAAGGCCAAGAGCCTTGAAGGATAAGCCTTTACATATTCAAATTCAGGTACTAAATAAACTAACATTGTAGTATGACCACAATACTAAGATATTACAGTATGCCATTCGAGAAATGTACTGTGAGAAGGGCCCAAGTATTTTGTAAATACCAGGTCGCCACATGGTTTAGTAACGCCAATCTTGATGATACTGATAGAGCGCTTTCAGCACTCTATATTGTATGGGTGCACTATACTCAGGGTTAAGACGCACTCATGTGTATTCTTATCATTTGCAGTGTTTTATGAATATTAAAATGTATTTAGTCGAATCATTTAAACATTAAACCGTACTGAAAATCATTGTAGTATGATCATGTATGTATCGTCATTCCTGCATGTATAAAATAACAGGATGATATTATATTCACATCATGTAACTGTGTTTAGTTTAAGTTGCCCGAGTTCTTAGGCATAAAATCACAGATTGTTGTTAGTTTCACATCTTCTTGGTCTCCCGAGAAATAAATAATTAAATGCACGTTGTGTTCGATAACAGAGTGTTCTCATCCTCCTGCAGGTCCCGGAATGCAAACTTGTTATTTTCAGATTAAAGAAGATACCCGGAGTGTCTTTGAGGATGGCTGGAAGGCGAGAAGAAGGGATGCCTTCCGTGTCTGGCCTGCCTGGGAACCAAGGCCATTTCAAACAAAGAAACCTTAATTAAAAATCTCCTGAAAAGTTACCACACAGAAAAAGTTGCAATGGAAATTTTATAGTGATGATGCAATAGCAATCGAACCCCATTTTTTGTATGATGCGCAGGGACAGAGAGACGAGACTTCTGCTAGCTTTCGGAGGAGAAGGAGCATCTTAGAGCAAGCTTCAAATCCTTAAGCTTATCAACCCATTTGACGTGAGTACTTCTTAGGAAGTCAACACGTGCTGACACCTTTGAGAAATGATGGAAGGGAATTAGGTAGGACCTCCATTTAGAGCAGTGTAGGGAAAGATATTTTATTTCTTCCTAATGAAAAGGGACCTAGACTTTGTATCTATTCTTTGTTGCATTCTGATTTTGAAGTTTATCATTTTATGCCTTTTGTGCTGAATAACCTATATTCGTAGACTCGGCTCTGTATTGATATTCCTGTATCTATATACTTTGATTCATCGCTGAGTCTACATCCAATTGTTTTTGGCCTTATAATAAATTGACGAAACTGAAGTTCAGAGTCTGTGGTCCTTTAAGGCATGTTTATATTGAAAGTATAATCCTTAATTGTTTTACTCCCCTCAACAACTTTTAGTAGGTAAATAAAAGACCATCGCGCCAAATCTAGTGAGGAAGATTAGGGGTGCAATTTGGCGTAATCAGTACACAAAGGCTACAGGACCGCCACAACAGTATTGCACAGACCTTAGCACCCTAGAGGGAAATATCATTAGAATTGTTTTTATTTAAACAGATAGGGGAATCTCTTATTTTGATTGTTGCTGTAAGGTTGGTTTCATTCAGGCGCAGGCTGCTGTGCCTAGGGCGGGTGCCATCCCAGAGAGATGCCTTTTTAATGTTAAAGTAGTGGGTGTGGGCAAACCTAGAAGTCTACAAAACGTGTTCCGGGAAATGTCCAGTTTAAATAAACGAACCTGGCCAGGCGAGCTTTTGAAATTCACCGTTCTTGCACATATTTTACCAATTGGCCAAAATCAGCCTTAAGTCCGACTTTTGCCAAGGAACTTGGTATTATATTGTAGGTTAATTAGACCCTGTCTCTATTGCCCGTTATGTCGTTCTTCATTCACCCTCTGTTTTCAGGGAGCCATACCTTTCAGCCACTGGCGCCCCCTCGCGGGGCAGCACCGGCAGCATGTGCTGCACTTGTTCAACCCAGAGTGCATCAACATCTAGGCCCAGGAAGTGCTAAGGAAGAGGGCGACAGGGCGTTATTTTTCCTTTCTTTGTGTTTCCAGACACGTTTAACTGTTGCTGTTCGCATGGTTTGGGTGAACAATATCTTTTGCCAGTTTGCCAAGGAGCGACAATTTTAACTCATTGCCAGTGAGATGCTCTGATTAGCATCTGAAATACTATTTCTGCCCTCTCACCCACTGGGCTGTTTATCTCCTGTCTGCTCACAAGTAAAAAAGTCAGGAACTACATTTTAATTTGCATTTCACAACTTTGAGCCTTGGCACTGCTTTGGCACTACTACACAGGACACCCTCAACTACTTTTGTGTGTTTTCTTTCCAGCCAACAGCATGGTGCAGAGTGGGTATTCTGGTTTTGCTTTTAACAGTTTAATTATGGGCTCAAAAACCCAACATGCAAAGTGCTGGTGGCTAAAATGTCTGCATTGGGTGGAGCTACAAGACATGGAGCCACTTTTAAGCAACGTTTTCGAATTTTGAAAAGTCACCTACTCCATTTCAAAAACTGCTTGTTTCATGTCTAAAATCAAAAGTGAACTCTGCGTACATATTTTATGTTCCCTCTTTCATGCACACACCATGCGTTAAAGGAAGCAATCTCAATGTGGATACATTTTTCTTATGTGCAGTGATTTTATCCCAAGCGACGCAAAACACTAAAGCTAAAACATGGACAGCAGCGCAGCCTTCCCCAAGAATAAGTAAAGTTGGCAGTTGCGGAAGGAACATTAAATAGTTCTCTCAAATAGGTAGGACAAGCACAACTCAAGTAGCTAACACACTAAAGAGGGAGTGAGAGGAGGTAAAGGACTGTTGTACTCTCTTCGTAAACCGACTTAAACATACAAGTACAAACCTCAAAGCTCCTATGGAATTGCCATACATTCATTTACTCAAGTAGGAAGATGACCCCTCACCTGCCTTCGTCAGAGTGTTCCAGGAGGCATCTGAGAATACTATCCTTCACTGGTTGTACAGTCTCTTAGTTTTGGGTTTCCTAGTTTGGGTGAGAGTATGTCACTTATGTCCATATTTATGTTCTCCCTTTGCTAAACTCATGCCTATATTAGAGTTGTGTGCGGGTGAGGTAAACATGTTTCTACTGGTGTCTCCCTACTACACAATTAAAAACAGGACGGCCCAGCAACTGACTCAAATTTTCTTTTCCATCAGCCTATTTTAATGCTGGACAATCCCCTTATGGGGTCATGTGTCTTCCCCAGGAATATAGACTGCTCACATCAAATATTGTGAAACAGTTCCTGCTTCATAGGGCTTCTTCACCAGTCTCAGACGGGGTGAGGGGTGGAGAGATGGCAAATTTACTCAGGCCCCACTCCTTGAAGAGGCCTCACAATGTGGTTTGGCAGGGCTATCAGCATGTTTCACATGGCAATTCACTGTAACCTTACCCTGTACTATGAAACTGGACATGCTCATGCTGCCAAGCCACACTCACAGCTCACTGATGTGTCAGGTGAGAGTGCAAAGGCCTCGAGATCATGAACCATGTGGGGTAATAGAGCAGTTGTAGTAAGGTGGTGGCGGCTGGATCCCATAATTCTTTGCTGCTTGCCTGTGCTGCATCCTGTCTGGAAAAGCAGTGCAGTGGAGCGGAGGTAAATAGCTTCCAGCTCAGCTTGGGACTCCTGCCCTACTGCAAGTCTCACTCACTGCCATTGTATTTATAGCTGAAGTATGAAAATTTACATTAAAAAAGTGTATTTTGGACTGTTTCACTTCACTTAGTTGCCTTTATTAGAATTAGTGAACCACACCCTTCTGCTGTGACACTTGTATTACTGTCCCAAGTCACTTGTCTTGCTTCTCCTATGTAAACCTTTATTTTTATAGATGGAGCAACATTGTGCTCTATGAAACCACCCACAAAAGAGACTGTTGTACAGTGTGCAACCTGAACTGAATTATTTCAAGGTGCTCCCAAATATGATGATCAAGGAGAAAGAGGCAGAGGGAACAAAAGTAACTGTCCAGGGTGACACAGTCTGGTCAAGTTGGGAAGCTGTGTTTCAAACCAGAGTCTCTCAGTCAGGCAGGTGCGCAACACCCATTGGGCTCACCGGGCTTCAGCCCCCCCCCCCCGTTGTGTGTGTCTGCCCGGGCTGAGACAGCCTTGCGGGCTGGCGTCCGTCTAATTGCAGCCGCACCCGAGTACTTCACAGGTCTTTAAAATACCATTTACTCGTTAATGAGGCTTTTGTTGTGTTTTCACCCCTCCTTACAGCCACTCTGCCTATGGCTGGAAGACTTAGCCCCCCCCCCGAAATCTTTTTCAGCCCCCCCAAAATTTGGCTCTAGTTGCCCGCCTGGGGTCAGGTCCAGCAAAAGCTTTGGATTGAGCTAGGCATGTTATGCAAGTACATTCAAAATATCATTTGTTTTATATAAGATGGGCAACTGCAATGGAAACACCCCTTCTCATGAAACAGATACACCTTGGGCAGAAATAGTGCAAGCTTCCCCCCTTCAGAGAACAATTATAGCTAGAGTACCATCAGCATAAGCTTGTTCCATCACAGGGCAGGTACTAATTGGGCAGTAGCAGTGCAACCTTTACTTTCTCACAAAACAGGGACCATAAGGACACTGCTTATTTTTTACAAATTTTTTGGGACCGGCACTTATTTTTCTTCATTAGACATTGACCGAGAGCATGAGAGAGAAAAACACATAATGGGAAAGAAGAAGAAAGGAGACAAAACACGTCAGAAAGGGAGAATACAAGTACTGGCAAGAGTGAGATAAAGGGGCAGAGAATGTCTGAAAGGGGATTAAAGGTGCCTTAAATTCAAGGCCAGCAGCCTTCGCATTTGGCACGCCCACATTTAACAGCACTGGCCACGTGCTTCTGAGTAGAGTTTGGGCGCCGTCATTCATTCTTTTACAGATTTAGTCTGAGCATGGCAACACTAAATGAAGCTTCCTTCTCTCACAGAAGGCAAATAGTGCAATCTTCCATTTCCATCTGAAAAAATCCAACAGGTCACCCTAGTAGAAGCCTCTAGCACGCGCAGAAAATGCA
This sequence comes from Triturus cristatus, assembly GCF_964204655.1. Taxonomy (NCBI): domain Eukaryota; kingdom Metazoa; phylum Chordata; class Amphibia; order Caudata; family Salamandridae; genus Triturus; species Triturus cristatus. Next base: position 528,259,818 of record NC_140582.1, on the reverse strand, counting down.
CAGTTTCAGGGAACATGATGCAGTTACACCTCACCCCTGATGGGAATGATGATGATGGTGGTCTGATCATTCTTGAATGTTGGCCTGCTAAGCTGTGCGTCTGCTGGACCATACCACGTGCTGTGGGAGGAAGTCCTAGTCCCTCTCGCTAGCAGCCCCGCATTATGACACTGGGTTTATATTACATTCTGCAGACAGAGCGACTATAATTCTGTATTGAACCTCGGACCTCTTTGAAAAGGTTTTGAATGTGCGCGCACTAGGCGCTGTGGAATCCCAGCCTCTGTGCCGCATCTGTTCAAAATGTGGAGGGCCGCCATTGTTGTCAGTAGATCCACAAAATCA